>NC_079339.1:3283452-3920900 GCF_029582105.1 Oenanthe melanoleuca
ATGTGACTGTGTTTTCAAGGTCAGCTTTTTTAAACTGCACAGTCTGGAAAGTCAAGTTCTCAATACAAACTGAAAGGAAAAAAAAACAAACTCCAGAGTTTAAGAACAAACATAAGTGAACCCCTTGCATTAAAAGCAATGCATTTTAATAACCAGCTGTGATTCTTCTTCCCACTAATTTACAAGGGTGGTGTGCAAGCTTAATTCAAGACTGTGCAAGCATGCAGCCCCTGTCCTAGCAATTTCACATGCAGTTTATTTTGGGGCACAGTATTTTTCACCATATTAGCTAGCTGTCTACAATAGCCATGGCAAAATAAGCAAGCTGTGCTCTGTGATACATAATGTGGCATGACTGCCACGGAGTAAAGCAGAATTGCCTTATCCAGCAAGGAACCCATGAAAAAAGACAGCAGCTGTGGAGGAGCAAGTAACAGAAAGCTGTGCTTCCAACTTGGACTCACCAGTTAGGAAGAAATAAACCAGTGATGGCTGGCAGGAAAGAAATACTGTGCAAAAAGAGGGAGAGTATACTCTCATACCTGTTTTTTATAAAGAAACAGGAGGTTTAAGTTTTTACCAGTATTCCTCTGGCAGAATTTTGCTCTGGCTAAGAAGCAGGCATTCAGCTCCTTCTCTCTCAGCTCTGACTGTGGGGCATGGCACTTGTTACCTACTGGTGCTTGCCACTGAGCAGCTTGAACCAGGAGCACTGGGGTGAGGTTTGTCCTCAGCTGTCACAAAGTGATGTAACCAAAGACAAATTAGGGCAGCAGATTTGATGCTTTGACGCTTTTGCCCAAAACTTTCAGCAATCCAGTTGCCCCTGAGCAGTTCCCATCTTTTCTAGCAGCAGGGACAATTCACTTCAGACCAGATTTTGCTTTTATTTGCACCACAGAATAGTTTGGTGAAATTAACTCAGAACATACCCATACCTAATTGTGTGTAGATTGTATTTAGCTTTATGCAAATAGGTACCAGAGTGGATTAATGAACTCTTTTCACCTCTCATCGCATTTTTATCAATGAAGGCAAATCAATGCTGCATTTCAGTGCATCTTTCTTTGTAACTTAGATTAAAAAAACACAGACATTTTTTTTTTTTTTAATTTCATATTTGTTCCTGCATGAAACATCCTGGTACTGCATCCATACATAAGACATAATTAATTTAAGCTGCCCCAGCTAATTAAAAGAAAATGGGAAACAATTTTAATGAAATCAGTTCAGTTGGAGGCATAAATTAAGATGGTCCATGTATTTTATCGAGTGAAAAATGTTCTTTTCTGTCTATAACTGCCACTTCCAGAAGCTTTCTATATCTCAGCAGCTCAGTGGTCTGGAATGACTTGGTGAAAGAAGCCAGTTCTAGAGATCAGGATTAAGTTAATGAAATAGTGGACTGAACATAATCCTGTACTTAAAGTCAATTGTGCCTCTGGATTCTGTTTGCTTGAGAGATCTTAACTCTGAATCTGCTGGCAGGAATAAAATGCATTGTGTAACTACTCTTTCAGTGGACCAGCACTAATTCCCTTCCCTGGACAGTGTTTTGTTGTTTTTGCATTACTACATTTTCTAAATGAAATAATTAAGGCAGTTATTGTGTAAAATCCTAGTAGTCATTAGTATTAACAGTATCTTAACAGTGAAAATCAGCATCACCTTTACTGTTGTGCCTGGCTATTTTCATGAATATAATTTTTACACATTTCACTCACTTCATGCTGGAAGAATAGAAGTAAACTTTTGAAGTTTCAATGAGTTGCTCTCCTTTTTTTGAATTTAGAATGGCTTTTAAAATTGAATCCTGCTTTTGTGAATAAAAGGGATTTTTTGTAGCCTTGGTATTTACCTTTCCAATGAAGTTAAAGCTTCCTCACAGGACAAGCTGCCTGGAGTGTATTTGGAGCAGTTAAATTGTTATTTGCAGATTGTTACTCGCTGCTTTTGCCACCTTGGGCAAAATAAAAAAAACAAAAAAACCTTTCTGATGTGCCCAGAACTTTTAAGACATCCAGTTCTTCATTTAAGTAAACAGCAGGTTAATTTTAAGAGGAATAACAGATCTCTCAGTAAAAGTTGAAGAGACTAAGGAGATCTAGGCTGAAGGAATCTATCCATCCAGCAGACCATAAGCCTCAAAAATGGCTTTAAAGGGAGCAGTATTTTTGTTGTTATACTTCATATAATGACAAGGATGTCAGCATAGCAGAAAGTAACCATTAATGGCAGGAAGCTGCAGAGAAGGATCTCACTCTGATCTGAAAGGATGCTTTTCTCAATCTGGTCTAAACATTTAATTAATTCTTTTCTTTATTTTTTTGGGTCTATTTTAGTTTTTTATTAATGGTTTTAATTTCTTCAGGTTGGATTGTAAAATCAAAGGTCCCCCTATTGCTTTAATTGCTGCAGTCCATATTGCCCTTGCATATGGGATTCCCTGTCACTGCCATGTGAGTACAGAGAAATGTTGGCCATCCCTCATTCACACAGTTCTTTCACACTTTTGTATTTCTGTTTGTGATGTCAGTCCTTTGATCCTAATTTTATTTGAATTATAATTTAGTGAATGACCTTCAGTGTTGCTGAGAGCAGCAGGAACTGTGAGGACCCCCCAGCCCAAGCCCTTGAACTCCCCTGGTTTCCCATTCTCAGGGTTGAAAGGAGCCTTTTCTTCAGCCCAACACTCTGTAATAGTTGTAATGTTTGTTTTAACTATTCCTGTGAAGTACATACCTGTTCCCCCCAAATTTTAGTTCAACATAGCAAAAAGTACATCCATAATGCCACCCTTAGTACAGCACTACAGTTCCTTCACTGTGTAATATTAAAAGGTATTTATTTTATTTTTCCTTTTTCTTATTATCTATGTGTTTTGCATCAGTATGGCAGTAAATACATATATTTTTAAAATTTGTCTACCACTGATTATTAGATTTCCAGTGGAAAGCTGTTTTCTGAATGGAACAAGTTAATGATTTACAATGGGAATACACTACATAAGGTGAGGACTGGAATATTTTTAATTGAATAACTGGTTCTATTAGAATTATTTCTAATTATTTCTAGAATTATTTCTAATTTTGGGGGAAACAACATTTTTCATTGAGCAATTTGTCATGTACTTGAGGAAATATAAACTCATGTTCTGCCATTGTTGTGAATGTGCTGCTTCTGCTGTTATTCCATAAAGCCACTCTGAGAGAATAAATGTTATGTTTTTCATTTTAAATAGTTTTCTCCTCAAGTAAAGGATAATTTTTTGTACAGTAGTGCTGTTCTATTATTTTCTTGCCTGTAGATTATCATTCCTTCTTTGCATTTCTGTGGCCTGTCAACACTGAGCTATGTTTAGATCATGGTTATGCATTGAAATTTTCTAATACTTCCAATATTAAAAATTCCCAGGAATAAGTAATTAGCCCAACAGATATGTGCAGGTAAGGAGCTGTTTCCCATGAAATTTTGCTTCATCATGACTGTCCAAGTGTGCTGTATTATAAAACATGAGTAGTCACTTGTAAGCATTTTGTGCCACTGCCTCTTTGTCTATAAAGTGGTTTGACACTTTTTAATTTAATAGAAAATGCATTCATAGAACCCAGATGCAGAAATTACAAAACCCCCTTTGCTAGTACTATGTGAACCTTCCTGATGAGTGTAATATAAAGAAGGAAAATGTCTGTTGTCTCAGATTAAGAAAAACACATTCTCAGATTGATGCACGTATGCAAAAAGTAGGAATATAGAAGCAGATTTTGTTTCTGGCAGATCATAACTTGTGGGTCAACACTCAGATCAGCCTTACTGTGGCTGCACAGCAACTCTGTCAAAAGCTGAATATCTAGCAGGGAGTCTATTCCAGTTTTTGGACGTGCCCATCATTTCAAAAGGCTTGGTTTTCTCCGTGTGTCAGCTGGTTTTTAATCAAAAAAAAGAAAATCCCTTCTTATTCAATAGGATTGTTTAGTTCTTAAGTATGTTTTCTACCTATTTTTGCTCTTAGTTCTCTTTGTTCTAGATACTGAAGTATGTCAATTGGCTGTGAACCATTCCTGGCTTTTTAGAGTGAGTGTTTTCAGGTAGAATTTTAGCAGGTCGTTTCTTTTCCCAGCAATAGTCAATGGAATGTCTCTGCATTTGTGTCTGTGTGACAGAAGTCAGGATTCAGAGTTCACAATTCCCTGTGACACCCTTCATGGCTGTATTCTTCAGAAAGAGAATTGTCAGTTCTCTGCAGCATCAGAGACATCAGAAGGACACTCTTCCTGCTCTTGGGTGCACATTTCATGAATCTTCAAGGTCCTGGCTTTCTGAAAAACACAGTTTTCTCAAATTTGTTTCTATTTTCTATTATTTTATGTTTCTCTTTTAATCACCCCAGTTCTGCTTTGGTGCTGCAAGCAGCAATTATACAACACAATCTTTTGTGCTGATTGTTGTCCTTGTTTAAGTGTCTTGTGTTTAATGTTATCCAGAGGCTTTGGTCCCATGTGTTATTCTTGGTTATGCATTTTTAAGGTGTGACTGAGTTAAGGATCTGGTCAGCCCAGCAAAAACTGGCATTTTCCCCCCCTGCATTCCTGAAAGGAAATAATTATGATCAGAAATTAACAGACTGCCTTTGCCCTCAAATTTCACTCAAGTTTTCTTTTATCCACTGTGCTTTAGCTGGATTTGAGCTACCACGTCTGAAAATGGGTATGTAACTCTTTTCTGGAAACAATCCAAACCAAACAGGTTGCAGGCAGCCTGTTACATTTTATGAGATAACTTTTTCCATTCAGCATGGCTGGAATCTAGCTTTTGTAAGTCTGAAGATTTCTATCAGCTTCCAGGTTCTTTGTGCTCAAGGTTAAAATTCTATCCCTATTTCTTTCCATTAAATTACTACAAATTACTGTAGGATTAAACTCGAGTAGCTGCAGACAAAGGTCAAGTCCTTGAGGGTTTATTGTTAATGTGAAATGTGTCTTGCCTGAGTTTTTCTTGTACTTACCCTTTCCCCCCATCTCTGTATAGCTGAAGGAAATTTTTGCCACTCTGGATCTTCTAACAGAGAAAGGCTTTCAGAAGGGCTAAAGCTCTGGGTGAAGTTGAGTCAGCCTCTGTGTGGAGGAATGCAGTGCTAAAAGTGCTGCACAGAGTGTGGATGGAGCAAAGAGAAAATACTTTACAAAGTAATTTATAAAGAAAATACTTCCTGAAGCCTTTAGTCCCTCCTGACTGCAGCTGAGCTTTACAGAGCACACTTTGTCAAGTCAGGACCTGCAACAGTTTTGTTTAACAGTTATTTTTAATGGAACTAAATTTTCTTTCAAAATATTTTAGAAACCAGCTTGCAATTCAGTGGGTAATTTATTTGGTTGAAGTGTCATTTCTTGGTTTTGGTGTTAAGTTTTAAAAAAGGAAGATAAGTGGTTGCAGTAGAGCTCCAGTTACAGAAAGAGTAGATAATTAATTGTTGTTAGTGATTCTTTCTAGTCTCTGATCAGACTTAGCTTTTCTCTAAAAAATGGGCTCAGAGATACCTTTCTGCAGAGTTTGGTGTTTTTTCACTTTCCTATATCTCAAAAATATCAGAAGGAAATATCACTGAACTTTCTGAAGTACCCCTACTTCAAAGAAAAAGATCTCAACAATGAAAGAACACTTATATAATATGTTCAGCAATTCAGTAATAAGAAAATGTCAAGTCAATGACAGTTTAATATCCTCTTTGTTACTGTAATGTTTGCAGAATTTCCCCTCTGAATCATACAGTCAAATGGTACAGATGAAGGAGTTAATCCTTAATAAATTAATATATTATTAATAAATTTTAATATTCCAAAATCATGGGACTAGTGGGAAGCAGATCACAGCTAGTACACAGTAAATCTCATCACCATCATTTTAAAGATATCTTAGATAAAGAAAAACTTAGATTTTTAAAAACTAACTGAAAGAGACCAAAATATTGTAATTTTTTTTCTTTTGCTAAAATGGAAAGGAACAAACTATCATTTTTGACAATTTTTTTTTTTTTTTTTAATATCAGCAGGAGTTCTGTATTTAAATAACTTTCTTACTGAGAGTGGTTGAGAAGTATTGGAAGTTTAGTCCAATGTACTTAAGGGTAGTTAGACTGGTAGATGTGGGAATAAGCTCTCAGTTTAATAACTAAAGGCCTATAGAGAGACTGATGAATTGCTTGATATTTATAAAGTGACAGAAAAACAAAATATTTTTAAAATAAACTGTCTTTTGGAATAAGGACTCAGTGGTACTTGTGAGCAAAATCAAGGTTTATGTCACTGTTGGGATGGACACAAGACACAAAGCAACACGTAGCAACAGGTAAAATGTTCTTTTATTACAGCTGTACATTTTTTTATACATTCTTTAACACAGTGCCTGTTTCATTCACTGGTTGCAATAACACAGCTCATGGTGTCCATTGGTACAAAGCAGTCAGTGGTTTTGGGCAGACTTTTTACAGGAAGTTTACAAACAGATCATAGTTTTGTTTTTCTGACTGCAGGGGTCCCTTGTTTATTCTCTGAGTTCTCTGTGTGAATGACCTTGTGTTCCTTTTCCTTTCATGGGTAGACACGAATTTTATCAATTTCTTCTTCTGTCAGCTCTCTCCTCTGGCTCACAGACCAGCTGTCAGCCCCTTCCACAGGTTTAGGTTTCAGAAGAACTAGTATTGTACAATCCATTTCTGAGAAAGAGAATAAGTGAAATGTGTCAGAAGACAACTATTTATTTGTTTGAAACTTAACCTTGGGAATGGGTTTCTCTTCTAAAAAAGAATTAAGAAGCAGATGCATTGCAGAAAATGTCACACAAAGAGGCATGTCACATCCTACATCTCTTTTTTTCATTTTTCTCTTGTTTTTGTTTTTCTCCTGCCAATCTTTCTCTCTGAAATGAGGCAGTTCAACACTTTCTATTCCACTCACTGCCATTTTCTGGCACTTGATCGAGTTCTTAAACTTTTCTGATAATTGTCTGTCAGCCTAGCACAACATTTTACAAAATTAATTGCATTCTCAACAATACCAGGCAATTTGACTCACATAGCATCATGCTGTCACCACTTCATGTTAATAATCTGCCACTTGCCTTCCTGTTCCAGGAATATGTATGCTTTTACCACTGAATATATTTGCCTTAGACTGTTTTCAGCTCCTTTTCTTCTGCTTTTTTTTCCCCTCTGCTGTAGGGTTTTCCCCCCAGTACCCCAACTCCTTTTGTTAAAAACCAAGCTTCCTATATACTTTAAAAAAATGCAGGAATATTGGTAGTTTGGGGACTTTTTGTATTATTGATGGTTGCTATAGGTACCTAGAGCAAGTTTTCAAGCTGCTCTCTCACTGGTGTCTGTAAATCCTACAGCTATTGAGCACAACTCAGCTTGATATGCTCTACAGTATTTACTTCAGAATGGATGAATAATTTATACAACTGTGAATTTTTTTTTTTTTTTTGTTAGTGGTTTTGTACCCTTAGGAGAGCAGCTGAATATTTACAGTGTTATTTTCAATGTTATGATTATTTTCTGCGGTACGTGAATGTTTTGGAAAATGTACCAAACCAAACAAAAAGAGCAGCTCCAATTTATTATTTGAAAGGTTTTACTTCTCAAAGAAATTCTTTGCTTATGGCAGTGTGGTGGTAAAATATAAGTTGCTTAATTGGAAGGTAGATAAAGTTCTTGCTGTGCAAGAGTGATGTTGAGAGAGGAAGGAAAAGAAAGAAAGGAAGCAGAACTAGGTCTGTCTGTGCAGATTGAGATGTTAGTGCCTCTTACTAGATACACATCAGGACCAAAGACAAGGCTGAAGGTGATGTGATATGTCTTGCACAAATACAGCAGCAGCACTGGAGGCTGCAAAAAAAAATCCAAAAAAAGCCAGCTTGTTGCATAATTTGTGGTGATGCAAAAATACAACTATTTTGTTAAAAAGTGATGCTACATACCACATTTGTGACATATTTCCAACATTTTTCTGAAAAGCCAGGTCAGAAAAAATATTTTAGTGCCATGGGACTATCATAAATGGAGCATAACAAATATACAAATACTTAACAGAATTGTACAGCACACAACCATTGTGGTGGCCCATTCATTGATTTCTGAATGCCAGAAACAGCAGATGCATGACTGGTTCCAGTGATGGCTTGGAGCCACAGGTAAGTTTAAGCAGTATCCTCTTTGTGCTTCTTTCAGTTGTCTTTTTCAGGAGACAATGTTGTATCAAAGCTGTGTCCTGCTTCCCTTCTAAGGTGTCCTAGGGAATCAGGCAGTAACTTTTTCCTCTCAGAAAGGATTTTGAACTCCATTTGACACTGCACCTGTTCAAGGAGAAATGTTCAGGTTTTGGTTTTGCTGTTCACGAGAGACAGCCAGGTTTCACTTTGACTCTTCAGCAAATGCAGAAATTTTTCCCTCCTTAGGTAGAAGGTGAGTTAAGCTAAAATCTAAAGAAGCATCTGATGAAGGAAAATGGCTGGCAGTTCAGTGAAACCTGTAACTTGCATGCATGCAATATGTGACAAGAAATAATGTGCAGCATTTAGTGTGATCTTTAAAATCATCAAGGCATCTGATAATTAAGCCTCTAGCACATCTGCAAGAATTTCTTAGGGATCAAGAAGGTGGTGAAGCTTCACAGGGCCACCATGGAAAGAGAATGGCTTAACTCACACGTATTGATACCAATATCCTACCTAATATAAAATTTCAGCACTTCAGCTGAAGCAGAAAAACCTCCTCTTGGCTCTTGAGATTACCCTTCAAAGCATCCTACACTAAATGCCAACACTGCACAGAGAAACAACTGTTGCTATACAACGCACCTCTAAGCACACCTACAATCTCCTTGTGATGACAATGAAATGAGAATGGATTATTGTACTTGTACAGATCATGGGTGATTTTTTTGAGCAGATAATGACACATACTCCTACTGTTTCAAATTGTGAGGAGGAGTCAACACGGAGAGGTATGTGAAAGTAAACCTTGTGTTTGCTCCCCTTGCAAAGTGAGCCTACAGAACATCATCTGCTGCAGTAAGGATTTTGAAATACTGGCTTTCATAAGCAGCAACTTTTATAGATTTTATATTGGTATAGAAACGTGGCATCAGCTTCTTATTCTCCTTTCTGTGCAAGTCACGCCATGAATGCCTCAAAGCCTTACATGGTTTAGCCCAGGAAGTTTTGCACTTTTTCAACTCCTATCCTCCTGTTGTGATAGCTAAGACAGTGTTACAGATTTTGTGGTAAAAAGCTGAGGAGGAAGACTGTACTGATATATTTGGTTCTCTTTTTATTTCAACAGAAAGTAGTATTGTAGAAGACACAGGTGCTACAGTGCTACTGTCATAATACATTATTCTTTTTTTCAAGTTTATATGTAATCATGCAAGTTTTTCAAGGACATTTTACAGATTTTGCATAACACCATCTGTATGTAATGAGAAATATCCGTGTTAAGTGACATTAAATTTCTTCATTATTTTAGGAGACACTGAATGAAGATTATCTCAAAACTAGATAATTCCCGTATGTGGACACTGCTGAAGGCTCAAGGAAAAATCCAACTTGGATCTTTCCCAGGCTGGGGCCTTTTCTCAGAGATAAACAAGAGAAGGAATAATGAATAACACAGATAACACCTGGTGTTGATCTCAGAGCAGTGCATGTGCTTTATGATGTTTTGCACAAAGCATGTTTTCAAAGAGGTGTTGCCTTCTTGGGCCAATGAGCCTTTTCCATCCTGTACTGCACCATCTATCCTATATAATTGTGGTGGCCTGTCAACAAACTGTCTCTTCTTGCTGCTTTGGGAGAGGTTGTGTGTGTGTTGCTGCATTATTCACCATTCCTAATCAGACATAGCATTGAATATAGGAGAAACTATGTACAGTGAGAGTGCAGTACAGAGCTGTGTTTTGGGTTCAGGATGAGGATACCACGTTGATACCACGCTGGTATTTTGGTTGTTGCTAAGCTGGGCTTACCCTAAATCCAGGACTTTCCAGTGTCCCATGCCCTGGCAATGAGCAGGTGCACTAGAGGCTGGGAGGGGGCATGGCTGGGATGGGTGACCTGAACTATCCAAAGGGATTTCCATCCACAGAAGGTTGAGTCCAGTGTAGACACTGGGATAAGTTGGCCAGGAGGGGCTGATCACAGCTCAGGGAATAGCTGGGCACTGGTCAGCTGGTGATGAGCAGTGGAATTGTGCATCAATTTTTTGTTGCCCATCCCCCTTTGGCTTTGTTGTTACCTCTCTTTTTGTAACCTCCCTCTTCTTCACAATTATTATTCTGTTTTTCAGTATTTCAATTATGAAACTGTTCTTAACTCTTTGATGAAAATAGCTCAGCTGGTCAGAGCATGATGCAAATAAAACCAGCATGGTGGGCTCAGCCCCTGCATGGGCCACTCACCTAAGAGTTGGACTTGATGATTCTTATGGGTGCCTTCCAACTCAGAATATTCTGTGACCTGAAAATGAAGCTTCTTCTCCCCATCCTGCTGTATGTTACTTGGTTGCTGGTTGGGGATTAAACCACAAGTCTTGCATTTCAGCTGGAACCATATTATGTTAGAAAAAACCCCTGTATAAGTTTATCCACTGGAAAGACTGAGAATCTGTCAGAGCTCCTGACAAACTGTAGTGGATAGTTAAATTTTCTCTTACAAATGGGCACCTTTACTGAATTTCTCTAGGGTCAATATTGATACTGACCTTTTCCACTTAGGTTTTTTTGGAGATGTATTCTATCCCCCAAATGATCTCAATGATAATATTACTGCTATGAGGCTCACAGTGCAGTGCTTTGCAGGCATGTTTTAAGCTCTACATTATTGGCAGCATTTTAAAAGCAAACCAGTATATTAAGCTTTCAGTCTTGGAAGATTTTCTTTGAATTATTCAAAAGTCATTGAGCTAATATATGCCATCTATATATGTGATTTCCTCTGGCTCTCTGGCTGCTTCAGAGTAACTTCTTATCACTGTAAAACTGCTCACAGTTATTATGTCTCTTATATTGGTGAAGAAATTAAAATACTTGAAGTGTACATGTAAAATCCAAGTTCTGACTTTTTCTTACTTCTGCTTTTCTGTACTGTGATAAATTATATTTTTTCTCATTTTTGCAAAAATATCTATTAAAAATTCCCAGCAGTCTCAAAGCATGTATTAAATGGTAATAAACAACTACATAGCTTTATAGCTGTACTGATACAAATGAATAAATAGTGTTTTGTGTTACTTTTTGTTGAAGTTAATGGATCAAAACTGAAGTTGTTGGTGTCAGTGAGACTGGTAACTTTACTTTTGAAGGATTTGGCTCAAGACCTGTATTTCTTGATTCAAGTTGCTCTGTATTTTTCTTTGGAAGGCAGTAGTTAGTGATGGTGTTGGCGGAGGTGTAATAATAACTGTGCTTGTTGAAACACTTCTTCAGCTTCCAAGACAGTCTGCTGGCCTGTTTTGGAAGGATTAAATGCAAACTGTCTTAACTGTACTTAGAACACAATCCAGTTGTGTTTCCAGGTAATTTGTTGAGTTCATGCTTAAATAAAAGAAGCTTCTGGCAAGATCCCCAGCTCATAGTTTACTTTACTTTATTCTTCATCCCTGTGTTTACTGAATGATTTATTTTAAAGTTTCCCCAGGCCCAAAGAAGTTAAAATGCAGCCTTGTTAACTCTGATAATCTTTGTTAACTTCAAATACTTTCTCATCCAACATCTTAAGCTTTATTTAGTTATTTATCTTTTATTCTAGGTTTTCATTATATTGTTATCATCCTCATTATCTTCTCCTAACTGTTAATGTACAGTTTCAGGCTATGTTCATTCAAGCATCCTTCTGCAGATTGTAATTGCAGTTCTTGAATGACTGAAATTTACTTGATCATACATGAAAAACCTTTGGTATAATAAATAATTTGTAAGGGTTTTGACAGGGGCTCTATGTGTAGTACTTATGATGAAGAAACATTTGACAGTCAAAATATTGATTTACACAGGATTTTCCAGACTGCCAAGTGAGTGATAGCTGGGTACACACATGGAATGCATGGGTTCCTCCTGTAGATTGAGTTCTTATAATTGTGGCCTGAATACAAAGTTAAACTGCTGTAAATTTGTTTGTGTTGTCAGTAGGTTAAATTCCTGTAGAAATTACCCTATAAGCAGAATGAAAATATTTATGACAAGGGTTGTATCCACCAGAATTTACAGAGGAAGGGTCTTTGTAGAATGGATGGAAAAAGATTTCTTTGCATTTGGGACTGCAGAAGCTGTGCAGCATATAGAAGAAAATGGCATTGAAAAGATGTCTGTTTCAATCTTGCAAAAATACTGGAGGACTTGCAAGAACATAGTATGCTGAAAAAGGGACAGGATTTTATAGAACAGGTTCTAGCGTGATTGGGTTTTTTTTTGGTTTGTGCAGAAAGCTGATCACAAGGTTTGTATGAAGAACAGGGTATACATAAATAGTGCTCTTGAGACAGTTTTGTCATGGCTGGTGTGTCAGGGATTTCAAAACCTGAGTGTCTGAAGGATTAAGTGTTTAGAACCAAATACTGCCACAGCTGCTTGGCACAGAGAATAACAGCAGCAGACTTTCCTATTTTCTATTTTTATAATCACATCTTTGCACTAATGCCCAGTCAGAGGAAAATCTTGAAAATAAACTGAATGATAAAAGATATGAAACATGACCAGAAATGTGGATTCTACATGAACTGTAGCTGCAATAATAGGTTAGGAGTAACAATTATACATGTACAGGGGACTTCAACATGCATTGAAAACCATATTTTCTCTGCTGTAAGTCTTAAAAATCTATGAAAAACCAGGTAAAGTATGCCAATCTGTAAAAGCTAGTTAAGGTTTTTGTAAGGTACAGAGAAGAGAAACAGATTGTTTCAAATCCAAGAAAAGTTAAAAAAGGAAGGAAGAAGCTTTTGTGATAAAGATGAACACAGGAGATGGAAAGAAAGGTTCAGAGATGAAATAAGAAAGGGAACAGAAGCTGGAGCAGGTAGGCTGGATTTGCTCTCTGTGGAGACACAAAGCTATAAAAAGTAGTTAAGGTGGAAATTAACATAATTTATGCAGAAATGACATTCAGGCCAACCACAGTGAGTGATGCTAGATGTGGACAAATGCAGATATTACTGTAGTGTATCTAACTGAGTTTTTTTCAAATGCTTGATCCTGTTTTATCTGCCTCTTAGAGGGAAAGAGACTGTTCTACCCTAGATTCACACTATAAACACCCCATGCTAGTTAATAAAACTGCTCCTTTAATTTAATTTTAGCATGGCAGGTTCTTCAACTGGTAACTAAATAAAAATGTTGCACTCTGAGCATGTGAAACGGGGGTTTAGTTTCTCTTTGGAGAAATAAAATTTAACAGCTGAAGCTTTTGTGTGTGGGCAGAGGGTAGACTTCACTTTAGGTCAGAATTATGAATGTCTTTTTTTATATATACTTACTGGTATTTTGTGCACTTATAATTCATTCATTTGTGCTTAAGTACAGTAAAGACTTATGTCTTCTGGGTTTTATGTGGAGTTGATACAAACTGAAAAAAACAGAATTTTGGCAGCTATGTCCCAAAAGTAACAAACTTCTTCCATCTAACCACTGCATACTGGGTTCATATTGCAATTGAGCTAGTTAATTTTGGCCTGTCTATCCTCAAATCTCCTTAGAAGTTCTCATTCCTGTTCTTTTCCTTCTGATTGTTTTGTTTTCTAAAAATCTGGGAATTATTTTTAATTCTAGGTTTACTTGCAGGCTTGTCATTTTAATAGGGAAGTTTTGATTGTTTTTTTTTAATTTTTTAATGTTGGCTTTTAGTTTATTTTTATGAAGATGAGGTGGCAGGTGTGTATCAGAAGAGGCACAATTGTAATAACAGTATTTTTTATGGTCATCCTTAACACTTCCAGAAAAATTAGCTCTTATGTTGGGAACTGAGAGGCTCAGAAAATGAATCTGTACACAATGAATTATACTTTTTTTTTTTTCCCATTACCAGGGTGCAATGTCACTGTTTCTTCTGTTCCTCCAGTACTTTGTTTGAAATATTGCAGTATTTTTACAGCAACTGAAGTGTCAATAGCTGGCTGATGCTCCCTAAGTTTGTTCTGCACCTGAACCCTTCTCTTAATTTAAAAGTATAGACTATATTGCTTTTTTACACATTTAAAGTTCCTATGTTTTCAGGCAATCTACCAAAACAATTCCAGAGCCAAATTTTAGATCTGGAGAACCCTTTGTCCATAAAGTATATATTTTTATCCTTTCTTGACTAGACTGCTAGAACATTTTGACTGCTGGTGTTGGTAGAATGTGTGGTACTTCATCAAAGTAATATTTCTTTTAGCACTGGAAACAAAGTGTTCAGTGAGGAAAAAAAAGACTTTTTTCTAGCAGGCCTCCAAGCCCAGCTAACCACAAATCTCATTGTGCCCAGGTGATGGCTTTGGCAGGTGAAGATTTTTTAATTAGGATCCTCCATGTGAATTTACTCCCAGAAAAAAAGCCTCTGCTCCCCTTTGCTGGAGAGCAGCCAGTTCTGGAGCTGTGCTTCAGGTCCTTGGGGGATCTTCTTTGCACCAAAGGAGTTTTGTGGGGTGCTGCAAATGAGAGTTTCAGTGTGTTCCTTAGGAGTGCTGTGCATGGCATTTCCTCCTGCCTGCCTCTCCAGACACTGAATTTATTCAGACCATCCATCTTCCCTCCAGCAGGACATGAAGCATTAATACATTATTTCAAGGCAGCTGCTAATCCATCACAACAAGGGAGAGGATGTGGAAAGAGGGGAATGGAAAAATTTGTGTGATGTCCTCAAGGTCATCACCAGAGCAAGGGATGGAAACTGGATGCTCTGGGTTGCAAGTGGTTTGAGTCGTGTTTCTCACCAAACAACTAAACACAAAATAATAAAAAACCCTCAGAATTCTATTTCATTAATACTTCTTTTCAAATCCACTATTAAGGCTGACATTCAATATATTAAGTAACTGGCTTTGTAGCTTCTGCTTTCCTTGAGGATTTTTCAACTGTAAAAAAATATTTAATGAGTTATTAAGGCCTGTTTTTCTCTTTTGTGCTTCTCAATTAAATTCAAGCACCCTGTTTTAAATGGTACTGAGGAGGCAGAAAAAAGTTGAACTGAAGAAAGACTTAAAAAATAAAATAATAATTAAATTAAGAGTGTTAAAATGCCAGACAGAAGATGAAAGGAAAATTTACAGTAAATACATGTTACTGCAGTTATCTTTTAGTGATGAAATGAGAAATCTGATCATGAAAAAACTGAATGTAATGGTGAGAACAAATCTTCAGGAGGGAATAATGAGATTCCATCACTGTTAGCAGAGGGTAAATCCTGCTGGGCACTGACGTGTCTTTGCTTCTGACTCCATTAGGAAAAATGCCATTTTCATCTAGTGAATTTAAGAGCAACTTGGACTGAAAGAGCAAATAAAATGTTTGAAGCCTCCTGAATTGGAGTGTTCCAAGCACAGAATGTCATGTCTCAGGTTGCCTTGTGGACCATCCCTGCTCTCATCATTTTGCTTCTGCTCTGTCAAAATAACATTTTCCACAAGTGCCAATTCTCTGCTGTTACTCCTCATTTTCTCCACAATATGTACAGTAAAGAGGGGAGAGGAAAAGCAGCTTAATTACATCTTTTTGATCCAAGGAATCTAAATGACAATTAAACTTGCTAAAGTGAAAAAAAGCAGTATAGTCATGCCTTTATTCTCATAGCTCTGTTCCAGTTGAAATTATTAATGTATCATCTTATTTTATGGCATTCACCAGCAGACCTCTTCAAAAATTCCTCTTTTTGGAGGATGCAGTGAACAACATTTTCCCATTATAGTTTTTCCCTCCTGGAGCTGTTCCTTATAATTCTAAAAAGAGCATCATTCTTAAACTCAGAGAGATGGTACAAGGAATTTTCAGCAAAGGGTTCTATTTTCTTCTGCAAGTCAATGGAATAAAATGCAGAACAGTAGTTTGAACTGAAATGCAGGGTGCTTTCATTATAATTTTCTTGCAAAACACTGAAAAGCTTGATTTTCTTCATTGCATATAGTTATAGTGAAGTGACAAGAAAATCTCTTGTACTACAGATAGCCTAGATTTGTCACAATTCCCAATGGCACAGTGGCATGTACTTTATTCATTTTCCTTCTGCAAAGGGAAAGTAAAAAGAATAATTATAAGAAGGTAGCAGGAAAAAAAAAATGTACCTACCTCAGACATTTTTTAAATTAGAATTTTAGAGCTGTGCATGAATAGGTGGAAGAAAAACAATGAAATAATTTAAATTAAAGTTTTATTCATAAAGAAGTTATTCAGTGATGAGCTTAGAGGAACAGATTCCTGTGAGTCTTCAGATGAGCAGAGAGGAGATGGAGAATTTTTTAGACCTTGAATGTCAGAATTACCTGTAAGAGCAGTCAGGTGTTTCTGTAAGCAAGTCCTCCACTTCAAGTGAAAATCTCTAATAATGTCTTTTGTGAACAGATCTTAAAGTGCATCAGCACAGTCAGTTATATATTCTCATCAGAATGGAACAGAAAAGTGGATGTTAAATGTATTTACCCTGTCTCTAAGTGTTGCCATTTAAAAATCTTTCCCTAAATATCTATTCTGGTTTTTTTATGAGATCCTTGCTTCTAAGCATTTTAATCACCAAAATGCAGATCTGTGGGAATGTCAAGATGCTTGCTTTTAGTCCATAAATTGATTAAGTAAATCCTTATCAAACATGAGTATCATATTAATCTTTATGTTGTATGATGATGGCCAGCATTTGGTGCATAAATTGATTTCAACCCATGACTCATAAGAATGGATGAATGTTCAACTCAAGAATTATTAGAAAGTATTTTGATTGAGAGTGTTTTTGATGAGAATTTTTGCAAGGCAGCAGAACTGTGCCTGTGTGCATGAACAGCAGGAAACCACAGGCTCACAGGGCTACTCCAGCATCTGAAATTGGGCAGCTGTGCCAGAAATTATACAAGGAGGGATTTGTATTCTACATGTTATTATATGTGTTTTTATTAGTAGGCTCCCTTTTCTCTATTGCTGTTCCTTTTTCCTTTACAGCTGCCCAATATTTTATACTTCACTTTCTCTCTATTTATGGGATAGTTCAAACTCAGTAAAGATGAAGCAAGCCACACTTGGAGAGAAGTCTTTTAACACCTACATGTTTATCTTCACTGCAGTAGGAAGTGTCCCTTTATGTGAAATGCTAAGTAAAATCCATCCAGCATTGCAATAATATTCCACGCTGCCCTCATTCATATTGGAACAAAGGGAAATCTCTGACTGATCCCAGTGAGCTTTGAGCAAATCTTTCAAGGCAGTGTGTCTGTCTGTACCTCTTCAGATGTGTTAGCAGTTGTCTGGGCTGGCATTGCAGAATGACCAGAAATAATTGCCACATTTTCAGAAGATGGAGCAGCAGCCCCATCCATGGGATCTGCATTAAGGGTGAGCAGATCTCATGACTATGTGGCATCTCAAAATCTACTTCTATCTTTGGAAGAGTTGCAAAAATAGTTCTGCTTTGCAAAACCTTATCCATGTTTTAATTTATTCCCTTCCCAAAGTGATTATGGGCAAAATTATGGAAAAAATATGTAAAGAGGACCCAGCAAAAGGAACAGAGGTGCACACAAACCCTGGGAGCTTCTGACCTACATGCACTGTTCTGCATTTTTCCCCTGAACTAGATTGTGTCTTTTCACTGCACATCTTCATTATTTGGGTTTTTTTCCTAATAGCATTCTTGGGGTTTTTCCACTCTTTCTACTCTTTTCACCCTGTTTGTTCATTGCATAGCTTTTTTTTTAAACTTCTTTTTAATCTGAATTGCTAAAGCTAAAATATTTCAAATGAGCAAAAAGAATTGGGAGTTATCTTGTTTAGATAGCATGTCAAATGATGATTCATTAACTATAGCTAGACTGCATAAAGGTATGAGAGAGTAATAAGGGATGATATGTGGTGTTAGGAAAAATGGAGAGGGAGAGGAGAAGGTTTTTTTCAATATTTTTTACATTAAAGGGACAACCAAACTAATTGGCTGTTCCTTGTCCCATATCATGGGATAATAACAGGTTGTTAAAATAAGTTTCTCTCTTTTGTGTTCTTGGGAATCCCTACCATTATTAGCACAATTCAACCCTGTAGTATGTGATTTGTATTCCATTCATTCCTGGGGGCTACAAAAGATCAGGAAATAAACCTTTCTACATAGGTAAGATCAGCACTAGTCCTGATTTTAGAACCTGTTACTAATGAGAATGAGTGGTGCAGAGAGTATGAGTGAAATTTGGGGGAGAGGAAATTACTTCTGTTCAATTAGGTCATAGATTAAAAGCTGAATAAATTCTCAGATACAAAATACAATACCATAATCCAATAATCACATTAAGCAAATAGTAGATTTTTGTGCCAGGGGAAACCATCAGTAATTTAAATTGGATCTCCTGTGCAGCAATGAGCTGCACTTTCCTCTGAACTGGGCTATGTCTTCTGGTCTCCAGAATCTGGAAACAATACTTTAATTTGGGATTTAGCTGAGGCCAAATTCATATTGAATATCCCAGATATTCCACATGAGTTGGAAGTAAAGCCTTTCATTCCTGTACATGAGTTGATCAAATTGTCATGAGTGCAGATAATAAAATGACTTTCCTCATCTTGTCAGGGCCACAAAAAGCAATTAGCCACAGTGCCATATGTAAAGAAAAGAACCATGAAATCCTCTAACTTATAATCACATAAATAGTTAGAAGTTTGCTTATAAAGTAATATAAAACAGAAAACCAAATTCTTTGTAGGAATAGCTAAAAAGCCACTGGCAGGATCCCATTCCACCCTTGACCAAAAGGATCACAGATGTGTAGACTCCATTAACAAATGGTCTCTAATCAGATGAACATCAGATGAAAATTACTGCCTTGTGTCTCAGAGGAGACTAATTTCACTCTAATTTCACTGGCTTGGTAACTATGGTGAGCATGTACAGATGCATATCTGAATTGCCATCTAAAAAAAAAATAATTTATTAAGATGCTTAGAATCTCAGTGATCAATGAGATGCTTCAGAAATCAGTTTCCTGCTTCTGCACCACCCTGCTGCCAAAACTCAACCCCAAACTTGCTGTGGGAACTTTGCTGGAGGTTAAAATATTCTTGGGGCACACCAGCTCACCTTTGAGTGATCCTCTGGTTCAGAACATTTTTAATTAGAGTTTTGATGAATCCTGCAATTAGTAAAGAATGAGAGTTTTTGTTGCTTATTCCTTTTAGGGTTGTGTAGAAATCTGCTGCAGGGATACAATGGGTTGATGGATGGTTTTTGCTTCACTCTTAGGAGCTTTTCTGAGATGTGGGTTAAATTATTCACTTTTTTTCCCTGAATGTATAATTAACTATGACTTATACTGAGATTTCATTGCATGGTAACATAATGCCAGTTATTTTTATGTCAAACATATGTTTTTCATAGTGGTTTAGATAGTTGTGGGCTGCAGTTAGATTTTTACCAGGCAGTTATTTCTCAGATTTATGTAATAGCTTGCGCAGATTTTTTTTTAACTTTTTTTTTTAACTTAAGCTGTGTCAGAAGAGATAAAGCCTGAATTGCAGGTATTACAATTCTTTAGGGAAATCTAGTCTATGTTGTTCTTCCTCTTGATTTTATTACCCTTTACTTTAAATGTAATTTATATTAAAAAATACAATTTATATATTAATTCCTAGATTTTTTTTAGTGTCCAGGTATTTTTAGGTAAAAAATAGGTAGCAGCAAAACTTCAGCAGAAGCACAGTGTCACTCTTCCATTTTAAAGCTTTCATAATAAAATGGAACTTCAGATTTCTATCCCAGGGAAAAAGTGACCTTTGAAAAACCAAAGGAGGTAAATGGATCTTATGCTGGCTGGAATGAAGAAAATAAAATGGAGCAAAAATCAGTGCCCAGACTTTTGCAAGTGCTTTCTGTCTGTGTGCTCTTTACTTCCTCGTGTGACAGATGCAGTGAGTGCTCTGTGACCAGCTGAGCACTCAATATTCTGCTTTTCCCTGAGTCGTGGGTGCATGGCTCTGCCTCTTGGGAGGGGGCATTAGGAGTCTGTGAATGGGGAGAGACTGGGGAAATTCAAGAGAAGGGAAAACCCAGTGGCAGAATGGGAAGGCAGAGCTATTGTGATGGGATGTCAGAAATGCTGAACTCTTATCTCACACACACACACACACATGGATGTTAATTTCAGCTGTAAGTCTATTACCCAGCACATCAATTTGTAATCTTATTTTCCTATAAACCTGCTTAATTAGCTGAGCATCTGGGGCCTGGTGTTGCTCTGGCCATTTATGCAGTCAGAAAAAAAAAAAAAGGCTTTGTGAGGCTTTTAATGAAATCCTGGTGCTTTTCATCTGGATTACATTTGGTTACCACTAGACTGAGTTTGGCTCAGAATCTGCAGTTAAAAATTGTTTTCAGTTCCTTTTAAATCAGACAGAATAGTTCCCTTAGCCTTTAATTTATGGTGAAAGCTTTACACAGTGAAATATTTTTAATTATTTTTGTAGATGGAGAAGCTGCAACCAAAGAGCTGCCAGTGATTTGCCTGAAGCAAGATGATGATTGTCAAAGCCTGGAATGCAGAGGAGCACAGCTCCCCTTCTCATGCTTCATCTGCTGGATGCAGTGACCCATGAGCATTTTTAGCACTTTTTTCTCCTATGTAGCAGAGGAAGAATCACAATTTAGTTAATGCATATGAATGCACTAAAATATACTTTCGTTTTTAAGCCTTAATAATCTCTCAATACTGCAGTGTAACAAAGAATGTTGTTGTTATTTCAGTTCCATGCAGATGTGATGTGAAGTCCTGTCTGCTTGAAGAACTGAAAAATATGGGTTTTCTGACTGGAAAATGTGCTTTGATCAGGGAGGACACACTGTCAGAAAGTCAGTTTTATTCTTCTGTCATGGGGAGGCTATTACAGATGGAAACACTATCTCACTGGTGAGTTCTTTAAATAGGATATCACAAAAATGTCTCAGGAATGAATAATTATGCATTGGTTTTAAGTGGTGTTATTCTCACACTCAGCTATGCTGTGAAATATTGATCCTGTTCCCAGGTAAGGTGATTTCAAAACACAGACTGAATGTTTTGCACAGAATCAAGCAGCAATAGAAAATTTCTAGTGATTTTCTGTGGAATGTTTTATTTCATTATTCAGCTCCAAAATGAGCTGGAATAAGACACAAAGCATCCCAATATAAACCCACAAGAACAAATAAAAAACCCCAAAACCAACCAAACAAAGTGAGATAAACAGATAAATGGAATATTGTTAGGAACAGGACAATATGTAAAATATCTGTGAGAGATTGATACAGAAGTAATGACAAAGGTGTAAAAAAAAAAAAAAAAAAAAAAAAAGAAGGTTTATTCTCTATTAGAGGATGGAAGTTTGGAAGTTGTTCAGCACTAATGCAGAGTTCTTTGTGTTGGGAAAATGCCTTACCCTCTAATGTGGGTAATGCTCCTCAAGAAGCTGTTTTTTCCCTGGATGGCTACAGAACAGTGAGAAACAGACCAAAACTGGGTAGTACAGTGGAGATTGCAAAGTTCAAGGGCTGGAATGAAGCTGCTGAATCACCAAGCTGTCATATCTTTGCTCTGAGATGCAATCTGGAGCACAGACACAGCATGAAAGAAGTGAAGGCTTAGTAGGTTGTTTGGAACTTCAGGAGTGTTTCCAAGCCTGAGGTAGATAATGTCTGAAATAATTAATCATTCATTTCAGGTGCAGAAAGCAGAGAGCAGCAGCTCTCACTGCTAGCTCTCCTGGCTGGGTAAAACAGAGAAGGGAGAATCCCCCAAAGCACTCTGAATTCAGGTTCAAGAAGCAGTGAAAAGAGCTGCCAGCTGATGACTGATGATTTTTTCCCCTTCCATCTCCTCTTGCTTGTCTCTCAGAAGAGCCCAGCCTGCTCCACATCCCCTGCAGTGCCCCAGGTGTGTGCATGGAGTGAGGTGAGCTCACAGGGCAGGGCTGGCTGGCAGATCTCTTCTGCTCCTCAGGTTCTGCCTGCTCTGCTCAGCAGGGATGAGCCTGGCTCACTCAAGCTGTAATTGGCTCAGTGCCCATTCAGTAGGAGAAGCAATCATACATTGACATTCCTGCTCAAGGAAATATTGGTTTCTATGTTATTTTTTTTTATTATCATTGCTGCATGCTGTAGGGGTGCCAAAAGAGGCAGGTTATTGTTGATTTTTGTTTGCCACTGTGATAAATCCCTGTTTGCAGCAGCTGTGGCTCATTTTGTAGTGTCAGTCTACCTTGCACAATTTCCTATCCTCTGCTCCCAGTGTCCTGTTTCCATTTCCTGTGCTTACAGTTTGTGATAAATACTCTTTTCAGGGCACTTCACCAAACTGTGTCTGTAATGCCCAAATGTGGAACAGTGTCAGTACAACAGAAGGCTGGAATATCAGATCTGGATGCTCTAAGAAATTCTCTTGGTAGAACTTGGACAAAATACAACAGATGGTGTATAGACAAGCTCTTGGAAACTAATCACATGGGTTTTTCTTTGAAAGCTCCAACTTCCTCATTAGGAAAAGGACTGAAGCATATTAATGGCTTGCTGAGATGCCCTCTTTAACTTTCTTTAGCTCAAAAAAAAAAAAAAAAATCCAAGAATGCCTAAAAACAGGTATTTCCATCTGAGATGAATAAAATTTAATTGTGGTTAAAATTTAATTGTGGTAAAGAGCACTGGAAAGATTTTACTTGGAGTGCTGTTGGATAGGTAGGAGTGGAGTATGTATGGAGTCCATGTGAGTATTTCATTTAGGTGAAACCTTAAAGAGTTTGAAGTTTCAGCAGGTTGGAAGCCCCATGGGCCTGTGATTGCACTGATTGCTTTGAGAAGTTCAGAACAAGGAAGGAAATTTGCTCCTTCATTAAAGGCTGATATAGAAACAAAAATGTATAACCTAGTCATGGATGAATTGAAAGTGGAAATGAGAAGAGTTTAGGATGGACCTTGGATATTTCAATAACACAATCTGATGATATATATATGTTTTCTGTGGGCAAAAGAGCTGCTGTACCCCAGTTGGCACCCAGTGAGCAGAAAATGGCTTTAGGTCACCAAGAAGTTCTCTGATGTTCTTGAACCTTTGCAGATAAGAAATAAAAAATGAAGACCAATATTAGGAACAGCATGAAGTGCTTCCTCATGGGACCTGTTAGAGAACATAATATATGCTGTGAAACCATATCCTCACTGCTCTTGAGAGGATTTTCCATCACATGGCACTAAAAATATCTCTGAATCCACAGCTGATGAGTTTAATTACTCACCAGCTCTTTACATTACAATTCATTACCCTGAGGTAATAAAGACAAAATAAAGCATTTAGAAGCTGCTGTGCCATTGTTGCAGTGTGCTCAGCAGATTGTCTCTAATCAGGGCTGCTTGTGTTTATGCAGCATAATTAATAGAAACATGAGAGCACTGTCCTGAACAAACCCATTTTAACAGGTGCCCAAGCTGCTGCCTGCCTTTCATTTTGTGCTACTTTTATGCAAGAATGGCTAGTTTAGTTACAATTTTTAATTAATTATATTTGTTGGTCTTACATTTTAAAGTCACTCTTCCATTTTTACTTGTGATTATTTTTTATAGATAATATAATAAATATAATATAATATAATATAATATAATATAATATAATATAATATAATATAATATAATATAATATAATATAATATAATATAATATAATATAATATAATATAATATAATATAATGTAATAATAATATATAATAATATATTAATATATAATAATATATAATAATAAATAATATATAAAGTAATATAATGATATAACATTAAATATAATATAATATAATATAATATAATATAATATAATATAATATAATATAATAATAGAATAGAATATAAATTATTATTATTGTTATTGTTTGTTATTGTTATTATATAATTAAAAAATTATGCCCCTAAACTATGATAGTTCAGGCTATAGTCCATGCTGTACAATCCTTGATATTAAAAATTATAATGACAGAAATTATATTTTAGATGATAAA
This sequence comes from Oenanthe melanoleuca, assembly GCF_029582105.1. NCBI lineage: Eukaryota > Metazoa > Chordata > Aves > Passeriformes > Muscicapidae > Oenanthe > Oenanthe melanoleuca. The sequence continues at coordinate 3,307,665 of NC_079339.1, forward strand.
GCTCTAAAGAAATCAACATTATATTACAATTAGTGAGTGATATATTTCATTTCATTATACATAGCTAAAATAGTTTGTTCTTGGAGAAGTTATTTTGTTTGTTTGTGACACCTGTGTGAAAGTGCTTGTGTAAATGGTAACCCCAAATATTTCCTGATTACTTGTAGATTATGACTCTTTACTCAAAATCACAGGTAATCTATAAATTAGTTATTTTCAGCCCCTGTTGCTGTCATCCAGCACATGGAATTTTCACAGCAGCTGTCAAGTGAGCCTAGCACAAAACTGCCTTTGGGCATCCAGGGACCTGTGGGGGAAAGACCAGTACAAAATATGTGAGAACTGGAAACAGCACCATTTCTTCCATCACTGACACTGCTCAAACATCTGGTTTGTGATGGAAAGATTAAGAATTTTTTGCCTTTGTGGAAAACAAAAATCAAAAAATCAAATGCAGACCAGCAGTACCTGATGCCCATGGATTTTATACTGTCTAAACAATCTATTTTAGAAAATAATTTAGACTAACTCTCTTGGTTGTGAATGCAAGAGAAAAACAATTTAAATGATAATACTAACATTTATTAATAATTGCATTATTATTTATTAACTCTTTTCATTCAGGAGACCACTTTTTTTAGATGTTCACTTCTTTGCCATTAAAAAGTCTTCATTTTTTTAGGGCAGTGCTTTTGCTCTCAGCAAGCATGTGCTTAAATTAAATTAAAGACTGACCTGGCCTACCCTTCTTGCTGCTTCATGCCCATTTGTTATTATATGGCATTTATTCTGTCTCTTCCAGCACTGCAATCAATAGCTGTGATCACAGCCAAGGATGTTACATGACTCTGTGACCCAGATTTACAAGTCCAGGACAAAAAAAGCCCTGACAGTTTGGAGAGCCTCATATTTTCATTTAGTTTGCTCTAAGAAAAAAATATCTTCTGGAACAAGTTGAAGGCTTGTGAAGTCATGGGATAGATTTTCTAATCCAGATTTCCATCTCCCTGCATGGTGAGTGTGTGCACATCTATGGGTTTCATTAAAACAAAGAGTCCTCATTGCACAGACCAGAGAAATGCCTGAGAAATCTGATTTTCAGGTTTTTGCAGCATGGCTCAAGGCATTGCTGATGTGTGCCATGGAAAATACTGCACCAGAAGGGAGCTGACCCTTGTGTGTGCCACTGAGTTTGAGAGATGGAGATAAAGAATTTCTTGTCAAACATTATTAATCTCTTACTGATCCTAGCCTGTCTCACTTGTGTATTGTAAACTGTGCTCTTTCATGAAGGGTTTTCCTTGCAAGCCAGAGATCAGTAGTTCTTTTTGGGTTACATAAAAGGTGGTGACAAGAGTCTTTGCCTGTGCCTGTCCCTGTAAACTCAAAGACCATTATTCTGAAGCATTGCAGCACATGGAGAAAATCTGGAATAGCCTTTATGTGGCTGACATAGAGGTGCTATTTTGGGGCATGGTTATGGTTTAATTTATGTAATTTAATTTCTCTAATGAAGTCAATATGCTGAGTTATCTAAGCTGGATCTCAAAGAGCTCAGCTGGGCACTGGAGGTGGCAGAGGGAATCTTCCTCTCCAGCTCCCACCTTCCAGCTCAGGCAAGTTCAACCATTTGGATATTTCTGTAGGACAATGAACTTTTGCCATCAAGCATTTTGCACAAAAAACTATTTCTTACCCCCAGGATAATTCTGCTGTGGTCCAAGTCACAACTGCAAAGGGCTTAAAGTGTGGGCATCCTTCAGGAATAGGATTAAGGACTAGTGAAACTCTTGAGTTTGTTCCAGGTGGTTTCAACTGGGTGCAAAGGACATAATTTCTTCTTTAAGAGGAGTATCTGGAGTGAATTATTTCAGTTTGGAAGTGAAATATTGCACAAACAGTGCTTCCAGAATATAAGGATTTAAGTTTTTCTGGCACAAAGATCAGGATAAATGCAATGCTTTCAAATTATCAATGAGCTCAGTAATTCATAAGTTTTTGTTTTCTACACAGGTGAGATTCTCAGGCCTAACAACACATTAATTGGGAAACAATAAATGTGGCTACATTGAATTATTTTGTCCTCACCAGCTGAAGCAACAGTGCATGTCAAATCTCTCATCCCAAAGAAAATCCATGGACCCTCCAGCCTAGTAAGAAATTACCTGGAGAAAGTAGGGGAAAACACACTGTGAATTTAAATTATGATTTAGCAATAATTTTATTCATGTAAAATATTTTTTGTTCCCGATTAAAATACATTTTCTATTTTTGTTTTATAGCCTCTCAAAGGCCTTCAGCAACCAAGATGTGCACCAAGAAGTCCAAGCACTCAGGATGTTGAGGCATGGGGAGAAAACTGTGGATACAACAAATATGTCAAGTTTCATTTTCTTTTATGATTAGAGGATGCAAATTAAAAAATTATTAATATCAGAGAGTTACATGTGGCTAATACAGCTTCATTCCTTCATATCTGAATGAATTTTGGATGTGCAGAAAAGCATCCAGAGGATTCCTGCAGGAAAATAGATGATTCTGGGACAGGGGAGAGAGCTCTGCACTTGAAAATAAAGTCTGCTTTATTTGTTTATTTTGTTTATGTGAGTGTGATGTGAAAAGGTGAAGGTGAATTTTTTTTTTTTCTTCTGTTTGAACTTTCTGCTGTAGGAAAAAAGCCCCAAGCAACAACTTAAAGAACAAGCCCAGTGTTCCTATGTGTGGGCATTGTTTTGGTTGTAGAAATTCTTGATTTGTTGATATTTTGAAATTGGAGTCCTCCTGACTGCAAAAGGGGATGGTGTTTCAATCCAGCTGCTCCTTTGAGCAAGAACAGGCATTTCTTGAAGAACTAAATGGAGGAGGAGCTGCTCAGCAAAAGAGCAAATGAATGCTAAGTGCTGAAATCTCTATAAAACTGGTTCAAATTAGCTAATATTAGATTGTACAGCCACACTTTCATTTTCATGGCTGTGATGTTACAGTAGAAATGCTCCAGGCCATGTGCATAATGCAAAGCCTCTTCTGTAAATTCATTTTAGGTGACAGTGTTTTTAGCCAGTGATGGTTCTAAGTATAGCCTGATGAGTAAAAAGACATTGCCCTTAGGATAGGCTGATCACATTGCCACAGCTTTTTTTCCTCTTCTCTATCACTATTTCAAATACCAAAAATAAACTTAAAAAAACTAAAAAAAAAACAAAAAACCAAAAACAAAAAAAAAAAACCCTAAATGAACAAAACAAGCAAAAAACCCAAACCAAAACAAGAAACTCTACAACAAACCCACCCACCAAAACCAAAAATAAAAGAAAAGCTCATTCTCTTGAGGGCTTCTCTTGTAAATAATGATGAAACCTCATGTGAGGGCGACATAGTTTTATTTCAGGTTATTTTTAATCAATTTAGTGTTAATCTTTAGAAGTGTGGCTGGATAGGAAGGACAGTACACACTCAAGTGCTGTACTGGTGATCAAATCCACATTTTTACAGTGTCCATGTGCTTGCTGCAGGAGCACAGGAATGAATGTACTGCAGTCCTTGTAGGTCCCTTCCAATTCAGAATATTCTCTGATTCTGTGAAAAGAAAACAAGAAAATTAATGTGATTAGTGAAAAAAGCTCTGCTTTATTTTTTTGTTGTTATAACAATTTACAATTCCAAAAATTAACATTTAATATAGTATAAGTGGAAAAATAGAAGAACCTCATGTTATTTGCAAAGACACTTGAGTATCTTTTGACATGAATTATTTGTTATTTTCATTATAGAAGTGCTACCAATTTTATAAGGTTCCAAGCAAGGAGGGAGTGACTTGATGAGTAGATATGTAGGCTTGAGATTTTCAGTGTTGGGAAAATGGAGCTGGCCTTGTGTTTAATCTCTAAGGGGTATGTGTGCTCTAAATTGCAATTTGAACAGCTGCATTTCAAAACTATTTCCTATTTAATTGTATTCCAGCATTTAACTGTAATCCTCTAAAGAGGCTGTGTAAGAAGACAGACTTTTAATGGAAAAACCCTCCTTTGTATATTCATGGGTGTGAACACAGGATGCAATCTGGCCTCCACCACTCTGCCTTCTAATCATGAAGCTCAGAGAGGATGCCAGAAATAGCAGTAATGATAAACTATGTCAAGTTCATCATCCTAAGAGCAGGAATTTGGGAGCTGTCACAGTGCATTTTTTATCCAGCACCCGGATTAGCCCAGTGAGCTGTAAGAGGCTCTGAGAGAGGCTGTGCCATTCTGAGCCCACCAGAGGTGTTGGTGTGGTTGTGCAGAGCCATTTGGAGCCCTGAATTGCAGCCCCGTGTGAAAATGTTGATCTGTGGCTCTCAGAAGAGGGAAATCAGCAGCTCCTGGGCTGGCAGGGTTATTCCAAAGGAGTGTGTGGCAGGTGATTCTCCCCCTCTCTATTCTCTCTTGTCAGACCCCACCTGTGTGCATTTCTGGTGGCCCCAGCATAAGAAAGACATGGAACTGTTGGAGCAATCCAGAGCAGGATCACGAAGCTGATAAGGGAATTAAGAGGAATTCACCTCAGGACAGGCTGAGAGAATTGCAGCAGCTCACTCTGGAGAAGAAAAGGTTGCATGGAGACCTCTCAGCAAACTTTCAGTGTGTGAAGGGGCTTACAGAGCAGCTGGGAGGCTTCTCCTCAGGAACTGTAGAAACAGGACAAGGAGTAATGTGTTCAGTCTGAAAGAGAGGCAATTTAGCTTAGATATCTGGAAGGAATCCTTGGCTGTGAGTGTGGTGCTGGATGGGGCTCCTGGGCTGGTGAAAGGTGTTGCTGCCCCTGAACTCAAGGATTTACAAGATCCCTTCCAAGCCAAACATTTCTGTGATTCCCATCAGCAGCAGGACTTCCACAGCTCCCAGGGCTTGGCCAGGATGTGGAGCTTGGTTCACCTGGGAAAGAGCTGAGCCAGGAGGATGAATTGAATGGGACTGTGCCAACACCCTGACTGACTGACTGTGTCAGCTTGGATTCTGACTCTGGCAGGGTTGGGATTGTTCTGTGTAATACTGCATTTCTATTTTAATTTTCCTAGTAAACAACTGTTATTCCTAATTCCCATATCTTTGCCTGAGAGCCCCTTAATTTCAAAATTATAATAATAATTTGGAGGTAAGGGGTTTGCATTCTCCATTTCAAAGAGAAGCTCCTGCCTTTCTTAGCAGACACCTGTCCTTCCAACCAGGACATGGGATTTTGGCTGATTTAATTCCATCAAGATCAATCAGCCTACTCAATTCAAATCCTACCAAGGGTGGCAGAATGTGTCATGCAAAAATGTAACTCACAACAGAATGCTTTGCATCACTTTTTTTGTCCTCCTGAGTGATGTTTAGAAAAGCCACAGAATCCCTTCCCTGTGTTTTCTGTATAAAGCCTGGCTTTCTACATCTCACTGCTGACAAGCTGTGTTGTGGTGTGTCAGTTTATGTTGTGTCAATTGCCTCTGGTTATATAATGTGCCATGATATGACTAATGCAGCTCAACATGAGTCACCTGTCGTGACAGCTTTCTGCTCCCAAAAAACCTCTTTGCTCTCCCTTTGGAGTACTTTTTTTGTTATTATTGTTTTATTCTTCTTTATTTTATCCAATTCACTGCTCATTGTTTGAAGTTTTTACACACATTTAGGCACATCCATTGCCTGTTAATGTATATGACTAAATCATTGCTGAGATGAGTAAAAGCAGGAGGTGTTCCCACTGCCTGCTGTGGAGGGAGATGATTCTAGACCTGCTGCTACACTGCAGCACTGTACCTGAGCAGAGCAGGAATCCCAAGCAGCAGATGGCAATCTGAATGTGAACAGTTCTAATCAGGGCTCATTTGTGCCAGGAAATTGTATATAACATTCCACTGAGTTATTAACACAGGGCTGTGATTGCAGTGTTGGACTGACAGTGGCATTAATGCTCAGGAGGTACATTTGTAAGGTGAACACTGATATAAAAGCAGAATTTTGCTCATTTTTTCTTTTGGGAGAGGCACTGAGATACTCTCAGCCCCTGCTGTTTTATGCCACTGAGATTAACTCAGTTAAAGTGTGGTGCCAATGCTGCCAAGGTGGGGTCAGAATTCGTGTGGGGCATTCACTCCAGAGCTGGACTCAGTGACTGATCCCTGTGGGAACCTTCCAGCTCAGAATATTCTGTCATTTCTTAAAATAACACCTTCCAGCTCAGAATATTCTGTCATTTCTTAAAATAGCAATTTGCAGTGCTTAAAGGAAAACAGGTGGAGATTTATTTTACCTACATCTGAGAAATAACAAAAGTTAATTCATGAAATGTGTTTCCTTGTAACCTTTAATGAGTTTTTTTGATTCAGTGGTGCTTTTTTACTATGAAAGCATGAAGTGGTTGTGAGGTTTTCCATTATGTCTTTCTTCCTCAGATAAAACCAGCCCTTATTTGAGTAAAAGAATATAATGTTTTCCTTAAAATGATCTTTGTATCACAACAAATTATATTTTTTTCTTTAAAGATTGAATGATTGGTGCTATCAGGAAAAGAACTCACATTGTTGCAGGCTTCTCAAGTTATATAGAGAAATGGTAGGGTTCAAATTCACTAGTCTTATTCAGATGACAAAGTACAATTGCAGAAACTCATGTCTTTCCTATAAATAGGCTGAGAAAGCACAAGCAGGTTCCAATAAGGAATTACTGAAATCAGTTCACTTATCTTACAGCAGGTGATGAATCAACAGCAATTTTATTGACTGCAGAAGTGAATATTTTTACCAGTTTTTATCATGTACTTATTAATTTTGCCATGCCGTATCAATGCTATTCTTTTGTATCATCTTTCAGTAAAATGCCATGTTTACTCTCAATATCAGGGACCTGTTAGACACATCATTTTATTAACTAAGAGTGCCTGTGAGTAGTTATACAGTACTGCTCTCTAAAGGTGTTATATCTATGTGCCATTTATATTTTTATTATTTTTTAAATTTACTTTTCCATCTCTTGTGATCATGTGAAATTATTTCCAATGTTAAAAAGAGAAATAATGCAGGAATAGGCTTTAAAGCAAATTTGGTTATTAACTCTGTACTAAAATAGAGTTACACCTTGCAAGTTTTGCATTGTGCTGGCACTGTTCTGAATTTCCTTGTGGCTGGACCAAGGCTGTAAATACAACCAGTACTTTGTAGATGTGAAATTTTCCAGGTGAGCTGAATCTGCAGAAGAGTTTGTGTTGAACACAATGATGCTATGTTAAATAGTCCATGAAAATGTGAAACAACACAGCATGACAGATTTTAAACTAACCAGTGCAACAGCACCTCTGGATTTGCTGCCAATGGAAAGACAAAAAGGGGAGAAAAATCCCAAGCTGAATTTACTTGTTTGTGTTCATGCAACATGTTCTCCATTTGTGGACTCCCACAAGGGGCTCAGTCTGGTGCATCCCTCTCACTTCTGTTGCTGGTTTTGTGCTCTGTCTGTTTGAGCATTGCTTTCAGCAGCTGATGGATAGCAATGAGTTATCAGCTCTCACTCTGGCATGTGTTAGTGTTGATCAGGTCCAGTCACTGCCTTTTGAACAAAATGAGCAGAATATTGACACAACCTCATTCATTATTTAGTGTGTTTAGTGTTGAAGCCCATAAAGCTCAGGATTTTCATCCATTTTACATGGATTTTAGGTTTGCATTGGCCATTGAAAGAACACTGCTTATGTGCAAATGTATTTATCCACTTCTTTCCACATTTTCCTCTGCCTTTCTCATCTATAGATATAGAAATTAACATGTTTTCCTTTGTGCAGCACTTAAACTTTTTCCAGGCTTACCATTTTTGTGTGGTTAATAACAAAGCTAAAATTCACAATAAAAAAAATGTCAGGGGTCCTAATTTTTCTCTGTAACTGCTAGGAACCAAATTCCCAACAGTAGGAGTGAGATTTCTCCCTGCAAATATATAAGTGATGTAAAATATTTGCTGATCCCTCTGGCAGTCTCCTCCCCAGCAGCACACCTACCTCTGAAGAAAAGAGCAGTTCTGTTAATTCACAGCAGGAAGAGGCTGTGAAGAGCAGCCAGCTCAGGCTGCCTTAGTACTTTGTGCACTTTGACAAATGTGCTGATAAACCTGGACTAACAAACAAGTCAAGTCTTCACTGTGTTCTTCAGCCATTGGTAATGGCTTGGCATTTGTTTCATTCAGTTCTGGTCACTGCTGTCTAATTTAATCTCCATCCAATTTGCTCTATGTTTACTAAGGAGCTGCAGATTGTGTTCCCCAACTCCTTAAGATATAAAATTATCATGCCTGATCACACAGTCTTTTATTCACTAAAATTGTACAAAAGAGTAAAATTTATGTTTCAGACTTGGGCTCCAGTATAATTATTGGGGCTTTTGTTGGTTTTAGATTTCTGTAACATTTTCTCCATAAGGATGTACCAAGGAAATATTTGGAATGGCAGCCATGGGTTTATTAAGGTTCATATGCAGCACCTTGTTCCAGCACTCTGAGAATGGATTTTCACCCATGTATTACTTTAGATCTGCACAGTATGAAATGGCCATCTAAGAATTTTCTTCTGTTTCCTATGCAAGAATGGGAAAACTCCCCTCTTCAATTTCACACCTGTTTTTGATCACAGAGAAATGGCACCTTGGTGCTCCCTTTACCTGCTTGCTCAGAGGTTTCAGGGAGCTGCTCTTGAGCAGCAAAACCCACAGTTGTTTCAAAATTGCAGGGAGAAATCCTCTTAGCTGACTTAGAATCCTGTCAGCAGATTGCACCATTAATTAATGAGTTATGCTTTGTCACAGAGACATTTCTGACACTGAGTTCAAGGGGCTGCAGACTCAAAACTTTGACTGGTGAGCAGCCAGGCACTCTGGAATGTCCATGGCATATGTGGCATAGAATGGAGATAACAGCAAATATGATGAGTGGAACAAATTGTGACTGCAGTGCAGATGGAGAAGACTGCCTTTTTCCTAAATCCTTTTACTAAAATACTCTGGGAGCCTAATCTTAGGAATCCTCCTGTTACTAATCAGAACACCTGTGTGCCTTGTAGAAAGATGAAGGGTCTTTAGAAAGCAAGTATAAGACAAGATTTTTGGGATAAAATTTCCATGCAAGAATAACAGAGATTATAAACTCTCAGACCTCTCAGGCCTTTTAAAAGGGGTCTTGCCTAAAGCTTTTCAGTAAACATTAATAACTCCACAACATACCATGCCTTCTGCAGGAAAAAAGAGTTTTTATTGCTAGCTGGACTGCTGTGTTGTGAAAACACCACTAGAGCATTTATGGGCTAGGTGTGCCCATATCTGAAGTGAGTGCAGACTGATGATTTTGCATTCTCTTCACTTTTTGGTGATATCATTCATATTCTGTGAAGGGGTAAAAAAGGCTAGGAGGGAAGGAGTAAAAATGCTTAAAAAAATTAAAAATTCTTGCCAAAAAATCAGTGGGAAGGAGTGAGAAGAGTTGCCATGACAAGCTCCAGCCCTGTGTCCCTGAAGAATTGCTTTACACATTCAACACCCTTGCAGTTTCTGTAGTGATTATGGTCTAGCTCCATTCTTAGTTTGATGTGTCTGTTTGTAGATAAAACATCATAGGGGGATAGTTTTTTGAAATAGAAACTTTTTTGCTTCTCTAACTGTGACAAATGCAGGGTTTTAATAATTATGAGCTAAATTCTCCATAAGCTTTACATGATGTGCTCACAGGGTGGTTTCCCTGACATTAATAGAGCTACTTTCTGCTGTTTTTATAAAAGCTTCAGAAGGAAATATGTCAGTCTTGTGAAGAAGTCTTTAAAAAAGAAAATATTTAGGAGAATACCTGAGTTTGGCTTTGTAAGTTTAGAAGTTAATATCTTCAGTGTGGAGAACATAAACTAAGAGGAAAAGGAGAGGGATATCTGAGACTGGCAATTTTCAGGATATAAGAAGGATAATGAAAATTATGAGACTATTAAATACAACCTTATGCTAATGTTGAATGAGGGTGCTATACTTCAAAATAAATTGTATACCCTCCTTTTTAATTTTACCAGCAAATACAGAAAAAAAAAATAAATTCTGGAGTACATTGAATTTCTGTTAAACATTGCAGTTTGGCCAATTGACTATAGGAATAATTATTCACAGGTCTCTTGTAAAAACCTTGGTTTGACTGGAAGTGTGAAGGATCCCTGCAGAAGTAAACCTGCAGGACAGGCTGCAGATTAATTCTCCAATTGCTGAAAATCCAGGGAAGGTTGTAGCTGTATTCTGCTACTGTAGAACTGGGGACCATCATTAGGAGTTATTTTGGCCCCTGACATTTTTCTGCAGATTCATGCATTGGAATAATTGGAGCAGAATTGTTCCTGCTCTCAGTTATGATCACCTCTCCCTCATTTCATATCAGATCCATGTTAAACAATGAAAGCTGGAAGCTTAGGCCAGAAATTGGTAATTTCCTCCAGATGAAGAGCTGAGTCACTTTTTCTCTTTCACTATTTGCTTTTTCACAACTCTAGTAAGTGTAAGTGGCTCAAGACTGCAATATCAGTTTGATTTCCCTTTCCTCAGAGACCTGCATGTCATTGCAATGCAGTCACTGGCTCCAGGTGTGAGTGTGCATTAGCTGTCTCTTCTCCCTGATTACTCCTGTTAGCTGTCATTAACTGGATTTCCTCACTCAGCTCTGCATTGAGGTGTCCAGCACCATCTGGAATTCACTTTAGTAACTGGGGGATCAGTGTAATGGACTAATGAGTGAGATGGATGAACATGTAAGAAACTCTTCTGTCTTTCTCTGATCACCTGGAGTGACCAGAATGTTTTTCTTTTAGTTCAAGTAGATGAAGTTTGATGGTGCACGTTCTGTTGGTTCACACAAATTAAAAGATTGAGCTATAACCTTAGTTAATTCCCAGACAAAAGGCAAAAAATTCTGCTTCCCTTGACAGGATAGGAGCAAACAAGTGACAATTTCCCAGTTGTATCAGTCCAATGAGTTCTGTGCTCAAAAACTCTGTCTTTGATGGTCACAGAGTTGCCTTTACACTTTTTTTTCTGAATACCCAGGCACTTTGTGACATGTGCATCACACTGCATTTCTTGTCAAATCTCAGGCTGTGCAGGTTATTCTTCAAGGGTTATTCAGTAATTCTGCTTGCTGCTCCTAGAAGCAAAGCTGGAATTACCCTAGAGGAGGGAAGTTTCCATTTTGGAAGGTTTGGTAGGGAATGTCATCTCTCCTTCAAAATTATCAAAGAACACATAGTTTGTGTTTTCTTCCTGTTGGTCCCTGGTTTTGAGCTAGTGATTAGTCAAATTTACAGGAGAATAATCCAATAGGAGATAATGACATTCTATTTTGAGTTGATAGATGACAATATTGAGGGACCCAAGTTCAAACCATGCCTTTAATTTTGTCAGGCAGTTGTCACAGAAAGCATGTGTTCAGAAATTTGCTAAATGTCTTGGGCATTCAAGGGAAACATCAATAGCTGGAGAAAGAGTTTCCACCCTAAATAAAACATGCTAGAATCTTCCTTTAATGAGATTGTTCCTTTTTGCCTGCCAGAGGGGTTCATGCTTTTAGTCAGGTGCTCAAACCCCCATGGCCAATGATCTTGTTCTGAGAAGTCATTTTTGTGCTCCTGAAAGGCAGAGTTAATTTCACATTAATTTCCATAGGTTTATGTGAGTTGGAAATCTGTTGCTCCCAAATTTTTTGCTAACAGAGAAATTATTAGTTTTGCTTTTCAAAGATGATCACTTCTAATATTAACCTACTTTATTTTGAAGATCATAACATCACATGTAAATTTTTGGAAGCTGTTGCCCTTAAAAACATTCTTTTACTCATAACTATTATTGTGTATTTTTGAGGCAGGTGAAATGTTTTTAAGCAGTTGGTCCCTAGGTAAGAAATTTCTTAGAAATGTCATAAATTCTGAGGAACTATCTGTGTTAAGTACTATCAAGTGTAAATAGAGTTTGCAGAAATTCTCTCCCAGTCTGGGTTTTTCTAAGTAACATGTTAATGTAAATGTGAATATGTGCTTAAAACTTACTACCTTTGCTACTTGGATGTGCATGAAATAAATGAAATAATGAGTAATGAAAGCTGTGCTAAGGACTGTTTATAATATAAATATAAATATAAATATAAATATAAATATAAATATAAATATAAATATAAATATAAATATAAATATAAATATAAATATAAATATAAATATAAATATAAATATAAATATAAATATTATAACTGTTTATTATAAAGCCACTTAAGAAATCAGCTTAAAGATGCTGCACCTTTCTGAGAACAAACACACTTGACCTAAGGCATTCTCATTGACTGAATGTTTCCCTTGAGAGACACTATTAATCAGTTTTACTATTTTATATTACACTCATTTAACTTCCAATTGAGTGGATTTCCTGCATGAAATGTAGGATGGATTTATGGGTGTTGGGCAGCAGGTGTTCATGCTTGCCAGAGCTGTGTCACAAGTCTAGGGAGACTGAGTCACCTGTAAAAATATAAACAGCTTCTGAAGTGAGGGAATGCAAAACACTTTTTCCCAGCCTGTGAGCAGAAATAACTTTTTCTTCTCACACTGACCCAGGACCAACACATATATTAATGCCACTCAGGAATCTTTCTTGATGATAATTGTCAAGATATCAATATTCATTCACAGAGATGTCAAATTTCCCTTTGTCCATTTATTCAGCTCTTACAGTAGTGAAAAACTTAAACCAAAAATATATTATGGGAGCAGAAAGCATTATGGTTACATTTATGAAAGCATATTTTGCTCTATGTGTGAATGTTTGAGTTTATATATACTTATATATACCCACTGGAGATTTTTACATTTTTCTCTGTCATTTATGGATCAAGCAGTGAGGAAGGAAAATAGGATGTAATGCCATCATTAGCTATATTATTTCAGTCTTTGTACTTCTGTCCTTAGATGTTTTCAAGAGCTGAGTGGGTCAAGCCCTGAATAATCTCTTAGCTCACCCTGATTTCAGCAAGACATTGGACCCTTGAGGTTCCCTCCAACTTGGGTTGGATTCTATTATTATGATAATGATAAATTATGCAGAGAGACACCCCTTGTATCTGGTTCAGTCACCAATAGTTGAAATTCTATTGAATTCATGTCTGTGACATGAACTAATTGGATACTGATTAAGCAAAAAAACCCCACTCATAAACTACAGAACAGCTCAAAAAGACCCAGAAAATCTCACCAGCTGTGGGAGGAATTCACACCTTGTTTCTTATTTCCAGCCCAACTGGTGCAGTCTGTTTATGCCATTTCCCACATATTTTTTTCCACCATTGTTAGAGTGTTCAGCTTCACTGAAAGCAGGAGAGGGTTATTTGGGAGCTGAAAAAAAAAAAATCACATCATATGCTTGTGGTGCTAGGAATCTGCCTGCCATTAACTGTTATAAGGGGGAAAATCCAGCAAGTTTTCTGGAAGGAGATAATGAGAAAAAAAAACCATTATTGGCTGTTTAAAATATTAAGTCACTAATTAAGTGACTAATGACATACCTTTTTCTTCTTATGTATTTAGCAAAGCCTTCTTAGTAAGAAGGGTGTTAATTGACCACATTTTAGGAGTAGGAAACATGATCAGAAATTATCGGGTTGGACCATAAATATAAAAATAAGGGCGAAATTTGCATTCTCATTTGATGAACAGAAGATGAAAACAGAATTAGAATATTTTATCTTAATCTGTACACCCCTGTTTACCTTCTGGGGCTTTTTGAAGTACTCTGATTCTTCTGAACTGATAGATTATGTGATATTTTAAGCATTTAATATGCAAACCATATGAGATAGATTGACCTGCTTGTGTTGAGTTTTCTCAGGATAAAAAGTACAGCCTTTATAAGCTCTGTCTCCTTCTCTTTCCACCCCCAGGATAATGTTCAGAGTTTCAACTTACTCCAACCCACTGCTTGAAACACAGAACACTTGCTATTATATAAGACACTTCAATTTGATGAGATATCTCTGTTCCTGTTATTTTTCATATTAATTTTCACTGCTTTTAGATGATTTTTTGCTGAGAGTAAGAGAAGAAGAAGAAGAAATCAGGGGGGTGGGGTCACTGTGTGCTCTTGCAGTTGCATTTGCAGCAGGTGATGCAGATTTGGGGTAGCACTCAGTTCATGTAAATAAAATTATCTATGTGTGTGTTTTCGTGGCTGCACTGATGATTATTTTTGAGGGGGACTTTGAAAAGGTGGACATGATGCTAAGAGCAAAATAAATGCTTCTTTTAAAGGTTTTCTTTGAGAAAAAAGTGAATAATATCTGTTGATGTAAATGTAAGTAACTGTGATTTATGTTATCCTTTTAAGTCTCAAAAGACTTTTCATAACCAAGCAAGGATTTAAGAACCAGCTAAGCTGTAAATGACTACAGACTTTCCATTAGACAGTAAAATTTTAATTTAATAAATGTAGGGGACATTTCTTATCTCTGCAGCTGATACACACACTAGAATGCTGTGTTAAAATGTGATTCTTATTCTCTTTTAGGTTGATATCCATAACTTTTGTCCTTGCATCTACAGTTGCACATGCTCCTGACATTGATCCTGGAAATGTTCATTTTTTGAAAAAGCAAAGATCTTTGAATGATTTTATTTAGAAAAGAACCAAAAATCAGAGAAAATGGCAGTCTAGGAAAAACAGTATTTCTCCTCTTTTTTTTTTTTTTTTTCTTGAAATGGAATATGCTCCTCTTTTTTATTATAATTATGCTTGAAAAAATAGGAATTATGGCAGCAGCACTTTTATTACTTCTTTTCCTATTCATCTACCTCTTTACACTTTTCTGATTTTTCATTTCAGTGATGAGCAAGTAGGTTTAAAAGGAGATGATCTGCAGTGGCTTCAGCGCCACCTCAGTATCTGTGATGTGACACAGATGGAAAGGAAAGGAAAGGAAAGGAAAGGAAAGGAAAGGAAAGGAAAGGAAAGGAAAGGAAAGGAAAGGAAAGGAAAGGAAAGGAAAGGAAAGGAAAGGAAAGGAAAGGAAAGGAAAGGAAAGGAAAGGAAAGGAAAGGAAAGGAAAGGAAAGGAAAGGAAAGGAAAGGAAAGGAAAGGAAAGGAAAGGAAAGGAAAGGAAAGGAAAGGAAAGGAAAGGAAAGGAAAGGAAAGGAAAGGAAAGGAAAGGAAAGGAAAGGAAAGGAAAGGAAAGGAAAGGAAAGGAAAGGAAAGGAAAAAGGAAAAAGGAAAAAGGAAAGGTCCTTTCTCACAGGTGGTTGTTTGGCATTTATTTCTCTATCTCCTCTTTAGGATGGGCTCAGGAAAGCCAGATGATCCAGAAATGTCAGTCTTTTTCAGCTGAGCTTTGACATAGCTGCCTGCCAGCCCAAGAACACATGAACAGGTTCTCTGTGTGTTGCTGTTCTCTCACAACCCTTCCTCAGCATCACTCCAGTTTACTATGGCCTGCAACAATTCTGCATTTTTCTCTCTAAAGGCACCAATGCAGACAGTGGAAACTACCAGATTCCTCATCACTGCACATTTCTACTGGAACACCTAAAAGCAAAAAATTATGTTTCAAGTAAATTGAACTTAATCTAGGTGCCTCAAATGGAAAACCAAATATTTCACTTATAGTTTTGGCAGGAAAACTAGATGAGCTTGAATGATTCTGTGCATGCATTCTCTGAATACTGAAGGAGAACTCTGGAGAATTCTGTACTGTTATTAACTCAGCCATCAGGGCTTGGGTCTATCCCTTTCCCTTGTTGGAGCTGATTCTGTAATGCAGGTCACCTCTAGCTGTAATAATGAGTTGCCTACTTTCCTGCATGACTCTTAATTTAGCTCTCATGTTTAAATTCCTGGTTTTTTGCTGCAGAGGAGCAGGCAGTTCTACTTCATCTTTCCCAGCTGCATTATTTTCCTTTTCTAACCTTCATTGCCTTGACTTTATTGTGCAATACTGAGACACTGGCCATCTATCCCACAACACAAATTACTTTCTATGGTTTTGGCTGGCTTTTGGGGAGAAGGAAAATACCATCCACCAAGGGCAAATTAGCTAAAACTCTGCCTGTTTGGGATGCACTGAAAAACTCCTCACCATCTGCCACACAGATCTAGGACCACACATGGGAAAGAAGTAAAGCAGCAAGCAAGAGTGTAATTACAGCTTGGAGGCTGCTGCTGGTCCTTTACATCTGGAAATTTAACTAGAGATTCTGGTTTCCTTTTGTCCTTTATTTAGAACTCTACAGTGACAAAAGGTTCCAGTTTCTTTCCAGCTTTCTCAATTATTTAAACATATAAAGAAGCAAAGAGCTTTAGAGAAGAAATATGCCATGTTTCTCAATCTGTCATTAGATTATCAACATATTCCCTGATCTTTGCAGACCAACAGTTGTTGACTGACTTAACATTCATGTAACTTCTAATATACTTCTGCCTTACCTCTGCTTCTCTTCCAAGTTCTTGGCTACATTCTGCCAATTTTTCTTTGTATCTCTGTACACTGGTATTAATCATACCCTTACTTTTTGTTTTGTTTTGTTTTTTTTGCTTATTACACATCAGGCTCAAATTTGTTTGGGTTGTTTCTTCTTTTTTTTGCTCTGAAGTTTCAGCCCACCACACAAAATGAACTCTCTCTTCAGCAATTTCTATGACCTTTTTACTGACTCAGTATTGGTTTGGTATCTTCAATTACTGCCATTTTGTTGGATGTGAATGGCAGGTTCAGCTTTTCCAAACTTCTCCTGTCACCTGTATCCTCTGACATATTTCTTTACTGATTAGTTGTTGATTTCTAAGTTTATTTCTTATTACTCTTATTATTCTTGTTATTCATTCTTGTTATTCTTATTATTCTTATTCTGTATTTCTTATCATTCTTATTATTCTTATTCTTATATTATTCTTATTTATTATAATTCTTATAACTCTTGCAAGCAGCTGCCAGATAAACTAATTCACCATGGAACAGTCAGTACTAGCATAAGTTCTTCTGTTCCCACAGTTTTATATCAAATGGTTCCGAGGACCTTAAAATGACAAATTCTGTAGAGTAAGGGGAGTTGTGACTCTTTTAATTTCTCCTTCACAGAGTTGATGTGCTTTTCTTGTGTTTTATTTTGTTTTAAATCTTGTGAGAATGCAGTTATACCTAAAATTCCTGTAAATGAAGACCTAGAGCCACTGAGGTGAGTGATTACTTGGGCAGAGTATTTCACTCTGCATGATCAAGGGTTTCTGAAATCACTCCTTGTGGTTATCAGTGGTGCTTTCTGTGGTGTTAATAAAATGAAGAGGGCTTAGAGAAGCCCAGGGCTGTGTGTGCTGAACAGTCTTAGGGCAGTCTTGTACCATGGGTAGTGCAGGTTAGCAGGAACATAAACACCTCAAAGATACAGATTTGTTCAAGATTACAGGGATGAGAACAGAGCATCCTGATTCCAGATCCTAACCTACTCCATTGTGTCAGCATATGGCTTCTAAATACCATTATTTTCAGCTGTAGATTCTTTTGAATTCAAGTAGATCCATGTCCAGTACAGTTTAATTATTGTTTTTACTGTTTTATTGCTCACCCAGATTTGCACTGTTACACTACCTGAGCAGAATATTCACCCATGTTCTGAGGTGGAATATGAAATCCTTACTAACACTTAAGTGAAATTCTTACTTGATACCTTCTTATAATTTTTTTAATAAAATTTTTTTGTTGAAACTGTAGTTTCTGGTTCATCTGGTTCATCATACCTAAGTGTTAAAGCAATTCATTTATCTTTTTTGAGTCATGCTGTGCCTGGAACCTGCAGCTGAGTTTATTCTGCAATACCACAGGACAGTGTCAGTTCCCTTGTGACTGTTTTAAAAGCACACAGTCTCTCTGCTTACCAATAAGAAAACCTTTGAGATTGTTTTGCTTTGTATATTCATTGGCTCAATGCAGATTTAGCTCTAAGCTGTTTGAACTCCTTGAGATATACAGAAATCTCTCTAAATGATGCAGATAAAGGGTACACACTGAGCATTTGTAGAATGGTGAGCTAGTGACACCTGAAAAATCTGGCATTTGTCATGCTGAACATGTTTAAAGAGAGACATGAACATGCATGTGTTTTCTTGGACATCTCCTGATTTTTCATCAAATCCCCATGGTAATTGGAGGGACTGTCTGTCCCTTATTAATCCCCATGAAATGAGTGACATCTCTAATACTCTCTCACCCAAAGACATTATCTGGGGTTCTGGTTTCTCTGTACTGATATTTACAAGCAGACACGACTGAATTCTAGTTTATAACTCCATTTTTTGTGTTAAAAGGGAGGGTGGCTGCACTTAAGCATTCAGCAATGTGAGCATGGTTTGCTTTAATAAAATCATGTTCTGTTGCTTTGGTACAGCTTTTGACTGACTCTCAGCAGTAGAGGAGGAAGGCAGGAGTCAAAAAGGCAAGAAGCAATGCTGCAATTCATTTTCCAATCATTCTAATAAATACTCTAACACACTATATATCCAGAATTAATGCCTGGTATGTGCCTGTTGATTTACTTATGCCATATTTTCTGTGTGGCCAAAGCATATTTTCTAATTTGAAGAGATTTTGTATTATCTTTTTGTCCATACCTCTGAAATTTGTGCATGAGATCATGCCCTATTGCTCAATTTTAGGTAACTGATTTTCAGGCTAGCTAATTTCCTTATGATTTAGCTTGTAATGGCTGTTAGGAAGTGCTTGCACTATTGATTTTTCATGACAAGCTTGGTTTTGGTGTTCAAAAAGGCCTGATGATTGTCCAATGGTGTGAAAATTGAATAAAGCTGGAGTCAAATTTAAATAAGTTCATCTAGCTTTAAGCCCCAAGTAAATTCATTCTGTGCTCCTCTATTTTATTTTAACTATTTTATTCTATTTTATATAATCAGCTCTTCAGTGTGTTAGCCATGGAACTCTGATTGATATTGCCATAAGCTGAAGTGGTGTTTGCTTTTTTTCCAGATCAGTAAAGCAGATTTTTGAAAAGCTGATACAGTAATTTCAGGTCCATTGCCAGTTATGGTTTGTTGGTCACAAAGGTGAGCAAATGTGATGGGCTGGCAGGAGAGGATGAGCTCTTACAAAGGCACATTTTTACTGCACATAAAAGCAGAACAGCCTCACAAAGGAAGAGGAAACCCAACCCAGAGCCAGAACAGAACAATGAAATGTTCCACGTGCCAGGAACATCATTTCAGTGGGCAGACATGAGTTTCTAAGAATAACAGCTTTTATTCAAACTTGAATGTGGTCAAAATTTTGATCCAAATCAAAGCACAGTGGCTTGCAGAAGCCTCTTGCCTTTTTTCTCCAAATACATTTTCTTTGGTGTGAGAATTTTATTGTACATATGGGTTACTTAAGTCATAAATTATTCCATTTCAGGAATAATCTAATTTTCTAATTGCATGATCAGTTCTAGATTTTGAGCCCTAAATTTTCTCAGTGGATATTGAGTGATAGACTTCCAGATACCTGAAAGACCTATGAAACACTTTATATAGACAAGCTTACAAGAATAACTAACTACATAAATATATAATATCCAGAATATTTGTCTCATTTGAAAATTTTTACTTGCATATAAACCATAGCTTATGCTAGTGGCAAAGTATAGCTTGCCACAAGCCAATTTTGGTATTTTATCAGTAATTAAGACTTCCTGAGAAAAATGCCTTTCCTCAGAACTTGCATTAAGAAGTGTGAAGGGTTTTATACTGATTTGTGAGTCATAAGGTGTCTCTTTCTTCATCAAGCCCTAATTTTGGCTTTTATTTGTGTGTTTTCCTTTTCCTCTGGTCAAGCTAAGGCCTTTGGCAATGTTTTTTTTTTTTTGGTCTTTGTCTCTGTAATATGGTATGAGAGTTGAGAAATCAATGGAAAGAAGCATTAATTATTGATGATTGCTCCACAGAAGTTTCTGTAGTTAATTTCCTGCCTCAATGCAGCCAATGCTGCAATGTGCACTAAAGGGAACCTCAAAATCCTTGGTAAAACCAAGAGATAGTTTCCATGGGTTTAATAGGATCATGGTTCATTTTGCTCAGGGGAGTTTTCATAATTACACCCTAAAATAGGAGATGTAAGGCTGTGCAAGCCTCTAGCAACTTCAGTTCTTGTGGCTTCCCCTCTCTCTCTTTAATTTTTATTTCTAAGAAGGGAAATCTGGCATGTGACTTTGCACAATCTGTCATGTGGGGTTATAGATTCCCTCAAGCATTCTTTTTTTAGCATGGTATACATACAATATGATACAGCAGTATTTTCTTTCTTCTGTTATTCTCTATTGCAGAAACAGAATGTGTCAGGCATATGTGCTTTTGGTAACTCCAGCACAGGTGTCTTCTTAATGGGCAACTCATAAACCCCATTTTTTGGGTTTTCTGAAATTCTTCTGCTGGTAGTTTTTAAAATCTTTTGTGTGTGTATGTTCCCTGGGGAACAATTTTTTTGTTCTGTTTTTTTTTTTTTTTTTTTTTTTTTTTTTTACAATCAGAGTGCATCAAGCACACTGATTAACACTTGTGATTGCTATGGACACACACAAAAGCAGCAATAACCCTATTTCATGACTTGTGTTGTCAGAATATGAACACTGACTTGAAATGGAAGGATATCCATGCTTTATTTGATTTTATTCCTGCCTGCAAAGATGTCTTTTCTACCCTTGAAATTCCTGTTACAGGCCATAAACCATAAAGCATTCCTTACAAGATTTCCCAGTTTTCCTGAGACATTCACAGTGTCTTAGGAAAGAAATGAAAATTGTGCATGAGTGATACTGATGTACTTTTTCTTGTTTTTATCTGGCAAATAGTGAAGTGCTACCTGAATTGATAATTTTTGTGAAATAGAAAGGATATAACAAGGAGAAACAAGGAGAAGCAGAATGAGAGATAAAGTCTGATGAGCAACTTGATGTGTTTATTTATTTCATAAACATTCATTTTTTATTTGGAAGGTGGTGGTTCCCATTTTTCATTTTAGGGAGAAATTATTCTCCTTGTTTTTCATACCAACACACTTCAGGGTCTCTGAGAAGTTTGCATCTGCGAGTTCAGATTTGGAGGTGTTTCTCTACTCCTCTTGTTTAGAAGCCCTGAGTATTTTGCAGTCTGCACTTTAAAGAAATGATAATTTTATAAAAAGTTAGGTGTAATTTCACAGCTGGCATTCATCTTTCTTGGTACATTATTCTATCTTAAACTGTTTATTTTTCAGGCAGCAGATACATAAGGATACATAAGTGTTATTCTTCAGGTTCTGAATGTATTTTGGAAGAACTGTGACTGGTAAGGAAAGATCTTATAGGTTTCCATGTCCCACATCAATTTAATTAAATCCTGTTCACATTTGCTTTTAGAGTCCTTAAAGTCTGTGAGGATGTCCACTATGGTTTTGAATTATGTAGCAATTGGAAAACTGACCTATGTGTATCCAAACTTGAAGACTTTTAAAATTATACATAATTTTCATCACACTTACCATATTTACATGGATGAACTTTGTCTTGAGAAGGAAAACCTGTCTAAAAGGTACAGGCAGCTTGTGGTTCAAATCAAGACCATCAAAAGGTCTAAAAAGTTTCATTTTAGTCAGAATTTTAGTTCACTTGAATCATGATCCATTTGAAAAAAAAAAAAGAAAAAAAAAAAGAAAAAATAGCTGTTTACTTTGGAAAATAAAGATAGCAATTAACTAATGCAAAGGGGTTGGTAAATCATAAATGCACTCACAGTGTTTACAAAGCCTGTTTTTACCTGCTGTGTAACTGTAGAATGCACTTTTTGTATCAGCCTGCTTGGCTTACCCCTGATGCTGTCCCCATGAATAGTTTTTATTTCTCATGATTGTAACCCCAGACTGCCATCAGACAATGTCTAGCTCTGGTTTCCCTGCTGGGCTGGTTTTGTTGCTGCTGGGGCTGTGTTTCCCACAGCAGCATCCCTCAGGGCTCAGGGCACCCAGTGAGTTTGCCAGCCCAGGTGTAAAATGTCTGCATGGAAACTGTGAAACCAAGCACTCAACTTCAGTCTGCCATTTTATTCTTATTGCATCAATATTTTTAAGAGCTGTCAGTGCTGCATATATTGGGAGCTTTTATTCAGTTTTGTGCTGTAGCATTGTGTTTAATATTTTGGTGTTCTCTCCACTAGATCCTTTTGCAAGCCTTGGTATTCCTAATAATTTGTGTCTATGCAAAGAAATAAATATTTTATAATGAGGATGATTTTCCAGAGTAAGGTTTGCAGCTGGCAAGTAACTGCTATACTTTTCATGCACATAGTGGGTACCTAATAGGTCTAAATGTTTAGTCTTCTTGTGGATATGCTAAATAATTAATGGATAAAAAGTGGATCTGTGGTACTACAGCTCATTATCATGTCTCTCAGGTATGCATTTCTCCTTAATAAACACTTATATTGTGAAAGAGTCCATAGCTACAACAGACAGAGGTAAGAGATGCTGCCTCCTGAATGGGCCTCTTCAATTTTAATGACTTGGAGGTCATCAACCTGCAAGCACACAGGTGGATGTTGTGAAAAGCCACATGGAATTCATGTCCCAAAGCACAAAGAAACCTTTTATAGGTTTTCTATTTCCATTTAAAAATCCTTTTAATTTTATTTCTCTGACTATATGAGAGGCAATAAAGGAGGTTAAAGGAGGTGTTAATGCTCACAACTTACCAACTGAAGATTAAATACCTGTGACACAGAAGTTTGTAGGCTACAAAGCCTGGCCAGTATTGGTGCTAGAGAAGTTGCTATTATAAAAAACACATTTTGGAAGGATTCAAGAGAGATGATGACTGGTACATGACTGGTAGATGATTGCCCTGACACAGAGTGGATGGATTGGGGCAGCCCCAAGCAAAACACAGGCCGGGCAGATCAAGAGTGGCCTAAAGGAGAAAGAATTAGGGTTGTTGGTTGACAAAAAGCTCAACATGGCCTGGCAATGTGCAGTGACAGCCCAGAAAGCCCAGGCATGTCCTGGGCTGCAGGAAAAGCAGTGTGGCCAGCAGGTGAGGGAGGGGATTCCTCTCCCTTCTCTGTTCCTGCTGAGACCCCTCCTAGAGCCCTGCTTTGAGCTCTGGGACCCCCAGCACAAAAAGGGCCCAGACCTGCTGGACTGAGTCCAGAGGAGGCCATGAGGATGCTCAGAGGGCTGGAGCACCTCTCCTGTGAAGCAGGCTGAGAATTGGGGTTATTCAGCTGGAGAGGAGAAAGCTCTGGGGGAACTTCCAGCAGCTTTCCATTCCTAAAGGGACCACTACAAAAGAGCTGGAGAGGGACTTTTTGCAAGAGCATGGAGAAATAAGACAAGGGAGTGGCTTTAAACTGACAAGAGGGCAACATTGGGTTGGATATTAGGAAGGAATTCTTTACTGTGAGGGTGGGCAAGCCCTGGCACAGGCTGCTCTGGATGCTCCATCCCTGGGAATGCTCAAGGCCAGGTTGGATGAGGCCCTGAGCAACCTGATCTGGTGGAAGATGTCCCTGACCTTCTGATCTTGAAGGTCCTTTCTAATCCCAACCACTTGTCTTAGGTTGCAATACAGGATGTGACCAGAAGTCTGTATTCTATCACCATCTGCTAAAACCAGGTGGGGCAGTGACCCTCATCTCCATGAATAAGAATAAGAATAAGAAAAAGAAAAAAAGAAAAAGAAAAAGAAAAAGAAAAAGAAAAAGAAAAAGAAAAAGAAAAAGAAAAAGAAAAAGAAAAAGAAAAAGAAAAAGAAAAAGAAAAAGAAAAAGAAAAAGAAAGAGAAAGAGAATGAGAATGAGAATGAGAATGAGAATGAGAATGAGAATAAGAATGAGAATAAGAATGAGAATGAGAATAAGAAGAAGAATGAGAATGAGAATAAGAATGAGAAGAAGAAGAAGAAAAAGAAAAAGAAGAATGAGAATAAGAATAAGAATAAGAATAAGAATAAGAATAAGAATAAGAATAAGAATAAGAATAAGAATAAGAATAAGAATAAGAATGGGAATGAGAATGAGAATGAGAATGAGAATGAGAATGAGAATGAGAATGAGAATGAGAATGAGAAGAAGAAGAAGAAGAAAAAGAAAAAGAAGAATGAGAATAAGAATAAGAATGAGAATAAGAATAAGAATAAGAATAAGAATAAGAATAAGAATAAGAATAAGAATAAGAATAAGAATAAGAATAAGAATAAGAATGAGAATGAGAATGAGAAGAAGAATGAGAATAAGAAGAAGAAGAATGAGAATGAGAATAAGAATAAGAATAAGAATGAGAATAAGAAGAAGAATGAGAATGAGAATAAGAAGAATAAGAATAAGAATAAGAATAAGAATAAGAATGAGAATGAGAATGAGAAGAAGAATGAGAATAAGAAGAAGAAGAATGAGAATGAGAATAAGAAGAATAAGAATAAGAATAAGAATAAGAATAAGAATAAGAATAAGAATAGGAATAAGAATAGGAATAGGAATAGGAATAGGAATAGGAATAGGAATAGGAATAGGAATAGGAATAGGAATAGGAATAGGAATAGGAATAGGAATAAGAATAGGAATGAGAATGTGAATAAGAATAAGAATAAGAATAAGAATAAGAATAAGAATAAGAATAAGAATAAGAATAAGAATAAGAATGCTTTGGGAATATGTAAAATACAGTATTTTCTATTTAAAACAACAGTAAAAGCATCATATTAATAGTAACAACAATAATAGAAAGTAAAGTTCAGTTTTTTAACACATATATTTTTGTACTCTAGCCTCCAAATGCTGAATAAATGTCGAATTTTCTTCCCAAACTCTCTGCATACTTCTGCTGGAATAAATTGTATGTAGCTCATCATTCAGCTGAGTCACTTTAAGATCCATATTTTAGTTGCTTTGTTTCTTTTTCATAGCATTTATTTACTGAAATGCTTACACCTTACTTGACACATAAATAAAAAGTAAAACCCACACTTTTTGATATTCAGCTGAAAATGAGAAGAATAGAAATGTTTTATCTCAAAATAATTGAGATTACTCTTTCTTTCTTATCAGTAAATAGTATCTCATTTATTTCTATGACTGATTGGAGGATGCACTCGAAGGAAAATCAGGAAACCATTTGTGGAAGAAGAAATATTTGAAAAAGGAAATTCTTTCAGAGTAAGAGATGTTCAGGAAAGAAGAGTTTCTGTGAGTTTTCCCATTTATTTCACCACTTCAAGCTTTTCAGCCTGGGGCTGTAGACATTAAAATGAAGACCATATATTCTATTTATTCCCCTGGTTCTCTGGGTCCAAGTTGACTTGTTCATGGCAAGAGAAACTTTTTGGCTAAGGACATGTTGATGAAAGCAAGAAGGGATTAAAGGGGATAAAGAAAAGGTGTTTTACCACTGAGCAACTTTAGTGGTCTAATAAAAAATTGTCAAGGATAAACCTTTTTCCAGATTGTAACAGATGTTGGACAAAAAGGTGTCACACATGAACATTTGATCTTCAGCAGAGAAAAAGCACAAGAGGAAACTAAAAACAGAAACCTTTAATACCAGTACTATCCATGTGTTCTTTTAAAAGATGAGATTTATTTTTGGTTGTTGTTTATGTTTTCTTTTTTTTTTTCCAATTTTCTTTTCATCCCAAGCTTTGAGACTGGGCTTTTTAACCGGGTGGCTCCAACAATTATTAAAAATTCCTGAGGGGGAGATTTTCCTGAGGATATAATGCCACCATATATTGCAGAGATGCAGGCAGCTCCTTCAAAAACAAGACAGTTGTTAGTCCAGTGGAATTCAAGGTGAGAAGCCCCTAGGGCAGTGCCAGTGTCAGTGAGAGATGGAGATTGCAGTGGTGCTGGCTCCCTGCTAAGTGCAGAACAGTGCATCCTGCTAGAAAGAGCCAGCAATACACAGAAACTATTTCCTTCCCTTGTTCTTTGCCCTGAAGACATGGTCCACATTCAGGTGATGAAATACTGTCAGATTTCTAAAGGAGGGGGAATTTTCAAGCTGATGCTGTGTGATCTGAATGCAGTGCCTGTAAGAACATCCATCAAAGGCAGTCCAGCCAAATGGCACTTTTGGGTCAGACAGCTCCTGCCTGCTGTCTGTGAGACCAGAACATGTGTATGGAGGAAAGATGAACTAAGAAAAATCTTTTATTCAAGTCATTATTGTCATTATTGTGCCCTGGGTGAATGGCATCCAGGAGGCAGCAGGCAGCTTGGGAGTATCCTGCAGGTTTCTGAACATCTCCTACTCATGCTCTTCCTTGTTTACAAAGATTGTACTGCTGCTGATACTGTTTGAAAACACAATATTGAGTACTGAGAATGTACCTTTGAATGAAGGGCAGAGAAGATGGATTTAATGTATTTACACATATCAGAATATGAGGGTGATCCTGTACCAATATTTTGCTCAACCAGTTGAGTATATCTACATGCAAAACCCCAATGGATTTAGTGTCTAACAGTGTTTTAAGTGTTATCAGACTTTACTATTTCTGCAAATAGAGGTTGCTTTGATGTACAGTTATGTAGTGCAAAAATCTCTTAATCTGAATTTTACATACAATTAGTGATATTTCATTTTGAGAAGCTTTTTCTACAGAGCTGTTCACAGAGAAGATTTGTATCTTTTCTATTGGCAATATGTTAAACACAAGTGTGATGAGAAAAGGGTAGTAACAATTGTAAGTACTGTCTCACATTTTCCAGGGCCAAATCTAGAGGGGAAAAAGGCTAAATAGAAAGTGTGCAGTTCTGATAGGTCACATCACTTTCCTTCTCAGCTGCATGATTCAGGATCAGTACCTGTAGTGTCACTGTCCTAAATATTCTGGGTATTCATGCCATCCATGGAGGGACTCTGTTTAACATGACAGAATCCCTAATTTCAAACTGATTAGCCCAAACTCCTTATCTCCTTTGTTATTCCCTGTTCTAGCATTGCTGTTCCTCAGGTGCTGTTGTCAAATCCTGGCTGCATCCAAGTAGCTGCTCTATGCAAATTGATAATATTTTGGGTTTTGTGTCTGAATTCCTTCCAAAGGTGGAGCTGAAACCAGGAAAACCCTCTTTCTCACCAGCATGGCCAACTCTAGTGAATTGTTACCCTGCCAATTGGTGTGGGCAAGAACAAATTCCTGCAGGAGCACATTGACTGCAATGTGATTTCCTCAAGTTGCTTACTAACAATAAATAAAAGTGAGTGCAGGATGGAAGTGTGCTGTGGATCTGCCAAGTGGAAGCACACCCCTGGCTTTCAAGCCTTACATGCATTCTGCCCCAGGCATGCTTCTCTAAATTCAAGGGCCCAGCATTAAATGCTGCCAACAAGGCTTTTTGTAACCAGTAATTATTTCTGACTTTAGGCAGCTTTGTATGGGCTTGTTAGCTGTTAGTTCTATCATGATGTATTTCAGGATATTTTAGCTTTTGTGTATTTGCTTTTTGATTGCTGTTTTGGATGCAGAGCTCTCACTGTATTATGCCTGTGAAATACAAAGTACTGAGCGTGAAGTTTAGCTGGTGGGGTTTGTTTCTTAGTGTTTGTTGGGTTTTTTGGTTTTTTTCCCCTCCTGATTTTAGTTCTTTTTGTTTCTAATACAAGAGATTCTAGTACTGCAATAAAAGGAAGTGGGCAATAGAACAATTTCATTAAAAACTGGCCAAGAAACACCTCCTCAAAACTCTAGCACCAAACACAGTGTGCAGAGATGTATTTTAGATAGGCAATAAAACTTTTAATTTCCTGTCAATACTGCATTTTCTTCAGGGGCATGATTCTGTTAAATTCAGATTTATCAGCCTTTGTCCTTTTGATTTGAGTTGCATCCATTTTCAGAACTGTAGAACCATGAACAGAAAGGTTGACAAAGCTATCAAAATTCGTGTTTTTAAACATTTAATAGTAATAGTAGTAGCAATAGTAATAGTAATAGTAATAGTAATAGTAATAGTAATAGTAATAGTAGTAGTAGTAATAGTAGTAGTAGTAATAGTAGTAATAGTAGTAGTAGTAATAATAATAATAATAATAATAGTTATTATTATTATTATTATTATTATTATTATTATTATTATTATTATTATTATTATTATTTAGTAATCCAGTCTCATTATAACATAGAGATGCAATTCTCTGCTGTGCTGTCCTCCACTATTAAAACTCACTCATTGTTCCTCTTACTTAACTGGAGCCCTACAGAATTCCTACTCTTGGATGCTGTAATGGCATCTGGCCTATCCTACTATTGAGAATATCACCACTCTTATATGTAAAACAAGCCTTTCCTGGCCTCCTTTGCCTCCTCATGCCTGAAATAGAATTAGTTAATAAAGCCTATGAACAAATTTAACTGCCATATTATTATTAAAAAATCAAACAGTGCTGTCAAGAGCAAAAGCCTGACCTGGTGTAAATCAGATTAATCTGACTTAAATCAGTAATTCTCCTTTAAAATGGGTCCATTTCTGCTAATTGAAGTATATGTGTGAATTTTAGGATACCAGCAATTTGCTCCAAGAGTGAAAATAATCTTTAAAGAAATAGGAAGATTTACTCTTGAGCAAGTGACTGGCTATAGCACAGAGATGTACTATGGATATGGTGGCTGAGTTGTTTATATATATATAAATAAAATACATTCTCATTTTAGCAAAACGTTTTTCTCATGCTAAGTATTACAATAGAGCACTGAATATAAATGGTAATTTGTGTGTTTGGCACTTAATCTAGTGGTTATAAACTATGAACTATTGCTAAAACATATCTGCTCTGCTCTGCTCTGTCTAGCATAAGCAGTGATTGCATTTTTGTTTTATGCTGAGATTTTTGTCTCATTCAGAGAATGTCTCACCAACTTACTTGATCTGCTATAATTTATTTTCACTAGAAATATATAGTCAGGATATTTAAGTTAGATACACTTACTAATGCTATTAAAAATTATTTTGGTTTCCTATGGAGCTTTCTGAGCAGGTAATTTAGATTTTTTTTCTGTACTACATTTTCTACACCTGATACTATAACCACATCAGATTGAAAGGTATGGAAATAAAAATCATTATGGTCAAGAGGTGTAAAAACTCCTTATTTCTCCCAAGGATTAGAGATATCTGTTGGCAGAAGAAGCTGTGCATATCTGTTTGGATCAGGTTCTGAGAAAATATAATACACATACACAGCCAAAAATCCCTGAGAAACACATTTTAAATTCTGAAAACACAAGATTCATTCTTGTTTGTTAAATGCCTGTTAAAATACATCTGTCAAGTCCACTTTTCCCCTGAAACTTCCATGCCTAGAGGGATTTGGCTTGGCTTCTGTCTCATTGCAGTGCCTTCATTATTTGATGGATGCACCCCAAGACAGAGTGTGGTCACCTAAGGTTGTACTGCAGTACCAGAGCCATTTGATACTATATCTATATGTATCTATCTATATCTATATCTATCTATATCTATATCTATATCTATATCTATATCTATATCTATATCTATATCTATATCTATCTACATCTATATCTACATCTATCTATCTCTCTATATATCTATCTATATCTATATATCTATATCTATATCTATCTATATATATATATCTATCTATATATCTATATATCTATATCATCTATATCTATATCTATATCTATATCTATATCTATATCTATATCTAATCTATATCTATATCTATATCTATCATCTATATCTATCTACACCTATATCTACATCTATCTATCTATCTCTCTATATATCTATATATCTATCTATATCTATATATCTATATCTATCTATATATCTATATCTATCTATATATCTATCTATATATCTATATCTATGTCTATATCTATATCTATCTATATCTATATCTATATCTATCTATATCTATATCTATATCTATATCTATCTTTATCTCTCTATATCTATCTATATCTATATCTGTATCTATCTATATATCTATATCTATCTATATAATATATATCTATATCTATATCTATATCTATATCTATATCTATATCTATATCTATATCTATATCTATATCTATATCATCTCTAGGACAATAATACAGTCCAAGAGAATTAATACACACAACTATTATGAACATTAATTCAAGCAAAATACTATGTGTTTAAGGTGACAATAGATTTTATGTCTCCTACTAGATTTCAATGTATTCTGTGAAAGATTTTTTATTAAAGTGTTGCTTTCTCAGAAGGCTGAAGATTTGCATGTTGTAGGAAATCCACATTCCACTCTCTACATAATATTCAGGTGGTTGCCTAAGCCTTTTGTATTGCTTACACGAATTTTTGGCTGAGGCAAGGGAAGATGCTAAAAAAAGGAGGAGAAAAGAGATTTAAAGAGCAACAGTGACATGTAAACTCGTGGGTGTTAAGGCTAGATAAATATAAGAATGTGAATAGACAGGATTGATCCTTGTTTCTGAATGCTTCTTGTGGATGAGTGTACATTGCTGTACATGGTTTGATTTAAGCAAAAAGTACAGAGATTTATTCAGTCTCCAGTTCAGTGACATTACTGTTGGCCATCTTCCTGAAGTACTGGAAGATATGTGAAGAAAAGAAATGTAGAGAAAGAGATGAGAACACTAAAACAGAGAGGAGAGGAAAAGATCTGAAAGCTTCTGAAATGAGGGAGAAAAGGTCTGTTAACTCAGGATTGAAAGAAAAGAGGAGAACTCAAAATGCATCAAAAAATTGAGGAAGAAGATGCAGAGTACAGAAAAACATAAAAGTTAATGAGGAGAAAGTAACCTAGCCAAACCAACAGGGCTAGGAAAAAATAACACCATACATATAGAAAGGTGAATATGGCCAAGGGGACACAAAGAGCTAAAGAATGGTGGTGATAATTACCAGGAAAACCTAGAAATTTTTCTTATTTGAGGCTAAAGATGAAGTTTTTCTTTAAAAGTTAGAAATTCCAAAGATTTTACCTACTGAGACTCGTGCACCCAGAAGAAACTTTCATTCTGCATAATATTGTGGCAGACTGTAGGATTGTGGAAAATGTACTGTCACACAGTAAAGAGTGGGAATTGGTAAACTGGTGGTACTGGGAATGGAAAAAAGAGCTTTTTGTTGGACAGGACAGGTAGTTATTGCCACCTGGCTGCTGTACCAAGCCATGTGGAACTGGCTGGTGGATTTGGACTTGTTTCTCATAAATCTGTTTATATCCCAAAAACCTCTGTGCAGGTTGCACCAGTGAATAACAGCAGAGAGCAGGAGAAATGCCAACACTGAAGAAATATCAACACTGCAAAGGTGCTGGTAAATGGAACTATTCCACATCAGAGGAAGAATAAATGGCATCAAGAAATTTTTTTCAGATAACCTAAGTGAATGTAGTAGGTTTACTTATTCACTTGCAGGTACATGTGTACAGGTGTACAGGTCACACAAAAACTATAAGCAAAACTTTTTCTGTTGTTAATAAAAAAGAAATTCAAAACTGCTATGCATGATAGAAAATTCCTTACAAAGTAATTGTTAAATATAATTGTTGTTTTCAAGGATTTAACAGTTATATAAATTTTTAATAATAATTTACAGCATTGTGAAAACCTTAATGCATTCTGTGGGTGCATAATTACATTTCACATTGGATAGCACTTACATGAGGGATTGCAGTTAAAATAATGCTATAAGAAATGAGTGCTGTTCCCCAGGAGTCAGGGAATATCCCTAAATGAAAGCAAAGAAGTGAAAAAAAAGAAGTCTTAAGATTTTCACCATTCTGGAGGAAGTCAGATTTGGGGCTCATGGAGATGAAAAAAATCTTGAATGGTGAAACAGATTTCTGCAGTGTCTCAGCTTCTTCAGAGGTATCTGCTGCAAATATTGACTTAAGCTGTCTCTTTAGGTTTGTGTGACATGATTACATTCAGGATAAAATTAATACTGGTACTTATGTTAAATGAAATAAAAAACCAAAGCTGTGTTCTTGTGATCACATACTTGCTGCATTTAGACTTTATGGCCAGGCTGAAATTCACTCCTCAGACTTGCACAGAGTGATCAGTTCATGAGGAACCTAAGCTACCCTCAAAAGCTGCAATTAGCCTTTTTTGGAAGCAGAGCAGCAGTCTGGATGTGTTATTTTCTTGTTCTGATATGGCAGTTCTGGTTCTGCATTCAACAGGACTTAATTTGCTCCAACGTCACTCTTGCCTGGAGTTTGCTTTTTTCCATTAAAGCTTGAGTGTAAATCTTTTGTGGTTGGAAAATAGTGAGTAACTTCTGAAGAGTTTTCCATGAGAACAGATGCATGCTATGTTTATCTTGTCTTTACTAGTGAGCAGCTTTTTTGTCCTGTCCAGAAACCTTTCAGTGAGTGGAGTGTCAATGATTTCAGTGCTGGCAGTGCCTTGTTAATGTCATGCAATGCATCTCGGGCCAGCACAGAGCAGTTGTCACTTGCCCAGGGTGAGCTTGTGACATCCTAATTTGTGAGGACAAGTTGAAAAATTACCAGACAATGTCTCCAAGGCTGTGATCTAACTGCTCCTCTCTAACCCTCCTCTCTGAAAAGATCACCCTGCCAAAGCTCACCCTTATACAGTCAGTTTATTTCCATTTATGTACAATTCCTGACAACTTATAAAATGGACATCCCTCTGTGAAGTTCTTTCTGTTAGGATTTCTGTTTGGATCAAAAGAATGCTTTCAAATTAAATCTCATAATTTTTCATGCTCCCAATGCTTTGGTTCATGTTGTGGAGTGATTTCAATATGCATGAGCTTGTTTGTTGATTGTCCCAAACGAAGCTGAACTGAAGGAAACACACAGGAACACATTTAATGCATTCCAGCTGCAGGTAATGATTCATACAGGTTACCAGATTATAACTCATTGGAATAAAACCCTTTTAAACATGTACAGTGAGGAAACTTCCCTGCAACATCAACTGCTTCTCTGTGTAGATATGTTTTTGTTAGTTCTCATTACTTGCTAATTTAGATGTAAGCAGTTTGAAAAAAAACAATTTTTAATATGGAAAAAAAGACTAAAAGCTGATCCACGTGAAGTTGGGAATGTGATCCTCAACTGAATAGAAACAGAAAAGACAATGTTTGGAAAATCCATCTATACTTATTTATGGCTGCTGTGCATGCTGAGTTCTTGTGGACACTTGATCTTCTTTTATACCTGCTGTTGTGTGTGCTGAGTTTGGAGTTCTCCACCAAAAAGGTGTTTCCTGTAGGGGAAGGCAGGATCACATTCGAATTCTGAAGGATCAATGAAAACATAATTATAATATTTTTTATTATTATTTTTATTCTGTTTTATTCACTCTGTTATTCGGTTTTAACAAACTGCATGGCCCAGGTCCATAATCTGCTGAAATTAATAAGGTTCTAGTATGAAACTCATGAGTATTAAAAAATTAACAAACCAGAAACAAAAGAAAACCATCATAGCACCGGGTAGTTCTGTGTTTAGTGGGGATCTCTGCTTGAGAGTTATTGAGATTCTCTTGGATGGACTTGCCAGCAACTGTGAGCATCTCATTAGTTGCAGTTTAATTGTTTTTCACCAGTTGTTGGTTTTCATTTTTTTTTGTTTTCTCCTATGGGAGAGGCAGATTTTATAATGACATCTGCATGCTGGTTGTCATAGGTATTTGTTCCTACCTCAAGTTTGCACTTTTCTCCTTGTTCAGTTGTACATACCTAGCACTTAAATACAAAACCTATATTGATTTATAGAGAATTGTTTAGACTTTAGATACAAGGAATTGCAATTTTTCAGAAGAAAGTTCATAACTAGTAGGAAGAATTAAGTTTCAGAATTACTTTACCTTTTGAAAATTCACTTTCAATAAAACCCCATTGGTTTAAGGAATTATGTGCCTCCAGTAAAGGCCTGGGGTTTGAGTTTGTAGGTTCTGGACATCAATAGATGGATTTTTATAAAAGCAATTGCAATATCTCAGTATATTTCAAACCAAATAATTATATTCTTACTGCATTGTTGAGTATATATTGTACAATATTCTTGAAAAATCATTATATAAGCAATGAAAAACATGAGAAGATATGAGAGTTTTCTCTCTGAGACAGGTTTTAACTGGGTTGTGTAATATGCATCCATGTAGAAAGTATTAAAATGAACAAAGCTGGAATCAAATATCAGTTACTTAATGGGCATTAAGATGAATCAAAAAGCCCAGAATTAAATTTTCAACTCCCATATCTGTATGGGAAATATAAGATGATGTATTTACTAGAAATTACTAATGAGTACTAGTGCATTGCTAGAAAAATCTTGATTGCATTGTGCAAAAAATAATGGTTATGTGTACTATGCAATGCTCTCCAGTCTAATTTATTCATGTTTATTCCTTATTTTTAAAATTTAAATCTATCTGCCACCTAAACTGAAAAATTACTATGTTCAAGATAAAGGAAAATCTCTGTCCTGGTTTAGGACAAATTAGGGGAATTAAATTTAAAAAATTTTTGTAAAGGTGCAGCATTACTTTGCATCTATTTAATGCAGGTTAGAACTTTAGGAGTAGAGATTTAAACCTGACCTTACTCTTCTCTACAGTTCTCTCAGGGGTTTAGATAAAAATGTTCTCATCTTCAGTGGAAGATTACCTTCAAAATATTCCTTACAAAAAATAATTACAAGTGCTCAGCATTAACAAAAAAATCTCTCCATATTATCAAACCCCAAACACAGCCCCACACCAGCCCCTGCAGAGAAAACCAACTCTACACTGGAAAAAGTGAGCACATACAAACATGCAAATGAAGTTATAGATTGGGGTTACATCACAGAATGTTTCTTGAAAGCTGCTTGAATGTTGTGATAGATGTAAATTGTTCAGAAATTCGATGGAAGAAAGTGTAAATAAAATTAGAGCACTTGCCATTACATTAAATGGTGAATAATATTAAACAATATTGTATATATAGTATAATAATAAGAAGTAAATCACTATTCCTTTACTGTTGATTGTATCAAAATTTAAAAAAAAAATTAGATTTTCAAATCAGTATTTGCATGTAAAATTCCAATAAATGTTTTCACTGTTACTTTGCATCTGTGAAGAACTACTAGGGTATGACCTATTATTAGTAGCAGGTTTCTGGTCCCTTTCCCTTTTTGTGGTATTAATTTTTGTGGTTTCAAACATTGTGATGGAAAAACTTTTCCAAGTCCTTGCAAAAGTCTGTGTGGTTATTTGTGGTCTCATAGTGTTGCAGGGTTTGGGGAATTTATTGTGTGGATGGCCCCAATTCTGTTGAGTTCCTCCTGAAGGAGGGCAAAGAATTCTGCAGAAAACTTTTCCCTTGTGGACTTTGCAGTATGTGAAAGTGTCAGAGAGCAGACTTCAGATTCTGCCCCATCTCAAGGACTAAAGTGACACACAGTAATTTTTACCTGAACAAAGTTAAAATAATCACTGTGTGGGGTTTTCTAAAGTACTCTGGAGCAATTTTTCAGAACTTTCTGCTGTGAGAAAAAATAAAAATATATATTGGTCTGTTGTTTTGGGTTTCAGCTGGAGCTAGAATTTATGATTTGTCCTGGAATTTTTAAGGAAAAACAAACAAGATTTTATTCCAATGCCTGCTGAACAAATTTGAGGCTGTCATTATTCTTCAATAAAAGAAGCTAAATTAATTTCTAGTTGTTCTTTTATAGAAGAGAAACACATGACTGGTAATTAAAATTAATTCAAACAGCCAGTGATTATCCTTCCAATATGGCCATGCTGTTCTGAAACCTGGCTGACAGAAAATCTGACCCTAGTCGATTAAAAAAAAAAAAGAGAGAAAAAAATTGGCCTATTATAACATGATTTTCTTTCTTATCATGGAGAAAAAAAGATTATTTAATATATTGACAATTTTTTGAGTATACTGTAGATAGACAATTTGTTTTTTTGGTTTTTTTAAAAAAAATTTAATCAGTTTTCTAATAGAACATGTTTGTTATGACAGAGATTTGGTTTAGTTTGAGACATAAACTGACACATTGTTGGCTACACTGTTTCAACTCTACATAAACAAGTTATTGAATATTCATTTTAAAAATTATCTGATTTTTTTTTTTTTTTTTAAGGCTGATAAAACTATTCTATTTCTGAGGCACTGCAAACAGATAATTTTAGAAGGGGTGTATAGCTGTGCTTAGCAGGGGCATGTCTGTCACAGTTACTTATTTGTAAAATATCTGGTTAGACCTTGTCCTTCTTCTCTACTGAGGCTTCAGAATCCAGGTCAATCCCACCTGCCTTTAAGGTCTAAACCAGACACATTTATTCTAAACTGAGTTTAACCCCTTCCAGGTGGTGATTCTTTCCATCTGACATCCTCTGAGCTCTGAGCAATGTCAACAACACCAAAACCGTATAAAATACTTTAAAAAAAAGCATTTCTGTTGAAGCAGTGTCAGTGTGGCTCATTCAGACATTCTAACATTGCACCACAAAGCCCACAGCCTTGCTCTGATGTTCCATTTTTGTCGTGTTGGTAAGACAATGTGCCTGCTATGTGACTCTGGAAGCAGCCTGCACAGATTTGCATTGATGATATTGAAAAAAATTTCTCACAAAGCGCTCCCTTTCCCCCAAATAATATTATATATTATATAAATATGTTATATATTACATATTATATATTATATATTACATATTATATATTATATAGTATATGTTATGCATTATATATTATATATTATATATTATATATTATATATTATATATTATATATTATATATTTTATATATTATATATTATATATTATATATTATATATTATATATTATATATTATATATTATATATTATATATTATATAATGCATTATGTCATGTCATATTATATTATATTATATTATATTATATTATATTAATTATATTATATTATATTATATTATATTATATTATATTATATTATATTATATTATATTATATTATATTATATTATATTATATTATATTATAATCTTCTTTAGAGATTCTCTGCACAAGCAATGATATAAAGTCATTTATTTATATGCACTAATTCTACATCTGGATGGCTGAAATCTGCCATAGAGACCCTGCTGGGAGGATGGTCACATACTGGGAGTCTTTAGCAGTGTTGTATCACTGTCCTTTTCTCACTTACTTTGTCTTTCCATTTGAAAGGTTTTACTAAGTGAGGCAGAATTTCAATTATCCATCGATGGTGGGGCAACTGTGGTCATCCCAGCACATGAAGAAAGTAGTCAGCTTTCATATTTATAGTGAAAGTGTCTTTTTTTTTTTTTTTTGTGAATGACTCACTAAAAGTGGAGGCTGGCTGTAACAAAAATACATATGGTTCCCATGGCTCATTCAGGCAAAAGTGTGAATTAATTTTGCTAAAAATGTTGTTTATAACTATACTGTACTTCTAAACAACAGTTCTGTGAAATCTACTTTGCTGTTATGTGTAGGCAAAGCAGACAAGAGAAACTTCTGCTGTGCTAGATGACAGAATAACCTTTCCCCTGAATTAGTTGCAGAAATCTGGCATTAGTTTCGTTGCCTAACATTTCTCTGGCATTTCAACTTTAAAAATTGAAATTCTTTATGTCTCTTGGTAACTGAATAGCCAGAGCAGACTGAGTGATCACATGGCATTTAATTACAACCAAAGGATCAGACCCAGCCAGCAGGGCTTTAGGGAGGGCAGGACCAGCCTGATCTTTTATGGCCAGATACCCTGCCTAGGGGATGAGGGGAGCTGTGGGTGGTGTGGATCTGGATTTCAGCAAGGCCTTTGACTCTGTGTCCCACAGCATTCCCTGGAAAGAAATTATTTATTAAAGCTGCAGCCTGTGGCTTGGACAGGAGCACTCTGCTGGGCCCAGAACTGGCTGGATGGCCAGAGAGTGCTGCTGAGTGGTGCCACATCCAGCTGGGACCAGTCCCCAGTGGTGTTCCCCAGGGACCTGTTGGGCCCACTCCTGTTTAACATCTTTACTGATGATCTGGTGATGGAACTGAGGCTGCCCTTGGCAAACTCACGGATGAGCCAGGTTGGGTCAGTGTGGGTGTGCTGGAGGGCAGGAATGCCCTGCAGAGGGACCTGGCCAGGCTGGATTGATGGCCCAAGGCCAGTGGCACGAGGGTCAGCAAGAGCCAAGGGCTGGTCCTGCACTCTGGCCACATTAACCCCTGCATTGCCACAGGTGGGAGCAGCCCAGCAGGAAAGGATTGAGGTGTGCTGGTCCACAGTGACTGAACACGAGTCAGTGTGGTTGGACACTGCTGGGAGCCAGGGAAAAAGCAGCCTTGAAGCCTTGGGTTTTCAATCTAGTCAAGGACAAAAATCATAGCACAGATTAACACCTGTGGTTGATCACAGAGCCATACTGTCCTATGTGATGTTGTGCATAAAGCATGTTTTCAAAGAGGTGTTGCCTTCTTGGACCAATGACCCCTTTCTGTTCTGTTTTGCACAAACTACCATGTCTAACTGTAATACTGAACAAGTTTAGGCCACAGAGGACATGACTGAACAAGCCATGGCTAATATTCCTCCTTGGGCTCTAAGGATGAAAATCAGGTGATGATTTGTCTCACTCTTACATTACTCTCACTAAAGCATTTTCACAAAAATGTTTTGGAGTGGAGGAATGGATTGAAACTACATATTGTGAAATACTGTTGGGAATTTCCTAAATTCAGTTATATAGACATGGATAAAATTTTAAAAGTGAGATAAGTAAGAAAAGTTGCTTATCTGAGCCATTAGCAGTGTTCTGTAAGCTAGTTTTCAGTAACAAAAGCTGTTGGGTAAATTAGTGTCTGTTTAACATTGCTGAAGTTAATATTTTTAAAGTTCTCTGTACAGAGAATGTTGGTTTTCCAAGGAAATACATATCTGAGGTAATGGTAGATGTGAGCTTCAGGCTTAATAGATCTCAATGGTCTGTTGGAAAGAACTTTATGCTGATTGAGTAGCTGTATAAATTTCTAGTAAGCAAAAAAAAAAAAAAAAAAAAAAAAAAAAAAGAAAAAAAAAGGAAATAATTTCTTGTAGAAAAAAGCCTTTGGTTGTAAATGATGTATATCATGGCATGAAGTTTAAATTCATATAGAAGTTTAAGCAGTCAATTCTTTTGTACCAGGGCTGGTGGGTATCTAAATTAGAAAACAACTTTTCCTTGAATTATTTGGTGTGTTTTCCTTTCAAATTTGAGAGCTGGAAATTGATGTGCTACAGCAAGTTTGTGATATGCCAATATAAAATTCACCATAAAGATGCAGTCTGATGGTAGTTTGCAGATCCCCAGAACCCAATGTAAAGTGACAAAGAAGAGCAAATTTTTACTTCCTACCTGTTGTGAACAAATATATTTTCAATAACCTTTGGAAGCCTTAAATGGACTGAAGTATTTTTAATTTTCTGTCTAGAAGACTTGTTTTAGTTTTTTAAAAGTTCATTCACTCCTTGGTTCTTTTGTTGCTCTTTGGAAGAAATTGATTAAAATGTTATTTTAAAAAATTGAAAATGGGCTGCCACAGTTTCTAGTTACCCCTGCAAGCAATTTGAGCTTAATGGGTTCTGTGTGATCTTTCTTAATTTTCCTGCTAATTAAATGTGAAGCACAGTGTTGTAAATACAGCCAGTGTAAATGGTATACAATAATGTACAGCTTTGGAAATGCTCTGACAGTGCATTTAGTTTGGTTCATTGAGAAAAAAAGTAGAGATTTTTTTGAATGTATACTCAAACTGCAATTTTTTCAAAGGAATGGAGACAGAAGAGAGCATATTTTCAAAAGGCTCTGCAACACAGATTCACAAAAAATAGGTCAGATGTCTGCTCCTTGAATTCTGTCTAGTCTGTGAGTCAAAAGTACTTTGGATTCAAGGTTTGTTTATGGTGAATCTGGCAAGCTATAGTGAGACTGCTGGAAGAGAGGTCAACAGACAATGTGAAGACAATTAATAAAATTGTTTGATTTAGGACAGTGTTCTAGGAGACTGTAAAGCTCTCCTGAAATGCCCCTTGAACTTTTATTTCTTGCATATAGAGCATTACAGGAGTATGTTGTTCTGCAAATCATGCTGATGAAGAAATATTCCATTATTTCTCTGTAACAATTAAAACACCTCCTTTTTATTTGTTTGTTTCTCCTCATTATAGGTCATACTCTTTATTTGTCATAAAGGTCTTTATTGCTTTTAAATATTGCATTTGCTAAGCTCATCTAAGGAAAGTAATTAATGCCTATGGACAGGAAGTACTGAAACCAGCCAAAAATAGTTGTGCTTGTTGATGCATTGTGCTTTAATACAATCAATATTTTATATATCTTCTATTGCCATCTCTTGCAAACACTAAGAGCAATGAGGACTAAAATTTTACCAAAGAAATGGTAATTCTTTCAAGGTAATATTCTGATATAACCAAAAGGAGAGATGTGCAAAACCAGAGATACATGCAGTGAAGGGTTCCTGGTTATTAGGACAATCCTTCTATTGGTCTGCAAAATAATAAATCTAGGAATGAAATTATATATACATATTCATGGGTGCCAGCTTTGAACTACATGTAATCATTATTAGTCCACAATGCAGATATTTCTATTTGATGTAGTT
Source organism: Oenanthe melanoleuca (assembly GCF_029582105.1). Lineage (NCBI taxonomy): Eukaryota > Metazoa > Chordata > Aves > Passeriformes > Muscicapidae > Oenanthe > Oenanthe melanoleuca. Next base: position 3,348,326 of record NC_079339.1, read on the forward strand.
TCTGAATATCTGAACATGAACTTCTGAATAGCTTTTATGCAGTTCCACTAGAAGTGAAGATTTGGAAATGCAAATTACTTAAATGGATGAACAGGGGTTTTTTTTTTGTTTTTTTATTTCTTTGTCCTGAAGTGTCATGTGCAATTTGTTCTGTCTCACTATATATGCATAGTTGAAGTCTTTCACTGCCACTTTGATTTCTTTTTTTGTCCTTTTTTTCAGCAGTTCTGTGGGCATACAGATGCAACTGTCTTCTTTCATTTGACAGCCATTAAATTATGTGCATAATCTATAAATAAAGCTGGTCCCCTCAGCTTTATTGCCTCTTTGATCTGGGCTAAACACAGAAGGGCAATATTGGTAGAAGAATTAATAGCAATTTCTGCAGCCCACCTCCCTTAATTAATTATGTCAAAAGCTGCAGTAAGAAGTCTGAGGACCATTCTCTCTTGAAGCCTCTTGTGTTAAAAAAAAATTATATCATGTGATGCTTAGAGCACTGAAGTGTTGCTCAGTTTAGCTCTTTAGATAAACTGACACTAATTTTTCCAGACTGATGGTCAAGTTTTCACAACTTCTGTCCTTTTTGCAAAGCAAAATCAAAATTCTTACAATGTGCAAAGCAAAATGTCATATTACAAGGTTGTAGCTGGGTCTATTTTAATTCATGGAGTAAATATTTTTTCTTTTTGTTAGAAGCCTTAGGAGAATATTGCAGTGCTCAAGACCAAACAGCAGAATAACCCCAAGCAAGTACTGACCTCTCTCCTCTTGAGTAATGAGCAAAATTAATCTTTGCAGTCTTGTTCAACAGTTATTTATCATCACAATGTATTTTCTAAATCATTAAAACTATTCTTGCACTGCAGTTCTGGTACTGGTCCAGCATTTCTTGGATCACAGGACATATTTTGATTCTGGAAATTCATTAATAAACTTATGATGATATTATTTTTTTTCTAAAATCCTTTATTGTGCATTCAATTTTTTACAGGTTTAAAAGTGAAGCAGAAAATCTCTTGCTAAAGAACTGCATCTGAATTATAAAGATACACAGTGGAAATTGCCTCAAGTCTGTGGATTCCTGAACTTTGTCTTTGTTTCACTGTGACATGGTTTTTTTTTAAGGTCTCAATCTTTGATGTTCTAACATGTAATCTTCTTGTCTTATATAAAATCAAGCCCATGCAGCCACCATTCCACTGTGCCTGAGTTCAAAATGTGCAATATGCTGTGCTGGACATCATCTTAGATGAGGAATTTTTTCTGGAGTGCACCTGTACATATTTCTTTTTTTTTTTATATTCCTATATTCTTTTTTCTTTTCTTTATAGTTCTTGATACATTATAAAATGTGCACTATAAAACTCAATGTACTGGCTAATAGAAACTGGAATTTTTTTAAGGTATCAGTCAGGCTGATTTTCCTGACCACTCTTGCCACTGCTTCAGTCCAACCAAGGCATCCAGACAACTCCTTTTATTTTGGTTGTATCAAGCCTGTAACTTGATTTAAGGGTAACACTGCTCAGTTCAATCTGAATGGGATTAATGAGATTTGACAATATTTGAGTATAAATTAAATGCACCAAAGGATAATGTATATTTAATGCCCTCAATGAGAAATATAAAACTGGCCTTATTGATGAAAGAAATGCAAAATTTTAAGTCTACCAAATTTAATGATAATTAAAGCATCTCATTTCAGCAGTCTTTTATCAGTTATGGAGAACAGGAATATATCCACTAGCTTTCAGCAATGTGTTATTTTAAGCAGTATTTCCTGTATTTTATGTAAATCCTTAAAAGAAAACCCCTCTGGCATTTTTGAATTAAGATTTCTGAGGGTAACTGTACCTTCCTCAAATTTTGTTCTGAATTATGCAGCCTAAGAAGAGAAAATAAGTTGTTCTCTTGAGTGGAGGCTGGATTGACAGTTCTCAAACTGGCCATATTGAAGCTCTTGCCATATTGAAAATATTGTAAATGCCATGCCCTGCAGTCTCATGATTTGTAGGATACAAGAATGATTCTTTTTTTTAGAATAGGTTCCCTTTTCATGGACTTCAGTGAAAATTTGAAACTGTGGCCTAGTGTAGGTTAAAAATAATAACAAAAAAAAAAAGAAAGCACAAGATTTTTCTCTGTTTGAGAAGCCTCAAAGATACAAAACATGATCCACAGTAGAAGAAACTTGATTTTTGCCTTCTTCATGGATGGGATGCACTGGATATCACCAAGAGTGAAGCTCAGAGAATCAGAATTTTACTGCCTCTGTGCAATGCTGCATTTCAAATCTTGCTGCTGGGCACTGCAGAGGGAATTTCAGCTACCATGCTGTTGTGCTTGGATGGCAAAAATGTGAGAAACTCTTGTCTTTATTGCTTCAATGAGACTGTTCCAGATGAAAGTCATGTGAATATCATGGTCTGTCTCAAGGCAGAGATCCTGGATGAGCAGGAACTGTTTAAAGATTATTTAGAGCAGCTGGATGAATATGCAAAAGGAAGAAAAAAGAGGGAAAAAAGCAAAGGGACATTAATTTGGTTTATAAGTTTGGACAATTTGCATGTTTGTGTTACTAGCTGGTTTGCTAATAGAGGAGTGGTCAAGTGTCTTTTGGTAAATCACATATTAAATGCTGTGTTTCACATCAGGATTGTCAATATGTGGTCTGTTAACAGGGAGCAATTGTCACATTTATATGGTTATATTTGTATTTATAAGCACTTGTACTGCCAATCTGAGAGATTTTATGCTCTTTCTCTAGCAAACAGACTGATTTTAAGCCAGTGAAAATTCACTGTAAAACTCACAAGTTATGAACTAAAAAGTATAGACCTGCTTTATTCTATGAATAATTATAAATAAGAATATGTTAGAGAAAATGATCATTTTATAGGGAATGCTTTCAAAACAGACATCAAATTGTTTATAATTCATTGGGAGCTGATTTATAAGAAACAGTGTGTTTACCATAGTAATGATATTTATTATGTGATGTATATGAAGAGGGAATGTCATATCTTAGCTACACATTTCATGTTCATGTTTACATTCAAGACAATTAATAATTTTGGAGCATGAGGCCATTAGATTTTATCTGATTCATTATAGTCCACTCCTATCCCTTGAGAAATATTCTCTGTGTGTACAATCTGTGGAGAAATAAACTCTATTACAGTTAACCCTTTCAATTATTGGATTTCTATATTTGCTGCCTGGTTTGGACACGACAACAATCCAAATATTCCTGCTGTTCCTGCTGGGCTGAATTTTTATTTGTACTCAAAGAGTTGATTGCAAGTAACAAATGCCAAAAGCATTTTGTATGATTTCAGGTTTCTGCCAACAGAGGCTGGCCTTGTTTAGTTCTCTGGAAATGGCTGCAGGGTATAATTGAATGTTTGCAGACAGTTGAGTCAGCGTGCTGGAAAAACAGTCTAAGGAAAGTAGAGAACACTGGAAAGTGAAATATTTCCTACAGGATTACACTATCAATTATATTCATCTTTATTCCAGCATATTGTTATCAAGCTAGGTTTTTATTTTTATATATTTTCTATTGTAAATACAAAAATATTTACTTATTTTTACATGATGTAGGAAATTTTCTATCATTTGTAGGCTGAGGGGCTTGTTAATTAATAAAGGGAAAATCTATGACCTAGCATGATCTTTCCTTGAAGAAAATGTATCACTGAGCTGTGTGTGACCTTTTGCTGTTTTTTAATGATCACTCTACTCTCAGCTGGGTTTGCAGGACACAAGAAAGTATCTGAATGATTTTTCTTCTTTATATAGAACTGAAGTTGGACTCAGAGTAGTCCAGCAAAGTCATATATGTCCAGATCTTATCACAAATTATTTTCTTTTATTTCATCTCAAAACTGCCTTTTTATTTTCCTTTTTTTCCTTTGTTTTCAATTTTTATTTTCTTTTGCTTTTTAAAATTTTTATACAAAAATAAATATTTTTACCTTTCCTGCCTATTTCCTCATTTCATTTCTTCAAACATCCTCTAGATTTACTTTCTTTAATTCTCTCCAGGTTAATACTGTCCAACCTCCCTATTGAAAAAGTAAGGTGACAGTAATTAACACTATCTGATGATATCACCTTTGCAGTGTTAATTCTACTAGATCTGTTTTCTTTCCCCCTTGTTTGCATGTTCAGTTTATTTTTTTTGTCATTGTTAGTTCTTTGGATTAAGGACCAGCTTCTTATTGCCTTTTGTTGCACTACAATACAATACACTACAATGTACACTAAAATACAATGTACACACTACAGTAATTCTCCAGTTGAACTAGTCAAGAACAACATTAAAAAATAATAATATACACTATCAGGAGTAAGATGTTAGGGACAAATTACTGTTAATCCTCAATTAATCACCTACCAAGCAGTAAATTGGAAACATTTAAGAAAATGAGGAGAGTACATTGCAACACTTCCTAGTTAGTTTTCTAGATATTTCCCTGATTTTTCAGTGTATTTCAGAACTATCTGGTTGCTTACTGTTGAAAAATTGGTTTCTTTTTGCTGAAATAACTATGCTCCTCTTCCCCACTGATTTTTTTCTTATTTTTTTCTCAATTTTCTGAGTCATTGTAGAAATAAGAGTTGTTTTCTCTACTTTTGAGGAAAATTAAGGGTCTGATACATCTCATTTAAAGGCATTGCAGGAGTTGAGAAGTATTTGTATCCCTATGGAAGAAATACATTGTGCAGTGTTACTGGAATTAATTTGTTTTAACACAGAACTAGAAAAGCTGATATAGTGCTTGAGAGAGCTTTCCAAGTCATATGACAAATAAAAGAATATTCTATAAATTCTATTACTTCTGATAAAATTAGTGAGAGATACAGATGCTGTTTCTGAAAAAAAAATCAGCCTAATCTTCATGGGCATTTGTCATTTTACACTTTAAAGAGAAGATATGTGGATTTACACACTTGGGCACATTAAAATTGAATTTTTTCTCCAACTTCCACTGGTTCCATTGAAATTCCAGCCTGAGAAAACAGAATGGAGCCAACTTTAGTCCACTCTACATCTGTGTTGGCTTCAACAGGAGATAACCACATCACTTTATGGTCTACTGGTGATGCCATGGAATCACAGTTAAGAGAATTCTTTCTGACTAAAGAAACTATTATTCTTTTGTTTTTCATTGCAAAAGATTGTGCTAGTTGCCAGTTTGAAGTTTTTAGAGATTCATGGTAAAATCACATTTTTATGCTTTCACCATTCAATGAAATTAATCTACTGCCATTTGCTTTTCTAGCTCGTGCTTACAAACACAAACATTATTTAGAAATCAGAGCTCCAGGGAGGTTTTTATACACTTTAAGCCCTGTTGAAAGGCAGATATATTAATTCCAGCCCAGGGCTCTGTTGTTTTCGTGCTGGGGCTGGCTCAGAGTGCACAGGGAGCTGTCTGCACCCACCCAGCAAGGCAAGTCCCACCCTGCTCCTATTTATCCCTGAGACCTCTGTGGGACAGCAAATAGGAGGCTATTTCTGCATTAGGAGAAAACACTTAAACTGATTCTTAAGTGTCAAGCCAAGCATAAAAGTGATTTTAAAAGTTTGAAAGTGACTCACAGAGAATAAGAAACTGCAGTGCTGGAATTTTTATTGCTGCACATAAAGCAAGGCTATCCTTTTCTCATGTGTAATTTGCTGTTTTGTGAGAGCAAGTAGCAAGACAAGTATTTCTAAGTAAATGTACATTTATATGTTTCACAGTTTTGGAAATATATTCAAGAGATTTTTGTTTTAATTAGTTTTAAGTATGTTTATCATATGTTACAGAGATGTCCCATTTTGAACCTATTTCCATGAGTAATTAGTGATAAAAAACAAGGCTTTAAAAAGATATTTGCTGTTGGTTAAAGGTGCTGATTGTTCATAATAATTCATGATAATTCACCAGCCATTTCTAGGGATAGTGAGGATGTTTCATTTGCTGCAAAGCATTCCCAGCATTAATGCCATTTAATGTGCATTGTGTATCCACAGAAGTTCACAATTCTGTGAAATTAAAGAATGAGGCTCAATGAAATCAATGAAATGATGTGAGACCTTCTATTTCCCATGGCTCAACACACCAATGCCTTCTTGAAGGGAAATACAAAAATGAAATGAAGACTAAGAATAGATTTTTACCTGTTCTCCCTGTGTATCACAGGAGCTTTCACTGAGGTTTTTCCCCCCTATGACTGTTTTTGCTACACCCTTGACACAACCATTATATTCTGCAGCATTTCAAACTGTCATAAAAACTCATTCAAGCAGAAAATTTACCATTAGAGACACATTTTTCCTTCTTCTGGTCACCTTGGATGAACTAACAAAAGATGTTTTAGCATGAGATAATGCCTCAAAACGGGAAGAAAGGCATTTTTATTATTTAATTTGAATGTTTTACATTCCTGCCTTGTCCTCAAGGCTACTTAAAACAAACCAAACATGACACTATGGGCTCGTCCTCTGTCCCAGAAGATGCAGAATAAAAAGTAGGAAAGCCATGAGTCATCCTTGAAATGGAATTGTTTCAGTGATAATCTGAAAAATTACTAATAAAATAATAACTAAATGTAAATTACTGATTTAATTATATATATGTTAAGCTGGAATGGACCAGCCTTAGATTCCTGCCTCTCCCAGGGCAACAACCCTGTTTGTTGTAAAAGATTTTTGTGTGTGACATCTCCCTAAAGCCCTCCAATAATTAAAGCCTTCCAATAAATGTTACAAGTCCTTACAACAATTCATTTATATTTTAGATCTTTCTAATATGAAAAGTCTTACACAGAAAATATAAGTTTAATCTAATATCATTTGCTGCAATTGAAGTCCTTGATTTTTCTTTTTTCCTTAATTTTATATAAAAGACAGTTTTTAGCCTTCTTTTTCTAGCAGTCTTTCATATTTTAAAAATTGCTTTTGTATCTTGTACTTTGGTTTTCTCTTCCCTAGATGAAACCATCACAATCTTTTCAGTCCTTACTCACAATTTGTGACTCCTGCCCTTTTAATACATTTTGTCCTTTTTATCCTCCTTTGGATTGGATTTTCTCTAGTTGATTAAGACATCTGTAAATCATTTCCCATAGCCAGTTACAGAATTTTAGGCAGTACCCTTCCAGAGTCAACCAGAAGAAACAAATTCCTTTCTGAACCTTACACAGAGATATTCCCTTTTCATTTTCACTGCATGGTTTGTTTTTTTTCTAGTAGCCTGATCTGGTTGATGTGTGTTCAGATTAATTGCTTGAACCCCAGATTCTCTTCTGAGGTCCCTAAAAGCCTCAATAGTGGCATATATATATATATATATATATATATATATATATATATATAATTTTTTTTTTTTTTTTGTCTTACATTTATGTAGTTGATCAGTTTATTCTATATGTGATATTTTGGTCATGTTTCCTCAGGGCACCTATTTAATCAAGATGATTCTGAGTTCTCACCATGGTCTTAGGAGAGCTAGCAGGTTCTTCCAGCTTTATTTTTGTTTAATAGGAACTCTGCTGATCTGCCTCATCTTGGATGAACTGGCATAGCCAGGAATTTTTTTTTTCCTATTATTTAAAATTCATTCCAAGTTGTGATCATCACTTATAAAAGGACTCTAAATCAGTCAATAAACACCAAGATTTTTTTTAAAAGACTGCAGTAGCCATGTCTCACAGCCTGGATATCTTACTTTTTTAGCTGTCCAGAAGCATCTCTTTTGAGTTCTTTGTCAGGTGGAATGAATCCTGTACTTCAGATCAAATTATACTCTTGAAACAACATATTTATATTGGCACCTTGATAGCAAAAATTGATATTTCATCAGTCTAGCACTGTAGGAATACTGGACTAGGTGGGAGCTTTGAGAAACTGGCAGCAGGAGTGAGAGATGTGTGTTTATTTCTGGCTTCTCCCAGAACCTGACAGCACTGGCTGAACAGTACAGTGCCAACTAATGCAGCATTTTGGGTGAAATATTGGGATATTTGGTGAGTGACACAATGGTTAATAGCACAAGTGAAGATTTACACTTTGTTTTCTCCCCCCACCCTGTGTTTCTTAGTAGGAAGAGATCATTGAGGGGATCTCACACTGAATACAATTATCTTAAGGACTGGTGTCAAGAGTGGAGCCAAACTCTTTCCAGGCAGGAAAAGTCCAAAGGGCAATAATCACACAGCAAAGCACAGAAAGTTCCCTCTGAATATGGAAAAAAAATTTCTTTGTTTTGATGGAGGAGTGGAACAGGCTGCTCCAGAGGTTGTGGAGTGTCCTCTGCAGAAATTCAGAGCCTGGACACAATCCTGAGCAACCTGCTCTAGGTGAACCTGCTTAGGGTTAGACAGAAGATTTACAGAGATCCCTTTCAGCCCCAGCTATTCTGTGATTCTGTGGTATAACAGCAATAGCTGGCCAGCCACAGTGTTTTATAAATGCTGACTGAAGCCACAGATATTGCTGTGATCACCCCAAACTCTAATAAATAAAGAGTGGATGTGAAGAGTAGGGATCAAAAAATCAAAGCTTATGACCTAGACTGTGAACCAGCTGCTGATTAAATCAGTGCTCTCAAAATACTGGAAGTGTAGGAGCATTTAATACAAATATGAGTGCTAACTTCCATAAATAACCTCATCTCTCTGTGTTCTTTTAGAGTGGCTACAAGAAAGTTCAAGAGCATAGTAAAGCTGAGATAATAATGAAAGCAGCTGATTGTCAAGGGACACTTGCAATAAAAATACAATGCCTATTTTATTGTGAATTGTGATTTATTATTTAATCTTTAAGTCCTTGCCTTTCACTCCAATTTTTACTCCAATCATCCTTTAATTTTCTTCCTTCATAGCATCACCCTCCAATGTCACTGTGTGCTCTCCCACAGGAATCTGAGACAGGGTGAGCTGTCAGGAAAGGACATAAAATGGTGATTATTATTCTGGGTGGACAACTAGTCTGTTGTCTTCTTGGTATTGATCATATTTTGTGGATGTCTGTCTTGGAGCACATCTACTGCCTTAAATATTTGATTCTATGTGTTTCTTGAATAAATATTGATCATGCTTTTCTGAATGTGCTCCTGATCTCTTTTTAAAGATATAAGAATAAGGGGAATCCCAAGATTAGCTGTTTATGAAAACTGATGTACAACAGTTTTGGGAAACATACATAAGGCTTGCTAGCAAGAAAAAACAATGATTTATTTTCTTAGTGCTACTTTTCATCTTCCCAAAGTCTATGAAAATGTGGTTTTTAACCTGTTACATGATTTTGGTTGGATTCTCCTTGCCTGTAATTACTAAATGCTTGTTGACATCTGGGTTTCCAATGTCTGCTTGTCTCAGAATATTCCAGGGTGCTACATTAATTCTGTCATCTTATATGGGACACAGCAAATCTCAAGTCTTAACCTCCATTTCATCAACTCCTTGATGTGGTCTGCATGGCATTATATAAACATGGAAATAGGTCCCAAGCCATTTTCTGAAAAAATGTCAACTGCACTGTGAGCTCAAAACTTTTTTTTTTCTTTGGCAGGGATGTGCTTGTAGGATACAGTGAAATTCTTTATACAGAAAATATTAAGTAATTGGGGCTGGAAAAATGCTGGAAAAAGCTCTAGCTTATATCTGCTCTCAGCCAGGACACTGATGCTGTTCATGGTGTATCCTCAACTCCTGCAAGAGGGATGTGCTATGAGTGATGTGCTGCTTTTTTTTGTAATGAAGCACAATGATAAGAAATGCAATTTACACCCGTGTTCTTTGAAATAACACTGTAACTTTGAGACACATTTCTATTCTGTGAAAAAAATAGGATATATCTAGCTTTCCTAAAACACTGGGACCCCTAAATAATATTAAGTTCTGTCATTTTCAACATAACTAATTTGTCTTAAGATTCCTTCTTCTTAATTAGGTGGATGGCTGAGTGTTCTCTCTTGGAACTGTAAGTTACAGAGAGAGATTTCATCATTGATAAGTTAAAAAGCTTGTCTGCATTTGGAAGGCTTGCTGCTAAATGAACAAAAAAAAAAAGCAATTACAACTCCCCTCTGTTATAGAAGGTGTGCATAGTTTATGACTTGTTTCTTGCTCTTTCTTTTTTGCCTTTATATGTTGAACTTGTTCTCAGAATAGAATAATTGATAGGGCTTCTGCTATTCCAGTTTTTCATTATTAAAATCATAGCAAAAAATAGTGGTTGTTTTTTTGTTTTTTTGTTTTTTTGTTTTTTTTTGTTTTTTTTTTTCCACATTTTGTTCTGTTATATTCCTGACTAACTTGTAGCCTTTAATATATGACTTGGTTTTGAGTAGTCTGAGCAGTATCTCTGGGGTTTCACTAAAGGACTTTGATGGAAGAGTTAATACTTTTGAGGCCTTAGTGTGGATGCAGATGGCTCTACCCTTCAATCTTGGCTTATGCAGGATAAAGGACCAACAGTGTTGATCATTTCTGTAAAAAGATCCTATTGGTTCCCCCAGTTCCTGAAGGTGTAGTGATCCCTCTGGGAATAAGTGCTTTAAAATTTGCTGATCTAGGGTTATAAGTGTCTTAAGAAATTTATAGGAGCTTACAAATCATTAAAAGCATCATTAGAACTAGTTCCTAAATTATATATATTCACTCTTCTTCATGGGAGAGGAGGAAAGGATTTTGGGGGAAAATCTTTGTCTCCTTGTTTAGAAAAAAAAAACTTTAAGATTTATTGAAAGTTTCTTTAGAGTAGAATGAATTGAGGAGGATCTGATCCTATTCCATGTGTGCTGTCTTAAGATAGTCCATCATGGCTATAACACTTCATGTAACTATGATTGTTTGTTTGTTGGTTGTTTCTGTGCTTGACCCTATCCCTTCCCTTGTTTGAAACCCTCAGGATTTTAGTTTATTCTTTATTTTAGGACAACATGTTTGGGGTAGATGTTAATTGTTGCATTTTCGCTATAGGAGAGTGGCAAAAAGGATAATGCAACATAGTTCCTCTTGTAATGGAGAAGCAAAAGAGAGTGCTTTATTCAAGGAAACACTACAGTTATATATAGGGTAGTTGGTGCAATATAAAACAGAAAAGACTCATTGGTCCAAGAAGGCAACACCTCTTTGAAATCATGCTTTCTGCAAAACATCACGTTTCTCAGATGCCCTGCAGGTGCAAAATCATTGTTATAATTTCTTGTCCTTTTCCAGCCTAAGAAACCCAAGGCTTCAAGGCTGCTTTTCCCTGGTTCCCAGCAGTATCCAATGACAATTAATAGCTCTAAATTTTGCCTGTCTTGAAGAAACAGGCATAGTCTCAGTCCACTGCCCTATTACTTTTGTATTTAATGGTGAGATTTGCACTTCCAAAAAGAAAATTATTCCACCTAATGTGAACACCTCCTAGAGGTGTCTGTCCCTGTTAGAACCTGAGAGCCCAGACTAGCAGAGAGGATGTCCAGCTAGGCAAAAGTCACCAGGCATTTTCACAATAATATTATTGTTATAATTCACCATCTCTTTCATGCCCAAGAAATGGTGCCTCATCTGCAACCACAGGGTGAAACTAATGTCCTGAATCTAAACAATACTTGTGTAGTGATTCCCCCAGATTTTTGCCTAGATGATAGTGAAATTTTTCAATTCTCTTGGTGATACTGAGTCACTGTGTGGTTGGATACTGCTGGGAACCAGGGGAAAAGCAGCCTTGAAGCCTTGGGTTTCTCAGGCTGGTCAAGGACAATAAATTATAGCAATGATTAAACACCTGCTGTACGTGAGAGATGTGATGTTTTGCAGAAAGCATGTTTCCAAAGAGGTGTTGCCTTCTTGGACTAATAAGCTTTTTTTATTCTGTTTTGTATGAACTAACCTATATAAAAGTGTAGTGTTTCTTTAAATAAAGCTCTCTTTTGCTTCTTCATCACACAAAGAACTGTTGTGTTATTCTTCTCACTGCTCCTATAGCCAAAATGCAACATCACTAAGTTCTTTAATTTGACTTAACCACTTACTGCAGACTCTCAAGCAGACACATTTGGTTTTTCCACAGACAAGCTGGCAGCTGAGGCTCTGTGTATCAGTGAGCCTCTCCTCTCTCTGCTGGGTGTGTAGGGCAATCCATTGCAAGTGCTCTTGTTCTTTCCCCACCTTGAGGAGGGAGGTCAGTGTGTGCTTGTCATTGCTGTGCAGGCACCACCAAAGAGTGCTGTGTGTGATGGTGGCTCCTGAAGCAAAACAGAAGGTGCTCTATTTTCAGTCTGCTGAGCCACTGCTCTTGGTCAGTTGCTGCACTCCACCAAAGATCCAGATGCAAGGCTCCCTACAGGCAGCTGAATCTGGCTGTCAGCACTAGCTCATATGTTCACGGTGCTGCATTTAGCATTACAGTGGGTTCTGGAGAAAAAATGCTGAAAAAACCACCAAGTGCACAGTTTGTAAGTGTTTATTTAGCAGAAGCCTAAGATGTTATGTGTTGCACACTAGCATATAGTCAAGAGATGGTGACAGCTCACAGGCTGCCTCACTGCCAGGAAGCTTCTCTTAAATCTCACCTGTTAAAAATCAAGCTGTTGTGTTTGAAAGAAAGTGAAAGAAATTAGTGTTAAACTGTTTTTAAACTGATATGTGTATCATGTGTTTTGTTAAAATAATTTTTTTAAAGGCTCAGTGTGATGGATGAATGGTCTTTTTGCAGTTTCCAGAATTACTGGATAGAATTACTGACTCTGAGCTACCAACCTTCAGTACTGATTTAATAGTTATTTCTTCCAGTAATGTTCTTTATTGCTCACCCTATCCAAAATTAAAGCAACATTCTCTGCCTCAAGGCCAAAGTAATTAGTGGAAAATGTCCTAAATCCTATCTGTTCCTGGGGAGCCACACTAAATCAGACATTTTAGCAGGTGGGTGTTCAAGAATGAATTAGCCATTCATGTCAGACACCATAGAAGGCCAAGGGAATGAGTCATCTGCTCAAAGGAATGGCTCTGATCTGCCCATCACTCCAGGGGCTGCTACCTTTGCACCAGCTATCCCTTCCCAGCCTGTCTCACTGTTTACTGAAGAGCAGACATATCATATTCTGAAACCCATCTTTTGTGATCATTTCTGAAGGGCAGCCTGGGAATCTTCATCTCAGGTTCATTTCTATCCATGTCTTTTGACTTACTAGTAGCTTTCTATTTTTTTTTTTTTTTTTTCTGATTGGAATGTGACCTTTGGTAAACAGTGATTTTTCAGTTCAGCCAACCATTTCAACACCCTCACGTGAATCTCATCCAGCCCTGTGGATTTTTCATGGAGTTTCTAACCTGCTGCTACTTCAGTATCAGCTGTTCTCCTTTGCAAAATGTGCTGATCTACCTGGAGGCTCAATTTTCCTTTGAAGATCAGCTCACTCACTGTGTCCTGTGTCATTTCTAACAATATTGACTCTTCCATCCAGCAACCAACCTTCACTTTCCTCAACTTTAATTTGCAACTGTCAAAGTCTTTCTAACTCTTCTTTTTTCTCCTATTTAGACTGCTTGAAAGACATTTTTGATTCACCAAATCACCTGATAAAAACTCTCTCAGTTTTCTTCTTCAGCATTGAAATTTTCACTACCAACTTCAAATGAAAATATTTACTCATTTGTTCGGAAAATGTTTTGGGGATTTTATTTTGGCTATAGTATGATAATTTTTTTTCCTTAGTGCAAATGTCATGGATCAAATTTTTCAGATACATAGAATCACAAATAAAAAAAATCCTAACATCATTGTTTTTATAAAGGAAAATCTTTCATTAAAAGCTAGCAAAAAACACATGGGCATTTTAAAAAGCAATCAATCTTTCAAGAATTAATTCCTCCATGAAATTAGGTTTTTCAGGATGATGTGCAAAACCTAGATCTCATGTTGTAGTATAAACAAGCATTATTAAATATGGAAATAAACAAACATTTCTTTCTTATCTATCAGAATCAAACTTTTGGTAAGAGAGAGAGAGAAAGAACTAGAACATTGTTTAGAATTATAATCAAACATTCTTTTCATATGTTTTTCCACGAAATAGGAAATGCTTGTATAATGGTTAATTCAGACAGCCTATTCATAAAACTCTTCATTGAAATTTGTTCCTTTTTCTTTTTTTTCCCCCATGATAATTCAGCTCAATATTTGTTGATAAAACAGCTTGCTTCCCCCCAGATGGTAGAGCTGAAGCTACCCAAGAGCAGACGAGAAATTACACAAATGTGGGTCTACTTCTTTTCAGGGAGAAAAAAAAATTGCACAAAACATATGCTGACTATTTGTTGCCCTAAACCCTGCTTCATTCACTCAAAGAATTAATGACTTGAAAGGATAAATAATGAACTCAGTTTATTTGGAAAAGGAAGGATATCTTCACTGTTGGCTATTGGATTCTAAATAGTAGGTCTGAAAAGATATATGAATGCATAAATCTTAAGTTTTAAAAAATTTAAACCCAGAAAACTTCTGCTCAGTTCTAAGAAAATAATAATAAAAAACTAACTAAGGTATACAAAAATAAAAATAATGGAGCACCCAGTGGAAAATCAGCATTTAAAATGGTCAGCAAAGCAGCTGATTTGGTTTCTGTTAAATTCTATCTAATTTTCCCTTTGTCACAGGGAAAGAAACTTTTTAATGTTTCCTTGTGCTTTCATGATGTCTGTCTGCATGGTGAGTTTGCTGCTTTAGTTTAAATAAAATGCAGTTTACTATCATAAACATGAGAGTTTCCAGATTCAGAGAAAATGGTGAAGTAGTTGGACAGAAAGGTGTGAATTTGGTAGCAGAGAGGTGTGAATTTAGTAGATAAATGCAGCTACAGTCCAAGTGAATGGTAAATACACCCAGAGAATTATGTCTTTGGCAGCAGCAAGGGCAGGAAAACACCAGTAATAGCAACTGATGAGTCTATACTGAAAATTGGAGTGTTCTCTCACACCTCAGAACTGCTAGAACTGATGAAATGTGTTTATTGATATTCAAAATTTTAATGCATTTTTTTGTGTATAATCTACATTTTTTATATAAACACTGTATGTTTTTTCTTTTCAGTAGATAACAAATATGTTTTGATTATTTTTATATCTCATCACTGAACACGGAGCTTCATTTAAGCATTCTAACACAATTCCATGTATTCCAGAAAAAAAAAAGTGGTTCTATAAACATCTAAAAAATTTATAATGTTCATCAAAAAAATCAGGGTTTGGAAGGATTCTAAAACTCTGTCTCAGGTTTCTGTAGTATTTGAACTCTATTTAATTTTATCATTGCGGTTTTTTGTGTAAATAGCTGTAGTATAAACCAAACATTTTTCTGTTTATTCCATTTGTTTACTATTTCCTAACTGTTATTATGAACAAGATAGGGGCTATTTCTGCACATGCCAACTGGTCTGCACTTCAGAGAGTCCTTTAACTTGGGGGCAGATGTGAGGCTAGGCTTGCCAAGGACGATTTATCCAACATGACTTGATGAGGTGGTGAGCAAATCTGAGGGATGCAGCAGGCAGCAAGGTTACTGGGAAAAGTCTCAGGGTGATTGTGTTGGGTTGATGTGGCCAGAAATGTGAATTCTGTCACCATCTGTTGAAAGCAGCTGGGGCAGTGACCCTGATCTCCCTGGGAGATATCCTCTGCTAATGGGCCATCTTTAAACCAGCTGGGCAATCATCTTTATCTTCCCACAGCCCATCCTCCCTCCTGGAGATATCTCCTGTTAATGGCCAGTGAGTCCCAGGGCATGACTGATAAAATTCCATCATCCCACTGGGAGATGCTCCAGCCAGGGGAGGAGCCAAGCCTTTCCTACCCAGATAAAAACTGAGATTTTGGACAGCAAGGTCCCTTCTTTCCACTGGATTCCAGAGGAAAGCCAGACCTTTGCACATCATCCCTGGAACTTCAGAGGAAACTGCACCTTCTCCAGGAGCACTGCTCCAGCTGAACCACATCTGCCCCTGCAGGAGGATGCAGCCACCATTGAATGGGACTGTGCCAACACCCTGACTGACTGACGGGTGTCAGCTTGGATTCTGACTCTGGCAGGGTTGGGATTGTTCTGTGTAATACTGCATTTCTATTTTAATTTTCCTAGGAAAGAACTGTTACTCCTATTCCCATCTCTTTGCCTGAGAGCTCCTTAATTTCAAAATGATAATAAAAAATTTGGAGGAAGGTGTTTACATTCTCCATTTCAAAGAGAAACTTCTGCCTTCATTGGCAGACACCTGTCCTTCAAACCAGGACAGTGATGCAGGCTGAACAGCTACTAATACACAGGTTAATTTAATGTTTTCCCACAGAAAGAATTAGTGCAGAACATTTGCATGCTACAAACTATAGATTGCCAGGAAAATAAGTTCCGAAGCAAATAAGCTTTGATTCCTCCAAACCCCTTTGGGTCTGGAGTTTGGAATACTGCACCATCCATCTTCTGTAGGCTGGTGGGGGCCCCTCTCTCCAGACAAGCCCCTGGCATTCTGCCTGCTGCTGTCTTCCCAGTCTGCTTCTCAAAAAGTGGATTTTGTCTGTCTGCCAAACCAGCGGCACCTGGAACATCTTGGCCAGAAGCAGATGGTAGAAAAGGTGTGAAACATTCTAGACGTGTCAGATGGCAAAAGAGACACCTTCCTACAGATAAGTTTCTTATCTCTACAGTGTTTAGGTTTAGGTGAAATGTAGATTTCATTAGCTAGAATGTTTATTTCACTTTACTGAACAAAGAAACCCAAAATTTTCTTTAGCTTGTACATTCACTTGCTCAGGTTACTGCTGCTCTGGAGTTCCATAAGAAATGTAGTCATTATTGTGAGTAATTAAAAAAAAAATATACATTATCAGATGTTTTAATACTTGAGAAAGAAAAACCTTGCTTAGCTTTACATATTATGAAAAGGAAAAGTTCTGCTGGGTCCTATACCAGTAGAAGAAATGAGAAAATTAAATTGGGTAAAACTGGCTCTCATATGTTCACAGTAATCCCTTTTTTATTTGAAATTAAAGTTAATACTGTTATCTGTGCTTCCCACAGAAATGATTAGAAATGCACACAAGAGCAATGAAGCCATAAGGTTGGCTTGTGTTGTTTAGATGGTCAGACCAGAGCAGTAACAAAAGTTTAAATTCACACTTTTGCACTGGGGAAGAACCACTAAGACTTGATTTCAATTCCCCAAAATAAAAGCACTTGTGCTAGTGTTTCTTTCTTCCTCCCATTCTCTTTCTGACAGTTTCCACAGGAGCTGTTCTGAGAGAGTGACATCTCTGAGGTCCTTTTACAGGGTAATTTAAGACCATTAACATAATTCTTCTCAGTGTGTAGCTCGAGCTACTGCAATTTGTCTTTGAGATTCATGACTACCAAAATTCACCAAATTTAATTTAAAACAATGGAATATATTTCCATTTATTTAGCAATGAGAAACAACTGCAATAAACACAGAGGAAAACTAAATGGAAGAAATGGATTGTGTAATCATGCACATGCCATTGCCAGCCTGATCTCCTCAGGCTGTGTGTGCTTTTCTGCTGTATCAGTCAATCAAATATTGCTATATTGGAAAAGCTTCTAGGGATATGAAGCACTTCATTTTTAATGATTTTTTTTATGACTTTCACACATGCAGAGAGGGCCAATGCAGCTCTACCAAGTTCTGTCAATCTTAATAAGTGCACATTCTTGCAATAGGCCCTGCCAGTCACAGCATGAATATCTCAGCAGTTCAGCCCCCCAGAACCAAATTGCAGGCTCCCCTGGGATTCTGTTTTCCCTTTTTCTACACCATTCAATATTGTCACTCTCACTTTGCAGCCAGTGAACATCACAGGCTCTCAGACTAGATCTTGAATTCCATCAAAACAACAGAAGTGTGCAGTGCCACTCAGGATTTATGTTGGGCTCTGCACATAGGACATTATCAGACAGTGATTAAATTAAATTAATTTAATTTCAGGCAGTTCTTCAGGCTGTTTTTTATCACCTGACTGCTGAAAGGTTGTATGTTGCATTTTGCACTTGGAAGTCAAGTTAGAGGGTGCTGCACTTCCATGTAACACAGTTCCTAGTCTGGAATTCAGATGGGATAACCTGACTGTGTAAAAGGGATTGAATAAATGTGGGTGCAATATTTGAAGTCTGACTTCTATATCTGTTCTTCTCTACATCAGCAGGGAGCCAGTTTTGGTCTTTCTTGCATCTACAAATAATTCTCTTGACTTTACACTGGAACTGGTGGCCCTGTCACCTTTAGGTTTTGACAATAACTCTTCTAATAAAAACTTGTAATCAAAGTCAATCAGCAAATTTCTGTACCAGCTTTGTGAAGCCTAGTTAGTGAATGGGTCAGAATGGGTCAGTATGTGTGTCAGATTTGCTGCTGGTTTCTGGAGAGTTCAGCTTGGATCAAATCTTGGTGCAATTGCACTTGGCAGGTCTTGGGGTTGGTTTGGGTTTTTGTACTGATAGGTTGTTGTGGTGTTTATTCACCATCCAAAATCTGAGACCACTTCCAATTCATACATAGAATATTCTTGGTAATTGGAATGTGCCTCTTTTTCCCTAACATCATTCTCATAAAAGGTGGAACTCCCTGAACTTTCTTTTTACACTTCCCCAAAAGGAGAGACCCAACCTGGGAGGTGTTAACTTGGGAAATGATAATGTGAAAATTCAACAAAATTCTAAGCAGCAAAAACCTGTTTTATGCACCTCTGCCACCCTCAGCAATTGTTCTGTAGAAATAAACTCTACAAATATGAGGAACAGCATCCTCTAAATGAGACACAGTGTCCCAGCTGGTTCATGCTAAGCATATTAATATTTCATTTTAAAAGTGCTGAGACATTTGGGAGATTTTGAAGTGTGGATACAAGTTGGAATCTTAAACTTGTACTCCAGATGAAGGAATGTGTTCCCTATTTCATGTGCACTGTGTACTCTGCTCTTAAAAATAATCTCTGTCTGCTAACTGAATAAAATAAGGCATCCTTTCATTGCTTAAAAATACCTGTATTTTACAGCAATGGATTCCTCAAATGTATTTAAGTGATTGAGATTGAATCTATTTAAAATGTAATTAGATAGTACCTTTATCTTTATAAAAGAAGGTTTTATAAAAAATAAGATTACTTTTTTTAGCACTTTTCTGGAGTCTGTAGCTAAGGACAGGATTTATATGATTTCTAAGCTTCATCCTTGGTAGTCAGTGAAGTGAAGACATAATAATAGATATTTTCCTGAACTGAATTAAGAATTTGAGTGTAGAGCTCTGGGGTAAGTAATGTTAGATGTAACTAAAACATGTTAAGGGAGAAGAATTAATTTTGAAAAGACTGAGTAAGAGACAAACCTTACTGTTAAAAGAAAATAGCATACAACCAATTACAATAGGATCAAAAGAGTAATAGGATAGTTGTTCTTGATGCTAGAGTGAAATAATGCTAAATGAAATATTGGACATGTCTTTGGAAAATTGTGATTTGTTTTTCCAAAGCAATAAGAAATTTCACAGAGAAAAATAAGATCACTGTCTTAGACTCTTACCCCTAATAGGAAAGGCTGAATTTCTGCCTACATGTCAATATATTGAGCAATAGAAGTTTGATCAAAACCAGGAAGGAGCATTTTAGATTCCTTCAGTCTCCATCATTAGATTTTTTTTCCTACCCAGCTCAGGTTTAGACCTTGCCTGCCCACAACCCATGACTTTAACATGGTGCACAGGCAGTCTTATGCAGGGAACTGCTGCTGGAAAAAAGTGCCAGAATACACAAACAAGAAACTCTGGCTGGGCACAGCTCCATGTAGCTTGTGATCATTCTGTGCATGATCAGAAGCTGTTGCTTCCTTTGGCTGGCTGGAAAAGTCATAAGTAGATGTAGAGGAAAAAATAGGAAAAAAGAGGCTCCCACCATACTCTTTCAAAATTGTAATAAAATACATTCAGAATTAAAATTTTACAATTACTTGTTCATTGTGTGCACATCAAAATTAGTATGTAGCTCTAATAGAAACCTTATTTTCTTAAATATTTTTATAGAAGCAAAAGAAGAAAAATAATATTTCTTGGATTTTTATTTTCTAACTCTACTTTTTCTCTCCCTGTTTGTGTGCTAGAGTTGAGTTTGTGTTGGAACATGACTGAATCCCTAATGGCCTCCACTATTTTTTTTTTCCCTGAGATATTAAAAGAAATGCTGTAAAGGTCAGACTGAGGAGCCTGAATTCTCCTCTCACTTGCCTTGTTTTTCCTCTAGTATTATTCCACTGCTTTTTGTACTTACTTCAGATATAAAATTCTGTGTGAGGAAACTGAAGCCACACAACAGAGTGCAAGAACTGAGGCAGCACACTTTGGAACTTCTCTGCAAGTAGCTTCTGCTCCCAAACATTTCTATTTTTTCTTCTGTGTGCACCAAATTTGTGGTAGCTAATAATGTAGCCAGAATGCAAACACAGCAGTTAATTTTTTAGTCATAACAAATATTCTATTAAACAGGTCACTGATAATGATAATTATTTGGCTTGTGAGGATTTAACAAGTGTGTCTAAAGCCAGGCATGCCAGTAATCCTGGAATTCTGATTTTTCAGATATGACAAGTGTGGTACTGCAATGCAGCAGAATGTGGAATTATCTGTAGTGTCAGAATTATCTCAGGTCCTGCAAACACCTGAGTGCAAGGTGCCTTGTCTGATTTAACCAGCTGAGGACTTAATTTGAGCTTTTAAAGCTTCTGCCTTTTCTTACCTTTATTCTGTAGCAACAGGTGTCAGAAGCATCTCCTGCATTTCTGTGAGCTCAGGGAAAAGCACCCCAACCTTTGTATGGAGAAAACAACTTTGTTTATGTCTCCTTTGCTCTACCCAAAGCATAGCCACTTTCTATAGTGATATTTAATATTCCCCTTTGCATTCTCTGACATTATCTAGCAATTCAGCCTGAACACAAGAATATAGGTGTTTAAAAGATCAATTAACACTCCACTACTAGGATGCAGAAATATCCCCCCTCCAACCATAAAAAAAAAAACAAAAAACAAACCAAAGCCCAAAAGCAATGTGAAATGCAAACCTTGAAGAAGAGATATTAAGGCAGGAATTTAGAAGTCAGTGCTGAATGGAATATGGAATATGCATGGAATTCCATGCAATAATCCAGTGTGCAGTAGCACACTACCCCAGTGAGCAGTGATGCTGTGTAGGACAAAACTCTCCCTGGACAGTAAGGGATGCAAACTCTTTAATTGCACACCTCCATCCCAATAACTGCATTCAGCAGTTTGAAAGAGTTATAGAGAGAAAGGGCATGCAAGAATAATTCTGGTAATATCCATGCCCATCAAGCTAAAAAGTCATATTTGAGCAGTATTTCTAAATGCATTTACTTCTCAAAGGCTTTATAAGGAAAGGCAAGCTGGATAATTTAATTGCTATACACAGGTGTGTGGCAACAGGCATTTTGGCTGTTTCCTTTTTTATTTAACATTTGTTAAATTTTTTTTCTCATTTCCAGTGATGGCAGTAAATGAGTATTACACTGTTTATGCATCTGGAGGATTGTTATCAATCATGCTTTATTGTTGTGCATGGTAAAAACTGTTTCCAAGAAAAAACTTTAATTCTTCCTGCTTCTAGAGTCTATTCTAATAGAAGGTTTCCTTACAGTCAACTTGTCTAGTAAGTAAATGCCCTCTGAAATTTGTTTGTTGGAGCTGCCACACATATGCAAAAATGAGCAAGACAGAACATCTGGAGTGACTTGGTTGGGGAAAAAAAATTATTTATAAAATTATTTAGGAGAAGAACCAAGAAAATTGGAAGAAGCCTGTGAGGCTGAAAGAATACACAGAATTCTTCTAGGCTGCTAGAGACCTTGTTCACATAATTTTTTAGAACTCAAGAATTCAGGCCCTGCTTTCAGTAATATCAATGCATGTTTGGGATGTAAAAAATCCCTGTTCACAGTCTTACTTTCCATTCAGCAGGGCAATAACTGCACTGCAAGTGTCTGCCTTCAGCTGATGTACTAAGTTCTGCTGGCATGATTCCAATATCTGAAAACATCATAGTTTTATTTTAGTATTAAAAAAGTGTGAAACACTCATTTTCTTTATTTACCTTTCCATCCTTGTAGAACAGATTCATGCTTCTCCTAAAAGGTTGTGTTATCAATTAAAATATGCTCCACGCTGATAAATATCAAACCAATCTGATGGTTTAAGTAAAAATAAATTACCTGTTTGGTCTGGCAAAAAGCAGTGATGACAAGGCTTAAATAGCTCTGGACCTCTAAGTAAGCACTTGCTCCCAAGCAAGGCTCCTCTGTAACTAGGTTAAAACACAAATAATCTGCTGCATTTTGCCTGTGCTGCTCAGGAATAAGCTGACCAGTAATCTCTTTATAGAAAAATGCACATAAATCAAAGGAGATGTATGAATTGAGGTTTTATGCTATTTTTGAAGCAAACAGAGGGGTTTTCCCCCTAAAGCACACACACATTTTCTCATAAAACGACAATGCTATCAATAATATTCAGCAAATATTTCTTGCTCCCCAGGAACACTCTCCCCCCTCCCCTTCCTTGTTTTCCCCACTCCTCATAGCTTAAAACACATGAGGATATTGCACAGAAGACCTGTTGGATTTTCTAGGTTATTTCCTTGTGTGGAACTGTTTCCTTCCAGTCCCAGAGCTGGTACCCAGGCGTGTCAGGTGCGGCTGCTGCTCCAGGACTGCAGCATCCCAAGGCAGCCCTGAGTCCTTGGGGATGATTGAACCCATCAATTACATCTGCAGAGCAGAGGTGGCTTTTCCCCCAGTGCTGATGGCTGCAGAGATTTTGGCTGTGGGAAATTGAATATCCTGGGATATTGAATTCCTGTTGCAGCAGCACCTTATCCAAATCAGTCTAGAATTATCCTTATGGATATGGAACATTTCTAAACTAGCTGAGGTGGATAAAATGCTCAATTTCCATTTGAAGTTTATTATGTCTTAGCAGGAGAACAAAAACCCCTCATGCTTTGGGCAGACCCTGCTTTTTCCTTGCTTTTATATCAGTGCCTCACAATTTTTACTGCTGGATTTTATCTTTTTTTTTCAATGTCTTGCCTGAATCTTGCCATCTTGCAGCGCACAAAAGTATCCTGCTCACTCAGAGCACAGAGAACAGACGATTCTAAAATAACAAAAAATCTAAAATAGCAAAAAAAAAAAAAAAAAAGGAAAGCTGTAAACCCAGACTTTGGGAAGGGGAACACATGGGACTAAGCAAGATAAATTAGTGAGTAGCAGATGACACCTGGGGTGAGATTTTGAGAGGAGAAGCTGACAAAATGTACTAGCCTGTAGGGAAATGGGTTACCCACCTGCCTGGTAACTGAAATATCTCTTCTGCTTGTTTGCCACCCTTAGGAATCCCTAAGATTATTTTCACCGTTTGCAGTAACAAACTGCTTAATGGAAGACTAATTCTAGGGGAAAAAAAAAAAAAAAAAAAAAAAAAAAAAAGCTGATGGTTGTATTTTTCATAAGGAAAGAGAAATAAGATATTGCTGCCAGTCCTGCTACATCACAAAGAGAAGAAGAATTTTCTCACAGGTTGCAAATTTTCTTTCTGTGTCCTTGAAAATTTTCACAGGAGTGCTCCTCATTTGCAAACTGTTAAAGTTGTTATCATTCTGGTGTTACCTTATCCTAATTTCCTCAGCTTGTAATAGCTGTGGCCTATTTACTTTTGAGGTCTGAATCATCTTGGTTTAGCAGACCATGGTTACCTGGGGCAGTTTCTATTCCCTCCAGAGGAATGCTTCTATGATGATGATGTTTATGAGCCTTGAGCAAATGGTTGGGAGGACAACACAGCTCTGAACTGCAGATGGCCCAGTTTAAAGCTACTGACATGATTCTTTTCTTTTTTCTTTTTCTTTTTCTTTTTCTTTTCTTTTCTTTTCTTTTCTTTTCTTTTCTTTTCTTTTCTTTTCTTTTCTTTTCTTTTCTTTTCTTTTCTTTTCTTTTCTTTTCTTTTCTTTTCCTTTTTTTTTTTTTTTTTTTTTTTTAACAAATATTTATTTTTTATTTCCACAAAGTCCATTTCTTACTACAAGTGAATTTTCTGTGATTTTAACTTTTTGCCAAGCTATCCCATGGGCTGCTTCACTTACCATGTCTCCTTCTTAGAATGACTTTTAAAGACGTTGAAATATATCTCATTTGTCTTCTGAAACATAGAGCTGGGTAAACTGATAAACCTTAATGCCTCTCACATTTGAGAGCTATGAGAACCATGCCAGGCTATTTGGAAATCAAAGTAATTATCAAAATAAAATGATCCAAAATCAAAAATCAAAATATGTTATTATATTTTGCATGCTTCATCATGGTTAGACATTATCATGACTTCATCATGGTTGGACAAACCTTCCTTGGCTTATGGAATTCTGGCATTTTATGGGTGGTGTAGTTAAAAACTAGAGACTTCAGCTTTTGAAGAGGTTGGTTATTTTTTCTTCAGTTAATTTCAACATTTCATTTGAATCTCAGCATAGTTGCAGGCCACTTGATATTGAAAGCCAGTCACAATCCTTGCTGGCACAAGAGCACCTGTTTTGTGAGATATTTTCTGTGCATTTTCTGTGATAATTTCTGATATTTTTGTCTGCAATTGGCACAGAATAGATCTCAAATTGATCAGAGCCAGTTTTGAGGCCCTTTTTATTTTTTTCATTGACTTCTCTTCTTATTCAGGATAATTTTGATGACTCAAGTTGTTCTCTTCTTTATGAAACTCTGATTTGGACAATATGATCTTGGAATGTTTAAAATTTTTTTCTTTTCATTTTTTTTTTTTTTCTG
Organism: Oenanthe melanoleuca; assembly: GCF_029582105.1. Taxonomy (NCBI): domain Eukaryota; kingdom Metazoa; phylum Chordata; class Aves; order Passeriformes; family Muscicapidae; genus Oenanthe; species Oenanthe melanoleuca. Next base: position 3,373,211 of record NC_079339.1, read on the forward strand.
AATGCCATGTTATAGAATGGATTTGTCCTTTGCTAAAAAAAATTAAAGTTTCCTTTTTGAGGAAAGGGTTACAGGGCATTGCTCAAAGAAGTCACCTGTCAAATCAATTTACTGTAAACTTGCTTCTCTTACTACCTGCTTCAAATGGATAAGAAATCAGTCAATATTTTCTATGAAAACATTTGTAATATTTTTGTGGAGTCCATACAGTGTTTCAGACCAGACTCTTAGTCATACTTAGTGATTGTTGATGACTGTAGTGTCCACATTCATTATGCAGCTTCAGTAACAAAATATGTTAGATAAGGAAGATATTTAGGAAGTGATAGAGATTAAAGCCATGAATTTACTTCTGACACTGTTCCAAACACAAGATGAATCAGACATAACATTCTAAAATCACTATTTCTCTTTTTTGTGTGTATAGGTGCATGTGAAATACCATTTCTAGTGGGACAAGAATAAAGAAAAAATAAATGCAATGGAAAAGGACCTGAATTAAGTAGTCTGAGCTCTTCATACCTTTACAGAGAATGAAAACAGGAGGTTTGAAAACCTGTAACTTTGGCCCAGATGGAGATATCCCCATTTGGAAATAATTCTTAATTTCTCCATTACAACTTGATTGAACAGGCATGTTTATGTTAGCATGAGGCTCACTGTGGAGGGCTGAGATGAGAAGGGACAGATACACTTATGTAAGCAATGCAAGTTCAGCTTGCTTTATTTTCATACTTGGAGGCAACATCACGTTTTCTACAGCCAAGGCAAAAGCTGTGAGGGTGCTCACAGAAAAAACTACAAATATAATAAATGAAATACAATGTTGGTGAGTTTTGCTTGGAGACAGAAGGGAAAAGAAAAGCAAAATTAAAAATATTTTCATATTTTTCCACTGTATATATGGGCAAAATTCTATTAAGTATCTTAATAGTATTAATAGTCCTTAAGTATAGCAAGGAGCACAAACAAGAGGATTTTTGGTGTAATTGCATTTTAATGGTTGGCACACTACTGTCTGGTTAAATTCAATGCATTCCAGAGATGGGTTTCCATGACCAGTTGTGTTAGTATCCAAGGTTTTATTTTAGGCATTTTTCCCAGTGAATATTCTGGCAACTCATCCTTTGTCATGAAAATGGTGTATGAGAACAGCTGGCTTTTGTTTTTTTTTGGTTTTTTTTTTTTTTTTCTTCTGTGGAGCCTGATTCCATAGATAAATTCTGAGAACATCTGTTGTGAAGAGCCTTGCAGGTGAGACAGGTAAATGAGAGCTGGGGTTTTGAATCCCAAAGTCAAATTTCACAGGGGAAAGTGCCCATGTCCTTTGGTCCTATCAAGCTGGGTACATAGTTAATGCTCCATAACCAAAAATACAGATGCCTAGAAAGTTCTGATGTTCCTAACTGGAGTTTGGTCAAACCCAAGTTAATTCAAATATTTGAAAACTTGCTTGAAATTCAAGTCTTAGCTTGACATGGAGACCTGAATGGAGCCTTTAGAATTCACATTTTTGCCTGGAATGCTTTATATGATCAAGGGGTACTTAAAATTCAAGTTCTTCTGGAGTTCAAAGTCTGATGTGAAGATGTGATTTGGCTGTATTAATGTCTTCCCTTTACTGCCCAAAGCCATGTCATGCTGGCAGTTCCCAATTTCACACTGAACCTCAGTGGTCTGGGCTCTTAGGATGTACTGACACAAATATAAACAGAATTCTGCAGAACTCCTGACCACATGCAAATCTTTCCAATTACAATGTTGTGCCAGTCTTACCTCCCATCACCATCTAAAATTGTATTTATTTAATCTGACCAGAATTTGGCCACCCTGATTGAATTCTTAGTGCTCAGGGCTCTTGGGAAGGCCAGAGTGTTTGAGGCCAGTTCTCAGTTCTGATGAAGGTTGGTAAAAATATTCTGCTGCTGATTCTGGTTTACTGAGTATCTCAGTTTGGAGTTTTTACAATCTGATGTGAGTGAGTAGCTCTGTTTTCTCATGGGATTATTTTTCCCTGGGGGATTTGAGAACAATATAATTTATTACCAATATTTTGGCAAAACATAATATTCCTGGGAGGAATTTGCTGCCAGGTGCTGGGTGATCCTGAATCTCTGGAATTGAGGCTGAAAACATCTGTAGCTGCATGTTCCAGATTCAAACTTTGGTTCTTGGTGATATTCTAAGACATCAGCACTGGGTGTCTTCAAACAGTACCTTCAAAATAAGTGACATAGTGACTTTTACACATTGCAGAAAATTCCTTCAAGGTGGCTCAAGAGGTGATTTTTTAGGATCTAAGTGACATTTAAGTGGATTTAAGGTACCTTTGGAAAAATATGAATTAATTCAGTGTAAGACATTTGGCTTCACTGCAAAACCAGTGTGAGATTTCAGGGGAAAGCAAATGCTTTGCAGCTCTCCAGAGGATTTTAGAAACTATTACTGCATGGCTGTTCAAGAGCAGAGCAATTCCTAGAGGTCAGCAGGAGCTGTCAGATCTGCTTGCATTGCCTTGTGCCAGTTAGTCTCCTCTAATTGCTGACAGACTTGTACACTGAAGAAAAATCTCATCCCCAGTTCTGATAGGAAAATGGAATCTATCAGAACATGGGTATTTATTTTCATATTTTTTTATTGTTTGAATGCACACCAACCAAAAATTTGCACTTAAAAGGATGCCTGTATTTTGTATTATGACACATAGATTATCATTTACCTGTGTGGTTCTTTCAGCTAAATTTAGAAAGACACTTTTAGGTCATGAAGTCTAGAGAAACATTCCAAAAAGAGAAAAAGAGAACATGTACCATTAATTTGCCATGTATGAATTTATGTGGATAACATTTGAAATGGAGATTGCTGATCATTCTCCATCCTAGCAGATTTTATTATAATGGACTCTGATGGGATGTTACATGCACAAATGCACACACAGAGCACTTAACCTATTCAAAAAGACAGGCCATTCTGCAGTGTTTAGGATGGATTTAGTTAATTGAGTATTGGTTTAAAGAACTTGGAATAAAAGTGTCCTGTGTTGTAAAAGCAGCAGTTAGTTTGCTCTCAGTCATTGTGGATGGAAGTGGACAGAACAGACTACAGGAGGATGACCTGAACTGAGAGTGGGACCAGTGTTGATCTCCACACTGAATTCACAGTGAAGTGAGAAATGCAGAGATCAAGGACTGTGGGGTGAAATATTCTGCCCAGCAAAATCTGCAAGTAGCAAAACCATATAAATTATCTGAATAAAGTCTGAGAGCCATATAATCTTCACTGAAGACAAAGTTTCTTTCAATCCACAAGAGGGATGCAACAATTTCACAAACCCAGCAGTATTAATTAGCATATTTATATCTAGTTCAGAACAGTTATTTGGAAATTATTGCTCATTTTCTTTCACATCAGTGTATTATTATCATTTTATTTAGATTTTTCAGCACCCTCTCTCCATTGTGGAGAATATGTGCTATCTTTTACAAGTGTACAAATATAAATCCTCTGTCCATGGGAGCACAAAAATGTATGTATACACAAGTATACCCAAATACACTTAAGACCTTCATATTTTTCAGGAGAGAATTTTTTAATTACTTTGTTACATCATACTAAGACCTGAAGAGCCTCTTGTGTCAGTTGTAAAGATGTCAAGTTCTACTAAAAAAAGATTTGGACATGAGCATGGGCATAAAAAAATTTAGGAAGGAAAAAAAAATTGCTGCAATTATGTAATCCCTGAATTTTATTAAATGAGCAAATGAAAATCAATAGAAAACAGTAGTGGGAAAATATGGCTTTCAGGTTTCAAGCTCCAAAATTACTCTTCTTCTCACAGAAAGCTTTAGTACAGAAAACCTCTTGCCCTGTTGTGTGTTCTCAGCTGACTCATATATGGATATCACTGTCTTGGCACAGATGTTTAGGAGAAAACTGGGATAAAAACAACCTTCAGCTAACTTGCTCTGGCAAAATTTTGGGAAGTATCTTCTGTGTTTTGTCTACTTTCAGAGCTTAAGTGAAACACATGGCTTTGAAATTAGTTCTTACAAATGCACGAGCTCCAGAAAGCCAAGTATTGTAGAAGACAACTTTTTCCACACTTTCAGTATCTAATAGTGCAAGAAAATCTCCCACATTCATTTTCTTAGAATATTGATGATGAGTCATGCAAAGCCATGCTGTAGCCTCATGGTCTCTTTATTCTAACAAATGACAGTTCTCATGTGCATGACTCTTTCTGTCTATTTGCTCAACCTTTCAGCTGTTCATGGTGTAAATATGATGAGTTTGAGCTCATCAGTTCACATGACCCACCAAACCTCCCTGTCACCAGCAATTATCAGTGTTTAGTGCAGCACTCAGACCTGTGTCTCTGTTTCCCTCTGCTGTTCTGCTGAGACATTGCTGGTTTTTCCAGCCCCAGCCACACCAAGCTCACTTTAGAGCCCAACTGTGCTACTTGCTTGTCTACAAACATCTGCCAGAAGGCCTCCAAAATATGAGAATGCACGGTTTGTGGTGTGTCCACAAGACACCAAAACATCTGGATGCAGATGCATAAAAACCCCATCAGTTTTTGGGGTGGTACAGCCAGCAATGACAACAACAGAGATGTCATGTCCCACTTGTTGGATGAAAATTCCTTTGACTGAAGTTGAGATGAGATGAAGGGAAAGCCCCAGGAGGGAAAGCAGTTCTTCCACCTGCTGCTTTTCCACCAAGGTTGTCCAGTGGGATTGTGAAACCCAAGACAGGGTGGGATGGAAAGTAAAATAAAAGATTCCCTAGATCTGTTTCTGTGGGGGGAAATTTTCACTTTTTGATCCAGAGGAAAACAAAATTGTATCTGGCCAAAACAAAAATATCTAAAAATATCTCTTAGATTTATTGTCATTTATGAAACACCTTCAGAGAAGACACAAACATTAACAATTACTTTAAATAAGTTTTTCTTTACAAAGTAAAGCCTAGATTGGGCTGCTTGCTGAGGTTTGCCTTCCTCATGTCTTGACTCTTCCTCTCATTTAATTATTTCTTTCAGCAGAAATATTTCAGCAAAGTTTGCGGTCATCATCCACAGCAGCAAATTTACTCACACTTGTATCTTTTGGTGAGCAAGCAAACACCTCCTGAAGTAGGAAAGCTGGTCCTGCTTTCTTTAATAAAATAGTATTTATCTTCCTTTCAGATTTCCTGATTCCAGATTTCTCCCCTAATTTAAAAGACTGACGTGAAAGTTCTCCTGTTGTATTTCCACATCACAGAAGTACATGATTTTAATATTGAAGCATTTTATAACACTATGTCCTATGATACCTAATAATGAACTTCAATGCAATTTTCAAATCAACACAGACATGAAAGGAATGTAATCTTAACAAGTGTAGATTGTGGTAAAAATGCATTTAGATCTCATATCTTTGACAAGTCAGAAACTAACAATTCTCTGAAACACAAAGAGCTGCTTCACCCATCTTTGACCAGTCTTTGCTACCTGCATTTTAAATTACAAAATCTGAACCAAAAAGCCTCTGTACTAACAAATATTTAATGTATGTGTGCATACTTGCAAGGCAGAAATGTATTTTAACCTTTTTAAGAGCAACAAAATTAGGAAAGGTAAAAGAACAGTCTGGTTCTGCAGACTCCAGTTCAGGTAGTTCATTTTAAGCTGTTTGAAGGCAAGCTCTATGTTATTTAAAAATCTCTGTTCTTCCAAATAAATTACAGCAAATGTTAGCTATTTTGAACAGAAAGAACAGGCAACTCAAAAACAGGGAACAAAAGGCTGATTAAAGTAGATCTGAGGTTCTTTAGGAATATATGAATTTTAAAATGTGTATCTTTTGAGCATTACACAGGAAAAAAGGAAATATAAGTATGTATACACAGACACAGACATGCTTCTATTTGCAGAAGTACAAATGTAAAGCAGAGAGAAGTAATTCAAAAGCACTTGATTTTATTGCCAATCCATGAAATCACAGCTATTCTGGGAGGCAAGAAATGCATGAGCTGCTTCAAGGCTGCATAGAAATAAATGAAACAAAGCAAATCTTAGGTGGCCTCAGGTGTTTCACACAAGCACAGGCAAACACAGGTGCTTATTTTGGCAAGGACACTCAGGACTCCTCTGCAGCTTGGTTCTCTTCCTTGCTGAACACCACCAAATAAATTTGATTATAAGTTATAAGCTAAGGTGATCAGCCTTGCAGAGATTTAGCAGGGAAAGAAGTGCAATGTCAGCTGTTCCCATTTGTAACACAGATTGGTGGGCTTGCTAACTTTATATCCCTGTTGGAAGCAAGGTGTAAAATCAATATGTTAGTGCACAAAATCTGTCTCTAACCTGCTCAGGGGACTCATTGACAAATTTCAGAAGCCTTGGTATTTTCCCTCTTGTACAAGAGACCAAGCTTTACAAAGAGTGCAGATATTGGCTGTGATGGCTTTATGTCTCTAGTGCTTAAATAGAAAGCATTTAACCTCATGAATTTTTAAATTGTATTAATAGATACAAACATTGGTGTCCCACACATTCATAAATTAATAAGACACTGCAAAGGGAAGCAATAAATAGTGAAAACTAATGAAAGTGAAATCTAGTGCATGTCCTGAAATGTTTCTGAGAGATACAGTGCCCATTTTCTTTTGGAATTGTTTTTTGGAACTGTAGCTCTTTTAGAGATGCATTAAAGTTTCATCCGTGCTGAAACAGGTGTTCTTTAAATCTTGTTAGGAAAGAGATTTCTGTCAGTTCTCCACCCTCACTGGTATGCATGCAGAACTGTGAATTTTGTTTTTTGAATTTATATATTTCTCAAAAACTTGTTGCAGAGTCCTGACACATCAACAGTTCCACTTCTGGTAAATGCTGTACAAATACTCAAATAGGCATGATTCTGATTTCAATGCTCTACAATTATCTTAGAAAGAAGATAAAATGAGCAAGTGGGGCAATCAATAGCTGGGAGCAAGTTGGAATTTTAAAACTCAAACAAAATTATGTGTAATATTTTGCTAGAACAAGAAGAATAAAAGCAAATATGCATCAAACTTCCTTCAGGAGTGTTTTTGTGCCTCTCTAAAGAGATCAAACCTCACTATATATTATCTGTTATCTATTTTACAGTGGCTGGTACAGACCAGACTCCACTGGGATGAATGGCAATTTCATGGCAATTCATGCAAACATGGCTCATATCTCCTGGCAAGGTTGTCTAAGGATAAAACTATAAAAAGAAAGTATTTAAATGAGCTTTAGTAGATTGCAGATCTGTGCATTATCCCCCCTTGTTTGCAACTGCTTTCATACATGAAATATATAAAAATGGTTTTTGTTTTGCATTTAGTAGATGAATTAAGAAACAATTATATTCCACAGTAAAAAGTTAAAGGGCTACTGACTTGTGATACTAAAGCATTTATTGTACAATAATATACTCGAAGGAATGAGCAGATGTTTAACTGCATTAAAATGTAAATATTTTTTTCCCAATTACTGAAGTCCATAGGCGTTTTTTATTGAATGGGATAGCTATTAGAGTACTCAGTGGGAATGGGCCCAATAAAACTTCTCTGCAACACTGATTTATTTTATTAATCTGTTTGGTAGAATTTGGAGAGTGAAAATCACAAATTGCATAGGGCTATCAATTTACAGTCAGACTGACACTGAAAGTCTGTGCATAATTCAAGATCCAATAATTCAAACTTGATATTTTCCCCAGGGAGAAATTAAAATTATAAAAAAAAAAAAAAAAAAATCACAGGTTCCTTTGCATGTTTGGTATCTTATGGCACATTTAATCTAAAATTTCTTCCTCCTATGTTTCTGGAAATATTTATGTGCTGGTATAATAAATCCTGCTGGCTCCTAACTTCTTTGCATAAGAGATAATAATAATAAATAAAATAATAATAAGATTAAGATAAGATTAATAATCATTAAGATAATAATAATAAATAAAATGTCAAAATAGCTGTTATGCTAAATAATAATATAAAATATTATAATAATAAAAGTAGCATTTTCCTCATATCTTTGTGAGTGACAAACACTTGAGAACTTAGGGGTGTTCAAGGACATCCTAATCAGCAAAAAAAAATAAAATTCCTAAACACAGGTAACAGGGCAAATCTTGTGGAAAAATTCACTGCAATTGTACGTTTTGGTAGAACACTTCCCCACTGAACTTCTTAGAACTGTCCAAGAGATCTTGATATGTCAATAAATGAAGAAAAAAGGAAGTAAATTAATGAAGAAAAAAGGAAGTAAATTAATGAAAAAAGGAAGTAGGAGAGACATTTCAGAGACTGTATTAGAGTTGTCAAAATGTGTGCTGTATATTTGATAAGATTATCTAAGCTCTAGAAAAAAAAAATTTCCAGTGTGCTGAGTTCTGAGTAGAAATTATGATAAAAAATATTTTTATTTTATTTTTTTTGTCTTTCAGGAGATGAGCAAGTCTGGGGGATCTTGATACTTCTACAGAGAAAGACAAGAAAAAATATTTTGGTAAACATAACTCTTAGCAAGATCTACAACAGTGTTATTTAAACTAAAACTTCTGTATGACAGAAAAACTACTGCTAGGATGGACTAAATAAATATTGCTGTCATGTTTTGACAGTTTTCCTTCTTTTTTTTTTCTTACTCGTTCCATTTTCATAAGAAAAATGAGAAAAATATTTAATACTTTCCAGTCTGTATTTTCTGCCTATCTTCACCTTGGTTTATAACCATGAAAATGCCTCTGAAATCTCATTCTTCACCAGATTAAGACACTTTCTGTTGTATTATTCAAAAGTGATTTCAGCAGAAGGTGTAATGAAGCTGTGGTAGGTGTATGTGGGATTACTTTACCTTCTTGCAACTATTTATATGAGACTCTTGGAAGCTGGAAGTTGAAATATTAAAGCACCTTTCTTCTGGCAGAGAAGTTTAAATATTTTGTAATGAAAATGAAGAAAGCTAAGACACTGATTTGCTTCTTTTTTCTCCTCTTCTTGCAACTTCTCCCTGCATTTTTCCATTGGGAAATAATAACACAGTGTATATTGATATATAATAAGTAAATAATAATAACATGTACATAACTGCAACAAAAAAGATAATAGTAATGATTTTAACCCAAATAAAAACATAGCACCAGCTTGTTCACTGCTAGCACACAAATCCAAGGAGCCCAGGTCAATGACAGATAATTCTTATTCCAAGCCACACAGAATAGCATAATTCTCTTTTCTGGGGAGTTCTTTTAGGATTCTGGCTTCACCTGATGTAACTCTGCTCTCTGTGGATGGAAAAATGCATCTCTGCCAGATATGGCATCTTTCTTTTTGATCAAGGAAATAAATCTTAAAGTGCATACTTGTATTTCCTGATCCATATTTCCCCACAGTACCCCTGTGGTATGAGTATTCTGGCATCAGCTGCTGCAGCAAAACTTTCAGGAGGAAAAGCAGTTCTGTTTCAAACAGTCATTTTTAGAAATTTGTCTTTCTTCCATATCACTTGATATTGACTTTTGAACCAAACTGCTTTGCTCTAGGCAAGGATAGCTCTTAACCCCTGGCAGTACTAGAATTCAGTGGGAATTTTGGATCTCCATTCAGAGAGGGCTTTGCCTCATGCAAGTTCATTTATCTCTTATTCTAATGATCTAGTGGGCCCAAAGTTAGAGGACTCTGTGGGATTTTCTTTGTACTGAACACCTCCAACCACACACAAGTCACAGAATCACAGAATCACAGAATCAGAGAATCACAGAAATCACTGAATCATAGAATCACAGAATCAGAGAATCACGGAATCACAGAATCAGAGAATCACAGAATCACAGAAATAACAGAATCACAGAATCACAGAATCACAGAATCACAGATAACAGAATCACAGGATCATAGAATCACAGAATCATAGAATCACAGAATCACAGAATCACAGGATCAGAAAATCACAGAATCACAGAAATCACAGAAATCACAGAGTCACAGGATCACAGAATCACAGAAATCACTGAATCATAGAATCACAGAAATCACAGAAATCACAGAAATCACAGAAATCACAGAAATCACAGAAATCACTGAATCACGGAATCACAGAAATTACTGAATCATAGAATCACAGGATCACAGGATCACAGGATCACAGAATCACAGAATCAGAGAAATCACAGAATCACAGAAATCACAGAAATCACAGAATCAGGGGAGCACAGAATCACTGAATCACAGGATCACAGAATCACAGAATCACAGAAATCACAGAATCACAGAATTACAGAAATCACAGAAATCACAGAAACCACAGGATCACAGAATAACTGAATCACAGAAATAACTGAATCACAGAAATCACTGAATCATAGAATCACAGAACCAGAGAATCACGGAATCACAGAATCACAGAATCACAGATCACAGAATCACAGAATCACAGAATCACAGAATCATAGAAATCACAGAAATCACAGAATCATAGAATCACAGGATCACAGAATCACAGAAATCACAGAAATCACAGAGTCACAGGATCACAGAAATCACAGAATCATAGAATCACAGAATCACAGAAATCACAGAAATCACAGAAATCACAAAATCACAGAATCACAGAAATCACAGAGTCACAGGATCACAGAATCACAGAAATCACAGAAATCACAGAGTCACAGGATCACAGAAATCACAGAATCATAGAAATCACAGAATCACAGAAATCACTGAATCACGGAATCACAGAAATTACTGAATCATAGAATCACAGGATCACAGAATCAGAGAATCACAGAATCACAGAAATCACAGAATCATGGGATCACAGAATCACTGAATCACAGGATCACAGAATCACAGAATCACAGAATTACAGAAATCACAGAAATCACAGAAACAACAGGATCACAGAATAACTGAATCACAGAAATCACTGAATCATAGAATCACAGAATCACGGAATCAACTGAAACCACAGAATCACAGAGTGGTTTGGCTTACAAGGGACCTCAAAAGTCTTGTTCCAGCCCTCCTGACATGGGCAGGGAATGTTCCATGAGACCATGTTTCCCATCCAGCCTGGTCTTGAACACCCCCAGGGATGAGGACTGCACACACATCTCTGGGATAAAGATATTTTTGAACTTTTCTGGTGGCAATAATGGGAGGCAGAAGGCAAAGTATAAATACATGACACTAAAGATCCCTGATAGGACCAGAAGAGCTTTACACTTGCTGTCTGAGCATCTGAGGATGGCAACAATGACTGATGTTGTATTTTGCTCAGATCTCACTCTTAAATTTCACTCAGGCTGCCTGGACCAGTCTGTTGTTTTGGGAATAGTTAAGACAAGTAGTTAATTAAAGCATGGCTGTCCTTGGGGAAGAAAAAAAAAAAAAGAAAACAAAAATGGTTAATGAGACCAGTTCCTTGATCCTTCAGCACCAGCAAAGTCACATTATAGTGATTAAGACTGGAAAATGAGAAGTGTGATAAGATGTAAGGAGATGTTAATATTTGAGTTTGAAATAGCAGCAGGTTGTGTCTCAGCTGTGTTAAAGAAGGTCACCTGTAGAAATGCAATGTATAACTTGTGTTATGGAACAGGAACATTAATTTTGCAGGAGAATGGGAAAGATGAAACTCCAGGTGATGAAAGTGAACAGAGATGCCCACTTACATCAGGCATTGTACACAAGAATTAAAATGATAAATACCAAGATCTGAATTTTGCAAATTATTTCTTACTTTTTTTTTCCTCTGCTGTCATATCAGTCAGTTTTAATACCTCAGAAGCAGCTTGTGTGCAGCTCTGACATTTATCTTTCTGCACATCACAAGAATGTCAGTTGAAAACCTGGTGGAATATATTAATTGGCTAATGACTGTACTGCACACACACAAAATACCTATTTTCTTTACTTTTTTTGAGTAGGAGAGCTAGTTTTATCTCTTTCTGAATCCTTTATTTTCAGATATCACACAGCATTGGACAACAAGATGGTCTCCATTTCTCTGTGGCACAGCTCAGCTTTCTACCACAGTTACTTGAATATCTCTTCTTCACTTTTCATTCCTATATTCAGAGTTGTCTGCAGGCTGCAGTCTGTCTGTCCATCCCAGTAAATGCAGAGAGCATTTCCATCAGGGAGGCCTAAAAAGAGAAATGGGTGTGGTTTGATTTTAAACAGTAAGGGAAAGGACTGAAGTGCCATATATTAATTTGCTTAGATCCTCATTTTGACTCAGTAATACTGTCCATTATTACTAAACAGTGGACAAAAACCATGCCACAGAAAAATCTGTGTAAGCTTTGTTTCTATCTTGTGTGTGACCATTAGTCTAATTTATAATTAGATATATATCTATCTATATCTATATCTATCTATATCTATATCTATATCTATATCTATATCTATATCTATATCTATATCTAATCTATCTATATAATATCTATATCTACCTATATAATATCCAGCTTTACTAGCAGTGTGAAACTATATTATTATTGCCCAGTTGTTCACTGTAATGTAGTTTCCAGAAGTTCTGCAAGATGTGGAAATTCCACAAGAGGTGAAAATTAAGTTTATGACATTGAATAATGTGAATGTGAGTGAATAGCAATGAACTTGTAGAGCTATTGCTCTGGAATTAATTGTGAATTTCTTGAGTAAAAGATTTCTTGGGTTTCTTTGTACAGATATTATCCTGCTTGTTTTCTCAGACCATCCCAGCCACGGCATAGGCCATGATTTCCATTTCCCTCCATTATAAGACATACCAAAACCAAATTCTTCTAGATAAAATAGTAGATGTTTCTAATTTTATTTTTCATTTGACTATCTAAAGATTGACCTTTTGATCATGTGAGAGTAAAAGAAATGTTGATCCTATTTCTTGGCTGTTCAATTACACAAAGCTGTGGAACCTGAATATTTTAAGTAGATCTCTCTTCATATATGTGCTGCATACACTTGTATTCTGTGTGAAGGGCATTCCCATATCTACAGTACTTGCACAAGGTCAAGGGGTAAAAATGAGCATGGAAATATATATGTGTATATATATCTATATAGATATATAGATTATATATAGATATATCTATATAGATATATAGATAAATAAATATATAAATAGATATATATCTATATAGATACATAAATGATATATATATATATATATATATATATAGATATATATAGATATATAGATATAGATATATAGATATATATAGATATATTTAGGCTTTGCTATTATTTTGCAGAAATTATCATAACTAGAAGAGTACAGGGCAATTACAGTCATACCAAACTGGAAGGATTAAGAGTGCTGATTCCCAAGCTAATATTTACACAAAACTGGTGGTACAAAATGAAGATCCTAACCAAAATCCCTAAGGATGAGGCCCAGAAGGAGTAACTGTCTGCACAAAATGGGAACCAGTAAAAGAGTTTGCAATTAACTTTAGCTTCTTGGCAGATAATGAAGTTTCATGCATTTTTTATTAGGAATTATTAATCCAAACATTAACATCTATCAGAAATCACTCTGCTATTAATTTTCATTTTCTTCTAATTTAAATTGTTGTCACCCCATGGAACAGCACAATTTCATGCAATTTTGATGATGAATGGCATCCCAACAGGAGGAAAATACTCAGGGAGCTGCTTGAAATCAATTCTGGCTTGGGCCTGAGAAGTCCTTGTGATGTTTAATAATGTATCTATCTGGAGAAATTGTGATCCTCTAACAAATCATTTATAAATGGAAAAAGAAGGCTGAAGTGATCATAAATATTAACAGCAGAAACCCTCCCAATGCATTGTATTTTATTCTTTAGACATATGGTGTTCAGCATGGACAGATGAAAATAAGACTTCATTTTCCACTAGGAAATTTTTCATTGCTTTAATATCAAAATGAAAAGCATCCTGGGGACATCTTAGTATTTAAGGATTCTTAGTGGGGATAAAAATCAATGAGACAGAGGTGATAGATTTTGTCCAGCTTCAGATTTTGCCCATCTTCCACAGAAGTCATTGTTTCATACAAGATGACCTAGGGAATGGGACTTGGTCTGATAGTCAGCAATTGTATTGTGCTTGTGTTTTACCCCTTTCTATCACACCTTTTCATTACAACAAAAATAACAGCAATCATTAGAATTATAGCAATAATAATCTTATTATTCTTTATGTCATTTGTGAAGTGATCCTCACCTAAATTGATGAGTTTTCCTTTTTCTTCCCACTGAAGGGAGGAGAATCTGATCTATGTGCACTAAGTGACTGCATGGTCCTGAGTTGATGACTGAGGTCAAACCACAATGCTTATTTAAAACTACAAATCTCTATTGCAAGTATAAAAGCGTATACAAAAATACAAAGTAGAAGGAATTAAGCCAAGAATGAAAAAATGAAAGCACAATCTCTTTTGTGTTTTGTTTTATAAATTCTGGCATGCGCCTTTTCCAAAGTGTTCATAATCATCAGAATTTGATCACAGGATAAATAGTTATAAATTGGACAGAAACCTTGCAGAATTGATGCAAACTCAAACAGCTGAGCTGTATTTCTTAGCAATCCAGTCCAAGGTCAGCTCTATGATATAAGAATACACAAGCAGTTAGCCAATTTTCAAGACTATTATTCAGAACTCCCAAACCCTTTACTGCTTGGACACTGTACAATGTATTTTTCTAAGATCAGTTAATGAAATTAAACACTCTTCTGAGACCATTGCCAGGAAGTGCTTAGAAAGTGTTTATGCTGATATTTGTGTTGAATCAGTTAAGTTAACAAAGTAAAGCTTCTCCTAAGGATGTAGGGAGTGCATTTCTCATGTTGCACACGAGTTCTTCTCCTTTTAATCCCAGTAAAATGGCTCAGCATGAGTGTTTGCTGAGAGGACAGAGCTGGACCAAGTGATGCAACTCTAATGACTATAACTTCCTCTTGACCTTTTAGAGAAGAAAGCTTCAAAGAAATAATAACATTTAATTGCAAAGTATATCTACTTTTTTTTTACAGGAAGTACTATACTGCCTATATCATAGTATTATCAAGGTGTTTCCTTCAACTTTTTGTTTATACACTGAAATACCTCTTTGTGAACAAGAACTTCATCAATTTTGTTATCATGAAACTTAGGTAAGTGAATGACAACCCTGGAGCTGCAACTCTAGGAACATACATACTTATAAATGTATGTGGCTTATCAGTGAAGATCAGTCACCTCTAGAAATTTTCTTCATAATTAACAAGGACAGGCCTATTTGTTGCTGTGCTGGCCAAAATCAGAGATATTCTTAAAATATCTCAGTGCCTAGATGACTTGTCATTTCACAATAGTGGGAGGATTTTGTTTCTGAGAAGCAGCAAAGCTCCTGCTGAATTTAGAGCTCAGTAGGAGCAGTGAGCAAGGGCTGCCAGGAGATGCTTTTGATCAGTTTTTGATCTCTGTGAAAGATTCCCCAGCAGGATCTTTGTTTCCAGCTGCAGGTTTTAATCATGGCTATACCTACCCAGCCAAGCCTGCCCAAAAATTCTGCCTAAAGCTCAGACCAGACCCCTCAAGTGTCCTGTGGCTTCTGCTCCTGGCAGAGGCACACATCCCATTCCATGACACTGCAAGCTAATGCATGTTGATGGACAGCCTTCAGATAGCAATTATTTAATTTGGCCTAGATACTGTAGATATGTGGCACATTTTAATTAGTGAGAATTAGTCACCCCTTCTACAAACCGCTGGCATTAAGAGTGTAGACACCCTTGATTTACCAAAATATGAGTACTGGTCTAACACTGATACTCAGCTGTGATGGACAAAAAGATTCTCTAACAATTTAAAGTTAGAAAGTGTCTGTTCATTCATACAGCAGTGGGGTAACCCCCTGATTTGTGACTGTGAAATTACAGGTGATCACAGAGTCTATTTATTGACAAAATACATATTCATAATAGCAGCAGCTCCCATTCTCTGCTTCCTATGGTAATTAGTTTGAATGGATATTAAGCATGCCTGGTTGGCTTCTTGAATTAAGTCTGGGGTCGTTTTTGTGGGGAGGGGTCTTAAAAAGAGGAAGTAAAGTGAGTCTTCCTCACCCTGAACTCTCAACATTTTCTATTGATGACAATAGAAATGGCTTCTGGGAAAACCCCAATTTCTGAAGAATAAGTTTCTGGTTCCATTGTTCATGTTTCATCTTTTCCCATTGCAACACAGCTGATCAAATATAAAATGGCAGGCAATTAATTATTTCAGTTTCAGATAACTATTTGAAGCCCAGTTTCTTCTAACTTTTAAGTAGAATCCTAATTTCTCTAGGATTACTGTTTCAGCCTTGTGTGTGCTAGTAACCCCTCTGAAACTGGTAATACCCACAGGTCTGGAGAGTGTAACTATTTGCATTAAGGAAGTCTGAGTGGTGCAGGCAGTTTGCACTCATCATCAGCATCTCTTTTCCAAAGCAAAATGCAAAGCTCAGAGTCAGAAATTCTGAATGAGGCCACTGGGTCAAAACTGAGGCAGTAGCAGGAGATTTCCTCTCACATTTCAGCTGATTCCAGTCACTGGAGATGTTCTGTCACAGAGGGGAAGTGGTACCAGGCAGCATCTCTCCCATAAGCACCCATCTCTTACTGAAATTACCTCAAGGTCTGGGCCCAGATATTTAGACAACTATGAGAAAGAGCTTTCCTTTGACCCCTTGTTATTCACTTAATTAATGTCTCCAAGGCAGAACTTTTTTTATGATGGGCATAGAATTTAATTGAAATATATTAAAGTAGGATAAGTGATGCTAATAGGAAAAGAAAAATATTAAATGAACAAATATGTCAGAGATTAAAGTTTGTTGACTAAAAGTAGATGGAATACTTTACTAAAAAAAGGTAAAAAAAAATGAATGACAGCACGTAGAATTTTTAGCATTATGGACATTTTTTTATTGAAGTGAGGATTAATAAATCACACAAGAAACAAAAAACTGTCGATGATGGCTGTAAATAAAACTGGATTTTTTTTTTTTAAGTGTCAAATGGTGGAAGAGAATTGAAAATAATTTTACATTGATGATACACATCATTCATCATCCATTCAACTTCTTTTGTATAATTATTCTAATAACTTAGTTTAACTATTTTGTGGGGTTTTTTTGTGGGGGGAGGAAGAGAACAAATAGAGCATGCTCCTATTTTCAGAGAGATTTCAGTCCTGGTCAGCAATATTTAACCCTAAACAAATATTTCACAACACAGTATTTAAAATACTGCTTTATCTTTCTCATTTAAGAGGGATTTTGGTGTAAAGCTGTCTTCCTCTCCAAGCCAGGAAGAGAAGTTTGACTGGCAAGGGCAGGCAGCTGTGGGGATTGAGGATAACATGGAGAGATTTAGTTGAGACATGTCTCCATTTCACACCTTACATTTCTTTCATTTCTCCATTCTTATCTCCATCCCCATTGGGTTGTGGGAAAATGGATTCTTTACTTCCAAGCAAAGAAAATGTTTGTTTTTGTGTCCATAGCAACTGTCCATAAAGGAGATAGCTGCAGATCAGCCTTAGACAAAGTCACAGTGAGGCAGAATTAAATCAAATATCCCTGAGTGTTTGGGAAATGAAATTCAGCCCCATGTCCAAGGAATACTCTGTCTGCTCTTACAAGGTCTACAGGACTGGAATTCAGAATTTTTAGTTTGCAAGTACTTTGCCTAAGTAGTAAAATTTCATGGTAGAATATAGCAGGTTTTGTGATAAAGCAGATTTCATTCATCTGGCTTGGAAGCAGGTATTTATTTTCATTAAGGTTGTTGGGAGAGGGTTATTCCATTCAGTCCAGAAAGTCACCATCAGAAACAGCTGAAAACTTTGCCCATGAAAGGGTCTTGTTCCTGCAGAATAAGTGATAAATTCAGTGGCATGAGTGATAACCTGCAGACAGACAATGGCCCCTCTCTGTGGTTTCACTCTGAGAGCAAAAGGAGCAAGGTTACAAGTGCCCTTTATTCCCACCTCAGGATCACACATGTGCCCACTTCAGAAAAAAGAAAATAAAGGAGATAAATGGGGAAATCTTGCTAAGTGTGCAGATGGTCTCATGCAAATGTAACTCAGCTTTACAATATCTATCTACTTGTATTGAAAATCACCAATAAATCTTTGATGATATTTGCTCCATACTAGAACAGTGGAGTTTTTTTCTTCACCTAACTGAAGCTACTCTGAGCTCAGAAATGTTATTTTCCTTGTCTAGTGAAATATTTGACAGATAAATAAAGTTCTACCTGCCGAGTGGCCCAACTCATGAATAATTCCCAACTGCAAGGTGATCATAAAGCAAACTTCCAAAACTGTCAGTGTGATTATGTGAAGCGGGGGGGGAAATGAGTAATTTGTTGTTTGGAGTTTGGTTTCCTTGCAGTTCCACTGTCAGCAGTGAATAAATGCTTCAAAAGCTGAAGGTGTGCTCATCACTATATCAGATTTCATGGCAATAGTTTCAGCTGGCATGAAGCCCAGAACCTTTTCCTGATGTTTTGAAATGACTGTAAAGTGCAGGGAGGGCTAGGATACATGGATATATATTTATATTTTTGCTCTCTTTCATTCAAATGCCTAAATATCAGTTTGTAAAGCAGTGTGTCTAACCTCCACATCAAAATTTATGTATTTAAGGAAAACGATTTGGAAAACGTTATGTGATTACATATTATAGTAAGAAAATAAGAAAAAAAATTATATGATTATGTATTATAGTTTAGAATAACATTCTAGATTGTTAATTATACTGCATAGTACAGGAAAAACTCAAGATTCTTCCTTTCAGTACTTTGCAGCCTACTATGGGAAATGAGTGGTTTGAAGTTTGAAAATCAAAATGCATTCACCTGAGGCTGATTAGCCTGCAGAAAAGCAGACTCAGGGGTGACCTTTTCACTCTCCACAGATGAGAATAACTCTAAACAAGCCCCATTTCACCTGGAAGCACAAAGCCTGGTTCCCAGAGCCCCATCCTAAAGCTGGCAATTCTCAAGCTCGAGAAAGGTGCCATCAAAAGATTAATTTGGCAAGGAATTTTAGTGGATTCATCCCACATTTAGAAGGCAGTGGAAAGTGAGAGACAATTTGAAAGAAAGCTGAGCAGATAGATGGTGACAGCTGGCTTAAACAGGGATGGAAATGACTCAAGAGCCCATGTTCAGACCACAGGCTATGCTGTGCTATAATCTACACAGTACATTCAATATAAAACTCTTTGGACCAGGCATTTGTGATAGATTGGAAAAGAGAGCAATCTTTTGGTGTCATGGTGGTACAGCCAGGAAAACTCATTTAGTTGTATGGAAGCAACTTTATTGAAAATGGTCAGGATGTGTCACAGTGAGAGACTCAGGTGTTGCATATATGAAGATGAAAATGTGGGTTCCAGCTTCAGCAACGTGAACGGAAGAGGAAAGGCTGAGCTTGGAGGTGTTCTGCAGAAAGAAACAATGAGATTTGTTCTGGATAAATAATTTTAGAGGTGGCTAAAATGTAGTTGACACTCTGATGCAATCTCAGGAAAGGGAGTGGTGACAACATCATCAGTCATTGCTGCAAGTTTCATTGCTATAGAAACACTCCTGAGGTCATATTTAAACAAGTTCAATTTATTTTTGTGTATCAATGCATTTAGCCCCTGCTTAAGAAAATGGTTTGATAGCAGAATCTAAAAATCTAAGGCCTTAGTAGATTGCTACAGTGCTTCCTAAATATTGAAGTGGGAGAGGAAAAATAAGATATCAAATCTGTGCCACTTTCCTGTGAGATATTTTCTTTCTACCTCTACTGCTGTGACTAAACAGAACACTTATTTATGGCTCATAGGGCCTGAACTCTGCTAAGTTCCTTGTTTAAAAAAAGAAATTTAAGGGAAATGGATTTTTCAGAGAAATGTTCTGCATTGGACAGCTTTTCACAATCATGCTATGAGCTAATGGTCACTATGTGCTGGTTTCAGGTGAGACTCTTGCCCTGTTTTTATAGTTTTCAGGAGACAAACTGTTCCAATTACAGATTGTGCAGGCTAGGTATTTTTCCACACTGATAAAATTGGTTACAAAAATACACTTTCAGACCAAGCATTAGTTTAATTAAAAATACTTCTGCTTTTAAAACAAAAATACTTTATTCATATCCCAGCCTTTTATGTACAATCACTTCCCTTCCTTCTTAGGCAAACTTGTTTAGATTCTCTGACAATTTGAATTTGCTTTTTTCACAGATACTCTCTTAGCACTGAGGCAAGGGTTTATGTGTATTAAGAAGAGAAGTTAAAGAGGCATTTTGACTCTGAATCACCCATCTGGAGTCCAGATTGACCCCACTGGCTCTGGGGTTGTCAACATCCTCCATTCCAGTATTAAAAGAGTCCATGGATTAGAGTACTTAGAAACTATGAAACATCTGAAAAGCAAAATGTGAGTGAAGTGCCTTCTTGTGCTTGACTGAATAAGACAGAGATACTGTTCAGACCCTAAGGTGCTTTCTGGTGACATGAATAAAGTGACATAAATGTGCAATGTTAAGATTATGTCCAGATTTTTAAAGAATATCACCATTTGTTCCTCTCTGCTTCCCATTTCACAGAGACAGCAAAATTATTTTTCTGGGTATTGCAGATGAATTTCCAGAATAATCCTTGGGGGTTTTCCCTTTTAGAAACTGCTTTCCTCCTCTTAACTTCATTTGCTTAACCTCTCTGACTACTTTCCTTACCTTACCCCAGCTGATGAAGGATTTTCCTAAAAGGTTTTTGGATAGATAAGTACTATGGACAATGTTGGCTCCACTTTGCTTGTGTGCTGTAAGAATTTGGAAGAATGCTGATATGTCAGTCAAGAAAAATTCCATACTAAGAAAATTCTGGTTTCAATGTGCCTGATGGGTGGATCCCACAGAACTAAAATAGAATTTCCCCCTCTATCATTAATAATATATTCTGTAATGGATATACCTTATTTTTTTGTTGCTATACATTGAAATACATTGAAATATATTGAAATACAGATCCAAATGTTTTTTTTTTTTTTTTTTTGTAATTTGGGACACTGACAAGTTACTCATTCAGAGTATTAACTACAAATCATTCTTTGGCCTTGCATCAAGCAAATGTTGATTTCTTGAACTAGAGATTAAACTCTGACATTAACACTGTGCTTTAATCTCTCTGTTCAAATGAGGAGAGCACACCTTTTGCTTTTACTGATGTTATCACAGTTTGCTACTGGCACTTGCATTAAGGACAGTAATTGACTTCCTAAATTTTAATATTCACGGATGTCCACTTAAACCACAAGGAGCCATACATATCCCAGAGGTAACTGGATTGACTCTCTTCTGCCATGCATGCAGGTGATATATGGTGTGAAGAGTCCTTAAAGCTGGCAACACATAATGAGTAAACAAGGTGGAGTTACCAGTAAGTTTTATTGCTGTGTGTACTGACAGGAGGCAGGCCTTCTCAAGTGTGAACTCCCCTCTGGTTCTCCTTTGTTCTGCATTTAAAATCCTGTAAGGAAAGGAATTGGAAACTTGAGTTTCCAGGCAGGTCAGGTGATGTGAAGTATTTTGTAATGCAAGACTGTTAAATTGTGCATTATCAGCCATGTTACCAAATGTGAATTTGATGCCACAAAGTAGTCAGAGGCTCAGGAGGAGCTGTCAGTCGTGCAGGTGGAGTTGTTATTATCACTGTAATTGCTAGTGCAGACACAGAGCATTGGAAATTTAAGAAGGTTCATGCAGGGAGGAAGTGACTTGGACATCCTGAGAAATCACTGTTGATCACATATCATGGATTGATGGAGGAAAAAACCAAGAAAAGTAACAATGGAAGCAGAACCCAATCACCTGATGGATTATCATGAGCATTACCCATATTTAGTCTAGAGACAGGGAATGGGATATAAGTGGTCTGACATAGATGTAACTAAACATAGGACTGTGACAATCAGTGGCTGAGATGACAGCTTGTTTTGCAAGTTCAAAGGGACCTTTTCTGTGAAAGAGAAAACTCTTAGAGGGATAGGAAGTGGTAGTAGAAGAGCAAAGACACCACTTTTGTTGAATTTTAAGGCTCAATATTTTAGGGGACATTTAGAGGGAAATATTTTCATAAGATTTATCTCTCTCTTGGAGAAAATTGCACTTATCACAGAGCTCAATATAGACTAGTTGGCACAGTGGTTCAACTAATTCTCATGCCCAGTTTCTGATGGCTCACCAGTTGGCAGACACTGAATTTAGGTTGAAGTGGTCCAACTGTGTCTGCAGTCAACGACACAGACACTGAGCAGGAGAGGGCTGACAGAGAGAGACTGGTTTATATTGTGGCACATGTTTATTTTATTTTATCCAGTTTATTGTTATATGTACCCCTGTGTTTTCCCCAGTTGGCTTGTCCCCAAGTTGTATCTGCCCCTGAAACTACCTTGTTTGGCATTCCCCACCCCTTGTCCATCATTGTAACCCTGCCCCTTGTTCTGGAACCTTCCCTGTCCATCACTGTAACCCTGTCCTTTGTTCCAGTCCCTTCCCTGTCCATCACTGTAACCCTGCCCCTTGTTCTGGAACCTTCCCTGTCCATCACTGTAACCCTGCCCCTTGTTCTGGAACCTTCCCTGTCCGTTATTGTAACTCTGCCCCTTGTTCCAGTCCCTTCCCTGTCCATCACTGTAACCCTGCCCCTTGTTCTGGAACCTTCCCTGTCCATCACTGTAACCCTGCCCCTTGTTCTGGAACCTTCCCTGTCCATCACTGTAACCCTGCCCCTTGTTCTGGAACCTTCCCTGTCCATCATTGTAACCCTGCCCCTTGTTCTGGAACCTTCTCTGTCCATCACTGTAACCCTGCCCCTTGTTCTAGTCCTTTCCTTGTCTGTTATTGTAACCTTGCCCCTTGTTCTGGAACCTTCCCTGTCCATCACTGTAACCCTGCCCCTTGTTCTGGAACCTTCCCTGTCCATCACTGTAACCCTGCCCCTTGTTCTGGAACCTTCCCTGTCCATCACTGTAACCCTGCCCCTTGTTCTGGAACCTTCCCTGTCCATCACTGTAACCCCGCCCCTTGTTCCAGCCCCTTCCTTGTCAGTTTTTCCCTGGGCCAATCCCTAGTTTTTCCACCCCTTTGGAAGTCCAATCCTAGTTTAAACAGTATAAAATGAGGTGTTGATATGGTCTGTAATAATTTAATTAGGAATTGGCTAGGTGGCTTGTAACCAGCCTAAAATTTAAGGAAAAATTAAGTCCCTTAATTACCTGTATTTTGAAGGATTTTCACTTTTCTGTATCTTCAACACATATTCTTTAAAAATACATTCCCCTAAGCTTGAATTCAAATAGGTAGACGAGGGAGAAAATGAAAGTTCATGAGGGAAATAAGTTCTGATGGTAAGTTTGGTCACTACTTTTCCAGTAATACAAATTACAGAATGTAGATGATATATGAACATAAAGTGGGCAAATTAATTTGGAGAGGAAATTGAGAAAAATATAAATTAATTCTTTTTTGTATAGGAGTGCTGAGACATTATGATTAAGCAATGAATTTTATTAGTAATATAATTCTGTCCCTGAGGGTAAAATGGCAAATCCATTTCAGATTTTCCAGTGAATTTGTAGTAGTAGACCATATTTGCACTAATGGTGAGGCTTGTGGCCCAAGCATTGACCAGGAACACAGTGCAGTAATATTAACACCAGAAATAAATTATATGAAAGGAGGTAAATATTTCAATGTATGCCTTAGTAATTTCTCACTTTTGCTTTTAGCAGGACTATTTAGATCTTTGACCCTAATGTCAGCCACCAATACTGCTGTTGTTCAATAAAGGAGAATAAGTTTGTCCAGTACAAATAAATTGGCTAAGATGTAATGGAAGGTCACAAGTAGAAAAAAAAAAAAAAAAAGTCAGTTGGGACCAAATATTTTAGTGTGATTGATGTGTTATTTTTTTCTTAATTCTGATTTTTATGCATAAAATTATTGTGTCCTGAAGAGCTCTTCAGATGTTTTGATACCACACATTACCAGCCCAGAGCTTGACTTTAGAGCTGAAACCCTGAAAATATTGCTCACCTTCTTTTCATTCTTCAACATTCAACATTAATTGTTCCAAAATTCTTTTTTAGCTTTGTTGTACAAGTCAAGGGTGTGACTAAACCTGTAGTGTTGGTGCCCTAGTGAATGCTGATACAACTCTGGGCAGTGCTGGTGATAAGAATGTGATACCTAAATATTTTTCCCAGTATCCCAGATAGGTTTTGAGGCCCAGAGCAAGCATGATGCTGAGCAGTTATGGATACTCACCAGCTGGTTAATTATATCTGGGTGTCATGCAGCCAAGGTTTGATGGAATAGAGAGAATTCTAGGAAGAAAATGGCAATGTCCCCAAATTCTTGTTTGCCAAGAGGTTGATGTGGCTGCCAGCTGAAGCCAGTTTCATATCCTTACATCAGTCAGATGCTCTCCATTGATGAAACTGTGGAATGGATTGCTGCCTGTAAGACAGAAGTTTAGCTCCAATTTTTGAATGTGTGGAGTAAACAGCTTCCACTGGCATGAAACAGCCCCTACATTCTCTGCAATTCCCACGGGAATTTTGTCCAGACAAGGTGGTCCTTCAATAGTGCTTCCTCTCCCCTACTCTGGCTGCTCCACTGCCAGGTCCTCCTGCATGGAAATATCAAATTCAGGGGGCTGGCAGAAGATTTTCAGTTTTACAAGGATTTGTCCCTTTTGATACTGTTCTATTCTTTTCCTCATATCTTTCCTTGAAAGAATGTGTTTGATGATCCTCTTGAAATTTCACCTTGATGCTTTCAGAATCTAAGGTTTTTACTATCAGAAAGTATTGCCTGACTTGTGCAGTGCACTGTGGGCATTGGGTGAGGGCTGCAATAATCTCTTCAGTTGCACTTGAAAAAAAAAATCAGCATTTCGTGTGAGTATTATGGACTGTTTGTTTTGAGAATTCTGAGGATTAAACTTAGTGCATAAGCCATGAATAGGCTAAATCAGTCCAGCATAAGTAGCATGAAATAAAAATATGCTTTGCTATTTTAGGACCAGGCTGTCCAGCAGGGATTACTACCTAACCTGTTGTAATCTTCTCAGTGATAAACACACTGTTTTTTTGCAACACAAGGGAGAAATTGTCTTAATATTGACTGAAAATTCACCCAGAAACTGAATTAAATCATTAGCAGCAAGAAAAATCACTTGCTTTAATGAAAAGAGAATTTTCAGTGCCTTGAACAGGCACTAACAGCATATCCTCAAGTTTTTAAAGTACTGGGGGCAGAGCATTTGCTTCATTTGTGTCATTCAGCTGGTGGAAAGGA
The DNA here is from genome assembly GCF_029582105.1 of Oenanthe melanoleuca. Taxonomy (NCBI): domain Eukaryota; kingdom Metazoa; phylum Chordata; class Aves; order Passeriformes; family Muscicapidae; genus Oenanthe; species Oenanthe melanoleuca. Next base: position 3,398,601 of record NC_079339.1, read on the forward strand.
AGGAAGGTTTAGTTGGATGTGCTTTCCTGTGCACCTCTTTGTCACACCACACAGTGCCTCTGAAAAGCTAGAATACATTAAATAAAGGTAAATGAATGTAAAAAATAGTTTTGTCTCTTTTGCACTCTATTTCCTATTTCATAGTCCTATATTCTGCCATATGAGCATCACAGGAATAACATTATTTTTTTACTCCTGAGTCAGTTTTCCATGTAAGCTGTTGATTTGCAATAGGTAGAATGATAATATTTTATATCTAGATATATAAAAGATATATTTGCATGAAATATATTTTCAGGAAGGCAAAGATGTGGAATTATCCTCCTAAATGGGGCAGTAGCTCCTTTCATTATGGCAGTGCTTGCTATAATAAAAAAGCTTCCCAGCTTCCTGGGGAGGTTTTTCTCTGTGTTCTGATTGTGGCCACTGAGCTGGCCTGACAATTTGCTTTTAGGTGATCTAAAATGTGCACACTGTCTGATTCAGTGGCTCAGTACTTTTGACAAATGGGTCAGAAATCCTTTCTGTGTATTTGTGTCATTTTCTCATCCCAAGTTTCAGGACACTGCCTTGCTGCTTCAGAGAAATATTGAGATGTGTTCATTATGGTTGGCAAAGTGTAACAAAGGCCCTCAGTGTAAAGTACAAGAGCTGCTGTTAGACTTACAAAGGTGACCAATAGGAGCATAAATGCCAGTACTTTTATGGGAAAAAATATCTTTACTTTCTTTTTTTATCCCTTTGGCTTCAGAGATTTTTTTTTTTCCTTTTTTCTTCTAAAGTTATAGAGCTTGATTCAAAAATTATTTAGAATTTCTGCTGCCAAAGGCTAAGTTATAAATAATTCTTCCTTCATTAGCTATTTTAAAGTTTAATAGTTGGAATAGGTCTTTGGAATGTGTTTCAAAGGTTTAATAGTTGTAATGGTCTATGGAATGCATTTCAAAGTTGCACATGAAGTTTTTCAGTAAAGAGTGAAAAATTCACATGCAATTTAAAATTTCTAATGGGGCAATGAGTTCTTGAATTGTACTTTGAAACCCGGATAATATTATCATTTTAAAACATATTTTGGTGTTTCCATCTGCATTTTGAACCTATTATCAAAAGAAGAACCTATTATTGAAGTAAGAGAAAAGATTTATTGGGGACAAATATTTTAAAAATGAGCTTTTGATAGAAAAAGGCTCAATGTGTACAAAGGGATGCTAAATTGCATCCATTATTACCCAGAATATTTGAAATGTCATATTTTCTGTCCTTTCAGAAAAAAAAGAGAAGGAATGAATTTAGCTACCTCAGTAGCTGGACTGCACTTCAGGACAGCACTAGTTTAACATAGCACCAAGGCCAGGAGACTAAGGCAGCAGCAGAACTTCTCTTAGCCCTGAATCTTTAACCAAAATAATTTCTTACCAGAGCCTCTGCTCTGATTTATAACAGATTATAAAAACGACCATGTGATATTTGCATCTGCATGGATGGTGTCCCCATGAAATTTTCAAATATCAAGCAATATTATTTCATAAAACTTATTTTGCTGCTAGTAGTAGACCTGTCATTTGAATGATGATCTTAAACCAGAAGTATTTCTGGCCAAAGATTGCCTGGTGAAAGTTAACATCTGAGATCCAGCACTTTATGGTTTCAACTTTTTCCTCTATATACACAGACATTTAATCTCTATTCAGTTTTTTATCTTAGGAGAATATGAACTGGCAAGAGACAAACTTCAACTCCTGTGGAAACACAACAATTTTCTTCTTAAATTGTGAGGCTCTTCTCTATTTAATCTTGAAGGTATGCCTTTCAGAATTTGAAAAGGAGAAAACATGAAGCCAAAAACTTCTCCCACTGGCTGGGGGAGAAGATGGATATGTGCATGACAGAGGAGGGGAAAGGACAGAAGCAGAGGAAAAAGTGTTCATAGCTTTGGGAATTTCTGGAGAGTGATTTATTCAGCCAGACTTCCCAGTCCAGCATTCCAACAGATGTGGTGTTTATTTATAGATCAGGCACTGCAGACAAGGCAATTTATCAGGTGGAGTCAGAATCAGGGTGAGCAGCTGAATTTCAGTTCATGGAAATGACCACCCTGAACCACTGCACTCCCAGGAGGGAGCCTGCATCCCTGCAGCCTGTGTGTGCAGGCAGAGGATGCTCTCCTGCCTCCTCTTCTGCCTCTCTGTACTTGCAGCATCCAGCAAACACTCCCCACTGTTCCCTGGCTGTGCCAGGCACTGGGGCAGAGCAGGAGGAAGGTGTTAATCCCAGCACTCCAGGAGTGATTGGAGCACAGTCCTCCTGCTCTAACTCCCACTTACTTCAGTGGGATGTTTGCAAAACAAGAAATCCAGTTTTTCTAGAAAAGGGGACACAAATGGAGTGTGTGGATAATATTTAAGTGGTGCTTCCAAGGTTGTTGTTTGTGCCTTTTGCAACCTCCAAACCATGGGGTTTGCCTAGTTCCCCAATCATTGCAGACTTTCTGTTCTGTAGCTTGGATTTCTTTCTTTCATGGACCACAGGAGTGAGGGAAAGAAGGAGTTTTGACACATCTTGTCTTGTCATGGTCTTGGAATGTGACTTCCAGGATCAGTGGTTTCCATTTAGATATCACTACAGGCACTGAGCTACTGAGGAAGAGTGAAAACCAAATTACCTAGAATGCTTCACCCCTCTATCCTGCAATAATATAGAGTATTGGTTTTATCTGTGAAACCTTAGAATGCAAGATACCAGGCAGAAATCTTTCTGGCATGCAGATGCCTAACCTCTCAATGCTCATTTAATTTTTTAATCTTAATTTGTGTGCAACATATCCTATTACCCTGTGTTAATGAGCACTAATTTATATTAATTTATGCTACCTGCAGATCTTTGAGAAGGAAGAATTTATGAATGTAAAGTGAAATATTTTCATTCTTCTCACATCTGTAAGTTCTATGAACATGTGTTTATTCTGTGCTAAAAGAAAAATCAGAATGTGAAATCCTCCTCTGTCTATGACAATGTTGACAAAGGTAGTCAGTACACAGAAAAGGAATATTTCTAATGCCTAAATCTGTCTGATGCCACATCACTATGATAGTGATACACAAATAACTATTTGATCTCATCTTTAGGGGTTTTTTCTGTTATTTTTTGATCAGTTATGTTAGATGGACAATGTTTCTTGTCTGTTCACACAGAGTGCATTGAGTTTTCTCATCCATCTTTCCTAAAACAAATATTGGCTGTAGCCAGTTTGCTTCCACTACCAGGTCATTCTTTGATCTCTTTGCAGATACTTCTGAGAGAAGGCAGTAGGAATAATAAAAGTACATTAAATGATAATAAAGATTACTCAAGAGGAATGTTTAACAAATGATCTGTCTTCAGTAATTATCAGTTGATAAAGTCAGATAATATTTCCATCCATAAGATAATGTAATAAAATGTGATAATTGTAATAAAAGATGCAATGCTCAGTTTTAGAAATCAGTATTTTTATTAATGTTTTTCCCGAGGTTTTTTTCCTCATTATATGAACTTTTTGGTGTTTTTTCCTAGGAGATTAATTGGAACTGACAGCAACCAAGTCTCTATTTTATGACTCATGAATACTAAGTTACCAACAATTCAAGTGCTGTTAAATAACATTTAAAAGAAGTCTTTCATCCAAGGATTTCCAAATCCCTTATACTGATGGAGGTTCTCTGCAAACATGGGAATTTATTATGGCTGTGTGGGGGAAAGCCAAACCAGAACATAAAAAAAATTCAGTGCCCAGTGCAGATAGAGATTTCTATCATTCTGCATCAGTTTTTTCTTACTAAACCACATTTTCCTGTCTTGCTTTCTGGTGAAGTAGATCCAATGGGTGAAGTTTGGGTTGTGTAGAAGCTGCCCTTTCCTGGTGTGTCATTAAACACAGACACAGTTGGCAGGAAGACAGTAAAAGTTATCCATGATTTAATGACAGAATCACAAGATGTTATAACTAGATGTTTGCTCCAGGCCATTTAATTATGTCATGGTGTGAACCCCCCAGCCTGAGGTTTGTGTTTCTCTCCATCCCTGTGCTCATACCATCACTTCCTCCCTCAGGTGTATTGCAGACACTGTGTTCTTTCTGGCTGGAAATCCTTGTACAGTCAGAAATGGATCTAATAAAACACCCCCTTATTAGGACACTACTTCCTTTATCATCTTGAAACCCTCCAAAATGTGTCAGTTGTAGGTGAGTTGATGAACTGTGTGCTTACTTCTTGAAAAAGTGCACTGAGCAGGTTTTGTCTTGGTTGTAAAAGAGAACAGAGCAGGAACAAACTAGTGCATTGAGTTTGACAGTCATCTTTTCTGACAAATAATTTGAAACTGCAGGCAATAATTTGTCATGGTGGGTTTTCTATGCATGGGAAAGTATGAAAATAAAAATGTAATCATTAGGCAAAGGAACCTGATTTGAATAACCATCTAGGCAAAAAAAAAAAAAAAAAATCCTTTAAAATTCTTTCTCATTTTATTTGTTTTCGGACTTTCCTTTCAGTTTGTATTAGGCATCTGACTGTGAAAAAGGAATGTGCTTTCTTTTTATTTAACTGGAGTGCCTGGTTTTAATTTTCCTAGTTTTTCTGAAGGAGATTCACTAACTGCAGGTTAAAAGGAATTTCTGTGGCTGCAGTTAACCTATTTTAACAAAAACTGCTGAGAAGAGCTTGTGAGTTCACTGGATTTGGGGTCAGTCCCTGAGACAGCCACAGAAATGGTGGCACATGGCAGCCACTACCCCCTTGAAGAAATATTACTACCAATGCAATTACCAATGGCTCCAATATTACCAATTATTAGCAATATAATTACCAATGAAAGGCACAGTTGCTTCTGGAGGTGACACCAGACTGCAGGGCTGCCAGACAGACTCAGAGATCTTTGTGCTTCCACACAAGGTGATCCAAAACATCCCTGCCCTCTTCCTACTCAGCACCTGCAGGAGCATCATGTCACCACAGCACTGCAGAAACTGCAGGGAGTTATGGAATATTGCAGGGGAAATGTAGCCTAATACCAGCAACACAAGAACAAGATGCTTTCCCTGTCAAAATTAATCAATTGGTGACATGAGCAGGTTATTAAAGTGTTCAACCTCTCATTCTTTTTTGGCTTCTGAACAGATCAGCACAATGAAATACTGTTTATTGCCATGAAATACCTGGACTTCTGCAGTTGTCTTCCACAGAGTTCTTGCTCACCTTTGTAGGCAGAATACAGCTGTGGTGCAGAAGTGATATCTTGATAATTGAATATAATAATAAACATTGAAATTGTGTCTAAACTAGAAAAATATGGAGCATTTGTATGGATAACACTCTATGGTTAATTCACAGCATGGAAATGAAGGTACAAAGACAGGACATCACCTCATTAAGAAATAAAAGCCAAAAAGCCCAAATGGGTAGTACTGCTTCTAAAAATGTAAATTATTAATCTTGGCTCTGCCAGGAAACATATATGTGGTCTGGTACACATTCATATTTCCTGTGGACCCATTCAAATGTTGTGTTGGGTGCAGAAAACATGGGTCTGTTTGGGGAGAGAGAAGGGGAAGGATGTGCAGTAAATACCAACCAACCCATCTGGCACATTTCCTACACTGCAAACAGAATGTTTGTGCTGCTGAGAGAGGAATGCAGCTCTAAGCTCAGCTCAGCCTCTGACTTTAAACCTCCTGAGTGATACATTTCACTTTTGTGTCTAAACAGTACAAGGTGTGTGCCTTTGATTAGTGTAAATTGAGTGAGTAAATTCATTTACTTGTAATAGCTGCAAGTGCAAAAGTTTAAATATCACAGGTAGACAAATTATAGCTCAATTCCCAAATACAGGCAGCATTTCTCCTCCCCATTCTCTGAATAATGCCATGCTCCCTTCAGGCTGCTGCTGCCTAGACCATTGGGTTGGAACTTTATCCTAATTTTATTTTGGTGGCTTCCCAATTTCCTAGTAGGAAAGCATCACATTTTGGTGTAATTTCTTAAGCCCATTTGTGGAAAAGTGTTGTTTCATCTGAGGGAAGGCAATAATGTTGATGTTTTTCTTCCTTTGCCAGATCTTAATGCCAACAAACCCAAATATTTTGTCCTTAATGCTACACTGTTTTTCATTGCTAGTTTTTTTGTGGATCCCTTCTTTAAATAGTCCATAGACTTTGGGAAAAAAAGAAACTGAAACCCAGTAAATACGGTTTCTTCATAATAGTTTCAAATGATTCTTTAAGATTATTTCATTCCAGGTTTTAATACAATAATAGAAGTTTTCCTCGGGTTCATAGTATTATCTAAAATAATCTGATTTGTATTTCTAATCTAAAAAGCAAAACATATTACATAGCAATAACATATTTCCTTTATCTCAGGAATCCAAACAAACATTGTTCTCATTCTGGGACTATGTGCATTATCAGCAGATTTATATTGAATAAAAAAAAATATTTGTAAGAGTGCTAAATATTCACATATGTTATTTATATACACAGAATAAAATTATAGGAACTCTCCATTTGTCACCTAGGAGGATAGTTAAATATGACTCATTCTGTAATTAAACTGAAGGAAAAAATTAATAAAATAATAATAAAAAAATTAATTTATTTAGTATTGACTGAGGTTTTGCCCTCTCTTTTGGTATGTTCCTCTTTCTTGGATGCTTTAAGAATGACTCCCAGACATATTCAGAGGAAAATGGTCATGTCCTATGTTAAGAGACTAATTTAAAAAAAAGGAAAAAATTCTCATTACTATAAATATAATAATCCTTTCATTTCATCAGATGGCAGTTGTTTTCAATCTTTTTTGTTCCAGAGGTTTTTTTTGTTTGTTTGTGGTTTTTTTTGGTTTTTTTTTGGTTTTTTTTTTTTTTTTTTTTTTTTTTTTTTTTTTTTGTTTTGTTTTGTTTTGTTTTTTGTTTTTGTTTTTTTTTTGTTTTTTTTTTTTTTTTCCCTAAGAATGGTGATAATCCAGTGGAGGGATGGAGGAGATTTTTTCTCATGTATTCTGAGTTTCAGCTTTTCAGTGATGAATGGATGCAGTGCTCTTGAGTGAACTGTGGAAGAAGCATTTATTCACAGAAATTACTCCTTGGGGATTCTTTGTGGTTCTACAGGTCTGGTGCACATCCCCTTCCAAGAACAGAAAATAAAATGAGCAGAAATTGAGCAGAAATTGAGCAGGAGTGAGTGGGCAGGAGAGCTGATTCAGCTTTAATTCTGATCCACCTATGGCTGTGGCCAGGTGACTGAGAATGGCACTGGAGCACCCAGTATCAAAATAAATATCCCATGAGTAACTTGTCAACAGAATTTTATCGATATTTATATTTATATTTATATTTATATTTATATTTATATTTATATTTATCCATTTTATATTTTTATTATTTATATTATATTATATTATATTATATTATATTATATTATATTATATTATATTATATTGATGATAATACGATTATATAATAATATATTATATTAATTATTTATTATTTATATTAATAGAAATATATTTTATTAAGGAATAGATATTGCATATTTATATTTATATTTATATTTATATTTATATTTATATTTATATTTATATTTATATTTATATTTATATTTATATTTAATACTTCATTCATTTTATAGAAGAACTATGCTTCATGTCTTTTAAAAGCAATGCTTCTCTTCTGGAGTACCTGCTGTCAAAGCATAAGAAAAATTCTCACTCTCTCATTAAGAAAAGACATTTTTGTGGCTAGATCTTTATGGTTGCAGCTGATTCTAGTTAGCAACTTTTAAGATGTAGAATGACTATTTTATTTTTCTCTTGGAATAGCACACTGTAATCCCCTGGCAACCTCATTTTCAGGCTGAGGACTGCATATGCCAATGCTGAGCTTTATTTGAATGGAAATGCTCTGAATTTTCCTCTATGAACAGTAGTGCTTGAAACTCTGAGACTGGAAAGAATTGCAGAGAAATCTGGAAGAGTTCTGTCTGGGAAGGACTGCACATCATCTTAATTGTGTTTAAGATATTAAAATAGGTGTGCATTCTTCTAAAATAAGAATTTCCTGTTGCACCTTGCACTAAGTAACTATATTTATAAGTACTGCAAGGAATTTTTAGTTGACTCCAATTAAGCAGCATTATTAACAGAGTGTAAAGGATGGAGAATTCTTAGCCCAGAATTAAAGACATTAAATATCTGTCAGCCTTGTTGAGCTCAGGTACATCAGAAACCTTTTGTGTTGGGATCCTTGGATTATTTCAACCTGTCTGACAAAGCTCCTGTGATCACCAGCAGCTGCTGGAGCATCTGCTCTTCTCTGGAGTGTTTAAATTGAGATTTTGGTTTGCTGTACAAAGGGTGCATCTTCCACCATCTGCTCTCTTCCCTCTGCTCTGAAAGAGGAGGGAGTAGGAAAAAAATGTGTTGCTTCCCATCGAAGTGTTGTGGCCCTTTAGGTAATTAAGAATAACAAAACACCAAAAAAATTCATTCATAATTCATAATTCATTCATGCAAAATCAGAAATCATCATGTTTTGGTTTCCATTCCTGGTTTGAATATTTATAATAAATGCTTGGTCTGAATACTGTGTAGGACAACTACCAGGTGATGCTCCATCCACCTGCATGCAAGGAGCCAATTATGCCTAAAAAATTGAGATGAAGGGCTCATTGCAGAAGCACTGAAGAATGGATTTATCTTTGTTTGCCTTCCAAGAGGAAAGCTGAGCTCTATGAAATCTGCCTTATTTTTAGCATTCCAGGAAACCATACAATGATTCTGACTGAAGATAACCCTCATCCACATACCTATAGGGGATTGTTTCTGTTATTTACATTTTAAAAAGACAAATTTTGGAAACTTGTCCTTCATGTCAAGAGCTATCCCATAGGGAAGAGGTTTTACCCTGGGGTTGTTCTCCCTCCTTTGGCTGATTTCCACTCTTTGAGGTGCCTCAGGTGTGTGGTGACAGAACTTTTAACCTGGTTTGTGCAAAATGAGCAGCATCTGTCTCCCTGAGAAACCTGCCACCTGGAGAAAAGTCTTTGGCTAATTCTGCTTTGCACACAGTGTGCATGCTGAAGTAAAAGTCCCAAAAATATGAATGCTTTATGTGTGACACACTCCCTTAAATTTTTTTTCTACCCAAGTGAATCTGAACTATTGCTAGAAATAGGATACAAAAGTGGCAGGTGTGCTCTGGGGAGCAGGGGCTGAACACATGTTTTTACACTTTCTAAAGTTCAAAAGGAATATTTCTTCTGCATAATCTTTTCTTTTTCTTTTTTTTATAATTGCTACACTCTGTAGATAAAGGCATTCACTGGCCACTTTAGGGACTTGCTTTGTATTTTTGCACTTTCAGCAGCAGTTTAGCAATTTTAGAAATTTTTCCATTAAAAAACAGTGTGTCTGCACACACACACATATATTACATAATTATATATATATATATTTATACACATAATTTTTTAAAAAATTATATCTATATATAATCTATATATATCTATATATCTATCTATAGCTAGATATATATGTATGTATATGATTCCTGTCTCAGCTACTGCAACTGCATATCACAGCACTGGTGAAAAGCAAAATTTCCATTAGAAGTATTAAATAGGCTATAAATAGATACTAAACCAGTAGAAAAATTAAATGCTAGGGAAGACCCCAGGAAAGTTCATGGAAATATTCACTTGAAAGGGAATTTTTTTTTCAGAATTACCTTGAGTTGAGGTGTTTTCAGCAGTGAATTGGGTTGTTAGCTGGTTTAATACAGCATAATCAACAGATTTGAAGCTTCTCTGGTTTATACTCTATTCAGTCTCTGCAGACTTTAGGAATCATTCACCAGTGAAATTGCAATTCTTGTGCAATTTAGTGTAATTCTTGACTGACAAGGTAAATGCTTACTTTATGAAGGGGCAGCCATTAAAACTCATTTCTCCTTGAGAGAGTGTTTTTTTTTTTTTAATGTACATTTGATGATTTGACCCCTTCATAAGTGGATGCTAGCAGCTTTCTGTGACACAGATTTTGTGAAGGTTTCCATTTCACTGACCATGAATTTCATGTTTTTTATTCCTCCTTTGCATGTGCAAGCCATTCTCATATGGCAGAACTTTCAGAAATGAGAATAGAATCCACAGGTGGGAGAATCTTCAAGTGCTTCACTCGTGGGAGGCTCAACTTGTTCTATAAAAGCTTCATTGGGAAGCACATCAACAGGTTTTTCAGTGCAGAAATAAAGATATGAAACAGGGCACTAATTCAAAACAACTACCTGCAAAACCATTACCATGTGGTATTTCTAAGAAATTAAACTAAGGAATTGCTTCTCTATTATTAACACTTTCTGTGAGTCTTCCTTGACTAGAAAATTGAAAATAGAGATGGCTTCTTTTCCCTGCTGGGAAAGATTTGGAAATGAGCAGGTGAAAAGAGACAGGACCCTATTGCAGGAGGCTGTTGGATGGAGCCCTTTGTGGTTATGAAATCCCTGGGAAATTGGATCAGACTTTTAAAAGTATAAATTGGTGTCCTTGCTATGTATGGAACTTTTCCAACAACAGACCCCAAGTCTCAGATGTTATATATGGGATATGTCTATACTTATGTAGAAAAAAGAAACACTTTGTCTCTCTTTGAGACAAGCCTAGACTAGGAAAAGTAATTTTTTTTTTTTTTTTGCTTTTTTTTGCTTTTTCTTCTTTTTCTTTTTCATTTTTTTTCTGAACACGTCATTCTTTTGACACCAACTGCACGCTACCTTCTGTTAACCCAGTTCTATCTCAGCAAGAAATATCTGAACCAGGAATTCTGTCTGGTACATTTAATATCCTAAAAATGAATTTAGAATCTCATCATTTGACATCCTGGATGCTGTTCCAGATCTTCCTAAATGTGACTCTGGAATGAAGTAAATGACCCCTAAGGTAGTATTCCAGTAATAGAAGAAATGTAACAAGTTGCTTGTTATGTGTGGTAAGATATTTTGAAATACCCAGCAGGATGTAGATAAGGGAGATGTATTGAACTTGCAAGTCTAATCTCTATGGAGGAAAAAAAAAAAAAAAAAAAAAGAATAAATCCAGAAAAGCCATAGTCTGAGGATTAAAATAGCCCCAAACCCCCAATGTGTGACTTATGAAAAATCAGCTTATTCTTTAAATGCTAATTAAAAATGCTGTCTGAGCACAGAACTGGCTGCTAGAGAACACTAGGAATGGCAGAATTAATTTGTTTTTATACTTATTGCCATGCAGAAAATGTTGTTATGGAAACCAAATATATGTTATTTCTTAAATAAATATTCTCTCAAAGACTCTGGAACAGAGGAAAGGAATTGAAGCTATTAGTGTTATTGTTGCTGTTGGCTGTCTGAAATCCCAAAACTGGGATTCTAATTGAAAATCCAAGGATTTTGGCTTCCTGGCTTTATAGTAAAAATGTAGAAAGCCATTGTTATCTCCTTTTAAACACTATGAAAAACTGGGACTGGCTCTCCAAATGCCTCTGCTGGAAGCATCTCAAGGATTTTCCTGGTTTGGGAAGCCTCAAGCCAAGAATAATTTGTGTAGAAATTCACCAAGTGAGTTTCCCATATAACTTTGGTGTCTCCCAGATGTTTCCTAAGTCCAGCTTGGTATAGATTGATGCTAAATGGGTTTTTTTGGATGGATCTGGACCCTCATGCTCATTGGAAGAATCCATGCTTGGTTTGTAGGGTTTTTGCCTTTTATCCCATGCAAACTGATCAATCTCCAGAATTCAGACCAAACATGCAGGACATTTTCTGGAGAAAATCTGCTGCTATAGAAATTTTCCATGTGTATCTGTCATGGCACATGAGTAATCATGATGGAAAGGGGAAACTTGAAGGACGTTTCTGATCTTCTGATGTTGTAAGTAGTGGTTGAGAAAGATCAATGGCTATCAAGGCTTGGTCTGGGACTTATTTTCAGGCAGTGACACTGGTGAAACCTGACTGATGATTGAATTATCACAAAGACTGGACTTGTCACTTGAAATTGTCAAGGCCAGATTGGTTTGTTCAGAATTCTTTGGTTTATTCATTGTGGAGATGGAGAGGCCAGTCAGGATGTATGACTTGCATTAGTCCTTCCTGGGAACTGGTTTTATGGCCTTGAATCAGTTCCATTTTCCTTTTTTTCATGAGCCATAAGCAGCTAAAAATTACTTATTCTGCCATTGTGCACTAGGAAAACTCATTTAGAGAGTGAATGTATAGGTATCTGTAATATCAGGAAAAAAAATTCATAATGTATTTTTTATGGTGCATAATTTGGTTTTGGATCTCCTGCATTCATGGAAACAAAACCCAGAATGAGACTGTCAGGAGCTGTCAATATGTTTTGCAGAGTTATATTAAAACCAGCAGCTGTAATCCTTAAATTATTAGAGGAATATCCTTTTAGAAGCAGGGAGAAAATATTTTATCTGTGTTAGCCCTGCAGTGACAAGAATGTTATTGGAATTCCATCTCTAGCTCCAGACATCAAAAATTAAAGCATTACAAAGGAAAGAGATGTGAAAAACCTGAAAGCTGTGGAAAATATGGCTCCTAATAAATGAACTTTGTTCTGTGACTTTTGGGGGGAAAGATTAAGAGGCAAGTTTGTTAAAGTCTCCCTACTGAAAAGGGCTGAAATTTGTCAAAGTCTGTTTATTTTATTTAATTTTTTTTTAAATTTTACTTTTGAGCTGCAGCCTTAGCTAGGTACTTATAACCTAATATATTACAGAGCATCACAGGAAATAGTTTGGTCTTTTTAATCAATAATTCTCTGACCCTTGTGCCAACAACAATTCAGTGCCTTATATAATAACTATATTATATATATATATATATATTTATAATTATAATTATATAATACATTAATTTTGAGCAGTCTTTAAGCTCTTGGCAAAAAGGTAGAATATTAAGAATATTTAAAGCATAAGAAGCCTGTGTTACTTGCTTCTTTCACTAAAAGTATTTTTTTGCCATATGGTAATATTTCAGTAGAATCAGGAGTGTGCACAGGCTGTCCAGAATTCATTGCCAGATGTTTTTCATTATCCATGTAAACCTTTGTAGACGTTTCCTTGAAGTGCAATTGTGATGTTAATTTTTTTTTATTGAACTTGTAGAGTAGTAGGCCAAAACTGTACATTGAAGGGAAGTAATTTTTCTGGGTTTTTTTTTCACTGATCTAGTCAGTCATAACATGTTCTGCTTTAAAAGTCTCTTTGTATTTGTTCCAATTCCCTTTCTATAAGTCTCTGCTGTAATTTTTAGGGATAATGAATTGATTGTAGGGGTATTTTCAGGTTCAATAAACATTAATATTATTCCACATTTGACAAGCTAATACAAAAATGAAATCCAGTAACCAAAAATGTAAATATGAGAGTGAGTTCCTGCTTCAAGAGTATATAAGCAAAACCATATAATCTTTGATTTGTCAAGCATAACTTTATGTTATGAGTCCCTCAGGGGGATTATGCTTGGCCAGTCAATCTGGTGAATGTGCAGAAATACTGAGAAAAATCTCTGAAATAACTGGTCTTATTTTGGATATTTTTTTTTTCTCCCTTTTTTTTCAGTTTGTGCTGGTAACAACCTACCAAATCTGACTAATTTAAAATTGCAGCTTGTATGAAAACAGCTTTCCCCTAGCTTTAGATACCAGGCTGCTTCTGCTCCTGCCTTCAATTTCTGCAATAATTTTTCTTTCAGGAAATTGTTTTGACTATTACCCATCAGCTTGCCATTTTGCAAGATGGGATGTCACATCTTCAAACAAGCTTCACTCAGTGAAACTGTTTCCAGATTCATATTTCAGAACCTTTTATTCCTCTTTAACTCTTGAATGGCCCCTGCCAGCTGCCACTGTCAGCCAGGGATTGCTTGGCAGTCACTGTCATTTCTGAGAAAATCTAAATTCCTGTGCCATTTTTCACAGCCTGAAAGACCCAACATCTCCTACCAGTGGAAGAAATCAAGGAATAAAAACAACCACCCACGTGCAGGGTAAATACTATTTCTGCAGAAAATAACTTGCCCTACTTACTGTCTAAAATAGTCACAAATATTTAATGTGCAGGGAGATTAAAATAGCTCAGAGTGACATTTGGATGGCATAATGAAAGGGGTGGTGGAAGGTCTGATGAGAGATTCTGTGCACAAAAGTATGAGGAGATTGTTGTTGACTGATGGAAGCAATACTCAGCTTTATCAGATTTTTTTTTTCACGTTTTCAATGAACCCATCTGGTTTTTAAAAGTACTGGTGAGCAATAGAAAAGTTCCTAATACCAAAAGCCAGGTTATTGAAAGAATGGTAAGAGCAGGATTCATTTTAAGTTAGGAAGTAAAACTAGAAAAAGCCATGTGGCTAAATAATGTATTCATATCCTAAATCATATTTTCTGATTTCTGCAATGAAATATAATGAATAGTAGTGTCTTTGTGTTAATTGCCAAGGATATTTTCACAAATCTGTTGTAATTAAATAATTTGGACATGTGGTATTGTTAAATTAATTGGTGTTAATTGGTGGTTTTAAATAGGTATCTATTGTAATGGTATTTGACCAAGAAGTTCAGAGTTCAGTAAATCATCAGTGAATCAAATTATTTGAGAATAATCTGAAAATCTTCTCTAGGCTGACAAATTAAAGGACAGGACTGATTCAGAATTACATCATTCTCAACTGTTTTTTTTTAATTGTTATGAAGGATTTGGGACCCAAGTGTACAGCTTTACTGCTGATCAGAGAATATCAGCAGCCAAATCAAATTGTTAACTCTCCTGAAGTGTGTCCATGTTTCTGTGTGCCTGCATGTCCAAGTATACACATGTAAATATGTGGAGAGAGACAAAGAATTACATTCATGTATGTTCAAGTGATTCATTTTAACACATATAAATATATATATTTTGATTTTTTTCCCTGAGTTAATGTTCCCAGGAGCATTCAGTTTGTTTCAATGCTGCTAAATCCCTCTGTTGGGATTCTCAGGGATGCTGGAAGGCAGAGGCAGAGCAGAAGCAGCTCACAGATTCTTTCTTTCTCCATCCTTTCTGTTCTAGTTATCATGGAGGAGCAGAATATGAGAGGAAATAATGGGCTGAGCTCTCAACACTTGTCTCTACCATCCTAATGTTCTTCTGGTTCTTCACTCTGTGGGTTTATTGTGGAATCTTGGAGAATCAGGGATGCACGTTGCCACTGATAAAGTGATGAGTTTTCATTTACTGTGTGCCCCTTGGTTTGTGTGTTTGCATAAAAATAAGGACTAATCTGGTAAAACATCTTTTCCCATTTATAGTCAGACAAAAGAGGAAAAGCAGCTATTTCTGCAGGAATACAGTAAAATAAGAATCAACAAGGGAAACATTTTTAAAACTTGATTCACTAGTTTATGAATGGTGCCTCCTGAAAGCAAAAAGGAGCTTAAAGTTCCTGACACCAGAGCTGAGATTTGACAGACTGGAAATGAGAAATGGCTGGTGCTGGTCACCCAACAGGTGACAGCTGAGTGCTCACCTTGGCTGCATTTTCATCTTCAGCCATGTAGTTTCTACCCAAGGTGTAATCCTAACGTCCTGAATTTCATCTCCTCAATTTCACAATATTTTATGTATTTTTTTAATTTACTTTTTTCAATAACTGATGTCTAATTAGCAAATTAAGGTCTGTGTTGTATGTGGAGACACAATGGGCAGCCTGCAATCTGTGGGAACTACTTTTCATTTTCCTTACGAATAAAAAGCAAAACAATTTCAGTTCCAAACCTCAAGACACAGGCTTTTCCTATGCAGACACTGCAATTTAATGACTGGAAGGTTTATTTTGTTTAGAGTATCAGAAATATTGCAAGCTGTGTACAAAACTGAAAATACGGAGAATTCTCTTTTCCTTCCATGGGATTGTCACCTGGGGGAAATTAGCCCTAAGATGTGTGGACTGAGGAAAAGACTGACATTTCTTTTTCTTTTTCTTTTTCTTTTTCTTTTTCTTTTTCTTTTTCTTTTTCTTTTTCTTTTTCTTTTTCTTTTTCTTTTTCTTTTTCTTTTTCTTTTTCTTTTTCTTTTTCTTTTTCTTTTTCTTTTTCTTTTTCTTTTTCTTTTTCTTCTTTTTCTTTCTTTTTCTTTTTCTTTCTTCTTCTTCTTCTTCTTCTTCTTCTTCTTCTTCTTCTTCTTCTTCCTCTTCTTCTTCTTTTTCATCTTCTTATTTTTCTTTTTCTTCCTCATCACACTGAAATGATAATTAATTCAGCTTTTAAGGATGAAATTGTTACAATCATAGAATCTTTTCAGTTGGAAACCCTCCTGCCATGGTAAATAGTAAATCTTTAATAGGCTGGCATTACTGACTAATAAAAAGCTGCTTCCACAGGCCAAGAATAGTGAAATATAAGGCCAACTTAATCCCAAATGAGCAATCTTCATGCTAAGACAGCTCTGCCATGAATTCACAGATCTGTCTCTCCTTGATGTCAGTGGAAACTCTCTGGCAAGCTGGAACAGTATCAGTCCCTGAAGAATTACATGATTTAGATACCAAAGGACAGCTAATAAAAGAAACATGTTACAGTCAAAATAAATTAATCATTTCACAGACCTTAAGTACCTTTGCAGTGGTGAAATAGATGTAAATTGAATATGACATTGATTTTGGAGTAAAGATCATGACAAGATTTTTCAAAGAAACAATCTGTACAGTTATAGGAACTTAACTAGCAATTAAAGCATGGAAATTTAGTTGTGAAAGTGAAACTGAGATTGCTAACAGTGAGATATACCCAAAAATGAGGACACTGATAATTCACTATCTGTGTATAGAGCAGGGCAATCTATCAAACTGAGAGATTAAATTGGTGATGAGAAAGTGCTTTAGAATTTGTATCCAAATTGCAAATATATTTTTATTTAAAGTTCAATTTGAGATGAAATTTAGACTTAATTTTATCCATCTGTAGCTCAAAGTTGAAAAGGAAATTACCTTAAGTGCATTCAAATGCCTTCTCTTTCCATTTTCTCTTTTTTCAGGTCTCACAGAGAATGTTTCTTTGAACAGAACTACTTATCAACACTGGTCCAAACAGAAAATTTTTAAATTTGTTTTTGATACCTTTCCTGTGTTTCTCAATTTTTAAAACCAGAAAATCTAAACAGTTCTGTTAGGAAAGCACTTTGGAATTAACAAGATATAATCCTTTTTAATAAATTTTGGCACTTTTCCAGCTTTCTGAATATTTTTAGAAAAATCCAGACTACACATTCTTGGAGAAGAAAAAAAAAAAAGAGAAAAAAAGAAAAGAAAAAACTTTATACCTGAAGTGTTTTCTGGTCTTGTAACAATCTGAAAAAAAAAAAGAAAACAAGCAGAAAATGTATCAGGCTAGGAGCAATGATGCTACTTATAGCATGATTACTTTGGAAAACATTGAGCTGGAAAAAAATGTATATTACTGGAAAATATCTGCAGTGCTGTGAAAGGCAAATAAGGAGCAAAGCTTGAAGAGGATCCCCTTCTGATCTTGATTCTAGTAGAATAGAACCAGACTTTTACTACTACTGCTTGTTTGGAGGAAAAAAAATCAGTCAGCATTAAAATCAAACCAAAACGCCAAAAAAACCAAACAAACCAAAAAAAAAAAAAAACAAAAAAAACCAACAAAACAAAACTACACAGCAAACAAATTCTGTTTAGTAGAGTTTTATAAAAGTTTCCAGACACCAAACAATGGAAAATTTTCAAGAAATCACAGGACCCATTCGTGCATAAATTTCTGAGTTACATTTTTCTGTAACAAATATTTAGGTGGTTGCACGTCACTTTGGAATTAACATCCTTTATTAGTGTGAGAAACCCTTATTCCACAAAAATACCACAGAAGATCAGCAAAATTCACGTGGTTTTCTAGTCAATGGCAATGTGGATATGACTGTAATTTATGAAATACCTTTTGTAAGAGTAAAGAGTAATTGGTTTATACAACAGCAGAGTGATCAGATAATCAGATAAATCAGATAAAGTTTAGGTCACTGTCTCTGTTGGAATAGAGTGTGTGGGATTTCACAGCCTAGTTGAAGAGTCACTGACCTTTTATTTGTTTAAGTTTCCAGATATTAGACTGAAATTTTCTAGTTGAACAGGAACTTCATCCTGCATTTAATTTATTATATTTGTTCAGCTGTAATTGCTGTCCCCAACTCTAAGAGGTTAAAGCAAGCATAAAACCCAATGCTGGCTGCACAGACTCTTCTGAAACCCTCCCTAAATGCAATATAAATATAATAAATATTATAGAATTATAAAATTATATAAGAAATATAACCTTTTCAAGAAATACTCCCTCTTTGAGATGTCAGGTTTTTATGAAGAGACATGGAGTTTCACAGCTCCTCCCTGAACCAAGCAGCTTTGTGCAGCTCAACAGGTTTTCTGCAAGTTTGCAGAACACTACTGAATCCAATGTGCTTGAGTGGTGAAGGTGATATTTCCAAAATTGTTTGACTGGAACTGAATTCTGGTTCAGTCATTGAGTTGCCCTTGTGTTTTCCCATATTAAATTAGATTTCTGTTGCAGAGCCTGAAGAAACCATCACACTGTGCCAAAGCTACAAGTCTGTGGCAGGTACTGATTAAAATAAATAGACCCTCATAACTAAAGCCTGAGGCATTTTTCATAGTAAGAGGTTCTCTGCAGATGCTGATTTATTGGAGACTTAATCATTGTGTTTATAATGGCAAACTTAAGATGATTGCAATAATGTGGTTAATGAAAATCATCAACTGCATTAAATAACTTTATTTTAAAAATCAGTCCTTAGTAAGGTTGTACATTCAGAGATCTCTTGTTCTGTTACTTACTGGAATAAATCAAGGAAACATTCATAACCAGCTCTTATCCTTATGGCTATTTCCAAGAATGCTGAAAAGGTTCATAAAGCTTTTGAGGTAAACATTTGAGATGACTCTTTTGGGAGCTATTGTTGGGTGTACATCACTCCTGCTGGTTAACCCAAGGCAGCTGTCACTGTTCTTCCTTCCAGTTCAGTTCATCCCAGGCTGGGATGACTCATGTTTTTGTCCATCTTTAAAATGTGCCTAGTGCTGTGAGAAAAACTTACAGAACACCAAATCAAAAAAGAGAGAAATATATTTTTAACTGTACCCTTATATCTCAAATATTTTCCTACTCTGAAATCTAAAGAGAAGGATCTAGTAATATAAATATAAATATAAATATAAATATAAATATAAATATAAATATAAATATAAATATAAATATAAATATAAATATAAATATATATACATATACATATATATTTATTTATTTATTTATTTATTTATTTATTTATTTATTTATTATTTAGTTTAGTTATATATCTTTATTATGTAGTTTTTACCACCTGCTGAATAAATGGCAGCACATGATGGAACTAAAAAGCCACTTCTAATTTCCATGTCACCTTGTATGATGATGTGATTCCCTTGCAAGACAAATAATTTTTCTACAATAACTGAACTCTTCTGTTTAAGTGCATTTGCTATATACTCCAGTTATTTTTTTTAAATTTTCAAAATATTTGAAAATCTTATTTAGTACTTATGCAAAACCAAAATTCTATCAAATTTTTATCTGTCTGGTGGAATTACAAAAATTTTAATAATATTTTATAGATTATATTATATAGTGTATCAAAAAAAGATATCCCAACAGTTTTCTGCTTGTTGGTAGTGTCTAGATCTAAATCTTCAAATTAATCTGCAAGGTTTCTTCTGCAGGCAGATGGATAATGTGATCTGCATTAGGCAACAGTGAATCTCCAATAAATTAAAATGACTTTGAGTCTAAGTCTTAAAATGTGAATCTTAATGATTTACTGCAATGTTATTATCAAATTCACGGATGTTTCAGTTTGTTTTTTACAAGCTGTACAGTTCCAGCTTGATTTTTATCAAAATAATGATCTCTGCAACAACTAAAGCAAAA
The DNA here is from genome assembly GCF_029582105.1 of Oenanthe melanoleuca. NCBI lineage: Eukaryota > Metazoa > Chordata > Aves > Passeriformes > Muscicapidae > Oenanthe > Oenanthe melanoleuca. The sequence goes on from NC_079339.1 coordinate 3,418,648, forward strand.
TCAGTAATGTTCAAGTTCTCTATCTTTTCTTTTTGTTCTGTCATTAAAAACCCCTCAGACCCTAATTTTGCTTCCTCACACCACTTCTTATCTTGATCTGTTTATTATATTATATACTGTATTTATTGATCATTTTTATTGGTATTTTCTGAAAACATGGGAGATAATTAATGGGTACATTTAAAACCTGACTAAAAAAAAAATTCCTTTGGTCAGAAAATTCCTTCCAATCATAGTAGCTAAATTTCCATTGATGTAATAAAAATATGATTATTTATTTCTCCTCTGAAACTTGTATTTAAAAAATATAATGATTCACATTAACAATGAGAGATTTTATTTTAAATTGCTTTCAGAAATTCTTCTATATCTTGGCATGGACAATATTGACTTAGAGGTTTAGTTAATTGGGTTGATGTAGATGTCATTGGCACAGAATTTTACTTGCTAAAGGTCATTCATCTGCAACTGGACTCCATCATTTATAGAAAAAAAGCAGTGTCTTCACTTAGTGATTCTGTAAAAACCTTCTCCTGTCCATCTGTGCCATTGATTTTTGCTTTTTCAGACAGGTCCCCTCTGAGAGAGAGGATGAGGAGCAGCTTCTTGCAGTTTGTAAAGAGCTGGCAGAGAATTTATTGAAAGATTCAAGGTATGCATTCTATGGTTATAGGGCTGTAAGTGCTTCATCCTTAAAAGCTGAATAAATTATCATTTCAGTGTGATGATGAAGAAAAAGAAAAAGAAATGTCAGTCTTTTCCTCAGTCCACACATCTTAGGGTTAATTTCCTCCAGGTGACAATCCCATGGAAGGAAAAGAGTATTCTCCTTATTTTCAGTTTTGTACACAGCTTGCAATATTTCTGATTCTCTAAACAAAATAAACCTTCCAGTCATTAAATTGCAGTGTCTGCATAGGAAAAGCCTGTGTCTTGAGGTTTGGAACTGAAATTGTTTTGCTTTTTGTTTCTAAAGAAAATTAAAAGTAGTTCCCTCAGATAGCAGGCTGCCCCTCTTGTCTCCACACACAACACAGTGACCTTAATTTACTAATTATATAATAGTAAAAAAAATGTAAATTTAAAAAGATATTGTGAAATTGAGGAGATGAAATTCAGCACTTTATGAATCCTTCTTCAACAGTTCTGTGATTTGGAATGTTTTAACAAAATCTGAGAAGCCTGTGAATTAATGTCACTTTGTTTATGACTTTAGAATATGTTGAGTAGTCTAATTTATCAAAGATAATCTAAAATATAGAGTAGCTAATGGGTTTTGTGAGATTTGTGTTTATTATGTGGTTCAGCCACAGATTTCAAAGTGTGTTCTGTTTAAAATGAGTGCATTTCTCTCAGAGTGTTGGAGGACTGAAGAGTGCAGAGATATTCTCTTGATATACACTAAAAATATCTGGCTTAGATGTGTTGTCCCTGCAAAGGCACATTTTGATTTAAATGGGATTAGTAGTGTGCATGAAGTTAAGCATGTCCATAAATGTCTGCAAGGCTTTAGTTATTCAGTGCACTCATTATCCCAATTTGTTGTTTCATGGAATTATTCCAAGTATCTCATCTAATCAGATTCTCCTGGAGGCACAATGTATGCCCACAATAGCATGAGCTATATATATCTCCCTCTATATTTATGAAAGATCAATGGAACATTTTTATTTCTAGTGAATGCATGTATCTGGGAATTACCCTCCAGGAATTAAAATCCCTCAATGAGGTCATGGTGTGAATTCCCATGGGGTATAAAGCTGAGGTAGAAATGTCATTTTTTAGATAAAAGCACTATAATTGATGGCTATATATATATATATATATATATATATATAAATTATAGCAATGTATTATAAGTAATATAAAATAAGCATCAGTTTATAATTAAAGACTGGTTTAATTAAATTTAAAAATAAACTTGACACTAGTGCTTGTATATTAACCCCAAATATGATCCAGAGATACAGAAGAACACTCTCATTATGCTGAATGAAAATCAGCCACGTGCTCTTCATTGAAAATATTTTGCCCAGTAGTGAAACATGTTTGTTTCAGGTACTTCTGAATGACTAACCTTTGGTATTTAGCTTGAAATGCAGCTGGCAAACAGCCCAAAGAATTCTGTTCTCAGAATTGTAAGTCTGTTGAATGACTTTATGTTATTGAGAGATTGTGGCCTATTTCTGCTGACTTTGTTGCTTTCATCTACAACAGCAGTCACAGGAAGCAGTGAAAGTATTTTATGCAGAATTACTCCAAATGTGTAAACACAGCAGAATGTGACTCTGCAGAGCTTGAAAATGCTCTACAGTGTTCCTCACCTCCCCACCCAATTTGAATTTGTTTTCAAGTAACAGAGCTAAGAAAGTAAATTTTTCCCTAGAGCTGGCTGTAAAATGCCAGTATTGATACTGCAATTATTAAATGTGTGTCACTATCAGCTGAAGGAATTAAGTATGAATCATTTGAAAAGGAGCTGGCTAGCATCCCAAATCCTTTAATAAGTGTCTTTTTTTCCTAGATATACAATTCCTTCTTGGCCTTGCCATTCAATGTATTTTCCCAACACCTGAAAAATTGGTGCTGTAACAATAATCACTGAATTTTTTTCTTTTTTTTTCTTTATGGTCATATGTCAGTTTTCAATTAGACCACAGAGTCAGAGTAGCTCAGATGAAAGAACTGAAATACCAAGATGCTCAGCCTGTGTTTTAAACACTAGGTATAGGGCTAAGGGTTAAGCATAAGGTTAGGATTAGGGTTAGGATTAGGGTTAGGCTTAGATTTAGGGGTCAGGAGTCAGATTAGGAGTCATGGTTATGTTTAGGGCTCATGGTTTGTGTTGGGAGCTGGGTTTAGGTTCAGTGCTGTAATTGAGATTAGAAGAATAATCCTTCAGGTTCTTGTTTGGGAATGTTCCCACCTCATAACAGTTAAAGCAACCATTAAAATATTCAGATCTAGGACAGACTTTTTTCAGGTACAGAAACCTGAGGGGTGTTATTATTTCAGCATTTCTGCTTTCATCTTAGCATGGTTTCTGTGTGAATTTTTGCCAAATAATCTTCCTTAATATTAAAGCCTCTGCAAAATAAACCCCATTTTTTTCTTTTCAATCTCTTTCTAGGTTATATTGCCATTTATAAAGTTTGGGTTCTTTTGGATGGATATTCAGTTTTATAGGGTTTATTGAGGGTATTTAAGGGGATTTAAAATGAAATATGTAATCCTAATTTTTTCTGTTGCCTGTAGCTGGTTTTATTATGTCTAGTTTTATTACAGTTCTGTAAATGTAAAAGATTGAGGGTTCACTCCACAGGTGTAACTGGCAAATATGGCCACTTTGAGCAAGCATTTTTTTCTGTTTTTATGGCAAGTTATCATTCTGTGAGTCATTTGAAGTATAGCTCTCATAAAAGGCAAAGGTGCAATTTTGATATCTTTTATTTTAGAAAACCTACTTAATATGCTTTGCTATAAAGAAAAAAAAACTAGAACTTTTGACAAAACCTATTGAGATCCTTTCTTCTTTATTGCATTGACCTAAATTTGAGCTCATTCTTCACCATATTTCAAAAATCTGGTGAAAGGGATATAAAATGGATGCAAAGCAGGTCTGTGAATTGTAATGCCTTTTTGTGATTTAATGTAAATTAGTAATTTAAATGCATAGCTGTATTAAAAAAACAATGTATCACTCATACTTCTTTGTGCAGGTCCAGCTGCTGAGTGTTTGGTTTTATCTGCAATGAACAATTCAGAGATGTTAGAGTTCCAGGTTACTGCCAGATTTTAGTTTATTTAGGTGCTGTTTCTTTGTGAAAACTGACTCATTCTGTGTGAGTATAATATTTGCACCCTAGGTTATGAAGTCTTGCTGAATGAACAACAAATCCAGCAGACAGTGTGGCTATTTCCTAATTCACAAGTGCTGCATGTTTATAGTAGGTAAAAAGTGGCAGGCCATTTTTATCTTTAGTTACAGAGCACACCCCTTGCTGAATGTTTTTCATTTTCTTGCAGAAAAATTAGCATCTGACTTGACTTGCCTGATACTTTTTATTCTGCCAGGTAATTGGAACTTTCTGGGTGAGAACTGGGTTTTATTGTCATTTACAATCTGTTCAGGAGCTGCATTTGTGGAAACAGCAGTCTTAAGTTTTCTCATTTGCATTGAACAAAATTAACAAAAATCAGTTTTTCACATGGTTATACTTTCAAGCACATGCCCTGAATAAATTTTCATTTTAATTTTGCTTTCTTGTCCCTTTGGGATGTCTAACTCACAATGTACTCTTCCACTTTAGGATATTATAATACCTTTATTGCTCTCTACCTGCTCTTTAGAGAAGAATAAAATAATAAAGGCACATTGGTCTTCAAATAGCTTTGATGAGTTTTATAAAATTCCAATAGTTCTGCTGGATGTCTGTTGTTTTAGCAGGAAATATGCTTTATAAGCATGTTATTCAAATAGTAGCTCTCCAACCTCTAAGTTGTTATATCAACTTAAATCATCAAATAATTTCATTACCACTGGTGCTGGAACATCATGAGAAGCATGGCATTGGGAAGGAGACTCATTTTTTTTGGGAGGGATGTGAGGGTGCTTTTCTCTAAGCTGTAAAAAAAACCACATTAGAACCAGTGTAATGGTTCTAGCAAGTCTGGTGCTACTACAGTTAATTTAAATTAAAATTCCAAAGGCATTGGGGAACATAATATTTTGTGGTGCTGTCCATGCTCTGTATATTACACAAAATTTTAAGCATTTAAAAACTTTTCAATAAAGTTATAATTTAACTTAAAAGGATGCTAAAATTGTGCATACTCAGTTTAAAGACTCTTGCATTTACACATTTTCTATCATTCCCTTCACCAGAAGTCTTAGTAAGAAAGGAATTTTATTAAAGTTTCAGAGGCTCTTTTGGCTGTAATAGAAATGATTTAGCTCAGCCAATCACACTAATTTAAAATGTCTAGGTAAGCATGTAGGGAAAGGTGACTAAGATATGCAAAGATGAATGATAAATTCCAGAAGGCAGAGGGAGGTTAGGCAGTCTCTCCTGTGCAGGTGCAGTACACACAGCATTGATAATGAAATCTTTGCTTTGGAGATGCAGGAAATACTGGTTTCATCTGCTTTGACAAAATGGAGAAAAGGATGTTTTATCCTACTGATATATAGCAGTAAAAATGCAAAGTAGATGATTGACTGCCACTTATTTAATTTGATTTACCAGGGCTTCTCAGCATCATTTCAGTGTTCCTGGCATGTACAGGCTGTTAGGAGTCCAGCTGTGGAAGGACACTTTAGTTTTAAAAGCTCATATACATCCCAAATAGGAAAAAAGAAGGAATAGAAATGAACTTATTATTCAATCAGGGTTATTATAATTTTCTGGTCTCCTATAAACAGTTTCATTTTGGGCTTTTAAAAACAGATAGCAGTGATGATCTCATTTATATAAAGTTACTGTTGTATTTATTTCCTTCATTAATTAAACATAATTCATGGTGGATCTGAAAGGCTGTGACTGCCCTCCCAGTGAGGCCCAAAATTGGGGAAATATTAGCTGGCAATAAAAAAGGTAATTTAATGAAGTTCTAAAAATGAAAAAGAAATAGTAGAGGAACAAAAAATGTTTTTTCATGAAGCTTAATACAGTTACATAGCACAGAAACTTCTATCAAGAAATTGCATCTTGCCCAAAAAAAAAGGGAAAAAATCCAGTACTTTATTATGTGAAAATAAAATTGACAATATTATCATTATTATTATCATCATCATTATTATTATAATCTATCATTATTATTATATCTTTTCTAATATGCTGCTATGGATTTTTCATCCATACCTGGACTCTGAATTTCAACAACTTTCATTGTGTTATAGATTTTTATGTTAGGAGTAAAGATTAATGCATTATGACTTCTTAGTCCTTCACTCAGAGGAGAAATAGCAGAACATGATACTATTATGTGTAAGGTATTTTAGATGGTCATTCAGCATTCAGTTTTCTCTCCTATCATTTCTACCTCGACATTTGCATTGGATGAAATTGGATCTTGTTACTAAAAAAAACTGAAAGGTAGTTATCCTACTACCTCTATTGTACTGACAGATTTCTTTGCCTCTGATCAGTTCTCTTGACCTCAATTCTCCCAGCTGGAAACAAGTTCTGGGTACTATTCAGTCAAACTAGTTAATTTTTCTCACCCTTGTATTGTTTCTGTGACTATATGTGAAATTGTAAGCAGCTGGTACAGAAAATTTCTGATATATTGCCTGTTTGATTGCCACATTTTTCTCACTATTTAGTCTTGCTGCTCGTTTTCATCTCACTGTCTGTATCTACTTCAGGATCAGCACCATTCCTGCTTTTATACAGCACATGGTGCTGCAGGGTTCTAATTTCTAAGTGATCTAAACGATGCCTGAAGCACTATTATAATATTAATTTAGCTTTATTTTGTTGGAATAAATACAAGTAAGAGGAAAGGCATATATTAATTATTATAGTACATATACAATTAATTGGATTAAATAATTTGTAATTTAATTAAGAATAAATTAATCAAGAAGTATCTGTGTATTTCTAAGAATGCATTAATTGAAAATAGCAATAGAACAACAGTGAAATCCCTCCTCTATCCAAACAACTGTGCACTGTGAGTTTTTTCCTTCAGTCAGGGTGCATTAATGAATTCTCTACTGTTACAGGCTTAGCTCTGATTATACCAAATCTTTGCATAATCTTGTCACTTAGCTTGAATCCAACCCTGGTTGACCTAATGTTAAGTAGAAAAGTAATCTTACACTGAGCTAGAATACATGCACTAAGCTCTGGTGGTGGGTTGCCCTCCCCTGGTCCCCCCCCCCGCCCTTGCTCCTTGGCCACTCTAAAATCCCAGGAATCCAGGGATCCTCGTTAGTCCTTGATTTCTGAGTTGGGCATTTCTGTTTCCCTGGACCTTTCCTGAAACTCCTGCATGGCTGAGTCAGGATCAGCACTGTCCATATCAGGACTTTCCACTCTAAGCCAGGAGCAGCACTAGAGGTGTTTGGTGGTCCCCTGTGCCCCTGGGACATTCCATTACTGCCTGAATAAACCTGGAGACTGAGAGTTTGTCCCAGGTTACAATGTAAAGATGTGCCTGAAAATATGTATCCTATCACCATCTGCTGAAACCAGGTGGGGCAGTGACCCTTATCTCTGTGGGAGATATCCTCTGCTAATGGGCCATCTTTAAACCAGCTGGGCAATCATCTGTATCTTCCCACAGCCCATCCTCCCTCCAGGAGATATCTCCTGTTCATGGCCAGTGAGTCCCAGGGCATGACTGATAAAATTCCATCATCCACTGGGAGATGCTCCAGCCAGGGGAGGAGCCAAGCCTTTCCTACCCAGATAAAAACTGAGATTTGGGACACCAAAGCTGCTCTTACCCACTGGATTCCAGAGGACAAGAGCTACCAGACCTTTCTACAGGATCACTGCTTCAACAAGAGCACTTCATCTGCACTGCTGCCACCACCCTGACTAGCAGGTGTCAGGTTGTATTCTGACTCTGTCAGTGGTTTTTCTCTTCTACTATTGAATGTATTTTATTTTTTCTCTTTTTTCCTATTAAATTGTATTTCTTGGAGTATCTCACTGGTTTTGCTTTCAAATCATCAGACAGGTGCATCTTGCTACACTATAAGCAGAGGTCTGGAGTGAAGCCCTTTGACACTGCTGGGGCTCCTGTTCCCCTCTGAGTGGTGCACTGCCCAGAGCTCACTCATAAATGTTAAATCAGTCAATCATTAAGTGGCACTAAATCCTTTAAACACAATCTACTGATCAAGCCTGAGGCATGTTTGGCAAGAGGACCCAGTCTGAACCTCATGGCTCAAAGGGATAGTCTCTCTTACCTTTGCACTTTTATTTTTCTCTATCCCTGGTCTGCATGTGAGTTATTTTACATGGATTGTGTAATCAATTTTCTTTTGTGAACTTTATCTATACAGTAAATAATAAACATTTCCATTGAACTCTGTTAGTTTGAGCTTTCACAAATTTATATCCAACCTTCATTTGCCAATACCTTTGATGGTGATTCTTTAAACTGCCTAAAGCACTAATTCCAAAAGCCATTACACAAGTTCAAAAATAGCAGCTTAAACTGCACTATTGTTGCAGTCCTTTGCACAATTGTGGTAAACATTCACATTAGGCAGGGCATCAAATCTGTGGGATCTAAAGAACTAGACGATATTAGTCTTTTCAATATAAATATAGAAACTGATTTATTTCAAGGAAACGTGTGGTACATTCTGTTGAACATTACCTGTTCTGTTGTGCATTACATGAAGCAAAACTCCAAGTAAATAAAAGTGCTTACTGCAAAATTACAGTTTTCTACATCTTCTGATTATTGTAGTTTCATTTTCCTTTAAGAGAACACTGATAGTTTTTACAGTGATTATTCCCACACTTGTCCATCTATTTTTTCTTGGAAGTAAATATTCTAGAGCTGGCTGAATACATTTAGATTTGCTGAAGCTGGGGAAATGTTAAGCATGTAAAAAGGAAGAGTGAAAAATCTGTAAACATTAATTTCTTCCCTGGTGATTAGTGTTGTATTTTCTTATTTTTAGAATAATCTATGCTCTTAGTCATTGGTTTTAGTCACTCCTATAGGAATGACTAATCTAACTAGAAAATAATGAAGCATCTTGAAAGAGAAGAGAAATATATTAATCACGAAAATGACAAAATGGGGGTGGAAATTAAGGTGAATGACATATAATTTAAAAATCCTTACAGATGTTACAGTGGTTCCCTGGGACCAACTCCCAGGACAACAGAAACAGGTAGGTTTGTGACAGACCATGAGCCTTTGGTGTAATAGTGTAGCCCAGATGGTCTTTTTTAGTTTTGTTTTATCTAGGATGTATTTAGAGCTTTCTCTTGAAAATATACACAGGACTTTGAGGTACATCAATAGAATTGAAGCAGTTCAGTGCCATGGGGCTGTACTGACCTGTAGAGCCCATAAGGGCTTTGTAAGGTCAGTGGTAGAAGCACCAGATAATCTGAGCTTTTGTAACTGCAGGTTGGATCCAGGAATCTGTCTCTAGGATCTGTTAAATTATGTTGTAACAGAAACTGTAGTTTTTAATATTTCAAAATTATTGACCCCCAAGCCCTTTCCCACAAAGCCACGTTCCAGCTGGTCACAGCCATCCTGCCAGGCCATTCCTGCAGGTCATCAAAGTCCTGCTGGATGGCAGCATGACCCTCTGGCACATCAACCCCTCTCCCAGGGCTGTGCCATCACAAACTTGCTGAGGGTGAACTCTGCCCCATCATCCAAACTGTAGGAAACAGCCTCAAGTTGACCCAGAGGAGTCTAGATAGGACATTAGGAAAAGATAATTCATGGGAAGGATTTTCACAGGTTGAAACAGGTTGTCCAGGTGCAGCCATGATGCCTGTAGATAATTTGGAACCCTGCTGTGGCACTTGGGGACATGGCCTGGTGATGGACTTGGCAGTGCTGGGTTAACAGCTGGGCTCAGTGGTCTCAAGGGTCCTTCCCAACCTGAATTGTTCTGTGATTCTGTTTTAAGTGGGACTGGACCCCAAGGTACACCAGTGGTTACTGAGTCTGGGCCTGAATTTTCATCCGGTTTTCAATCCACCCCACTGCTCATCCAGCATTATGCCTCATATGATATATAGTCCCATAATACAGAGAGAGCATTTATAGAGAGCACAGCTACCAGCACTGAGAGAATACCTTGCTCCCTTCTAAGGATTTTGCATGTGTGTATCCAGAAATGCAACAGAGAACCACTGCAGTCCACTGCATTTTACTTATTATGCTATTTTTAAAAATCCATGTAAAACACTTCATGTTCCCTCCATCTAACCTAAAACATGCTTATGTTTTATATTTTCAATCCCAAAAAGTGGAAATGTGTCACTTGGAGCAGCAAAAAATGCTGTTTAAAGGCAGTTATTTGGGATACTGTAGAGTGAGGAAGAGTTTTTCTGTAACAGCCACAAGTGGCTGGGACAGGGTCCTGTTTGAAAGCTGTCACCCAAAAGCATGGCTGAAAGACACGTTTTAAAAACCACTGTGGATACGTCCCTTCCTCTTGCCTCCTCCAAATTTCTGATCAGGAATGCTTTGGGAAATTGCATCAGACAGTTTGTCTTTCTAACAGGTCTCAGTGTGCTCCTGCAAGTGGGACTAACAGAAAGAGGAGTGTTCTCTACTGAATCCCAGCTGCTGCCTGAAACAGGTAATTCCTCTGAGATCATCACATTGACATGATCCAGTACAGCCCCATTTAATCATCCTGTGTCAACTGCATGCACAAATCAAGTGTGGGAATTCTTACATAATTTTAAAAATTATTTTTAAAATTATTTTTTGATGGGTTGCTTTGTATTTTGTCTTTTCTTTGCAATTACTACCCCATCTGTGTTCTTTGTACTGCTGTAGCAACAGGTGCCTAAATATTTTTTGTGAAATAATGAATTTTGTTAACTCACTGTAACTCTTCACAGAGAAGTTAAGTCACTTATATTGCCATAGAAATTCTGTATCAGAAGACAAATGTGGTATTGTCAATTGTAAATCAGTTCCACAAGTGAAAAAGCCTTTTTACTTCTCATATCCAGTCAATAATACAAAACTAAAGTACAGTCAACACAGGGACCAGTGGTTTTCCCCCATCATAAGGCCTCAACCCATGCAACATGCTGTCATTTGTAAGCTGACATACCACTGTACATTGGGAAAAGTGATGTTTTCTCTGTGCAGACACATATCTGAAGTTTAAAACACATTATGTGGCCAAAGTAATTCTTTTTCCTTTTGTAATTAATTCTTCTCTCTTAGATAATTTTGCAGATTATCTCCTTTTCAAGGCTGAAATGTATAATTTTGTATGATGTAGGTAGTTTTAAGAAATTCCATGCAATCTGTGGGTTATTCAGAACTTGTTTGTGGAGTAGTCATGAATGCTTTTGCTACAATTTGATGTAGAAAATATGTTCATCTTCTGCCTTCCTCTGGCACTCTTAGGCATAGCAGTGAGAGCAGAGCTTGAACTCCAGCAGCAGTACAGTGAGACATGGCAGCAGCACTTTTGTAAGCCAGCAGCTGCTTCTTGGCATGAATTAAATAGCTGTGTTTAGGGAAAAACAACTAGAGCACGTCTTTTCAGCCTGGAAAAAATAAAAAAAGAAAAAGTCTGCCTTCTAGGAAAGTGATACACAGTTCTGGAAACATTGTAGATCTGATTTCACATCTCTTTCTCATTAGAAGGCTCCCACTATGATTTACTAGACTATATAAAAAAGAAAAAATTGTAATGTGAGACTTTATAACTCCTAATTCTTTCTATTCTGCATATAATTTTCACTCTCATTTTTCATTTTCCCAACATGATTTCAACTTTTTTCTTTTCTTTTTTAGTAGTGACTTTCATCCTTTGTTTTCAAAGAGAAAGGGACAAAATCATCACTTACACTTTTCTTGTTTACCCAAGGCCCCTAACCTACAGTTCACACTATTTATATTCTGGCAAAAAACTCCCAGCTGCCAAAAGTGCAGCATTTTTGCACTTAGACAAAAATGATGTACTCCTAATTTCATTTTTATATATAATTCTCAACTCATGTTTGCCTATTTTTTATTTTCCCCTCATTTACATTTTGTGTGATAGATATAGATATAGATATAGATATAGATATAGATATAGATACAGATATAGATATAGATATAGATATAGATATAGATATACATATACATATACATATACATATACATATACATATACATATACATATACATATACATATACATATACATATAGATATACAAAATTTCATATATATATCTGAAATTAGAAGAAAAAAGAGACTAGGCAGATTACTCAAATAAAAGGAGCAATTTCAAACATGATCAGTAACTTTTGTGCCATACATTAAATGGCAGCTTGATGACCCTGATGAAATTGCCTGTGCTGCTCCTGTGCCTCCTTCATCCCTCTCCTCCAACAGCCTGTTCTTCTCAGAAGTGTAAAATTGCATAACAGAACATGCCTGGGAATTAGGGAAATTGGGCTGAAGGCTGGGCTGTGGTTTTGCACACCTGGAGCTCAGGGGACTATTGCTCTGCCCAGGGTGACATCTGCCCTCTTGTGCACTAATGAAACACATGTGGCACATCAGACTGGGAAAAGTTCAAACTCTTGGCTGGTTTTAGTTTGAAAGTCAGGTGTCTGAAGAGTGACCTCAGAGACCTTAATCACAATTTTTCCACAAGCAGATTTGCTGAGACCAGAGGGGAAACCAGTGCCTAACACAGCACAGGTAGTGTTAGCCCCTCTCTGTTTTGGGCTCCAAAATAACATAGGGGATATCACATCATGCTGTGTGGACACTGCTGAAGGCTTGTGCAAAAATCTGGATTTTTCCCAAGCTTTTGGCTTTCTCAGCTCCAGTTCAGACCTTTCCCAGGCTGGGGATTTTTCTCAGAGACAAAACAAGAGAAGGAAGAAAAAAAACGCCACGTTTGTCACTCACCCTGCAGGTGTTTAATCATTGTTTTAATTTCTTGTCCTTGAGCAGGCTGAGAATTCAAGGCTTCAAGGCTGCTTTTCCCTGGCTCCCAGCAGCATCCAGTGGCAATGCTGCAGTTCAGCCTCAGCCCATGAACCCTCCTGTACATTTATTTCTTCCACTGGAAGCCAGTCCTGCACCTGAGAGGATGCCCTGTGAACTGGATGGTGCTTTGGTGCCACTCCAGCTTTACCCCAAGTACTGAACATTTTGCATGCTTTGTTTCACTGCAGCTGCTAAACAAATCCCAGTAACCTGAGAATTCTGGCTTGATTTATTTTTGCCATGCTTTTCAGCTGCAATCAGAAACATAAAAAGGGAATCTGTGGTATTAAGACAATGCCTGGGTACTTAAACTTCAAAAGTTAAAATATTTTCATCTCTTTTATCTCATTTGTTAGCAGCCTGATTTTATATTAGTGGAAATGCAAGAGAAATGACATTAGCTGGAGCTGGTGGTCCCAAGTACCCAAGATAAACCAGCAGCTTATCTGCTAGCCAGGAGAGTATTTCAGCACATTTCACATTTCTTGTACTACCTGTCAAAAGTGTATGAATTTGTGGGTTATCAGTATGAAATGTATTCAATGAGAAAAATGGAGCATTTTTATTCACTCATTCATGCAGTATTTTTATTCCCATGAAGAGCAAGCACTATTGGGAAATAACTGTTGCACTATATATTCTGATTCATGACAAGTTCAGGAAAAGCTAACCAAGGTCAGTGTATCAGGAAAAGACCCAAATCCACTGTTTTAATAGTTTCTCATGTGTTTTCATCTTGTCTTCCCAAGTGGCAGTGAGTGACCTTACTGAAAGATTAATCTTTTCATTAGAAACAGTAAGATTACTCCAATGCCTTCCTTGGCCAGAACATTTCTTTCAAACAGATGAGATATTTTTCCAGAGATGCTATTTTCTGCTCTGTACAAGTTTCTGGAGACTTTGAGATTCTGCTCTTTCTCAGATGCTGTTGATTTATACTCAGAAAATATTCAAATTAGAAGTAGATGTGTAATATAATTATGGTATTCATTAGACCCAGACTTTTTATAATTTTTTATAAATAGGGACAAAAACCCCAACAAAATGGAACATGTTTCTATTATTTTTTTCCAGAATACATAACTGAATTTTTAACCTCAAAAGCACAGATTTTTCACTGAAGAGATTTGTGACTGAATTGAATTCCAGATATAATATAGTTTCTTTTTCCCACCAAAGAAAGAAGTTGCACCTTTTCAATTTTTTTTTCTGATTTAAGTTACTTTTTAAGTGACTCAGTATTTTTAAAAATAAAACTTGCATTCAGGATGAAAGTCATAGAGTTTAAAATGACCTTTCATACATGAGTGAAAACTGGTGAAAGTGGCCTTTAAGCACCAACACCAGGTGGGAAAAAACCCAAGAAGAATATAAACAGTTAATAGTCAAAATTGAGAACATGGCATGAGATGTTCCAAAGCTACATTAGTATTAACAAATGTACAAAAACTAGTGTTTTTCTAGAAAAAGGCAGGAAATATTTTGAAGAAATAAAGACCTCATCAGGTTTCTTTATAGCTAAATAAAACTATTTGGAAAATATTTCTGTTCTGAGGCACTGAACAATCTGCAGTTACCCTTCATCATTTTCAGCCTTTCCATCTCCATCCTTGTAGTAAGGAAATAAATTTATTTACTAATGTTTGACTTCATCTCATCAGCAAGAAAAAACATCTATTTTTAGTGATAAGACACTGTCCACTGATAATTTTATGGTAGTGAATCCCAACCATCATATTTCCACTTCCATTTTGCTTTGCTTTAAGAAACTATAATGTTTATAGTACATTAATCTAAAAGAAGCATCAAAAATGCCTGTCTTTTCATTTTGAAATGCATAATTTATGTTACTTCTGTGACAGCTTGAATGGTGCTGCAATTAGCAGTCTATAATGCTTTGCATGATAAATCTGCTTTTCAGATATTCATCATTCAGATGTAAATATTTACTCCACATTCAAATGAGCTGCATTGATTGGGAGCAACTATTTATCATTCACCAGTCTAGAGGCAAGAAAATCATATTCATGCTTCAGTTACTTCAGAATAGCAAATTTTAAACATTGTTCACCACTGGCTTTTAAATATGTATTTAATTAATTATAAAAATGATGGCAAAGAAGGGCTTGAACTCTATTTTCACTCACAAACTTATACTAAGTTTAAAAGCAATTTTATTCTGTATGTGGCAAAGTCAAATTAAGATCACATTGATGTTTACACCTGACATTTCCTTATTTTACCTGATTTTTTTAAAGTGCATCCTTTTTTGAGCTTTTTTTTTTTTTTCCCACTTCTCATATGTTTGCTTCTCTTGTATGATGATTATTCTAATCACTGGTACCTGCAAAGCAGTGGAAGATAAAAAGTCCCTTATGTTCTAGGGGAGACACTAATGGTTCAGACAATATCAGACAAAGCAAAAGTCATTAAAAATTAGTTCTTCTAACAGACAGTTGAAAGAATTTCACTATGGATGAGATTATTTCTGCTTCCAGTAGATGAATGCTGAGAAATAGAGGGAAGAAAACTTTCTGAATTAAATATAACCCACAAAAATGTGTTATAGCTCAAATAAACAGCATAGATTGTGGTTTGGTTTTGTTGTGTTTTTTGTTTTTTTTAAAGGTGTGTTACAGAAAACATTTGTTTTAGGGAGACTACTATTCAGCAAAGTGAATTCCCTACTATTCAACAAATTCCCTATTCCCTAATATTCAACAAAGTGAATTTGCTCAACAGTTTAAAAATGTCTCCCTACTTACTAATTTTTTTGACAAAGGTTGAGCAAAAACTTTTTCCTTGATAATTTGTTTTTGCAAATTTCTGCTCTGCCCATGGCAAAGACCACTGATATTAAAAAAAAAAACAAACAAAACAAACAAACAAAAAAAACCCCTAGAAATTCAATCAAGTAAATCTGAAAATATTTCATTTGGACTGCAGGGCTAAGAATACTTTATAGGGATTGTGGGCAGGGAGGCATCATGATATAAGGCCAAGATTTCAAATTTTTATATTCTTAACTAAACTTTAGCCTGCCTGCTCCTGTTTTATGAGATCAGGAGCAGATATTTAGTTTTTAAATAAGTATTTTCCTTCATGACCAGTTAAGGTGATGCATCACAAAACTCAGGGGCTTTTTCCACGAAGAAGTTCTCCAGTACAAGCTGTACATCACCTCAATTAAGCACATGCAGCTCTGAAGCTCTTACCTTAATCCCTGTGCTGATAAAACAGTAATTGTTGTGGAATACTACAAGGGAAACCGTGACTCAAGAAAGGACATTGTGCTCCAATTGATCTCAATTACTCTAATGCACTAATTCTTTTGTCCACCATCTAAATTTAATGCTTCTGTCTCCCTAAGAGTTTGTCACAAGAGCTCCTGTATTATCAGGTTTGTGCTGACCTGTCACTATCTAGTCTGCACTATCAACCAAACCAGAATAATTGCCTTAATTTGCCTGAGAAGGGTTTTGAGACCTCAATTCATCATGGTGTTTAAGTGTTTGAATTAGTTACACATGAATCATTAGTTCAGTATATCTTCAAAAGATCAGATTTTGCCTTCTACCTCCTTTGGGGCAATTTTGACCTAGAGACATGAAGAAACTTCTGCTCTAAGTGAACACTATTTATTGACTCATACTTCATGAAGACCTCATTCTGGCATGAGATTACATCCTTTAGTAGAGTTACCCCAGATCTATATAATGAAAAAAATAAAAATTTACCAATCAGCCTAAATCGTCCTAGTACAGTGAAAATTTGCCTAATGGCAACCAGCTTGTTCTTTTCTATTTGCAGTGTATCAGATAATGTCCCTCAACATGCATTAAATACATTCTTGCTTCTCTGGGAACAACATTCAGGCAGGAACATGCCTTTCTGGAGCTCCTTGTGCCATTCTATCACAATTAATTATTAAGTCTTTATCTCTTTCCCTCTGCCTAAGGGGTAACTGTATACAGAATTAAGTATACAAATTAAGATAGGAAATACTACATCTTAAAATCTAAAAGTATAGTATGTTCTACTTTGAGAATCTCATGCTCCATCAGTTGATGTGCACTTGTTGCATTGCTTCTCACCCTTCTCAGATGTACCATGGAAGGAGCCAAGTCACATCTGAGTCACTTAAAAGGATGGGTGACTTTGTCCCGGTTTTTATTGCAAAAAGACATCTCAAAAAGCAGTCTGGTGAAAGTGTTTCCTGAGTATGGTCATCCATAACTTCCTCACTCCTAATACAAGTGAAAATACAGAGAAAGACACAAAAAGACAGTCCTGGAAAGGGTTCTTGAAGAACAGGCTATATAAAACATTTAAAAACAACAGTAGGAAGGGAGGTAGACAGGCTGAAAATATAAAGGGCAAAAAAGGGTCAGAAGAGCTTTCTTTCAAAAGGCTATTAAATGCAGTAGCTCACATGAAATCTTCAGTAGGGAATTCCTTTAACAACAATTTGCCATCCCATCTTCTGGAACAGTAAGTATGGGTTTATTTTATTCTGCATCATCTCTATTCTCTTGTCTATACTAAGAAAACATTGTGGCCTGTTAGACAATTTAAGGGCTTTTAAATCTTGCATTGTTTTTTTTTTTGTAAATGCAATTCATGTTGTAAAATAACAAATAGAAACCATTATTTGCACACTTGCAAACTGCTAATTTGTTTTTTTCATCTGCCATAGTGTGTCTTTTCTAATGGTAATCCCCAAACAAAAATGCAACAATCTCCAAACCGTTTTCCAGTTTTGCTGCTAGTGCTGTCTCTGTCACATACTCATGTTCTCTGTGGAGTCTATGGCAGCCTGATCTTAGATAAGTCCTACCTTATCTACCCTTAATTCTGACTGCAAGCCAGCAATATGTGGTCCTGAGCCCAAACCTTGGCTTAGACTCTCTTAGTTCTGATGTTTTTGTGATTTTCAGTGGGCCACCACTGACCTAACAGTGGGATGGAATATTTTGACTATGTCAGTGTCCTGGTTTGAAGGACAGGTGTCTGCTAAGAAAGGCAGGAGCCTCTCTTAAAATGGAGAATGTAAACCCCCTCCCTACAAATTATTATAATTTTGAAATTAAGGAGCTCTCAGGCAAAGAGATGGGAATTAGGAATAACAGTTCTTTACTAGGAAAATTAAAACAGAAATGCAGTATTACACAGAACAATCCCAGCCCTGCCAGAGTCAGAATCCAAGCTGACACCCGTCAGTCAGTCAGGGTGTTGGCACAGTCCCATTCAATGGTGGCTGCATCCTCCTGCAGGGGCAGATGTGGTTCAGCTGGAGCAGTGCTCCTGGAGAAGGTGCAGTTTCCTCTGAAGCTCCAGGGATGATGTGGAAAGGTCCGGTTTTCCTCTGGAATCCAGTGGAAAGAAGGTCCCTTGGTGTCCCAAATCTCAGTTTTGATCTGGGTAGGAAAGGCTTGGCTGCTCCCCTGGCTGGAGCATCTCCCAGTGGGATGATGGAATTTTATCAGTCATGCCCTGGGACTCACTGGCCATGAACAGGAGATATCTCCTGGAGGGAGGATGGGCTGTGGGAAGATAAAGATGATTGCCCAGCTGGTTTAAAGATGGCCCATTAGCAGAGGATATCTCCCACAGAGATCAGGGTCACTGCCCCAGCTGCTTTCAACAGATGGTGACACAATACACATTTCTGGCCACATCCTGTGTTGCAACCCAAGAGAGTCAGAAAAGTAGATAGAACTTTTCCACAGTCATGAAAGGTTTTCACAGAGCCACAGTTTTATCCCTGCTTCCACTGGGGCTGAGTCTTGTTTCTTCATAACCTGCTCATGAAAGCAGCATAAACCCAGCAGTGTGTAACACAACCCAAGAGAAAGGCAGAGAAAGGAAAAGAAGGGAAGTCCCACATCAAAGGTTTTTGTACAGCTGGACTACTCTCTCTTCTGTAAACCATTCCAGTCACACTAGAAATAATAGTGCAGAAACTCTCTCCCCACAGCTGCCTCATAAAGCTTTCCACTGGGCTACAGTTTGCAGAGCCTAGAAGGAAGCATGAGCCATTGGGAGAATCTCACAGACCAAGCCAGCTTACATTTCAGTCTTGGGGGCCCAGAAGAGTGAGCAAATTAATTCTTTTGTAAAGCCATTTGCAGAAATTTGCTTGTGGCTGTGTTGTTTCCTCCAAAGGGGCCAAATTAACGGGAGCAGAGCAGAGCTGAGCTTAGAGCTTTTACTTTAGATTAGAAAGTTTTTCTAAGGATGGCTTCTTCACTGGATGTGGAAAAATAGTATAAAGCACATTGGAAGAGCTGTGTATTCAGATCAGAAAGGGGAATTTTGTGCCTTATTCTGAGCTAGGACTGCCCTTACTCATATGAGCAATGGAATTCCTCTGGAGTCCAGGCTTACAAGCCTTCTTGGACACCCACATGAATAAATACTTGTGTGTAAGGCCAGAGTGGTTATGGTTGCATAGCCTTGGGCACCAGGTTTAAGGCTTTGTTCAGCTCTCTGGTTTTTGAACAGCCTCTGTGTGGAGTAGTGTTTCTATTCTATGCATTCAAGCATAAACAAAAAATTTTGTCTCATAATTGTCCTTAGGTTTGGGCCTCTAGGAAATTGATAACAAGATAAATAATAATTAAATGACAGATTTTTAAAGTTAATTATGGGATACAATTGGATAAATATTATTTAAATAAACTTATGAGTGGGTCTCCTTATCCCTCAGGTAGGAATTTCAGAAACCTGGAAAAAAAAGTTTTCTTCATCAGTCTTTTCAGTTTTAGCCTTGTATATACAACTCAGTTCTTAATTGATGATAACATAAGCACTTGGGATTCTTTTCCATCACCCCAGGAAGCAGATTAATCAGCTAGACCCAGGTTGTTTGAGGGTGAGGAGTGTAGCATTCAGAAGAAAGAAAGAGAGCTGAGGGGTTTTATTAAAATAAACATTTCCTGCATGAACACACCCAATCTCTTTCATGAACAAACCCAAAGTCTTAGGATTTGTTTGTCTAGTTACAGTTCCAGAAGATTAGTTTTACTGTAGAAAGTTTCAGACCTGGATGTAGCTTCCCATCCTTGGAATGTCCCTGAAGTGAGCAGTGGGACAGCAGTGCCTAATTCTGAGCCTTTTGAACAGCCAGCTTGTAAACCCACCTGTCTTTATCATAAAGATAATTCCCATCTGAGTTTTACAAACTTCATGGGTTTGGTTTTTTTATCTTTTGATTTTTTATTATTTTTTATCTTTTTTGGGCCTGAGCTCTCCTGCTCAGGGTGGGCTCTGAGTGGGAGCACCAGTGCC
This sequence comes from Oenanthe melanoleuca, assembly GCF_029582105.1. Taxonomy (NCBI): domain Eukaryota; kingdom Metazoa; phylum Chordata; class Aves; order Passeriformes; family Muscicapidae; genus Oenanthe; species Oenanthe melanoleuca. The sequence continues at coordinate 3,438,612 of NC_079339.1, forward strand.
TGGAGCTCTCCCAGGTTTGTGTAAGTGGTCAGCTGGAAAACAGCCAGACTGTGGGTCAGAGCTAAGGAATGCAAAGATTGTGAAATATTAACTCCTTTCTTTCCTGAAACTCTGGAGAAATTCCCTGCTGAGGGGTTAGCTGTAGGACAGAGCAAGTGTGGCCACAGCCCAGTTAAGAAGAATGGAAATACATTTGTTTGCTCATGAAAAGAAGGGGAAGTACTTTTTTAGATTTGATTAGCCAAAGTAACCAGTTTATGTCACCATTTTTGCATGTTGTGGTCTGACTGAGGAAAGAAAAGGAACATTTTAAATGCCTGTTACAAGTTAAGGCAAGGTGAGAAGATACTGATCCAAGCCTCTTTAGAGTTTGTTACCTTATAATCAAATGTAGAAAAAGTTCTGAGGAGTTATTTTCTTTGTTATATGTTTTACCTAGGCAGAAATTTGCCTAGGAATTTTGAACACCTGCTGCTTCTCTGTATGTTTTAAGTGAGAGTACAGTGTATTTTGTCTGGCCCCTCTCTGCTTGCAGGGTCTATATTTCAGTGTATGTGCTCTGTACCAGAGCTCAGATATTCTGCCAGCTTTTCTATGGAATTGTAGGTAACTAACAAGATGTGCTGCTATACATTTCTGTTGGTCATGACTGAAAAGAATGAATCTCACTGAGACTAAAAAATTATTTCTGTAACCTTTCAACTGTAAACCCAGAACTCCAGACAGCAATTTGAAATATGTTAGAAGCATTCTTTCTGTCCTGTGTTTAGAGAAACCCTTCTTAAGCTGGAAAAAAAGTATAGTCAATAAATGCAGTATGGCCAGAACATTTTTCTAACATTCTGTACCACAGAAATTGTGTGAGTAGAGGGATGGGATGCATTTGCCCTGGTATTTGCTTTCCTTCAACTCTGTACACTGTTTCTTGAGAATTATTTGTGGTTACAAGGGAAGTGGGGAGACAGATAAGGAGCTGCAGCTGAGGCTGGTGGACATTTCACTGCAAATGAGCAGCACATGTTGGCTGCCCTCCAGCACCACTGCTCACAGAGCTTTTTTATCAAGGTATTTCCTTTGAAGAGTATGAGCTTGTTAATGTAAAGCATTAAGACTGAGTGAACCTAAAGTGGATAGATTAAACAAGTGCTGCCTGCTCTCTTTTCCCTTTTTTTCTGTTTATTTTATTGTACATAGGCTTGTTCCATGAGTTAGGAGGAGTCCTGTGTTTTCTGTCAAGCTTGGACCTCAGCCATAGTGACAGAAATGGCATGAAACTTTGTTATATACTGGAGATAAATAATTTGTCATTTTATTTGGTGGAGCTCTTGTTATAGAGTTTGCACCCCTCCCTTTTTTATTCTCCTGTGGTTTTGCCAATGTACCATCTTTTTGTTCAAATTCTAATCTATCTATTCTATTACTCCTGATTTATTTTTTTCCATTAGTCTAGTTTGTCAAGCTTGTGTCTAAAGGCAAATGAGAGAACTAACCCCATCTTAATATGAATTAATGCAATGAAATTGAAAGAGTTATTGTTGTATTAAGAGTTACATCTGGTGTAAATTCAATTATCTATCACCTCTAGCTATAACAGCAAGATATGAACAGCTGATTTTAACACAAGGGGAATATGGCACCCAGAAAATGAATGAAAGAAGTTACCCCTGCACATTCAATAGTTAAAAGCTCAATCATGAAGCTATTAAACTGAGCAATATTTTATAATCTATAATTTCCTAATAAGAGTGATTGCAAAGAGAAAAGCTATGGTAACCACAGCACCTAAATGTAGAGGGAATATTCTTTCAGTCTTAGTGAATATTGATTTCTCAAGTAACACTTGTGTGACATGCAATATTTTGTGTAAATTCTTTGGACATTATACAATATAATTACAACATATATACAATATAATTTGTTTGATTATGGCACAGAGATTTGGGTACTGTTTTTGGATGCAGTTTTCTTGTGTTAAAAGTTATTTTCTGCTATAAGTTGTATTCCTGAATGAGCATCATATTCCATGGATTTTGAGGCATCCCTCTTAAAAAGCTTCTCTAGCAGGGATAATCAATATGTTATTTATGTCCTGTTATCTGTTGGATCCTGCTGTGCTGAGCCCAGTGTGAGCAGCATTTGCTACTTCACTGGAGTTTATTGCTAGATTTTGGTAAGTTAAATTTGAGAGATATACATCAAGAGATGGATACATCCCAGTCCTAGTTTTCTATCTTGAAAACTGTTGGTTCTTCAAGAACAATTTCTGGAATTCCAGCATATTCCTATTTCAGTCTGTGTTCTGGGGTTCTTGGCACTATAATGTCTTTATATTATTATTTTTTTTTAAACTCTACAAGTATTACAAAATATTTTTTAAGTCGCTTTAGTCCACATAAATAATTATTATTAGACAACTGAAGTTCTGTTTTCCAAAATGAATGTTCTTGAGAATAATAAGGAATGTATATATAGAATATAATAATATAATATATAAAATATAAAATATAATATATAATAATATGTTATATACATTATATAATATATAATATATAATATATAATATATAATATATAATATATAATATATAATATATAATATATAATATATAATATATAATATATGTTGTTTTTATTAATATATTAAAAGGTTGTGGTAATTTTCCTTCAAATTATGTTTGTTTGTTAAAAAAAAAAAAAAAAGAGAGAGGATTGATACTTTGGGTCATTCTTTGTCTTTTCACCCTTTATCCTCTGGATATCTGACATCAGTACTGCAGTTTCTTATGCTCAAAGAGGTAAATAGATTCCTGCAGCACCCAGGGAAGAGGGTGAACACACAGACCTTGGGAATCTCAAGTGGAAAGGAGCTGGTCCTTTGTCTGGTTGGTCTCTTGAGTCTTGTGCACGGGTTGAAAGCCTGGCAGTGTTGGCACTGCTCTGCAAACCCTGATCTTGCAGTGATGCATCAGGCCCTGCCTGGCTTTGGCTTGCTCTGTGTGGTAGTAAGAAGAATATTTTAACAGGAAAGTAAAGCTTTCAAAATGAGAGATTTCACTGGATAATTATTTTTCTTATTTCTGCCCACATGATGGCAGTATAAGTTAATCCAAATGAAGAAAATAATAAAAATAAAAATATAGCTTTACAACAACAGAGTTCTGTTGCACTCCCCCAAAATCCAAAAAGCTGGGAGAAGTTTCCAAAAGCCATTATGGACAGTTATGAAAGGATAACTCTTCTTATTGTAAAAGCCCCTCAGACTTAAGGAGTGGTAAAGCATTTCTTCATGCAGGAACCACAGGCAGCTGATTCTGAATGGGTATGGAATGGTGCTGAGTTAAAAATAAAAGTGGTCAGTGGAGCTCTGTCAGTCATGCTTGCCTTAATCATTTGCAGTCAATAAAGTCATTGAAGGGCAATTGCCACTCCCTGGCATCAGCTGTGCAAGGGCAGAGCTGGAGGTTTGTGTGGGGCTGAGTGTTCCAGCTCTGCTGAGAGGACACAAACACAAACAGACAGGCTATTGAGATGCCAGCTGCAAAAAAACCCTGGGAATGCCTTCAGAAGGGTTACAGCAGGAACAGAATCTATTGAATTCTTCAAGCTCTTCATCTAATTGTAAGTTGAGTCAAAAGAGTTTGGGGAGTGAGTTCTGAGTGTGTTTACTGGGTGGAACCAGAGAACTTTGTCAGTAGTCACAGATTAAAGCTTACAGTGTTAAAAAAATGAGAAAAATTAAAAAACCAAACCCCTAGATACAACCCAAGCGAAAACACTTTCTGAGCTTTGGCATATTTGTAAGCACATGCTATTTCTTAAAACTTTCTGTGCACTGTAATTTAAAACTCTAGTACACTTAATTTTAAACGTCAACCTTTTTTTTTTTTTTTTTTTTTTTTTCTCACATCAGCTTCAGATGAGAAAATGTCAATAGCTGAACTGTGTGCTTTCAACTGCAAAAAGATTCAGCAGGTCAGTCCAAAGGCAAGGATGAGAGGCATCCATGAAGCCCATCATGTTCCTTTGAGCAGGGTCTCAGATGAGTGGTACCTGTAACCAATTTACCTCCTGATCACTTACACAAGCTGTGGGCACAAGCAGCACTTTTTTCATTTTCCTTGGTTTTGTGAACTCAGAGTTCAGTCCTAACAGATGTGGCTTTTCTTGCTTTTTCCTGATGTTGTATAAATGAGAAATTGCAGCAGTACAGTTTTATTTGTGCAGCTTTGGTTCTTGAAAAACTTGGGCTTCTTGATGTCTGGAGACCTGCATGGCATGTACATGGAGATATGAACTTTAAAAAGTAGGAACTGAAGCAGCTGAAGCACCAGAGTGAGTAATCCTTTCCTATTTTTGTTTAGCATAGCTGAAGTTTGTGTTTCTCAGGTTGTAGAATATTGTACAATGTTCTGCACAATGTTCTTTCTGCCTTCTTGTATGACTACCATGGCTAATGGATCTTCTCACAATGCATCTCTTTTACTTGCTATTATCTCTAAGTCCTTGCTCTCATTATTTATAATTTTTATAAGTACACAGGAACTTATTGTGGCATGCTACATTCCATAAGTTTGGAGTTAAGTGATGCCTAAAAACAAACCCCCAGAAGTATTGAGGTAACTCATTCCAATGTCCACATATGACTGGTGCTGCTAATGGGAGAAGTCCTGACATCTCCAGGGAGTTTTCTGACCACATAATTCCTATTAATTTGATCAAGAGTTCATTTTGTTTTACCCTTACTTACCTCTGTAACATTATTCTTTTGGAACATCTCACTTTCTTCTCAGTAGGTAGCCTAAAAATAATATTCCAGAAATTGCCTCTCAAAACTTCATAAATGTGTTTTACCTCTGTTCCCTCACCCAACCTCTTGTATATATAAAAATATCACAATTTCCCACCACATACTGAGCTGCATGGCCAGGCCAGGACTATTTAATGACACCATCAGGAAATTTTCTCATTAATTTCACAGAATCATAGAATAGGACAGATTGGAAGGCACCACACCAGGTTTATCTGACCTCTCTGCTCAAACAGGGTAACTCCAGAGCACATTGCACAGGATTGTGTCCAGATGGTTCTCAAATACCTTCAGTGGGGAGGCTCCACTCTGGACAATCTGTCCCAGGGCATGGCCACCTGCACAGGAGAGTTCTTACTCTGCTCTGGTGGAACTTGCTGGGCATCAATTTGTGCCAGTGGCTTTGTGGCCTCTGGCTTGAAATCCCTGAGCACAGCCTGACTCCATCCATGACATCCCTGAGCAGATCCTGACTCCATCCATGGCATCCCTGAGCAGATCCTGACTCCATCCATGACATCCCTGAGCACAGCCTGACTCCATCCATGACATCCCTGAGCAGATCCTGACTCCATCCATGACATCCCTGAGCAGATCCATTCTCCATCCATGGCATCCCTGAGCACAGCCTGACTCCATCCATGGCATCCCTGAGCACAGCCTGACTCCATCCATGGCATCCCTGAGCACAGCCTGACTCCATCCATGGAATCCCTGAGCAGATCCTGACTCCATCCATGACATCCCTGAACAGATCCTGACTCCATCCATGGCATCCCTGAGCAGATCCTGACTCCATCCATGGCATCCCTGAGCACAGCCTGACTCCATCCATGACATCCCTGAGCAGATCCTGACTCCATCCATGACATCCCTGAGCAGATCCTGACTCCATCCATGGCATCCCTGAGCAGATCCTGACTCCATCCATGGCATCCCTGAACAGATCCTGACTCCATCCATGGCATCCCTGAGCAGATCCTGACTCCATCCATGACATCCCTGAGCAGATCCTGACTCCATCCATGACATCCCTGAGCAGATCCTGACTCCATCCATGGCATCCCTGAGCAGATCCTGACTCCATCCATGGCATCCCTGAGCACAGCCTGACTCCATCCATGACATCCCTGAGCAGATCCTGACTCCATCCATGGCATCCCTGAGCAGATCCTGACTCCATCCATGGCATCCCTGAGCACAGCCTGACTCCATCCATGACATCCCTGAGCAGATCCTGACTCCATCCATGGCATCCCTGAGCAGATCCTGACTCCATCCATGACATCCCTGAGCACAGCCTGACTCCATCCATGGCATCCCTGAGCAGATCCATTCTCCATCCATGACATCCCTGAGCAGATCCTGACTCCATCCATGACATCCCTGAGCAGATCCTGACTCCACCCATGACATCCCTGAGCACAGCCTGACTCCATCCATGACATCCCTGAGCAGATCCTGACTCCACCCATGACATCCCTGAGCACAGCCTGACTCCATCCATGACATCCCTGAGCACAGCCTGACTCCATCCATGGCATCCCTGAGCACAGCCTGACTCCATCCATGACATCCCTGAGCACAGCCTGACTCCATCCATGACATCCCTGAGCACAGCCTGACTCCATCCATGGCATCCCTGAGCAGATCCTGACTCCATCCATGACATCCCTGAGCACAGCCTGACTCCATCCATGACATCCCTGAGCACAGACTGACTCCATCCATGACATCCCTGAGCACAGCCTGACTCCATCCATGACATCCCTGAGCAGATCCTGACTCCATCCATGACATCCCTGAGCACAGCCTGACTCCATCCATGACATCCCTGAGCAGATCCTGACTCCATCCATGGCATCCCTGAGCAGATCCTGACTCCATCCATGACATCCCTGAGCACAGCCTGACTCCATCCATGCTCTTTATTTATGATTATTCCTGCTGCCTGATTTCTTTCTATGCCTAGACTGCAAAATGATCCAGGATTTGAATATTAATAACATTATGAGAAAGCACAGGGAGGCCCTGTACCTGTTTGAGGTTGGATTGCTCCCTGCTTGTTTTTTCAGCATTGGCAGGCAGAAATATGTGGGGGGAAATGACTTATCCAACTTCTCTTGGATGTTTTGGACACAGCCATCAGGGCTGCTCAGAGGAAGCAGATTGGCACAGTGTGCCACTTATGCTACCAAAACTCCTGGGAAGGAGCAGCAGCAGCAGGATGTGAATTGTATCACACACAATAAAAAATTATTTTTGTTTTCAATTGTTGTAAAAGAAGAGCTGGATAGACCTGGGCACAAACTTGACACAAGCTTTGTCATTGATGCATCTTCACCTGTGATTTGCAATTTTGTGTTTTCCAAAACAATGAGAGACAGGTTCTTGTGGTAATTTTGTATTTCTCTGTGTGGGGAAGGTGTGCTTCATGGGGCTAATTTAAGAAAAAAAATTAATGCTTAAAAATGTTTGTCTATTATACATCTTACAAGTGTGTACCAGGGAGTGTTCCTAGGGAATATAGGTAAGTATTTGAGCATCTGTATCATATGATACATGTTCTTTGGTACCCAACCTGCAGTCTAGCTTCCTTACAATATCTGCTTAGGCTGAAGCAGTGCAAATTCTTTCTTCCTTTGTGCCAAGCTGTATTTAATGCTCCTTCTTAGCTGTTTTGCTGTATATATGCACTCTTACCATTAATAGTATTTGAGCAAGAGCATTCTATGTCATGTCTAAAATAAATTTTGTCATCTAGCTCTCTGTTAAACTGCCTGAAAAAATTCCTAGGGTGCTACAACTTGCTGTAAGAAAACACAGAGATTGCTGGCTGTCCCATGGCTTTGAGAACCTTTAACTGTCCTCAGTGGGTAAAATCCTTGGCTATGGCTGTGGTGTCAAGGGGTGGCCTGAGGCTCTCTGGCATCCTCTGGGATTTCTTTTGTGCAGGATTCCCTCCCTGCCCCCAGCCCAACTGGCCTAGCAAGGATGTTTCTGGCACTAAGGAGCAGCTTGGACATTGCTGTTCCTCCTGTTATCCACTGCATGGGTGTGTCTGGAAAAAGACATTAATTTAGCTGTTCTTTTGCTGCAGAAATATCCCTTTATAGGCCTCTGCTTTTCTATGCAGTTCAGAGAGGCCTTGGGGCTTCTTTGACCTAGTTCCCTGTAAAGATTAATGGGAGTTCTGCTCTCAGGCTCAAAGAGTGCCTTTGTTCATCATTTCCACCAGCACAGGGGAGAGATTTGGCTTTGGTGGGCTTGGCATGGGGAGTGACAGCTCTGGCCATGCTGCTCTCAGTGGTGGAACCCCTCAGACACAAACACCCAGTGCTGGTGGCACAGGTTTCATCATGGCATCAGCCAGCTCTCTGTAAGGTGTGCAGGACGTCTACAGCCCTGAAGTTCTTCTTTATCCCCCTGTCACTTCAGAGTTTGGGTTGTTTTCTGCAAGACAAAAGCTCCTTGTGGTTAGTTAATGCACAACAAAGAGCAATCAGTAGGTCAAGTAGCCCATTTATTAATTGATAAAGAACTCTCAAATATTTAATATCAATTAAAAGTATTTAATTAATTAATTAATTAAAGGCTCATTATGTTGTGGGTGAACTAATATTTCTAAAGGATCATGATAGTTTTAACATCTAACACCCATTTGTTGTTTCTTTAGGATTCCTAAATTTTTACAGCATCTTAAATGTAACTTGTGCAATGGTCTTCCAAAAATAGGCATCTCTTATAAATAATACATGACTATTATTGTAATTCTCTTAGATTGCCCTAAGAATATAGTTTGGTAATGATTCTAGAGTTTAAAAAGTCAACATTTCTTCAAATTTCTTTTTTTCGCAAATAATCTTTATGCCTCAAAGGGCAGAGAAATCTAAGCTACAGATACTTGAGACAGGAAGTTACCTTGGGGGTAGATGAATGAGTATGTCTTTCAGGGCTAGCAATTCCAGAAATTACAGATTATTAGCAGTACCTGGACTTGCTTAAGCCAAGTATGAAGCCTTAATTTTAGTCCAATGATGGTCACAGCATTGCAATGTTGTATGTTTTTTTCCCCCTTTGATATGGAACAGGAACACAGGCCAATTCTAGGATACCAATCTCCTAAACAGCCAACATAGTTTTGTTTCCAAACAGAATTATATTGTCATTAAAATTCTGATGCTCTGTTTATCATGGAGAGTGTGATGGTCTTGACTGCATTATACCCTTGGCTACCTTTTTCCCTTTGCTTTGACACTTTTGAATATAACTTGTTACAGGACAGTCCAAAAAGTAGTTTAGAGATTGGTATTGATTTTTAATGCTTAACAATTCTCTTGGTGAGTGGAAAATCAATTTCATTAAACATAAAGTATTTTGATGTTGTTAATTTGGTCTAAGGCAGAGAATAAACTATTCTTATTCTTCCATATTGAGGTTAAAACTTGCAAAACAAAACAATCCATGTTACTCTGTGTCACTCAGGTGCATAACCATCACAGCAGGACCTTTCTATTTAAAATGTGGTCCCTCATGGCTGCAGTAAGCCCATGACATCAGCATGTCCTTGGAGTGATGCTGCATGAAGCAGTGAGGGGCAATTGATTTTTCTCATGAAACAGACTTGTCACATTTGTGTTGGGTTGATGTGGGCAGAAATGTGAATTCTGTCACCATCTGTTAAACCAGGTGGGGCAGTGACCCTGATCTCTGTGGGAGATATCCTCTGCTAATGGGCCATCTTTAAACCAGCTGGGCAATCATCTTTATCTTCCCACAGCCCATCCTCCCTCCAGGAGATATCTCCTGTTAATGGCCAGTGAGTCCCAGGGCATGACTGATAAAATTCCATCATCCCACTGGGAGATGCTCCAGCCAGGGGAGGAGCCAAGCCTTTCCTACCCAGATAAAAACTGAGATTTTGGACACCAAGGAACCTTCTTCCCACTGGATTCCAGAGGAAAACCAGACCTTTGCACATCATCCCTGGAGCTTCAGAGGAAACTGCACCTTCTCCAGGAGCACTGCTCCAGCTGAACCACATCTGCCCCTGCAGGAGGATGCAGCCACCATTGAATGGGACTGTGCCAACACCCTGACTGACTGACGGGTGTCAGCTTGGATTCTGACTCTGGCAGGGTTGGGATTGTTCTGTGTAATACTGCATTGCTATTTTAATTTTCCCAGTAAAGAACTGTTATTCCTAATTCCCATCTCTTTGCCTGAGAGCCTCTTAATTTCAAAATTATAATAATTTGTAGGGAGGAGGTTTACATTCTCCATTTGAAAGAGAAGCTCCTGCCTTTATTGGCAGACACCTGTCCTTCAAACCAGGACACATGAGCTCATGGCCATGCTGTCCCATGTTCATTCTCTTAGCAGCATAAATCTGGTGCAATTAGGAAGCCAAGAGTGCCACACCAATTCTCACTGCTGATTGTGTAGGCTCCAAACACGAATTTAATTGGATTGAGACAGTTGCAATCAGAAACAACATATTGCTCTCAGCACCTCAGGTTGGTGAGGGGCAGGTTGGGACTGGCATGGGAAGGTGTGCCTTGGTCATTAATAACATTAATAGCATTAATAACAGCATCCTGTGCCCAAAACAAGGAGAACTGTCTCTCTGGCACTGCAGTGGAGTTGGTGTCTGGCAGTTCGTGTGTGTATATTAAAATATCAGCATCTCTCCACATAGCAGCTGCACTGCATGAGAAGCAGCTCACTGAATTCACTTTTAACAGTGTTTTGGTTTCAGTGTGAAACGCTCCCACACACAGTTTTACGGGAATGTCTGTCTTCCAGTGAGGCAGAGTAGTAACTAAAGAATTCCCTTCTCCCATTACCCCTGCCCAGTGGGGGAGGACAGCTTATACACAGCAGGATCTTTTTTATGTCGATCTGTAGGTGGAAGTGCCCTGCAGCCAGACACTGGTTCTATGAGGAAACTTGAGCAATAAAAATATTTTATGCTTTTAACCGCCCCATCATTCAAGAAAGATATTTCTGCAGGTGTGAAGTGGCTCCTCCAGCAAAGCTTCCTTCAGAGGCAGAGGAGCAGGAGAGATGTTTGGCACTGCTAAAGAAGAGGTCAGATGGCTCATGCTGTCTTTTCAGATTTGGTGTCTTTTCTGTGCTACAAGGCCAATATATGTTGTTTCAAGGTAAGAGGATAATTGCACATTAAACGTTGGGGTTATGGCAGTGAGAATTTACTTGGGTAACAGGATCTGTAAATTTGGGGCTCTCCCTTAGAAAATGAAGATAAAAGAATGGAATATAAACAATCAAACAATTTGTTACTTGAAAGAATGAAAGTTCTAGAGGTGTTCTGTGTCTTACCTGTCAAACATTAATCAGTTATTTCATATAGTCAACTGGAATGAGATTCAGTCCACTGCAGAAATTAGTCCCTGTACTTAGGAACAGGACTACCCAGTGGCAATTTGGGTTCATGGACTTGTGAGCCAGGGTTTAGGACTCCATCATGTCAGTTGGATCTATCTCTGTCAAAGGCCAAAGATTTTTAGACATAAACTCAGTCTACCTCTGAATTAAAACATCCAGAAATTTGTTTCTGAAGCAAGGAAGTTGCCAAGATGGTTTAAGCCTGATTGTCAAAAGCCCACGTCCCACACTTACTATCCAAACTGTCCTGTTGCTGCATTTGTAAAGAAGGTAAAAAAATGGCAAATAAAAAGTAATTTTTTCATGCAGCTGTGTGCATAGTGTACAGTCATAACTGCTCCTCAGCTTTATGTAATGACTGCAGCATAGCAAAAAAACCCCTCTGTGTAAATGAGTCAGTCTTGGAGAACTTGCTTAGTTATTGACCCCTCACACCTTGTTTGTTCCATTTTAATCAGCTCTAGCAGTGGCAATGTTCCACCACAGACACAAAAGCCCTTTTATTAAAGCACCAAGGCTCAAATGTTTATTTCTAGCACGGCTGTTCAGAAGTTTTTGGGGTGTCTAGTGTTTGTTGTAGCTGCAGACTGTGGTGTTTCATCTGAAATGACACTGCTCTGAGCTGCTGCTTGCAGCAGGCTGAGGAAGGAGGAAAAGGAGAGAGATCAGACATCTTCCATGAGTTATGATGCCCTACTCCAGGTGTAGGCAATGAGTGTCAGTGAGCCATGGCAGTGAGCCTGCCTTGCACTGCCCATGCCCTCCACCAGCCAGATGCTGATGGAGTAATGCCTCAGCTGCCTGGCTTACTCAGGAAACACCATGGTGTTTCTGCTTGCTTCTAAGAAGGCTGAAATGACAGCTTGATATTTTTATCTTTTTTTTTTGTTATTGTTGTTTCTTTCTTCCCACCAAATATACAAAGCGGTTCCTTCTCTGCATTTCCTTCCTTTACTCTTTCCTCCACCCCAACTTTCTCTTTCATTAGAGGAGTATTTGAGGGGAAATGTTCTCTTCAGCTCTGTTGGGTTCTCCACCAATTTCCTGAGTAAAAGCCTGGAGCCAAGAGAAGCCACTTGACTATTTATTGCTAACAGTGCAGTCTGGGGTGTTCTATGTGGTTCTATCTTCACAGCCACTTGCAGAGTTTCTGACAGGCCTGTGCTGGCCCCAAAGGTGTTACTAGGAGGAAATTTCTGGGCTTTTTCACCCTCAGTAGCCTTCCACAGCTGTGCTGTGCCTGGGAGATGCTGCCAGGCCCCGCTGATGAGATCTGGTGATTCACCAGTTGACTAAACGCCACGTAGGAGGAGGCAGAGTGGTGTGGGGCACAAAGCTCCAACATCTCCCAGACAAAAACAATTCACCAGAAGCTGGCTGAGTGCTGGGGCCTGGTGTGACTGCTGCACACAGCTGATGCAGTTCTTCATGGGGGAATGAAATGGGTTCACAGGGCATGGCTGCCTGCACAGGAGAAGAACATGCAGCTGTTTGTACTGACTACTGATCTATGACAAATTTGGAATGCTTTACTTCTGGACTGGGTCTTTAAATGGAAAAAAAAAAAATAAAAAAAAAATCCTAGCCTGCTTGTGGGAAACTTGATGTTATTTTAATTCCTGCTTTCTTTAAAATAATTCATCTTGTTGATTATACAGGCTTGCTAAACTTCAGACAGTATGAGTCTTTTCTTTGGTGCTTATTCTCAAGCTTGTCAAATCAAGAACTAAGTTCTAAACAGTAACAGTCCTCAATAAACAATTTCTGAATGATACAGAGAACACAAAAATTTAGAACAATAATGAAATCTTTCCAGCACATTAAGGCATTTGAATAAAATTAACTTTATTTTTTTTAAACTGAAAATCACTTCTACCTCCTTCTTTTTACTTAAGGCTGGTTTAAAAAGCCAAGTTTGTGTTTTAATTTGAACAGAATTTATATAATGAAATTTTGTCCTCATATGAAACTGATTTATAAAACACAGAAATAGTTTATAAAGGTAGGGGGAAGAACCCAAAACTTATTTCAAGAACAATTTTCTATGATGCACATTGTTTTTACTTGTCTGAATAAAGTCAAACAAAAACAAACCTTAAAATAAACAGTTAATTTTGCCTGCCTTTTACCATTTTTCCTTGTATTATCTCCAGACCTCTAATCTAGGCAGAGAGAGAATATGATCTCATTACTTTTAGCTACATTTATATTTACTTTTTGATATTTATTTTAATATAAATATTCCTTGAAAAGTTGAAAAGAGTCCTTTGCACGACTTAGTGCATTTAGTCTCTGGCTGGGACATGAGAATGCAGAAATCAAGACTTGGGATTTCATTACAAAAGTCCTGCTGAGCTCTGGGTCATAACTTGTCAAGAGCTGTTATGACTTCTGTATTTTTTCTCCACCTACAAAGTGTTGTCTTGGGGAAATGAGCCACCTGTGGAATAAATGCTGTTTAGCAACACTGGTTTTGCTTCCATTCTTTTAGGTGCTCTCATAATTTGCTTGAGTTTTTACTGATCTTTTTCCCTGGCTAAGGAGATGTATCACAGTGTTATGCCTTCCACCAAAATATTTGGGCCTTCTGGAACTTTCAAATCTTTATTAAACTATTATTTTGCCAATTTACAACCTTGGACGTGCCTTCAATCTTTTTAAAAAGCTCACAGTTTTTTCTTAGCCAAGCTTGGGGATTTCTTCCCATCTCAGCCTTAATCCCAGCCTCTGTCAGCACTAAGTCTTGTCCTAGACCTGTGGCCACTTCAGCACTGTGATATAAATCTAGCTCTAAATCACTGAATTTCACAACATTATCTCTATTCCCACCCTAAACCTGAGAACTTCTGCCCACACAGGGAATAATCCAAATCCCAAGTGATTCATGGCCTTCATCCTAAGCTATTGGCACTTCCAAAATTTCCAGCTAGGGGGATATTCTTAACACCCTGACTTAAGCATTGCTCATTTTGGTTTTTGTTAGTTTTAAGCTTACAGAATCCTGGCCCTAACCTTTAAAATCTGCATCAGTTCTAGTGTTCAGTCTGCTTTAGTAGGATGAAGGAATATGGAAAAAATTAAAAACCCAAGATATTACTGAAAACTATCAGTAAAGTTGGGTAAGTTATGGGAGTTCACCCACCAAAAGTAGTTTGGCAAGAAATGCCCAATTCATAGAATTCAAAAGTTTGAGCAGATATTTGTTCCTTGATCTCTTGGAACAGAGAAATGATGTCCATGGGTATCCCTGAGTGGAGGTTCTTAAACATTGGTTCAAAAGACTTCATTATGCAGAGATTTACTTTTGCTCTTTGTGTAAAAGGCTTTAATTATGGATCATTTGAACCTTCAGAGGAAGATTTATATGTCAGAAAAGTTACATGCAGTATTTTGGCATGGTAACAAATTATTTGGCAAAGAAGCAGCCCAACCAGATTTTATTTTTTATTATTTTGTAGTTCTATTGGCTGCACTTTTTCTGCTGAGAGGAATGAGATTATGGGTCTCATAATGCTGAAGTTCTAAACTGGCTCTTGCTTTCTGAGGCAGCTGATAATTTATTTTAATGATCCTGAGGGACTGAGGAGAGGGCTGCTCTGAAGGGAGGGTGGTTGGAGTTTTTTTTGCTAAAACTCCAGATATCTGTAGCTATTGGCCCTTTAGGGCCCTGAAAAACTCCCAGCTGTTTTGTTCTGCCTGGTGCACAGGCAGCCCCTAGGTGCTGACAGATCCCCAAATATATTTGAGCACATTAAAGGAAAAATATTTAGGGCTGGGTTATTTCCTCCTACATGAGGAGAAGGTATTTTGTGGATTCAATTTCTCCACTAAGCTCCTGAGGATTTCAGTGTTGAACAACACTTATTTAAGGTTGGATTCCATTATTTTTGTGTGTAATTGGGTTTTTGGTGGTTTATTTTCCCTCCTCAAAAGAAATGAAATATATTGTATGTATAAGTTGGACATGCATACCTATTATTTTAAAAATTCTTCTTAATATCAAGTGTGTGTGCTTCTTAATATCAAATTTATATCAAAATATCAAAAAATATCAAAAAAGTCTCACTTAAAGAGCAAATTTAGAGACTACCTTTTCCTACATACTGTTAAAAATTATGAGTCTGGCCCTTCATCCTATGAGAACAGAAGCTTAGGTGGTCCTTATAGTATTTGATAATTTTCTTGCCTTGTTCCCTTAAGGAAAAAAAAAAAAGAATCTTGTTCAAGGAAGGATGGCTGCAGTTTGAAATAGCAGGAGGAAGTTGAGGTTAATGTGTGTAGAAATGCAGTTTGAGGGGAAAGAACATCAGTAACTGTGAACAAGATCATGGGTGGGACATTTGCAGAGAAGTTGGATAGATAAGGATGAAGGAATGTGGGGAGGGCAGGGAAGAAATTAGTGAAAAGAAGTGGAGATTTCTAGGAAGTTTGAAATATTATAACAGATGGGAAGCTCATGGAACCCCCCAGAAGGGGTTAGTTAAACAGAGGAGTGGGATTTGGTAAATTGCAGTTTTTCAACTTCTCTTTTGCAGCTAAAATCATCTGAGAAGTCCAAATGGGGAGGGACATCTCTATTTGAAAAATGAGGATTTTTGATGGGTTTTTGTTTTTTTATTGTTATTCCATAGTGTTTCCCAACAAAGAATTAAGCTTCATTCTTTTTTCTGAAGTATGTCTTTATCTGGATTATAAAATGTTGAGGCTCTTGCAAATCTAAAAAATAGGAAATGCTTTAATCTCCAATGCTCTAGAATATTATCTGAGCAAAAAGTTGTCCCCAAATACACAAATCTGTGTACACTTTCTCTCTTGCCTGGCCTCAGATGATTCACTCTATTTTTCCTGTGTTTTTACCCCTTAATAACAAAGCTGCAGTGTTTGTATCAGAGCTGCTTGCTCTAACTCAGCTAGCCAGTCTAGAAAATACCTTCTCTTCCCTTTTTACTCCACCTCCCTTGGCAGGGAACTGTTGCTAGTTGAATTTTTTTTTATTATTATTTGATCCCTAGACATCCTCCCAATTTGCCACTTTTTCTTTCAGCAGAGAAACAAGCAGTCTCTTTTATCTTGTTTGACTTTCATCTGTTCTCTAAGCTGTGACCTGGAAGACAAAGCAGGCATCACTTAAATTCACATTTGGGTGGAAGATCAGGCATTACCTGTGCAGTCCATCTGTGACAAGCTCACCTGAGAGCACAGGAGTGTCATCAGTGAAAAAAAATAGAAGTTACAGGAAATTCTTTGCTGGAGGAGTGGTAGTTCCTTCATTTGTCAACAAGGATTTGAAAGATGAATGGGAAAATATTTAGTGATTCAATTCTGCTACCTGGGGGCACTTCTGGTATTCAGCCATAAAAACTCTGATACTTCCCTGACAAACTGAGGAGTGTTTTGTGACAGTACAACAATATAAAAGGATGCAGTTTAATTTTTTATTTTTTTTTTTCAGGTAGTAATGTTCCTGCATTAAAAGGACTCAGCCCTGAAGAGTGCTGCAAGCATTGGTAAACTTCAGTTCCACTCTCTGCACTATCAGTGAGGCAGCTCCTCTGCTGGAACCCCAGAATATCAGAACTTGAAAGTTTCTGCTTCTGCTTGGGATTAAAACATTACAATTCCTCTCTTGCTCTCATCCAAATTTTCTCCAGCTACCTCAACAAGTTGTTCCCCAAGGTTTAATTAGCACTAAGAGAACAACTGCCTTTGCTGTATAATGAAGCAGCTTCAGCCCTCCCATCCCAAAACAAAAACTCTTTGCTATCCCATGTATGTTACCCTTCTCCTCTAGAGTGGAACTCACATCTGTCAGACACATAGGTCTAACTTTGTCATCTATATGTAGCAATTAGTCATTAAATGTACTTTATTTATTTCAGTGTAGGGTTTTTCTAAACCATCCTTCATTCTAGGACTTTTACATGTCTCCCATCTCCTTTAATTTTAGCAAATAATTCTTTGCCATTAACCTGCTATTTGCAGTGTCTTAGTCTGCAGTCCTCATTTAGAGTCTGCAATGAGCTAAGAGTGGAAATAGTGAATCAGCATCAAGGCAGGAAATCAAGTTACTTGGAGAAAAGGTATTTCATTGAATAAAGAGAGCAAAATATTAGGGAGGTTTCCTTGTGGACAAAAATTGGAAATGCTGCATTGTTTTGTCAGCTCAAAGATGCACAGAATCACCCAACAGGAGTTTCATTGCCTTTCATCAATTTTAATGCAGCTTGCAGCTGCAAAACTCTGCAGCATACAGATGAAGGAGTCTGGGCATATTAGTATGCTAAATCATAAGCAGTCTATTCACATTCTGCATCATTTGTTTAAACTTTAGGTTCCAGATCAACCTGCAGAAACTGAATGATGTGTGGAATTTGAAAATTTTGATGACGTTTTTCCTTGTATGTTTGCAATCAGTCAATAAATTTTCTAGTGGCTGTGGTTGTAAAATATTTCTGAAAGCAGCACTTGGCCAATTTTGGCTGCTTTGGACCTGTAAAATATCAGGAAAGAAGGAATAAACACAGAAATGTATTTTTCCATTATGTTTTTAGAAACTTCCTGAGAAATAACAATACAGGAGTATGCTGCTTCTTTTAATAACAAAATAGTTTTTAAATTGTTATGGAATTAAAGGCTGGTGTTGTTGACAGCCTCAGATAATAGTTTCAAACCAAAAACTCTTAAATTTTACCTTCCCTAGGCAGGAGTCCTCTGCCACAAATAAATGACTACAGTGACTGGATCTCTGCAGATTTGCTGCAGAACTTGTACCAAGGCATGAGTCAGCTGATGCAAATTCATATCTGGTTAAGAATCTATTTATTTGAAATTCTCACATTAACATTTCTTTTCTCTGCCTGCTTTGTAAAATAAAAATCTGGTCTTGCCAAAACCAAGATCAGGTTCCTTTCTAGCCTGACTAGAACATCACACATGTACTGACAGTCAACTTCTCAACTCAGCTGACTTCAGTGAGGTGAAATTTAAGCAAAAATGGACATTTGTGCTTTGGCAAGTTGAAGAAAAGTGCCAAGAGATTTGAAGCCTTAAGAAAGCAATGGTAGACTGCATGTACATCTGTAAATGGACTGTGTATTATAAATATTTTTGAAAGATGAAGTCTGACACAGAAAAGCTGCCTGTTAAAACAGAGCAGTCACTTAACAGATTTTTTCCTGTATTTTGATTGTGATTTTTTTTTTTTTTTTCACACTGTAGGTGTTACTGTCAGCTGACTGTGTGCCAATGGCAACTGTTTATTTGAACTAATAAATATAAAGAACCTGAAGAATACTAATTTTAATTTAGCCTACAGGCACATGATGACCAAAATATCAGGATACAAATTCTGGTGGAATGGTTCTTGACACTTCAAAAAAACAAACAAAAAAATAGTAATAAAGAACCATAATAACTGTTCCACTTCACCCCAACCCCACCAAACAAACAAACAAACAAACAAACAAAAAAAAAAGTGACTAATATTGCTTATTGCTAATTTCAGCTCTGGTTGTCTCTATATATATATATATATATATTTTTTTTTTTTTTTTTTTTCCTTTTCTTCAGTTCAGAAATGTACAAAGTTTCTGTTTGCTAGTGACCTCAGTGCTACTTCAAAATTCATCTTTCCTTAGTTATTTCTTAAAGTGTGCAGTAAGAATAAGTCACTAGAAGTAAAATCAATCCTTTAAGTGAGTTTTTCCTGTAAGGAAGCAGAAGATTTTTAACACAAAAGCCAGATATGTGCATCTAGGATGTAATCTTGGATTTGTTAACTTGGTTATTCTGCACTTAAATGACTGGGAGTACATACACACTGTTTTATTATTTCAATGTTAATGTTCCAGTGTCCTGAGGTCAAAAAATCCAGTAAAAAAGTCAGTAGCAGGTTTTCTGGGTGCTTCCTTTATATTTTTTTATATCTAATTTCACATGGCAGTGCTGAAACCTCACCAGCCTCTTTGGGGGTCACACTGGGGTAGAGGCAGAGGAGCCTGAGCCTTCAGTGCCACTGAGCCCCTCCTCATCCACCATCCCTGCCAGCTTTGCACCTCAGCCCTGACCCCTTTTTCTCCATTAAAACTGTCCTTTAATTACTAAAGATGGGAAATCTCAGTGCTGGAGCAGCTTGGCTTGGAAGGCTGGAGTAGTTTTGATGGGACAACATCACAGCTGGTCCAAGTCTGGTGGATTTTGGAAGGGAACCCTAATGCCAAACCACAGACCCTTGTATCTATTGTGATGCTTAATTGGAACAGACTGGGAGTCTTCTGTTCTGTGAAAGTATCTCAGAGCAGAGCTGCTGTTTCAGCAGTGATGAGTTAAATGAGCCTGCAAATGAGCTCTGCTAACAAATTGTACCCATCGAGTCTCCATCATTCTTCACCAGGTCGTGGTGCAGAATTTGGTCTCTCAATAGTCCAGCCTTGTGATTCTTACAAAATTAATATTTTCCCCTTGGTCTTTAAAGTTTCTTGAAAGATTGAATTAAATTCTGCATGCCAGCTGAATGAAAGTAAGGTAATATACCCTCAAATCCCAAAATAATGCTCTGACTTTCACTTTTTTTGCTGTGTTTTTTGAAGTTGTGTTGATTCTTTGTTCATACTGGAGGTGTTTATAGTGTTTGGGAAGGAACAAAGTAGGATCAGCTGGTAAAGGCATCATGATTTATGTCAGTGGGTAGCATTTGGGCAAGCATGAGTCTTTATTTTTAAGTTAGCTTTGAACCAAATGTTGACTGCTTGAGGTTTAAAAATGGTAAAATTATAGCTTTACTTTGGCAAAATTGCAGTTTTACTTCAGTGAATCTGCTGATCATGACTGGTATTGTCAGGAGCATTGTCAGACTTGCATTTGCATTCTTTGAAAATCCATACTGGGTTTTTTTGAACTGGAGTTCCTCATTATTTGCTCCTTTTCCAGCACAGGTTGTGGTGGAGTGGGCAGAAGGGTGGCCAGAGAAATGGAGGGACAACCTCCTCTCAAAAGGTGGTGCAGGCTGGAAAGATAAGCACATCAAGAGGAGAGGTTGCTGCTGCCTCAGCCATCTGAGCTGCTGGCCCAGGAGGAGTTAAAAGTGTTTGTTTCACAGGAAATTGGAAGAAATTTATGTGCGCAAGTGAAACTGAAAGGTCGAATGTGTGACTCATATCTATTGACAGATGGAATGAGCATAACATAAGAAGACAGTGACTAGAAAACAAGCAGGTTGTGTGAAAGTATTTTTAGAGACTAATTTCTACCCAGCTGTGTCTTCTATGAACAGAGTAAGTTTGTCAAAGTTACCTAGAAGTTGCCTAATAACTACCTAGTGGCAATTAATCACATTGATGGGTTTGAGTGGATCCTTCATCCCTTGGGAGGAAAACAGTCAGCATTTTATATCAGTTCCACCTGACACTCAGAAGTATGTAGGTAAACAAGAATTAAGAGGACATATAAGCTCCTAATAGTGCTCATAAACTTTTACATACCCACTTATTTTACCTCAGTTCCCCTGTTGACTCCCACTTCTGTGCTCTCTTCCCCTCTCAACCCATCTTTTTTTTTTTTTTTTTCAGCCTAAAATATATCCAACTTGCTTGTTATATAATAATGACTCATACTTTCATTGGCTTAAACTTTACCCAATCTTTCTTTCATGTCATTTCTGGTCCTTAAATTGAGATTTAGCCTCTTCAGTTTTGGCTACTACATTGTGGGTTATTTGGTAAATTCCACTGATACAGCTGGGGAAAAAATGATGCTGCAACCAAGTGCATAAAAATTGTTTATAATATGGGGATAAAGACTTGGCAATACTTTACATGGTAATGCATCTTGCTGGACAATGTATAGAAATCCATAAATCCTATATGGTGTTTAATTGTCTTCAGCAGATTTGGACCCAAGTGTTTTGGACCCACACTAAGGAGGGTTTATTTCTTTGTTGCCTGGGAATCAGCTTGGGCACATAATGCAATATACCATATATATTATTGGGTTTGTGTATTTTGTACACTATGGTGCTAAGTTCTGAGGCAATAAACTCCAAACCTAATAAATGCAATTTTTTTTTCTATTTTTGGCTTCATTTACATTTTGGCCTATGATCCCTAACAACACCTGGAAAATTATGAGTGAGAACTTTGTGGCAAAAGGAAATGTGCTGCTTCTACCTCTGCTCTCATCAGAAGAAAGGAAGGGGGGCAGAATTTGTATTTCCAGGAACATTAGGGGATGGATAGGGAAGGGACTTTTCATCCAGCTTGTGGGGTTCACTCTCCCTCTTCCCAAGCTGCTGGTCTTGTCATAATTTTTTTTAAAATTATCTTTATTTATTTAAAGGCAACTCCAATTCCTAGGCTATTAGATGCTTTCCCTGGGATCCTGACTATGAGTTGGGCTCCAGTTGTCAGACCTGCTCTATATCCAAGTGGAATAGTGAAAATACCATGCTGTGCAAGCTGATTAATTATTTCTGTTAAAGAGGGGAAAAGGAAAAGAGGAGAGATAGCCATTGACCTCAAACTGGGATATTTTAGAAATGACAAAATTTATTTGATTTATTTTCCAATCCTTTTATTTTGTTTGTTTTGAATGGAAAACCCAAGGGGAGTAAAGAGCTTCTTTTTCAAATAATATAATATTCCTACAGGAATAATGTATTAGTGGAAATCTTTTATATGAAAATAAAGTACTGAATGATAAAAAAATAAATCATGCAATTTGTGGGGCAATTTTTTTAATCCTGGCTGATAAAAATACATTAGTAAGCTTATGAATGAAATTGTCTCTTTTCAAGCATTACTCATGATCATCTCTATTTTAAATTATTGTTCTCCCAAAACTGAGGGGGGAAAAAAAATCTATTTTCCATCTCTTTTACTTGCATTCTTAAAAAATAGTGTTTTCTCTGCTTTCCATGAAAAATCTGTAGGAGAATACTGTTTCATACCTCAAATTTAAACTGAGAGACCTAAAATCCCATATACAATTAGGACTTACTTTAAATAAAAGTAGAAACTGGCAGGTTGCTATAAATGTAAATATTACAGCAGTGGGTGCCTGAGATCTTTTTTAATGTGAAGGGAGTGTTCCAAGTGCTGCCAGTGTCTGGTAGGATACATACCCTAACCTCCTTTCTTGAGAGGGGATGAATGGTCCAGTATTTGATTTAATCGGTGCTCTCCTCTGCTGTAGGGAGGTTTATGCTGATTTTTACAACTGATGGGAGGCAGATTATTAGTGCTGACATATTTCTTTTCCCTCCACAGTTGTGTAACCATTATTGCTGAGTACAGAAAAGAGCCCCCACCTGGAATATTTTTTTCTGTGTTCAAGGTTTTCACAGTTGTCTTTGTTTTGGAATCTTGTGTGCATGAAGTTTTATGAAATTGAAAACCTTCCCTTTGTTTTAGTTTCCTTGGGCATTTAGTGACTTTTCAAAGCACTTGGGGTAGGTTTTGGAATTGTGATTCCAGTCAATGGAAAAGTTGCAGGTGGTTAATAAGCAGATTTACACATCACTAAGAATATGTATGATATTTCTTAGGTGAACAAGAAGAAAATACAATTATGATTTTGCATATAAGGAGTACTTATAGCTAGGAGAAGTTCTTGCCTATTTCTTCAGCAATGAAATCAATTTTCTGCTTTAGATTTTAACTTTCTCCATTTCTGACCAAATTTGGAAAACTGTTCTTGATGCTGCTATCTATACCTCTAATACATCATTAAGATCTGTGCCAGAGCACATCCTGACCTAAACTAAACTCACCACTAATAAGATGATTAAAACTAATCTGCATCTCTGTATAAAAGCAGCACAAGGTCTGATCTGCAGCATTTATGTTTTGATTCTGCTTTTACCATGACCACTGAATGCCCTGGTATTGCATTTTATTCTGGAAATCAAGTATCCTCTTCATGTGATTGTGCAATTCATGCATGTACTTTTGACTTGAATCACCAAACTTTGGTCCACACCTGAACTGTGAAATGGAAAAGGAAGAAGGTGAGGTGAACAAAGTTAAGCTCCGACTGAAGATAATTAAATCTAATGACCAGAAAGAGTTTGACATATTTCATACATCCATATGCATGCTTGTTGATGATGTCAATCCTGCAATAGTCATCTCCTAGATCTTGTAGAGTTCTTCTTTCCCCTTTCCACCAGATTCTCCCCTGTCTGATGCATTAAATTAAATAAGAATTTTTACCCTTTTAGCTGAAGGTTGTTAGTACTCTTGCATACAAGCCAGCAAATATAAGCATTGCAAATTTTTGAAATCACCTGTAGAAATGTTGTAATTAAATTTTACTGGATTCTTCTCTTGCATTGAAGACAATGACTTGTCTTCAGTATTCTGTTATGGATATTGAAAACTCCAGTTACAGTATTATTTCACAGGTGACAAGCATTCCCACACATTCCTTAGGGAATTTTTAGACTGTTGCAGCCCTCATGAATAAAGTGAAATGGTGCAGATGAATTGATCGAATGTGTATGTAATTAATTGTAATTAATTGCAATTAATTAATGCTTGTGTACACCCTCTCATACTTACAAGCAAAGTTACTCAGCTACTTAAATAAAGGTTTCTGCTGCCTAGGTCATACACCTGAACCTGAAAACGTGTTGATTTCCTTTTCCCCTTGCTTATCAAAGAGGATGGTGCAGTGTGTGATCTGGCATCATTACCCTAAAGATTTTTCTGTATAATTAGTTTATGTTTTTCTGAGGTCTTACCAACTGTTGCTGTAGGAGTAGCACTCTGTATTAATAGCATTTCTCTTCTAACCTCTGATGCTGCTTTCAGTGGGTTTAATCTGAGTTTTATCTTACCTGCACACACAGAAGTATTTGGAAATTTTATTGATTGCCACAAGGGGAAACTCCCCCTGCTTGTGGCAGGAAGGCATCTAGCTGCTCTCTGTGGGGTGAGCTTCACCTGTGAGGAGCTCCTGGAGATATCTTCTTTCTGCTTCCATTCCTTGTCCATGGCCTTTTCATTTACAGCAATAATTTTGCCCTCCTTCCTGCAGCAAGAATGATGATTTGAACGAGACCAAGTGGAAGAACTGTAAGGAATGCTGAAATAAGTGTTGAAAGAAGCAGCCTTCCTCAAAGAAATTATTCCAAATGTTAGTTTTCCCACTGTATATACTTTGTGGTTATGTTTTAATTCTCCCACTTCTTCCAGGCATTTTCTGTGGTTTCTGTGAAGTTTGTTCCACCTTCAAATGGATGACACTCATGAGGAAAGTTTTTGGGATTTATAGTATCACTCAGTATACTCTGAATATTTTCCTCTTGTCAACTTCATAGCAGCTACCAGTGGCAGATGAGCAGCACACACTTTATATCTTGGGGAAAAGTGCATGGACTGGTGTTATTAGCCTCAAATGGATTGAATTTACTCCAAAGCTGGGATACTGCAGCTGGGGATACCTTGACAGGCAAATGGCATTTACCTTGGCTATCTGCCTGGTGCCCCTCCAAGCCCAGCAAAACAAGGAGCAGAAAATATAATAAAAGGCTTGTGGGTCAAGACAAAGACAGAGAAATCACCATGTACACGAAAATGCTTCTCCTGAGCTATCCTAGCAGTGGTTTCTTAATGCTTCAACACCTTTTGGGCAGAAAAAGATGTGTGAAGGAACTGAAAGACTTTCCTTCTTGTCACAGTTTAAAGCATGTCTGAGAAAGGCATGAAACAATAGCAGTGAATGACTGAATATCAACATTGCTGTGCTTCACAATCCAGTGGAAAGGTTCAGGTCCAGCTGGTAATAAATAGATGGATCATGTAGCTGTATGACTTGACTACAGAAATATGTAATATGTATGTGGTCTGCATTGTACTGCTCTCCACTGGTGCTTCTGGTAGCCCATGAGTAAATAGCTGAATAAAAAAAAAAAAAAAAAAAAGGAATTATTTTCACATACAAAAGAGAACATTCAGATGAATGGAAATGGCAGAAATAGGCATTTGATGCAGTCAAATAAATTTCCATTATTAGTTTATTTTGCTGGGCCATTCTCAGTTGAAGATGCACCAAATTTATAATCAGGCAGAGAAAAACCCCAACCCAAAATTACATGTTTTCTGTGAAGAGTGGTAATAGACTGGAAATCAGAAAAATGAGTTTGATAGTCTAGCAGCTTGCAGGCAGAGGGGTTCAACCCTCTCACCTGTGCTTTTGCTGTTTCCTGCTCCCTTCCTTCCCCTCCAACTTTGGGAATGCCATCCCTTCCACCTTCCCTCAGAAGACAAGCACTCTCTAGAGCAGTGCTAGCCTGAAAGAAGAGCCATTCCTAGCCATAACCAGAGATGGGAAGGAGAGGAACAGTTTTCCAGCTTTCCTTGCTGGGGTGGGTCACTGAGCTGGTTTTCCATCTTTGCCAAAGCTCAGCAGAGTGCAGCACATCTCCCCAGGCTGTGTGCTCAGCAGCCCCCCTGGGAAAGCTGCCAGGCTTCATCTCTTGAGATGCTGCACTCATTCCATTCTGTTCAATCTGCTGCTCTGAAGAGCCATTGCCACTGGGCAAGCTGAGGCTTGAGGGGCAGGAGCAGGACCCTGCAGTGGCTTTTGCAGCTGAGAACAAAGCTTGAGCAGTCTGTGTTGCTGGCTTCCCTGCTATGGAGAGACATGGGATCCAGGTACACACATGAAATGTTTACTGAGAACAGCTGAAATGCTAAGTCACTGCTTATTAGTCTGTGAACTGGAACCTTCCTTTGTTTTTAATAAAAGACACAGAGAGGAGCTGGCTCTGACTAAATCCACAGTGTGTGCAGGAAAGCAGAATCAGTGTGTTCCCATAACATCAGGAGTCCCTCAGTGATGCTTGTGTGCATGCTACGTGACTTAAACCTCCTTTCCTGCCATTGTTTCTTCCTTACTATTTATTTTAAGGGAGCATATTCATTTAACTGAAAATGCCAAGTGAGTAATGTGGAGCTAGACTGAGAAATACAAAAAGTGATCATTCTGCTAGAGGAATGATGTATTCTTTGTGCATAAATTCTGATGTTTGAGTGCCACTGAGATGCAAACATGACTTATTGCTGATAATGATGAGTGTTTCAGAGGCCCAGAGATTGTCAGAATCTCAGCTGTCATCTTGGTATTAATGAGAAACAAAGCATATCAGGGTGCATTTCTTAATAGACCATACCCAGAGTCTGAGACTAAGTGGTTTGGAAAAGTACTACATTGTTTATAGTAATAAAGGTGAAGAAGCACTGGAGGAAACATCCCTGGGGCTTAATCAATGATCAGCATATGAAGTAAGTCAAAGATTGTTTAGAATTGTTCCAAATGAGGAATAACTGACGTCAAGAGCTTGCTTGACTTCTTACCTGCTTCACACTCTGCTTGCCTGCAGTGACAAAAGTACAAGCAGAACAAGCTGGGTTAGGCTTGGGGTGGGGAGGAGGGGGTTATTTGCATTTAATTTAATTTATTTACAGGACAGAACTGTCACACACTGGTAAATCTGTATTTTGTTAGCACCAACAGGTAATGAAGGCAGGAACAAGTGATGTGTGCTGCTAGCACAGGGTTGCACTGAGCCACAAATGACATTTTGATCACTAACAGGGTTTTTTTTTTTTTTTTTTTTGGTGTTAGCAGCGTGACGCAGGTACAGGGCCAAACTCATTGTGACCCCACGGCCAGAAATGTTCCACAGAATTCCTCCTGCCTTGCAGCCCTTCAGGGAAGGAGTTGTTGAGGTAGGACAGAAAAGGAATTCTCAGAACACTGGAGCAAACATGCATAATGCATTGACACAGGTGCTGTGTAGCTGCTGTGGCTGGGGCTGCTTGCATGGACACATTAATTTCAGCTCTTGGTCAGGAAACAGCTCAAATAATGAAATTTTCCTGGATATTTTTAATCAGGTGACTAAGCCTCTCTGACGTCCACAAGTGTCTCTGCACTGATCTCTTCTGAGATCCTAAAACAAGTCTGAAGTCCATCTTCCAGAAAGTTTATGCACACCAGGGAAGGAATTTGTCTTGAGGGGAAAAATAAAAATGATGTGCCTGTGACTGTTTAAAAGCATTGTTCACACAAGGCTCATGTAGTTTTCTATTTAATCTGCTAAAGGGAAAAGGAATGCATTTAGCTAAACTAAGGTAAGAAAAGGAAGAGTGGATTGTATCACCTGTGAAAAGAGTGGAAGTGTTGTTGGTCTTGTTCCAACAGCTGGAATAGCTTCACAACTGATTTTTCCCATTATCAGTGTGGAAGCCCAGGGCAGAGCAGTGAGCCCACAGCACTGCACAGACTAAAAATCACCTGCAAGGGCAAGCCAAACTTTGCTTTATACTCATGGATGGGTATTTTCCTTCCTGCCTCTGGGTGACTGAGTCTTCTGCCTGCACTAGAACCTTGTTGTGTGAAAAATGTTGCCTGGAAAGTTACCTGCCTGCTCTGTCCTTCAGCTCTCCACTTTCCAACAATTTCAGTTTTCATCCCACATATTCCTATTTGCTTCAGATAAAGCATTTTCCCAATGGACACCAGCCTTGTTCACTGTACAGACAATACATATCCTGAAAGCTGCCCAGTCTTTGTCAGGAACATCCATGACAGACTCATCTGAAAAATAGCTTGTGATCCTGCTGAAGTTCTTGGGGTTTTTTTCTCTTTTTAGTGCAGTTACCTGTTACTTCAGTGGGATTCAAAATTGTTTCAGAAATGTTAAATTCATTGGCCTGCCTGTGGTATTTTCTTCAAAAGATGTTGAACATATGGAAGAAAAATTTGCTTCAAAACCAGGTTCTGGGTAGTTCAAGTAACCTCTCTGTGTGTCTGTGTCACTGACTTGAGATGGAGCACTGTTGGGAATAAAGAGCTAGCATTTGGGCATTGAATGAGAAAACACCCCAAAAAACTGCACAGAGGTTTTGTAGTTGACTTAATTTTGCTTTCATTAGGTCAGCCCTTGTCACTGTGTGTAGCAGGAGTCACAGTTAAGAGTAGAATAAATACAGCTCAAATATTGCCAGCTAGAAACTTCCAGCAAATTATCAAGTGGAAATTCTCCCTTCCAGTGTTTCAGCTGTACATGTTCTGGTCAGTCTGCCACACACACCTTCCTCCTTTCTGGGAATGGAGCTGAGCCCATGAGCTCCTCAAATGTTTGAATTTCTCCCAAATTAGTTTTCCATTTATCCCTCTGGTCTTCATTCTTTCCATCATATTAACTCTATTAGATTTAGGGAATTGTCTTAAACTCCCTAACTGTGATCTGGCATTATAACAAGTCAGTTAAGATTTTTAGCATATTTTTAATGGTTTGGGGGTTTTGGACAGTTGAGTTTGGGTAATTTTCTTAGGTTTTTGCCTATCATTGGTAGGACACATCACTTAAGTAAAATTTCAATGGCTGGCATTCCCAATCAGACCTAACTGAGCACTGCTAAAATTCAGCTGTGTTCTATTTTGTGCACAGATGAGTTACAGGACTTAAATAACCCAAGCATGTTCAATTGAATGTCTTCTTTGTTTTTACTGTGTGATTAATCAAGATTTCATAATGATCAGTAACCCCTTGGAAGTGATGACATCAGCAGTGTTTATTCCCTCTAAACAGTCACTACTTTCAGTTTGTTTTAATATTTAATAGAAAACACTACAGACAGGAAGGATGAACTGTATTCTGTGAATATTCTTTATCCATGGAACAGACCAGAATTCTTTTTCTTGTATGACTGTGTGAGGGGGGGATATGTGAATCACTCTCTTCTCTATTCAGCAGAAGGCCATGTGGTTTTAAAATGTCCCTGAAACTTTATTTATAGAGGAATGTTGGTTCTGGAGCCTGTCTTTGGGAGGAGATGGTGGAGAATGCTAGTCACAGTGAGTGCTCACATTTATCAGCAGATATCAGACAGGATTGCAATCAGCCTCTGCCACCTCTTGCCTTCTTTAGGCAAGCAGAGATGAGTGGTTTAAGAAGACATTTGATTTGTTTGTGTGTCCACTGCAATAGGAAAAATGCTTTCAATTTTTTTTTTTCTTTACAATTACCTCGTAAGATCACAAGAACCTTATTCTTATGGTAATATAAACATTTAAAAAACTCTGTCTTTAATAAAAAACAGAGTGGGTAAAGGAGAGCATGGGAGCATGGAGCACCTGAAGAAACCTGCATTGCATCTATTGTGCTGAGGCATGAGAGTATCAAAACTTGGCTTATCATTTTAGAGAAATCAGAAAGCATTTCTAACACCAGAAATCTGAAAGTATCCTTGAAGAGCAGCAATACTTCCTGTGCCTGTTATCTGTTCTAATCATGGGTCAAAATTTTGGATTTATTTGGAGCAAGTCACTGAAATGATGAAATTACTTTCTAGCTGAGTTGCCCATGTGTTGCTTACTTGCCAATAAGTGAAAAATGAAAGCATCACTTTTATTGACCAATCTATTTTTCTTGTTGGTTTAATGATAATACTACAGACTTCTCTGCTTGGAGAAGTCCTGATTTCTCTCCTGAGTGATGAGGGCACCCTGGAATCATACAAATAGAATCATTCTGCAGGTTTTGGACAAACTATTTTTTCTATTCCTACGCATAAGTTTAATTGGTTCTTGAAAATTTGTTCTAGTTGCTAGCATAGGCTTCTTCCTACAAAAATGCATTTGAATGTAAGCTCAACATAAAAACTATTCCAAAATAATCCCTACATCATGTGACATTAATCCCCAATGAACTTCTACTTGATAGGGTAATTTCTACAGCAATGGATTAAATATTAGAGAATCACAAAATGGCTGTGCTTGAGGGAACTTCTGGAGATCATCCAGCTACCCCTGAAATATTTGAATGCACAATTACATTTGTGATGCTAAGATATTAGTATATCTTCATTTTTACATTTCACACATGGAGAATAAGGTTAAGGGGGGAAAATACCTGGAGGAATGCAGAATCTATTTCCCAAAGTAGACTTTTATGGGTTTTTTTTTTTCAGTTTGATGTAAATTACAATATTCTCAGAAACCTCATTGTGTGCCTTGATCAGAACTTAGAATCGAATTCTTACTCCCTTAAGCTCAGGATTCTTTCTTCCTTTGAATTTTCATTTAAATTATTTTTGTTATACATTTCCTATAATAAAATATATTATATTTATATTTATATTTATATTTATATTTATATTTATATTTATATTTATATTTATATTTATATTTATATTTATATTTATATTTATATTTATATTTATATTTATATTTATTTATATTTTTATGTACATTTACATCTATATCTATATCTATATCTATGTCTATGTCTATGTCTATGTTTATGTTTATGTTTATGTTTATGTTTATGTTTATAATATATATTTTTATATAATATATATTTATAAAATAATATCATATAAAGAAGCATCTTCAGAGTGCTTTGAGAAGAGAGGGCTTACAGTGGTGAGGGGTCCTGGAAAAGTTTCTATGATGAGAGTGTTTCTTTCCTGTTTTGCACCTACCCACAGCATCACTGCAGACACTCCAGCCTGTGTGTCAAATGGGTAATTAGAAGTGAAACCTGGCCCCTCTGATATCAGACAAAACTCCCTCTGACTTTGGTGGAGCAACATGTACCACCCCATCACTTGCAAATATGCAGAATGCAGCACCAGGGCTGAGAAGAGAGTTAATATCAGTGTAAAGATTTTTTAATTGGTAAAATATGCCTCAAACAAGTGACTGTGGCCAAAGGCACCTGGTGTTGAATTTTTAGCTTTCCTCAAACACATCAAAACTAAGCACTGAATTTTATGATCTATTGCTAAAAGTGTGTAAAAATTCCAAACTAAGAAGGAGAAGCTTTGTAGGCACAGCTTATGATTTATCCAAGCAATGCAGTGAGCCAGTGAAAACTATTAGCAGTCTGTCTCACACTGTGTGTTGCTTGGGTTAGGGGAGTTAACAGCAAAGATGGTGTATCCTTACAAGCTGACTAGGGAAAATTACAGAATTCCTTCTGAGTAAACAACATTAGAAATGCCTCCCCCTTCCCCCCCTCATATTCCCTTTTGTTCCTTCTAAAAAGATTAAGTTAATCAAAACCTCGTAGATTAAATACTTAAACCTGTAGATAACCACCATTTTTTATTGTTAATTAGACGTGGAGAGGAGCAGTTTTCATAGGATGCAGAGTCCCTAAATTTAGCTGTGGAATATTACATTGATCACACAAAAAAGCATCATTGATCCTCAGGGGAAGGGTTGGACGTCAGTGTGTGCGTTGTGGCTCAGACCACCTCTCACCTGTGCAAGGGGGTTCCAGTGCATCCTGGTCCTTGCTGCACATAGCAACAAAATGTGATTTGCCATCCTTAACCCTCTGAGCATCCTGAGCATCTTAGCAGGATGATTCACACGCACTCACTCTGCTGTGCTGCATCTGAAATCTTTACACCAAAAGGGCAGTGCTTTTATCTTCTCCTCCTCTCTCAATTTTTTAATGTATGTTGTATTTGTTTAAATATTTAATATACACTGAAGCCATTAAAACATGTCTGTCAAAATCTGTGATATTGCACCTTCCTACTATGACAATTACTCCTTTCTTTAAATGACTTGCAACCTTTATACAATTCTGAAATTAAACCCTGGCATGATGCAAAGTGCTACATTTTACTTCACCTGTTTAAGCTTACCAAAGGCAGTGAATCTTATTAAAACACTGTGCAGAATATTTTTATTGCTATGTAGATTTTGTCATTATGCAGTATGATAATTCTCAGATCCTTTTTCCAGCAGTCACTAATTAAGTGTAACAGGCATGCATCCAGACACTCCTGAATTTTAATCCTCATGTTTCTTAATGAGTTGATCAAATATTACACAGAAATATGGGACTCACTTAAAATACAAATATGTAATTTGTATAATTGTCCAGCTAATAAATGATGTCTAAATATTATGATTGTTTGTGCAAACACTTAGGGATGTGTCCATGCAAGTAGCATGTGCACATGCAATTAAATATTCTATACACATAACTGTCCATAAGGATTTTCAGAAGCATGCATGGCACTACATTTGCAGAATACTTTCAATTCTAGACACAGGTCTTACTCAAAAATAACAAAATCTATTTCTATTAAAAAATAATGATATATAATTAAGTTCTTAGAATGGCAATAGTAATTTAGATAAAACAATACCCAATAGCCTCAGCTTGTCACCTGACTGCAGCACTGACCTTTCCTATGCTCTGAAATTATGGAAGAGCTTCTTTCCTCCCTTTCTTTGCTGATGGGAAATTCCTGTCAGCTGAAGTGCCTGATATTTGACCACCTTTTAAATGTTTTGCATGATTTTGCAGAGTCAAGGAGCTTCCAGTAATTCAGATAAGCTTTCAGCAAAGATCTAAACATCCTGCTGCTTAGCTAAAGTGATGCTTTGACGTTCAATACCACTTAATTTTGCTTCATTCTTCTTCATCTTAAAAAGCATCTACACAAACTCAATATTATTTATTGGAAGAAAAATGAAAGAAAAAAACTGTCAGTTGTGAGAAGCATTTATTTTTCTACATTATCAGTGGTATAAGCACAATAACTCTGAATGGTGGGGGCCAGCCAGAGCTGTCTCTGCTTTACTCAGTACAACATGATTTAGTTGGGTTCAGTTGTTTGTTTGTTTTTTTTTTCCAAATCCCTGGGCCAATAAAGGCTGAGAAAGCCACAGAGACAGATTGCTCAGGCACCAAAGAAAGAGAGTGTTTTGTGCTGTTGAGCAGCAAGCTCTGTGCTTGTGTGAGAGAGGCACAGGGAATGGAGAAGCAGGAGTGGATCTGCAGAGGGAAATTGCTGCTGCTGGGGGCCTGATATCCCCATGGCATTGCCATGGAATGGCTTCTTGTCACAGCAGCTCTACTTAGTGCCATGGTGTCTTATTTAACCAAAAGTGTGTGTTCTGTCACCATCTGTTAAACCAGGTGGGGCAGTGACCCTGATCTCTGTGGGAGATATCCTCTGTTAATGGGCCATCTTTAAACCAGCTGGGCAATCATCTTTATCTTCCCACAGCCCATCCTCCCTCCAGGAGATATCTCCTGTTCATGGCCAGTGAGTCCCAGGGCATGACTGATAAAATTCCATCATCCCACTGGGAGATGCTCCAGCCAGGGGAGGAGCCAAGCCTTTCCTACCCAGATAAAAACTGAGATTTGGGACACCAAGGCACCTTCTTTGCACTGGATTCCAGAGGAAAGCCAGACCTTTCCACATCATCCCTGGAGCTTCAGAGGAAACTGCACCTTCTCCAGGAGCACTGCTCCAGCTGAACCACATCTGCCCCTGCAGGAGGATGCAGCCACCATTGAATGGGACTGTGCCAACACCCTGACTGACTGACGGGTGTCAGCGTGGATTCTGACTCTGGCAGGGCTGGGATTGTTCTGTGTAATACTGCATTTCTATTTTAATTTTCCTAGTAAAGAACTGTTATTCCTAATTCCCTTATCTTTGCCTGAGAGCCCCTTAATTTCAGAATTATAATAATTTAGAAGGAAGGTGTTTACATTCTCCAGAGAAAGGCTCCTGCCTTTCTTAGCAGACCCCTGTATTTCAAACCAGGACACACGGGCTGCTGCCTGCCCCTCTGCAGCTGAGTGTGGTGAAGAGCCCCTGCAGTGTCTCCTCAAGACAAAATCCAGTTATTGCTCAGTGAGTTCCCCCTCAGTGTGAACCAAAGCCCAGTAAAAGGGATTGGGCAGAGACTCTCCTCAGAAGGGTTGTTCTAACCTGTGCTGAGACACTAATAGACTTTCAGTCTTATTTTCTCTGTATGGGACACAACATGTGAACCTGGTCAGTCCAGAAAGAGTTTTTAGGAAAAGAATGTTTAAACCAAAATTGATCTTGGCTCTTACACACAGCTTTGAAAGTGAAAGAGCACAGAAGAATATCCATGCTGGGATAGCGCTCTTTCCTTCTTACAAATTCCTCTCCAAATCTCCATTGAGATATTTAGCTACTTACTGTAATATATTTTCCAGTGATGGTTATGCACATATTCTGAAACTTTGATTTTATTATCTATTTTTTAGATATTTTTGACCCTCTCCTGAATAAATTCAACTTTTTGTATGATGTCCTTTAATTGCCAATTTATTTAACAATCTAATTTAAAGTAATAACATAAATTTCAATGGGACCATCAATTCCTTTTGCAACTGGACCACCCCCAAACCAAAAATGTCCAGCAAAGAATATTCACCGAGGGAGAGTTTGAGAAATGAGGAGATGGATCAGGCAAAACCAAAAATACCTCATTTTGACCACTGTCTCTTCTGTAGACATGAAATGGGTATCTTGGGAGACTGACAAATCTTCCTGCTCTTCTATTCCATCCTGATGCATGCCAGTCCTTCAATATTTTCCAGAAGCTTTCCAATATTCTTTGCAATATACTTTTATGCTCCAAGCAAGATAAAAGATGTAAGAGCTTTTTGGAACTACAAATGCTGTAGCTATATGTTGTAGCCACTGTGCAGGGTCTCACTCCCACTTGTGAATATGATATGTTGCCCTTCATACTGGCAAAGTTTCATAGCAAGAGTCTTCAGGGACGCTGCATTCAGCCTATCACTGTTCATGAGAGAATTAGCCTGGGAATTTCACCTGTGAATTCAAACTCCTTTATTTTACAGATGGGGCTAAACTAGTTTGTAAGAAAAACATGATTCATGCTTTAGATGCAAAGCTCTTCCCTCAATTATCAATAGTGCTTTCATGTGAACTAGAAAGCAGCTGTTACAGATAAAATTCAGAGTAAAGCAAAAGGGTAGACTAAACATTCACTCCATAGAGTTGTTTTTATCTAGAGATTGGGTATCCATCCATTATATGTGGCTGCAAAGGCTAAACTGTCCTTTTTAAAGCACTCCATCTGCAGTGTGTCAAAAATAGTGCTGTCCTGCACATGCTTAAATTTTTGGCAGCAAAGTGACACCTTAATTTCTTTTACAGTAAATATATAGACACATTACACAGTGATATGTAGAGCAGACGTTTCTAAAAATGCAAAGAAATTCCAGTCTGTTCATGTTGGTGTAGTAGTTTTAGTACTTCAAAAAAGAGATGGTTGGGCAATGCAGTCCTGGTGAAACATGAATATTTGAAGAGCCTGTGCACAAACACCTTGTATCAATGGGTATGGCCATGACATCTATGAACAAAAAGAAAACTTATTTTAAATTTACCTATAGAAGAAAATGAAGCTCTCCTTTTTAAAAGTTTTCAAAGTGAGGGACAATTCTTGTATTCAGAGTTCCAGCATAACAGGCTTGACTCATCGATAGATGACACATCAAGCACAGGGAATTTGAAAAAGCACTGCTTAACCTCACTAAAAAAATCATGGTTTTGAGAACAGGAAAGAAGGAAAATTGCTTTCTGATCCTTGACTCCGCTATGTTCAAAAAGGGTAATGAATGTTCTGATAAAATACATTTCATTGGACAAATAAATCTGGTCCAAACTGACAATGTTATGTAAAGGGTTGTTCAAGTCCGTTTCAAAATCATCTTGAAACAGACAAAAAACCCCAAGCAAACCAGAAGTCCACTATGAGACAAGAAATTAAGTTTACCAGTGCATCCATTTTTTTTGGTTGTTTCTCTTGCAAAACTTTTTAGTGACCTCCTTCACTTAACAGACTAACCCAACAGTATAAAGAACATGAGGAAGGGTATCAAAACCAAGCTCTAAATTGCAAAGTACCCAAACAAACAGACTTTTTAAAAGGAACACCACCACACACACATCCTCCCAAGGCCATTCACAGGTGGACAGCCCCAAGAATGAGAATTTCTTTTGTCTCCCATACCAAATAGTGCAACGTGGTGCCTTGCATCTCATTTACAGCTTTAATTAATTAGAAGATCATAGCCACACCAGGTCAGTATTACTGCTTAATTCAGTTGCTTAAAAAAAAGCATCTCTTGCTGTTTGAGGTGCAATGGAGTATCTGAGACAGATGCTTGGGATTTGGAGATTATGATCTGTGGAAACACATAACTTTCTAGGCTAGCAGCTAGAGGCCAGCATGAATATCCTAGACCTTGTCAAAAAGCACTAGATAGCTGTTAAATACAATGAACTTTATGTTTTCAATGTTTTAATGCACCTCAAACATCTTTGGAAATCAAGGGGACAGTAAACTTCAGAGTTACTTCTTTGAGCCCTAAAATTGTGCCATTGTGCAATTGTTAAAGGTAGTACAAGTTATTGCAATTGGAGAATATATCTGTTATTAATGATTTATGGGACACATCCACCTTTTTATTATTTTAATGAATAGAACCAATGGAAGAAAATAGAAAGCCCATATCTTGCAAAGCATGTCATTCACACACAGTTTTTGATTCCCCTAATGATAAAGGACTAATTACACAAAGTGATGAAAGATATAAACATTTGTGAATAATTAAGGTGTGGAGAAACATATCTGAGTAGATAATGTACAGATTTGCACCTCAAAACATAATATAAAACGTGTATAGAAATTATGCATAGGAATATCTAGGGAGCCATTCACAGAAATGAAAGTAAGGCAAGCTATTCTGGGAAGCTAAAAAATATATCCACAGCCTATAAGCTTTTAATGAAGAAAAATGTTTGCTTGTTCCAGGGAGAGAAAAAAAGGGTTAATAACCAGGTACTGCCTGCTTTAAGAATCACATGAGTGTCAACTCTTAATTTTTTAGTAAACTATCTAAATGCAGCAGACAATAGCATCCATTTGGGAGATCTCCTCAACTCGGTGCAGTCTGACAGCATGAAGAAGTGTTTGCATTTCCTTCACACTTGCTGAGCAAACTGACAAAACATTAAGCATCACGAGTGTTAACACTATTTGTTTACCATGAAATGGAGGTTTTGCTGCAAGAGCAGGAAACAGCAGTAGTGAAATATCACATGGTGCAGCTAGAGAAACTCTTGGGAGACTTACAGAAACCTAACAAGGCAGGAATCATCAGAGGAAAGATTTGTCAGCCAGCTGCTTACCTCTAAATTTGTGATGTATGTTTAATATCTCAATTTCCCTTTTACAAAACTGGGGACTTGCATGTGTCTGATAAATGTGCTCTAATGTTGTTGTCCAAAATATTGTTGCATATAAGAAAAAGAGTTTAACATAAAAATTGAGAGCATTGCTTCCAGTTGTCTGGGTGATATTTCATCCATGGGTCCACATGGATGGAAACAAAATGGAAAAATGGGAATATCTGCTTTCTGTAGAAATAAGGAAGAAAAGAAATTTTTAAAATCCTTTGCAATTTGTATAAGAAAAGATGTTTTGCAACACTTTTTTGTATCTGTTAAGTGTACTATCCCTAATATATTAGTTACAATTGACAAAACTGAACTTCTGACTATCTCTTTAAAATATTTTTTCTCAGCAATTCTCAACCATTTATTGTTTCCTCTGTTGTGAGGAACAGAAGGATGTAATCTGGTATGAAGATAGCTGAGGTTTATTTAGTGTCTATGGTCAAACAGGGAATTTATCCTAACAAGTGTTTTTTTGGAATCTTTCCCCTCTAAACCTAAAGCCTCTCAAAATCTTGACATTATATATACATGCAAGATAAAGATAAACTTGTTTGGAACTCATGAGATTTTCACAGAATAGTTAAAATTACACAGATGCACAGCTGAAAATTATGTCTTGTTTAATTGTGTGCCTGGAGATGGATTTTTGGGTACTGACATTTGAAA
This sequence comes from Oenanthe melanoleuca, assembly GCF_029582105.1. Taxonomy (NCBI): domain Eukaryota; kingdom Metazoa; phylum Chordata; class Aves; order Passeriformes; family Muscicapidae; genus Oenanthe; species Oenanthe melanoleuca. The sequence continues at coordinate 3,476,567 of NC_079339.1, forward strand.
ATGTTGGCCTTTGCATGGAAATTACTCCATGATAAATCTGTTCAATTAATGAAATTTTATGTCCAAATATCTGTCACAGTGAACAGAACCAACATTGATGCTATGTCTTAAATTCAAGTTATTTTCTAATATTTTGTGAGTTTCTTAGCATTTGGATTTTCTTTGCCAGTAATCAAGGTGGGTACAAGAGGTTCTTTTTCCAATACACTTGATCAAAAGAATAAGTAAAAGTCCTAAGAATTTCAAGAAATTCTGCAGATGCAAAAAATTTCTTGACTAAGGAAAGCTAAACATAGTAGACTAGAACTTAAGACTTTTTCTCCTATATAAGTTTAATAGTTATGAAAGTTTTGAGCTATATTGGAAAGCAATGAAGATATTATAAAAGATGTTCTGAAGTTGTTTTAATTTTTCGAATGGAAATTCTAAACTTTTGAGATATTTTTATTTACTTTTATTTTTAATTTTTCTTCACTCCCCATTTTTTTTTTTTTTCTTTCAGTGAGAGTGTTGTAAAGCCAGAAAAGCACTTGTGAGAGGTGGGAATGGAAACAGTGAACAGAGGAAAGTGGGTTAGTTAATTTTTCTATTGGTTTTAATAAATGAACCTCCAATGAAACCACTTGCAAAAACCTCAATTTTGCAAAAAGAAGCCATTGAAAAGCATAATTTTTTGTACATTCTCTGGAAGTATTTAACTTCAGTACAGCTGTAGTGTCAGTGCTGGAAAACAGTGTCCTACTCATCCATTTATACAGCTGAACATGAAGGAAGACACCCATGACCTTGGAGGGCAGGAAACAGCAGGTACAAACTGAAACATGAGGTATTCAAACTTTGGTTCAGAGAAAGACCTTTTCCCCTCAGGGCACTGGAATAACAGAACAGGTTGCCCAAGAGAATTGTGTATTCTCCATCTTTAGGGATTTTTCAAGATGTGACTGCTCCAAGTCTGGAGCAACCATGTCTCATCTCATGGCTGACCCTGCTCTGAGCAGAAGTTTGCACTGGATGACCTGCCAAAATCCCTTCCAAACAGGCTTTTCCCATGTTTTAAAGATCCTGCATTCAAGCTTTTGTTGTCTGAATATAGACAGTCCTTTCAAGATTTTTTTTTCCCTCTCAAATGATCAATGCACAACTTAGAGTGTGTATATGAAGAACTGAAAACTGGATGGAGATGACCTCTGGCTACAAAGCCAGCATTTGCTATAGGTCCTGGAGGCTGTGATGTGACTCAGTAAAGGACTGAAGTCTGCTGGTCAATGGGCATGGGATGGGACTGCTGCCTAAATCAAACAGGGACAGTAAATCCTGCAAAGGAAAACTGAAGGATGGTCTTTTATTGTCAAGAGGCTGGGCAGCACTGCAGGCAGCTTGCTAGGATAAGACTAGTCTTTAGGATTATGTCTCAAGTTTCTACCTCTGAATTTCCTGTTCTTAACACCTATGAGGTCCTTGCCTCTTTAATCTCATTAATTGTTTTCCTTACAGACCAAGCTCTCCATAGACAGACACCATGTGAAGGTATCCACAGATATAAACAGTTTATACTGAAGTGAGAAGTCTAAATTGATCCTTCATGAATATTTAATGGTGATAAAGTTTGTCAGATTAATACAACTCAGGGGTCAGAGTTGAAAAAAAATTTATTTTTAACTCTCTGTGAAAAAAGCATGTATTGATCTTTGTCCACCCATGAAACTGACTCCTAACAAAATGCACAGATCTTTTCTAGAAATTCCAGAAGAAACTTCCAGAAGGAAAATATATTAAGATGATATGTCACTGAAAACAATTCTGTTTCCACAGATAAAGCAACAATTTTGGCTGTCACAGCTATGGGATGTCTCTGTGACTGTGTATGCACAAAAGTGAATATGAGCAAAGAAAGTTAAGTCCATACACTTCTGACAAATCCTTGCACTTGCAGTGTTCTATAAATTAAACTCCTGCAGAAGATACATTCAAGGCAGAAGTTGATTTTTAATCTATTTCTTCTGTGAACTTTAGTGGAATTGTTGCAGTTATTTTCTTTTAAATGAGAAGGGGATACCATATTTAATTTCCTCCTGTCTACAGATCAATAATTTGATGTTCTTCTTGACATTGGGTAGGGTGGATTTTTTTTTATGACTCCCACACTTAATTTTAATTCCTTTTCATTGGAATACAAAAAATTTAAAAGCATAAAGCAGTGCATTTTGAACATAAATGTATGAAAAATATGATTAAATGGTTAACCACCTCTTCTGGCCAGGTATAGAAGCTCTCAAATTCAAGGTGAAATTGAACTCATTAAATTTTTTTGTATTTCAAAGTTCAGTTGTGTATCCCAAAACCAAAGTAAGCCACCTACACTTGTACTTATTTGTATTGCCCTACACAACATTAAAAATAGAGAAAATTTTATTATCTAGGTATTTGTTATGGAAATGTAGATTTCATTCTTATCTTTTGGCTCTCTACATCCCTTGGGAAATATTCTTTCCATTTAGTGATAGATAGGAGAATTATATTAATAGAAACAAGATTTAGCCAAGTTATTAAAATTCTCTGAATTCTGAGTTAGGACTACAAATATTGCAGCAAGGCCTCTTTCCATTTTCAGTCCCTAGCAATTTCCCAAACTTTCATGTAGAGCAAAATATTTACCCAGTGAGTTAGGGAAGAGCTGAAGGTTAAACATTCTATTCAAATATATTGAACTCTTTATTGGTGTTTGGAATATTTTATCAGTTCAAGAAAGAACTGTTGATCTCTGGTTGTTTGAGGTTTTTCCCAGTTACTCCTATCTTTTAAGTTCCATTATATTCATCATTTAGTATAAGAGATGTCTTACTCAAGTTTGCTCCAATTTTGTTTAGTTTAGTAATTCCACTGCAAGGTGGGCTTTACAGACAGGACACAATTTTCCCCTTGTATTACCAAAAACCCTGAAGAAATGGAGTTTGCCTCCTCAGAGCTGTAGGACACTCACCTTAACTCTCCACTTATTCAGTGTTTTTCCCTGCACTGGCTGCTCCTGGCACTGAGAGTGTTTCTCCTCTTGCTGCATGATCACACAGCAAAGCTGAATGGAACTGAGGAGGAAATGTGGGGAAGGAACATGGATTTATGCAGAGACCACCAGAAGGATTTGTTTCTTAGCCTTCCATCACATGTGAAAAATTCTCTTTTGGCTGTTTATAGAAACATTTTATTTAGTAGGTTTGAATGTGCTCCACCTAGTTTGCTTACCTCCCCATCATCCTAATGTTTGCAAAATAAATTGAGATGAAACTGGAGATAGTAAATGGTTTGAAATCACCCTGTGCAGAGAGGAGTATGGTGTGCCTTACATGAGAAGTTTTTGATATTGTGATCTCATATTTGACATTTCCAGAGACAGAAGTAATGTCCATTCTGTCCTTGCACACAGAGGATGCTACAAGAAATTGTAGTCAGATTCCATAACTCAGGGAACTGATGTCTGGGGAACTTCCCTGCTCTGTTCTTTCCTGATGGGAGGTGAAAATATAACTAAAATGAATCAGACGAAAAAGGAAACTTCATTGTCTATTTATTCTTCCCACCTTCACCTCCTAAGTGAGTGGAAATGATGAAAATCTATGACCTCATCTCAATCTAAAATTGGAGGAGTTAATTCTTCCCTGAATCACATCTCTCACAGCTTGACAATTATTTTCAAACCCAAGCTTTGACACCACACCTGTGTAATGAAATACCTTTGGGTGGACACCAACTTCCCCCCTAAACAAAGGTAACCTGCATGAGATGGAGCCAGAACTGGAACACAGAGAAGGTAAATTAAAATCCTTCTTATTGCAAATTCTTGCATTATCTGCCTCCATGAAGTTAATGAAACCCCATCTTTAAATAAATATTTTTGTTCCCACTGTGGATCTCTTCCAGATCCTTACTCTGATGTATAGGAAGCTTCTTTTAAACTTATTTATGGACAGTTTATGCACATTTACCCTGACACAGTGGCCTTTCACACAGCCTTTCCCTGACTGCTTTCTCTGGTATATTTCTAGGGAACAAATTTATTTCTTTCCTTGGCTTCTCCCTCTTCCCAAAGTTTTTATTCTGTTTGGAAAAATAAGCCATTTTGGTCAGATTTTTTTCCTTTAATTATTCTATCAATTCTTCTGTTTCCTTGCTCTGTTAAATTTGTTCATATCAATGATGGATAAATGCCAGGAGTGTTCCAGGTAAGACTTTATCTTTTGAGAATCTCATGTTTAAAATTCAACCAGTGCCAGTCTGATAATGATTTCCTTCCTATCTTCAGAAAGAGTAAAGATACCATCAGTGGATATTTAGCAAATATGAGGTCTGCTTTTGCAAACACTGACACTAAAAGTGGCACACATAATTATATGCTCTGATGTGGGTCAAAATTATTTTTACTCCCTAAAACAAAATATAAAGTCCTTGCTTGGGGAGTAATGTTTTGATTTGGGTATTTGGCCATCTTCAGCAACTTTTGTACAAATAGATATTGTATCTGTATATGAATGGATATTCATGATTTCTAGCCCAAAATTATAGGCCTGATTCCCCCTAGAAACCTAGTGCAAAACCACATAAATTATTTCAATAAAATTCCATATTGGTGCTTAATGTATCATCCACTCCACTTTCAGACTTCTTTTGAGATGTCCTAGCCTAAAAGACAATTTAAAAAAAAATTATAATATTAATTTTACCCATTAAGCATCACAGGCTGAAGCCACATGAAAACACAGGGCAGGTGCACTGTATTTCCTGTCTATTTGCTCTGTTTCTGCATTCTTCTTTCCCCAGTTTCCACTAATATTCAGTACATTATAAATTTTTAGAACTAGATTGGAATAATTTTGGTTTCCTAGTCAGCCTTTGTTGAATAGAAATATATTATTTAGACCTGTGAAAGATCTACCAGGACCCAAAGAAAAGGTGTAAAGCAGCCACTTCATCTCACCATAGCAGCAATTAAATTATTAATCAGTTATCTTAGTTTGTTATGAAAGGATTAATTGTTCAGGTATATCAGTGTGATTGAAATGTTCCTTAAATTCCTTAAATACCTGCAGGGGCAGTGACTCCACCAGCTCCCTGGGCAGCCCATTCCAACCCAAATCACTTCTGTAGGAAATTCTGAACCTCCCCTGCCTCATCCTTAGTCTGTGTCTTCTTGTCCTGTTGTTGGTTGCCTGGGAGACAGTCTGACACTTTGGTTCTTAAAAAAAAAAAAAAAGCAACAAAAGCTCCATGACAGAAAAGTGTAAGGTGAATAACATAGATCTTGCTTATTTCATTATTTCATGTATTTGAGACAAATCTTTCATACCCAGAAACCCACATCTAGAATGATAATATTGCCTGGAAATGGTTTTTCTGGGTGTCAGGTTAGGTTGTTTGGAGAGTGTTAATTTTGCAGAAATTAGCTCTGTGAAGATGTAGATGCTCTGCAAGATGTGTTGGGTAAATAACTAGTTTGATTTCCATTAAACTGGAAGGTTGTGCAAGGTTTCTGTGTTGGGATGTCCAGGCTATGCTCATGACCCTGTTATCCATTAAATGGGATTTGTTTGCTGCACACAAAAAAAAATATAAAAGAGTTTCTTGGGCTGTACCCAACCACCACTATTAAGTAGTTTTATTACTGCTGAAGCTGTACCCATTGACAAGTGAGGTTTTTTTTCTTTAGATGAGACAAGATTCTTGACTTCTAAAATCTGAGTGCAAAGACCAAATCAGTCTCTGGGCCATCCTTACTTTGGGTGTTTGTGTGAGGTTTGTCAGCTCAGAACTCACTTCTTTCTTTCATGGTTTATTTTTTTCTCTCATTAGAGGAATGTATTCATATGTAAATGAGTATCTTTCAATTTCACCTGCATTCTTGTATCAAAAGCCAGATGCACTATGGAGTATTACATTTAATCTTTTTTTCTGTTGCTTACACTTCATTAATCCTCTTCTAAAATATCTCCCTGAAATGTTTCTTAAAAACATCCTATTAGCAATGCTTTCAAATTGTATTTGATCTCTGCCTGGAGGGAAATTAGAAAATTACAAGTTTAATTTTCCACAATTAAAATTTGTTGTCCTTAGCCACAGCCTTCAGTCTGCTGCTCCTCTGTCAGGAATGATGATTTTAAGCAGGAAATCCTGTTTATTGGAGTTGTTCTCGCTTCTTGAAATGCCTGTTCTGCTAGGCTCCTTCTCCAAGGCAGATTAGATAGAAATTCTGCTTCTAGTCTACATCAGTCTTCAGTAAAAGCCTTATTTTGAATATTAGAAAGATCAAAACATTGTCAGAGTATCCCATTCTATCAAAGATCATATTGGTTTTATGATATTTTGACCACAGAATAAGATTTGTATTAAATAAATTGATCCATTTTCAATTTAATTCCATTATTTTGGTTTGAAAAACTAAGAGGATTTTCTATTTAACCTCTGTTCAGCAAGTAAATTAAGTCTTAAGTCAATATATTTTAAATTTACTTTAAAAATATTATTAGTCAATTCATTAATTCATTCACTCATTCATTCCTTCATAAGGCAAAGTAAAAAAATACTACTACCACAGCAGAATATCCAGAAAAAAATTCTAAAACATTGCTGGTATGTGTTACTTTGAGATTACTTCTCTTTTTTTTTTTTTTTCCCAATATGTCAAATTTGTCAGTATAATGTTCCTTTCTGGGGATCTCATTTTTAATTTGCTATAATTATCTGTTTCTTCTTTGCTGCAGTGATATTGTACACAGGCATGTTATTTTTAGGAGATTTTGTCCTTAAATCAAATCTGATGCCTGTTCCCTTTATGACCCCTTTTGGAGATCTTTTTTCAGCAGCACCAGTCATTCTGCAGTCTGTTGTACATGTGCTGATATTTAGCAAAGAAATATGAGCAATGCCTCCTCTGAATGCATAAAAGAGCCTTTCCTCAAAGTATATATTGATACATTAAAAAAAAACTCTGACTAGATTCCCTAAGTGCATTTAAATAGTTTCTCTGAGTGAAATCTAAATGTGTTCAATTTATTTGCATCTTAAATATATTTTAAGTTGTTAAAAATCCATTTTGTTTAAGTCTCTTTGTCTAAATTTGTGAGAGGGTACTTTTCAGGGAGTGGGGTAGTTCTTATTTCATGTAATCAGAAAATTGTAATTGATCCTCTTCAGCAGCATTCTGTGAATTCTTACAGTTCTGAGAATAAAGTCCTGCTCCTCCAAAACTGGTGCAGACAAAGCAGCTTGATTTCCTTCAGTGGAATTAATTAAATTCTTAATCATACATGTGTTCAAGGACTTTGCAATGCACAGATTTGACTGGCACTGCAGAATCTCGAATAAAGGTTTTTTTTCCTGTTGTTTGGGGGGTGTTTTCCTGCCTCCTGAGCTTTGCAGGGAGAGCTGGCAGGGATTTCTCCTGGGTGGGCTCAGGAGGTCGGTGTCCCTGCAGTGCCCTGAGCACGGCCACCAAACCAGACCCTGGGGGTGGCTCAGGGCTGCACAAAGGGAGGGACAGGAGCAGTCACACTGTGACATTTGTGGGGTGGTGGGGACCCTGAGCAAAGCCACCCAAGCCCATTTCCCACACGAGCACTGTGGTGCTGGCACAGCTCGACTGGCACTTCCCATTCCCTGCTTCGTTCCTGAAGTTTTGAACTTCAGATGAGTTGCCTGAAGCTGACTTTATTTATTTATTTATTTATTGACATCAGCTCCATACTCAGGAAAAAAGATTAAAAATTAATTAAAAGGCTCTGAAATCCTTATTCAGCGTTCTTTGGGGGTTTTTGGAAGTAATTTTCATGAGCAAGTCTGCTCAGCACTGAAGTGCTAGAGTAATAAAATTCAGAAGGAATTTTCTCTGAAACTGCAATAATGGATTCTTACTTTGTTTAGAGGTAATAGTTCATTTTAATATAAATTAATTTTAATAAGTTGGTGCCATGAAACAGTAGCAAGCTGCAAGCAACTTTATTTACAAAACAAAAATCTGTAAATTGAAGAATGATAATATTTGATACTTACAGGGTCTTATAAAATAATTTTCTTGGTGAGCCAGTAGTTGTGAATTAGCATTGCATCATGTTAAGGAGAGAAAGAGAGAGAGAAAATAGTGACATGAATCTTTTTGTATGTTTAATGATTTTGCATTTGTACCACACTACTTTCTGTGAGTAGTTTTCCAACATTGAAGGCAGCTCATCAAATATAGGAAGTATCACAGATAGAAGTTTGTCTTCAGCTGAGACATGCATTTCCTTGGCAACTTTAACTCTCTGGCTGTCTTTCCTGTCATTTTTTGGTAAGAGAAGTGCATTACTGAAGTTCATCCATGTGAAAAGCACAACTGTTGTCTCAGAATTAGGAGGAAGGACTGTTCAGCAGTTTTTAACAATGTTGAAAAAACACAACCTGATCTAGACATGGTAGGTGATTAAGATATAGCAAGAAAGTCCAATTTTTTTTTTGCAATAATCACAGAAGAGCTCATGTTGTAGTTCTTAGTGTTAGTAAGGTACAGTGAGAACTTGGATAGAAAGTGTTTTGTGGCCTATAATTTAATTATTTGGAGTTAAATTCTATGGTGGTAGCTCCTCATTTTTGCAATGGGCAATAGACAAAGATACTCAATATCTGTAGTTTTGTTTCTGTCTGATCTGGGTTATCTCTGGGAAGAAGAACTTGCATAAGTTGCCAAGTTCCAACTGGAAATGTGCACTCTGTGAAAGAAGGTATTGCACAAGCTAAGGAGGGGACAGAAGGTGAGGACAAAAAACTTTTCTTGATCTTGACCTTGAGCAGTCTTATTATCAGGATGAGGGAGTATATTATTTTCTGTTTTGGGGGGTTGGTTGTGGGTTTTTTTTTTTAAGGCTGGAAAAATAAGAACATTTGCTGCTGACCTGAACAAATGTGTAAAACATGCCTTGTGCTGAGAGGTATTACAGATAAGTGTGGTTTGTGAAATGTCAGTGTGGGTGGACCTGAGATGATTGAAAGGAGGGATGTCATGAATTCTTTACAAAGATAAACTTGCCCCAAACTCCACAACATTTGTGAGAGTTGCTCATCCATGGTATGAATAATCTTTTTGGGTTGGTATCTCTGGTGTGTCCTACTATTGGAGCTCTGAGAGAGAAATGGATGCTCCACATCCCTTGGAGAAATAATTCTTTGTTAAATGTTGGGTGCTCCATATCTGTTGGAGAGATGTTTCTTTGATAAATGTTGGATGCTCCACACCCCTTGGAGAGATAATTCTTTGTTAAATGTTGGATCCTCCACATCCCTTGGAGAGATGTTTCTCTGTTAAATGTTGGCATTGCTGTTGAGCTTTGAAGTCCTCTCATTCTTGCAGGTTTTTCTCGGTGCAGGGGAAAGAAGTTCTTGTTGAAACGTTTTTTAACCAAAATTGAGACATAATGACAATTAGAAGTAGGGAAATGAAGGAATCTGCAGTTATGAGAATATTGCCAGGAAAAGAAAGATGCTGGGCAAGAATCATCTCCCACCAAAGATACAGAAATGTGTGTTTTGTGCTGGGCATGGGTTATTCACTGCTTTAACCTTGGATAGCTGACTGAAACAAACCAACACAGAAACAGGGAGAAGTCTGAGAATTAAGGGAATGCTTTGTAATAAACATATCTTAAAATAGGGTTCAAGGAAAAAAAAAAAAAAAAAAAAAAGGAGTTTTGCTCATACAATATTCCAGACTGGGTTAAAAATGGTAGCTGGGAACAGTATCTGTGATAGTGAGTTAAGTTTCACTTACCATGATGGATTGCACATTTCTGTCAGCATCACTATGGAAATATGACTTTCAGAAGCAACCAAAAATACTTGCTCTTTTAGTGAGTAACAATTTCAAGCAGAACTATATATGGGACAAAAGGCTCCTTAAAAAAAAAAAAAAAAAGTAGAACTCTAAACACTTGTCCTAGGAGATAGTGTATGTCAGAAAGGAGATCAGAGTTGGCTTTGAGTTAAAGCCATGTTTTTACAGCTCCCAGACTGTTTTATTTGCAGAGATAGGGTGTGCTAGTGCAAGGTATAATTGTGCATAAAGGATGCATGCTGAAGCATGAGAGACTTCAGGGACCAGTGGAACAGAAAAATGTTATTGTGGGTTTTGTACAGGCCTCGGGGTCCAGCTTTAGCACCAGTTGTCTGAGTCCTTCAGGTTTCTATAGAAACCTTTTGTATGAGACTTTAAATAGAGGCTCTGCCTGTACCATAAAAGTCAGAATTCTCTGGTGTCTTTGGCTACAGGGTTCCTCTTTCACCCAAGAGTCAAGTCTGATAATACTGAAAAGAGCAGGAATACTTTGGAAGGAACAATGCAATAACAATTATCTGTGTGATTTACATCATTTTGTGACCTTATGTTCTATATAAGTAAACTGTCCAAAGCATATATACCCCCAAAAGTTTGTATGCCTCACTTAATAATACATGAATATTAACTAATTTGTAATTTCTTTATGAAAGATAACTATTTCTCACAATTCTGAATGTTCATTAATTAATGTCTTCTGTAAAAGATCAATGCTGTTGGTGGAATTTTGCTTAGAGACCACAAAGATAAGACTCACAGTAAAGACAGATTTGTGTTTGTTATATGGAATAAAGAATCACAGAACAGGCTGGGTTGGAAAGGATCCACCAGGACCATCAAGTTCTGCCCTGCACAGGAAAATGGGAGCATTGTCCAAACATTTCTTGAACTCAGGCAGCCCATGCCATCAGTATCTTTAAAAAACAATTCTCTGTCTCCTCCATGATGTATTTTGTACAGCAATTTGGTCAGAAGGATGCAAATGTGCTAAACACAACCTTGCCAAAGAAGCCCATTCTGAAAAAATATAATAAAATAAAAATACTGAGCCATGGTTCTTTGATACCAGACAGTTTTCCTTTTGTATGTCATTCTCTCCAAGTAAATCCAGCCACCTCCAGATTAACAAAATAATTTGTCCCAGAAATAGATAAATGTCTTCCTACAGTATTTTTCATCAGTGAGACTTTTATCTTGTTTTTCCTTGGATGGTTCAGTTTTTATGTAAAATGAGCTGAGGACACTTTTTTTACCTTAACATGATAATTTTGCTAGAAATTAAGTTCAGTTAATGTGTTTTTTTTCCCCAAACAGGTACTTTGACATTTCACTTAAAAAAAATAAAATAAAATTGGAACTTCTATTTTATGATTTCCACTTCACATTTCCACTGCTTTCTAGGAAAAAGAATTCATCCAAACTTTTTTTTGGGAAACAGAGTAGCCAGGGAGAGTGAAAAGTGATTATCCTCAGTTCATTAACTCACTACACCAGCTCTTGATGACAAAATTGCTGCCTTCTAAAAATTGGTTTTGAAAGGATAAGTTCTTTATCAGTCAACAAACTCTTCTTTTTTCTGCTATTTCCTGTGAAATATTGGGAATTTATTGTGAAATTATTGTTTTGGGGCATTTCATTGGGTTTTTTTTCCCAGTGGTAAATTCTTTTAAGATGCACAATTATGATAACAGGACTCAGATTTCATAGAAATGCTGTAATTTAAACAGGCTCTTCCTTCACTTTGGGATGGTTCTTCCAGAAAATCCAGAGTGTTCACACAGCCAGTTTGGTGACATGTTGCTGATGGGGAGTCCTTGCTGGTGGAGTTGAATGCAGATGTTGCACTTGATAAATTAATTTACTGCTGGTAGGTGAGACTCCATGGAAAACTTTTTTTGGACACTTCAATTCCAGTATCAATGAAAATGGCCAAGTAATCTTTTAGATATGGACCTGCCAGTTATTTCCTACAACTCCACAAGTTATTTAAAGAGCAGAATGGAATAGAATAGACTTCAATAATTCCAGTTAGAAGGACAGTCATGTAGTCCAATTGCAAGTAGTGGTGAACAGGTAATTTTCTAGGGTTTTTTTGGATGAAAGAGTTAACTATATCCTTCCCTAAGAGTTGTAGCAGCAATAGCAGAAAAAAAAAAAAATAAAAATCAATAAAATCTGCCTAGTGGAAAAGCAGACTCAAACCAGAAATAGCTGCTGTCAGACAGCTTGGGAGCTATCTCAGCTGAGCTCTCTGGAGCAAATTTAGAACTACTTGTAAACTAGAACTGCTTGTAAACCCTCATCTGTTAATAACAAGTGTGCTACATATATATATATGTATATATAGGAGGTGAGGGACCTCCTACTGGAACCATTCCATAGTCCATGGAGTTCATGATTCCATGGATGAAGTCAGTTTAAAATAAAAGCAATATAATGTTAAGATTATCCACTTAATAACCATGTGTATTAGAGAGATACTGTCATGCTCATCAAAGGAAGAAAAATCATTCTTTGTAGTCAGCTTTTAAATTTTGGTGTTCAGCAACTAATATTTTCTAAAATAAAAGCACTAATATTTTATAAAATTTTATAAATTTTATAAAAGCATTAATATTTAAAATAAAAGCACTAATATTTTCTAATGCCAATGCCTTGATCAGTCTTGTGCATGACTTTGGTGCTTCTCAGCTCAAAGATCCATGAGGATGAAGCTTTCAAACTTGGTCTGCCTAACTCATTTAAAAACAAGATTATATCTTGTTGAAATGCAGAGAAACTGTAGATTAAAGGTCCCTCAGTGTCAAAGAAAGGGGCAAGTTAATTTGGATGAAAGTTCAACAACATGATCTGGGACAGGACAGAGAAGTAAAATCACTCAGTTGAATTACTCTAGTTAATTTCTATGCCATCTTTTGTTCAAAATTATTTTCAGCTCTATGATTTAGATGTTTCTGTTGCTGCTTTTTTCAGGTGCATCTCAGTAAGATTTTTGGCTTCATGTGTCATTTGCCACATTTCTCATGCATCATTTGGCAGCTCTTCACCTTGTTCTTTGTGTAAGTGGATCAGTCTCAGGTAGAGGAATCTGTGTGAACACTAGAAAATGTAGAATGCCTCAATTCCAGAAAGATGCATCCACTGGCTCCTCCATGAGGTTCTTTCTTGGGAGCTGATGGGGGATGGATGTCCCAGGATTTAAAAAATCACTTCATCACATTTCACAAAAAAACCCCAAGTAAACCATTGTGATTACAGCTCTGATAACTTCTTAGCTAGTGCAAAAGTCACTTCCCAGAAAAGTGATTTCCCTTTACTGAAGTGCCATGTGGCACATTTTAGATGGATCTTCTGAACTAAGCTCAGTGGTCAGAGTAAAACCTTACTAGCAATAGTTGCTTTCTATTTAAGCTCCTTTGGTCTTGGTTGATATGGGACCATTTTAACTTTATATTTTCCTGTTAAACACTGGTGGAATGTCTGCCTCTAAATGTTCAGAATTTGGTGAAAAGAGACATAGAGTGAGTGAAAATTTCCTTTTCTATTTTATCTTCAGAATACAATTTTGCAGTGACTGGAAAAAAATGTCAGGTTTGAAAAGGCATTTGCTGTGTCTGAAACAGGTGCCTTTGTCTATGAGAGAGAACTACATGCAATTTGGATGGGAAAGGTCTAGAGCCACCCCTCTGCTGAGAATTTGTCTGTCATTCACATCTCCTAATTAGTGAGCATTATATTCCCAGTGAACTCTGAGTTATGGAGCAGTTCTCTGCAGAATTGGAGTACAATATCAGAGAGCCAGGCAATTACAAGCTTTCCAGACATGTCAAACACAGGCCTGCCAGCAAGGGCTCCACAAATAAGAAATCTTAGGTCTTGAAGGAAATTTTTCATTACAGCTCTCTCCACATAAAGTAATATTCCAGGGTGTTTTCTGCATCTTTTATGACAGAGATTAACTTTCTGCAGTCACTGGAGAGAGTAGATTGGATATGACTCAAATCATTACATATTCCTTCTAAAAATGGTGTTAATAGTTCATATAAGAATACTACAAACTGAAACTTTTAATTGAGTTGGCTTTGCAGTGCCAATGTTTTTTGGGGTTTTTTTTAGCTGTAATGGTCTATTTGCTACCTACTGACTTGGCATCCATTGAGATGATTCAGAATAATATTTTATTTATTGTTGATTGCCTAGTGGTTTGTAATACTGAGTAATTCATAGAAAGAATAATCTTATCACTGTAACCTTAATAACTTTGTCCACCAGGGAAAGAAGTACATTCAGGAAAGCAGTTACAAAACTAATTTTTCAGTAGATTGTTTTTTTTTATCCTATCTGAATTTACTTTTTGGAGAAGAGAAATGAAGTTTGCTTCAAATTATTTTTAAATTCTGTTATAAGCTTCTTTATTAGCAGTACATAATTATTTTTTCAAACTGGATGCAGAGATGGGCTATGTAATACATGCATGTATTGAATGGTTCATAATTCCAAACCCTGCCAGGGCTCAACATTGTATTATTGTATTATTAGAAGGATTATTTTGCAAAGATGTGATGATGCAAGTGATATAATAATGTGACAGTTTAGACCAAAAGTCATGAAAATAAACAAAATTCAATTAATGAGACCTCAGCCTATATGTTACTCTAAAATTGCATAAGCAGGTGGCCCTATAATAAGCCATGCTTTTAATCAAGTTAATGAGTCCAGTTCAGCATGACTCACAATAGTCTTTCCCTGCAGCACAACTTCCTAAGAGCCCTTCATGCACCAGTCATTAAACCCAGGCTGGTCACATTATGTAAAGCATGAGGATATCCAGGACAGGAGATTTGGAAAATGCAACCACACACAGCTTTGGAAAACCCAGCTTTACATCAAGTGCCTTAAGAACAATTCCTTAGTGTGCTTGTCACAGAAAATCAGCTCCTTATCCTCACCCACTCTGTGAGCATTGCATGCTCAAGTTGCTTTTATGAAAGGCTGATCTTGTCACACAGTGAGACATCCCTAACACTTGTTTGAAGCATGAGAATTTCGAAAATATTTTTGCACAACTTTTTTCTTTTTCTTTTTGTAACTAAAATATTGACATTACATAAGTATATAACTATATATATACATATATATAATATATTATATATATTATAATTGTCACAATTTACTCCAGTAATGAAGCCTCAACTGAAGCAACGGTGATTGCACCATCCATATGAAGAAAGCCTCCTTGAAGAGTAATAAAATCTAAAGAAGTAAATTATTTTTGCCAAATTCGGATTTATTTAATTTTTTTTTATTGCTGCCTTGTGCTCTCTCCAGCTTCTGATGAGAGTTTAATTACTGGTGTCACCATGAGTCCTGTCACAAATACAGGGAGCAGTTACAGCAGTGCAGGCTCCTCAGGGAAGGAGGAAGAGCTGAATAAATGTCTTTAAGCTTAAAGAGGTTGCAGAACCATCATCCTAGTGCTAAAATATAACTTTATATAATTTATGTTTATTACAACTTAATATAACTCTTTATTGTTGGTGCTTCTCCAGTAAACAGGTTGGTGCTGGACTTTGAATAATCAATATTTAATATAAAACTATCTTGGATCAAGAAAAGCAAATAAACCTTTGGATTATTTGGATTAAGGAAATGGATCCAGATTTATTTTTAAATCATTGGGTGAGGCACTTTTAGTTCCATGTTCTTGCAACCTTGTTTTATTTGCCAGTCTAAATAGATTTGCCAAAATTTGCCAAACTTTGCTTCTTCAAAGCTGGCAAAACATGCAGCAATGTCTTTGGAAATATCTGAAAGAATTTTCATGTCTGGGGAAAATTGCAGAATGCAATTGTTGTTGTAAAGGGCTCTGGTAACAATGGCAGTGTGCAGCCAAAAACAATTATCTTTCTTATAAAATATTACAAAAATTTACTGTTTTCTATACAGGAAGACTGGAAAATGTCTGTGTGATATTTACACAGGCCTGTAACGTGCCATGGTCTCCAGAAATATTCAGGTATGAAAAAAGATATTAATGAAACTTCATTGTATAATTCTCATGGCACAATTTATAAGATAAGTAGATTTTTAAGGTGGCATGATTTATGTGTTCATCATCCTCTGCAAGCATGAAATGTACTCTGATTTTTAATAGCAGTGGTATTAAAATTATGCTTTTCATGTTTTGTTGTGCCTGCATTCTTTTTTTTAAACTAGTGAAAAATTGCATTATTTAAATTTGTAACACTAGTTTAATTTTGAAGAGAACAAATATTATTTAAATGAGAATTAAGGAGTTTAGTAAACTAAACTTCAGATTAGAAGTGTAGGAGTCTAGTTCCTGAATTTCATTTCCAGCTTCTATACAACATAAATGAAAATTTATATATTTGTTTGTTTTTTAAAAAATAAACAGAAATTGGATTTTTTTCCATTTCAGCAGTACTTGTCTGATCAAGCTTCTGTCATTTTAAACCCAAGTTAACAGAATTAATGAGCTGCACAATATTAGAATGCATATGTTGTTAATTAATTTTTATGATCCTAGCAAGTTAAGAGATACTTTCCTTAACATGGAAATTTCTGAGAATTGGATCTTCCTTTTTCTATGGCAAGGAAGAAAAATGCTCTGAAATCTTCAGTTTTTTGGTTTTTTTTTTTTTCTGAATGAAGAGGAGTTTGTGCTTGTAAGCTTCTGTGTCTCACAGCATTGTGCTGCTATGCTGTGGGTTCATTTATTTTCTTTTTTTTTTTTTTTAATAGTATAATATACATTATGTTCTTCTATTTCTTATTATGAACAATCTTTTCTGAATGGAATTCGTCATAATTCAAGTGCCACTAAAATAAAGGTTAGATCCTCTGTATATATAATAAAAAAGAAAAAAAAAAAGAAAGCTTTTATAAATTACTTTATTGTTTCACAGGCCTTGGAGAGTGCTGCTGTGGCTGGCAACGAGTGTGACTCATCTGGCTATAGAGCTGGGAGTGTAATATTAAAGAAAATAAATAACAAGGCTGAAAAGAGCATTAAAAGAGGAAATGAGGATGTGTGAGACAGAGACCACCTAATACTTGGGAGCAGCTTGGTGAGGAAAGTGCCAGATCAGGAATGATCCAGGAGCTCTCTGGGATTGGATTCTCACATGCAGGAACTTTCCCTCCAGCAGAAGGTGGCTGCAAGGATATGGAGGAGTAGCTTGAAAATTCCAGGCTTGAAAGGAAATGCAACAGAATTGCTGAAAAAGAGATTTATGCTATTTTTTTTATTATTGATTTTGCTGCCTGTATATATCTGCTGTTCCAAGGGGAGGGTTTTGCATTGCTCATAAGCAGCTCATCATATTCAGTGTCAAAAAATCAAAAATCATGGGGATTTACTACTGAAAAAAAAAAGAAAAAAAATGCCCAAAACATGCCCTTAGTTTAAGATTTTACTGTGGGAATCTTTAACAAACTGCAGCTGGGAACTGCAATGTAAATTTTCTTTCTGAGAGCCACTAATGCCAATGGGGCAGTGCCCACTGTCACTCACTTTATCATTTGCATTTTAACACCAAAACTCTGCATTACTTCTGAGGAGTCTTTGCTCTTTTATTTTCTTTTCTCCCCTTAGAACTTTTATTCTGTTATAGAAGAGGAAAATAACTTTTCCTTTCCTACAAAGGAACATTCAGTCCACAAACTTTTTTATTTAAAAAATAAAATTGACTGTGGACAAAAATACTTTTCTTATATCCCTCAAATGCATTTATGTTATTAAGACCACCAACACCACCACCCTATTTTAAGCAGAAATTTCTTATATTAAATTATACCTCCAGTAAAATTTATTTTAGTAAAAAAAAATAAAAAAATAAAATCAGGGCATTTGGGCATTCTGTTGATTAGTTGTACTAATATTGATGAAAGTATTGACATGGCCAAACCTATAGGAGATGTTATATAAAGAAGATTTAAATTAGTGGCATTCAGATCTTACCAAATTCAGTGCTCATATATCTAAAGCTACGCTTTTTTTTTAGAAAAGATATAGAATGAAACTGCTAAATCAATTTCATTGATTGAATATATGAATGTATTAGATATTTATTGAATTGAATCTAATTATTTCTTATCAAAAGGAATTAGAGGAAGAGATTTTTATTCCACAAATTGCATTTTAGGTTTTGAAATAATCAAGAATAATATGTTTAAGTCCTATGAGAATCTTTGTTATCTAAATATTACATATCTGATTTTTTTTTAACAAGATGAGCTGTGTGACAATGCATTTTCCAAAGTTCCTTCATATGAGCTACTGGAATATAACTAAATCTATTTGTCTTATAAATGATGGGTAATTTCCTATATGTGTAAATATAAATAAAACAAAATAATGGTTTGATTCTATCCTTTTTAAAGGAAATGAACCATTTTTAAAGAAGTAAATAAATCAACAAATATTCAAGAACTGTGGGTTAGAAAGGGGAAAATACATTTTGTATTAAAGTATTGATAGTGGTTTATGAAAAAAATTTGTTCTTACAGAAGTGACACATTTACAGTAAAGATTTGGATATTCCCAGGGGAAAAAAAAAGGATTGTCTATTAAGCTTAGATCATCTGGGGCTTGGATAGAACAAAAATATGGTGGCTGCAATTTCAAACATGCCCAGTGTTCAAACTCAGGCAGTGTCTGAATGGAGAAAGCACAGAAGTTTTTGCAGCCACAGGTGCACAGGATGGTTCAAGTTTTGTGCTTCCTACTGCATTTTATGATCACTGGTGGCAGTTCTACCAGCCCAAGAAAAATTATCTATTCTATTCTATTCTATTCTATTCTATTCTATTCTATTCTATTCTATTCTATTCTATTCTATTCTATTCTATTCTATTCCTTAATTTAATTTATTTTTTTTATTTTTTATTTTTTACTTCTATTCTATTCTTTTATTTTACTTTATTTTATTTTATTTTATTTACTCTATTCTATTCTATTCTATTCTATTATTTTCTTTTCTTTTATTTCACTTTATTTTATTTTATTTTATTATTCTATTCTATTCTATTCTATTGTTTTAATTTTTTTTATTTTACTTTATTTTACTTTATTTTACTTTTATTTTATTTTATTTTATTTTATTTTATTTTATTTTATTTTATTTTATTTTATTTTATTTTATTTTATTTTATTATTCTATTCTATTCTATTCTATTCTATTCCTTAATTTAATTTATTTTTTTTATTTTTTATTTTTTACTTCTATTCTATTCTTTTATTTTACTTTATTTTATTTTATTTTATTTACTCTATTCTATTCTATTCTATTCTATTCTATTCTATTATTTTCTTTTCTTTTATTTCACTTTATTTTATTTTATTTTATTATTCTATTCTATTCTATTCTATTGTTTTATTTTTTTTTATTTTACTTTATTTTACTTTATTTTACTTTATTTTACTTTTATTTTATTTTATTTTATTTTATTTTATTTTATTTTATTTTATTTTATTATTCTATTCTATTCTATTCTATTCTATTCTATTCTATTCTATTCTATTCTATTCTATTCTATTCTATTCTATATATATGTATACATGTATATTATTCTATAGGGACATTCACATGAAGGGATGTTTAAGCCTAGCACTCATATTAAGGAGGATTCTTCCCTATTCTGGCACATTCACTTCTCTCCCTCTCCCATTGCATTTTCCATGTGGGAATTTATTGTATGGTGGGAAGGAAAACTGGTGTAGTGCAGAGTGTGTACTATAAACCTATTTAATATGTTATATAAATATACAAGTTTTTTCTATTCTTCTTTTTGGCTCCTACTGAGGTACTGGCATCAAACTGCAGAGGTCTAAAGGTAATTTACTGTTCATCTTCAGCTAAAGACTGACAGTCAAACCCAGATTTAGGAGTTTTGATTTGACCAGTTACAAAAGTTACAGAAAGAACTCAAAGGACTATTATAACAAAGGAAAACTTCCAAAAAATAGATAAGAAGTAATAGTTTTGACATGTGTTTACATTTAGGAAAATGAAGAATTGATAGCCATTCTAAAAAAACCAAACAGAACTGTCAGTTTTGAAAGGCAATATGAAATTTCACTGAGCTATTTCTTAAAAACTGCTTTGATTATACAGCCCCAGTCCCTGCTAAGTCACATCATACACAAACAGTAAAACCAGAGATGAAAAGTTTTCTGTCTTTTATGTTCTTTACCTGCTGTTTTTTGTTTTTACTCTTTCCTCCCTGAGCTGCACAGCAGAAAGCAAAGACCTTCTGGCCACCCTGGACTTGACTCTCAGGAAAGTGTGATTCAGCAGCAGCAAATGTCACAGGGAGGTTTTTTATTCCCTTTCTTAGAAACATCAGTTACAGCAAACTCAAATGCATTGTCCTTTTTGTAAAAAAGAAATAACCCATTCTCATGGATTTGCCTTGAATATTTTCATTTATAGAAGGATATCTATCTAGTATAGTAGCAGGTCCTGATATTTGTTCATTCTTGAAGTCTTCTCCCTCAGCAAGCAATTTCTCCAAATACTTAAATGTCTTTTCTTGTGTTTAGCAAGAAAAAAAGTGTGTCCTATTAGTGATAAACAAAACTGAGTGAAGCTTGTGTGCTCAAATCAAAACTGATCTAAATATTTTGATATTGAGAGTTGCAGTTAGCATCTTCCAACAAAAGATGGCACTGCTCAATTTTCTTCAAAACCAGTGTCCATTCATTGAAATTAAATGCTCCTAAAAAAGTTCCTTTGTCTTTGTCTAGATCTGCACACTTAGATCAGTATTTGTTATTACTGATGAAGTAATAAATTGGCTTCAGATATGTCTAAAAATATGTATTTTTCCACTCAAAGTCCCAAGTGGGAAAAAGCAGCTAAGTGCCAATAATTCACAAAATGCTCTGGCAACTTTTTGAAGTTCAATTTGGAGTCAATAATTATTTTATGGGAGCAGTTTTTCTACAAGCAGGAAATGAAAGGTTCTCTCAGATCTATCTTTTTGTATGCAACATAAATTAACCATTTAGAGATTAATTTATATGCCTTAACCATTTAGATATTCATTTATATGCCTGTTGGTAAAAGAATCCCTTTTCCTCAAAAGTTTCTGCTCACATTATGGAGATTTTACATAAATTTGAAATTCTCCAGTGCCTTGTATAAAATCAGACACCTCTGTACTCTAGAGCTTTGCTAAATTTAGGTATAAGAAATAATCCAATTATTATCATGAATTAAAATTAAGAAGACAATAAGAAACACATGGAATTTATTTATTGTAAAAGACAATGTATTCCCACAGACAAATTGTAAGGCAAATTTGTAACAGGTCTGTCACACCTGTTACCATGACCCAAATGTAAAAACCAAACCAAAGCCAACCCCAAAATTTTAAGAATCATTGTGATAATAACATACAAATTTCAGAAAATAATTTAACTAATTCAGAGAAAAAAACTTGAAATACTTCAGCATAATGTCAAAATACACAAAATCATGCATGTCTTTTTCATTGTCTTATTTCAGTCTGAGGTTTCAAATATACAAAGAGAAAATTTCCAAAGGTACCCAGAGTGCTCTGGATTGACACCAGAGAGGTTCTGAAGGGTTTGAATAAAGAGTAAAGTTTATTTCCTGTCCTTTTTTTCTTGTTTGTTTTGTTTTTAATCAGTTGTGAGGAAATTTCTCTATTTCAGAAGTTGCATTTCACATATTTTTCAGTCTTCCCTCTGTGTTTGTTTTCTAAAAATACTGTGATGCTGTGCTTTGAGAAACACTCTTCCTTCTCTTTTTCCTTTCCATGCTTCCCTTAAAAAGGGGGATTTTTTTATTATTATTTATTATTTTTTTTTTTAGAAATATAATTGCTAAGTGAGAGATTCTATATTTCCTAAAAAAGTTCTTCAACATGACAGAATTTTTTTTAATAAAGAGTCAGATTTTGTTCCAATCATGAGAAATTATTCAGAGCACAGTAAACCTCCCCAGAAATAAATAAAAATAAATGTCCCCCACTTCTGGTGGGAATCACTTTGAAAGGGACCAACAACAATAGCTGGGAAACCTAAATTTAAAAAAATAATAAAAAAAAAAAGAAACATGACAAAACTGTAATCTGCAATTCAAACAAGATTGTGGAAATTTATGATAATGGCTTTATGGCAATTCAAACAATGAAACAATTCAATTTCAGAAGGGCAATAATGAATTTTTTATTGGCAGAGAAGTCCCTGGCTCTTCTATGTAGCTCACTAGGTCAGTCTTAGCAGCAAATAGGACAATGATGCATTGATAAAAACTCATCATTATCCTCATTGGGTAGAAAGAAAACAATGTTTTTAAAGGTCTAGGCCCATTTTCACAGCAAGAAATCACCTTACCTCATTAAAAATACATTAGCATTTTGTTTATCTGCTCAGGAAGAAGGGATTTAATGAGATTCATCTTAAATTACTGTTTTGAGAGAAACAGCATATTAGATAGTACACACATATTTCAGGATATATGTGCAGTAAATTAAAAAAAAAGCATCAACTAAAGGAAAAAAAAACACATAATACACTAAAATTAAGATGCAGAAATCACCACCTTGTGGGTTTTTATTCCCCATTCTGCATGTAGAAGTTGTTCTAACGTGCCAGTCTTGGAGCTGGGACACTGCAGGAAAGGTTCTTCCCAAGGATTTTTGGATTTTTTGTTGCTTTTTTGCTCACAGAGAACTCCTGTCCCATCCCCAGCTGCCAAATCTTCTCTAGAAATGACCAAACAGGGGCTGAACTCAGGAAATTCCTGTAATTTCATCATGTCTGAGGTGCTGAAAACATTCAATTTACTGCTGAAGTTCTTGTGGGAGGAAAACCAAAGAAATGCAGAGTAACAGAAGAGAGCATGAGGAAGAGATTGAATGTGGTGATCAAGATTAATGCAAAACTTTGACAAAAGGTCTGTGAATAGCAGGAAACTGAATTTTCATACTTTCCCACAATGACTTAAAAATGCATTTGGTTCTTTATAGGAGGGATGTGATTTTTTTAATTTTTTTTTTTTTTTTTTTTTTTTTGTGTGCTGCTCTTTCATGATCCAGCACCAGCAAGTGAAATGGTAGAGAAATTTTAAAGATGTCTTCTCAAAAGTTTACATTCTTTCACAAATGGCATCACAAAAACATGCTGTTAAAAAAGCTAAGATTTCATGTGGGCCATCTTTCTTTTTTTTTTTTATTTGCTAATTTAGATATACTGAAAATAAAAAAAACTAGTCTTAAATTTTTATTCATTTTTAACACAAAGTGGAAATCATGAAGGTATTTCAGGTAAAAGTTTTTTTTTATTTTATTTTCTACATTCCAGAAAAATAACATGCATTTGATTTTAGATGAAAATCTTTGAGGCCACCTTAATTTCCAAGTATCCAATCACCAGTGAAACTACCTCACCATATGCCTGAAACTATAATTCTGTGCTCCTTAAGATGTCAGCAAAATCCATATGCTGAAAGGCAAAGCACAATAAAAAGTAATAAAAAGCAGATTTGAGAGCACAGTATCCCTGTTCTGCAGCCAAATTCCTTCAACAAAAGCAGGATCTCTTATCTTCAGATTCAGTCATGTGCTGTGGGGCTGTTTGCAGAACCTGGTGGGATAATTAAGAATGTTGAATAAGTGATAGAAACTCTCATTTGCTGCTGCTTGTTAACCAAAAATCACAGACTTGAACATCCTTTATGCCAAAATAGCATCAAGCACGTGGTCAGAATAGGAAAAAAGGGAATTCTTCTTAAGCAACACTGAGCACTGTGTTCTTCCAATAAACTCTTTAGCTCTGAGCAGGATCTATCACGAATATTTGGTAAATTGTGAGAGGAAAAGTCATTTTAGTTCTTATCCCATCTACTGCTGCTCCTTAAATTCAGGAGCAGTGCCTCTTTTTACTTGGCTTGCAAGTTCCTCCTCTTCCTTTCACCACATGTTTTGGCCTGAATACAACAGTTTTTTATTTTGTCAGGGAAGATCTTTGCTCTGATGCTTTCTGGAATAAATTTATAGTTGTTTTCCTCTGCCCTGTCTTCCAGCCTTGTTAAATTCAACATCATCCAAGTATTTAGGGCAAATTTGGTAAAATCCATACCTGCCTAGGACATCAATGACAATTTAGATGCCCATGTCTAAACTCTTTGCTTATGAGCTTGAGGAATTCCTTCAACTCACAAGGATCAAAGTTCTCAAGATGTCCATTTCATCCCAGCAAATCTGGAAGGAAATAAACTCCAAATGTGCTCTGTGTATTGCTGTTTGTGTGTGCATTTTGCATCCACACAGAGTCATTGGGGAAAACGTGAAAATCCAAAACTGGCACTAGCAGGAGCTATTTTAATATTGTTAAATAAATGAGGAAAAGTCACTCCCTCTCTCTGACACATCAAAATTGCACCTGAATATGTTGGGTTTGGACCATGTTTGTGAAAAAGTCTAGGAAGAGACCAGAAGTGCAAAAGGGGAAAAAAAAGTAATTTGATTTGCACAATATGAGCCATGTGCTCCACAACTGTGTTCCACAAGAATATTTGACTTATAGTAGGAAGAATTAGTAGGAATTCTCTATTCCTACTGGAAACAGTATAGAGGAATATTAGAAAATTTCTGAAGCAAAATGTGTTCCTCATCTTTTCAACTTCTATAATGAAAACAAAATTTAGCTGACTTGTTAAAAATCAAAGTCAACACTATTTAGTTTAGATATTGGTTTCATATAAAGACTTTTTTATCACTAGAAATTTCCTGAGCACTTAAAACTGTTCATTTATAGAGAATAGAATGTTCTTTCATGTTTAGATTAATTTGATGGAGCTTGGAGTTTCTTTGATAAAACAGTTATAATTGCTTCAGCATTTATTTAAAACTTCATTCTGTCTAACATTCTTGGACACAAACCAGAAATATTAATAGTATAATACTATTTAAAATTGGATGAAAAAAAACAGTCTTCTTCCACACTTTTATTTTTATTAATAAATTATATCAAAAGGAATCTAGAAGTACAGTATATACAGTACAGTGGGTTTCAACAACTTTAATTTTTTACATTTGCTAAAGAATTACATCATTATAATTAAAAATGCATTACAGTTTTCAAATATTTTAAATTCTGTCTGCATTTATTTAGTTCTATGTTATGGCTTCTCTTATATTCCTGAATTTAGTGTTGGCTTCTATCATCTGAATAGAAGGCCTTGAAAAAAAAGGAGATAGACAGATAGATGGATAGATAGATAGATAGATAGATAGATAGATAGATAGATAGATAGATAGATAGATAGATAGATAGATAGAGTGAGAGATGATATGCATATATAAAGGAGATACATATGAAAGGCCTTGAAAATATGTAAAAACATTAAGTTCACATGTTGGGCTTTCACAAAATTATTCCTGTATTTCTGAAGAGATTTGAAGCCTGGCAATGATTTTCAGGTTGTATGAATGTAAATAATTCATTGGCAAGCACAGAAAAATCAAATGTTCTATTTGTTATTTCTGCTTTGACAGTGCCATTTTACCTATCACTATGGCTATAAAACTGGCTCTTTCCTATTGTAAAAGAAAGAAATTAATGTTTTATTATTCCAGCATAGCCTGTAAATGAACAACATGTTATGTAGACTGTCTCCTACCCAACCTGTCATTTTGGAGCTTTTTAGGAGAAAGGAATTGGATGTTCCTTCTTAATGTCTAAGGATGTAATAATCATGTTGAAGGTACTGTCTTACATGCATGATTTTTTTTTATTTTACCTGGATTCTTTGATTCTCTGACTGTATGACTTGAAATAACTTTTTTCTTCTCTTTTTTACACTTCCCTCATCATATGGAAAGCATACAGTGTGGGGGTTTTTTCATGTTGCCTCTCATTAAACTGGCACCTGTTTCCAATTTCAGTGGTGGGGATTATAAACTGCTAAAAAAACTTAAGCAGATGTGAATTTCGTTTTCAAGGTGAAAAGGCAAACCTGGCCCAGACATGCAATAAAATTCCAAGTGTGGCAATGGCCATTCTTTTCTTTCTGGTTTGTCTGATCTTTTGAAAGGGATGTTGTGCAGTGGATTTTGTACATTCTGTTACAAACCCGTTCAAAGTACACATTTTTGAAGACTAATTTGTTCAAATCCATATTAAGACAGGTAATGAATAAAATTCAAGAAAACACTTTAGTTTATGACATATAAGGGATAGTTGGACTTTTTTTTTTTTTTTTTTTTTTGTGACCACATAATGAAATAAAATAACTAAAATTCCATGCATTTCAAGACAAATAATTAAATGCCCTGTTCAGTAATGACCATTTCATCTAGTCAAGTTAAAAGTCCTGTTTGCAAAGAAAATCAGGCCAAGTAGTTTAATGAAGTTTCAGTTTTATCCCTGTGTCCTTAGGGCTGTCCTATGGATGCTCTGGGAATTAAAACAACTGTCCAATAACTAACTCTGATCTAGGCTCAAATCTCAGACAAACTTTTCTATGTAGTTTGGAATTCTGTGTCTAAAAATAAGAAAAATTATTTTTTGGTATATCTGGTTTTTGGGTCATTTTTTGCCAGTGCCATTCAGATCAGAGGCCACACTAGGAAGATTTTGTGCTGGGATGGTGGCAAATTTCTGTCCTGGTGTTTAGTCTTTAATGGTGAGACACATTCCCATATATTTTGGGGTAAATAACATGAAATAATGGGTTTAAGGTTTGTTTGCCCCCCTTATCACCCACAGCTTCAAGAACAAAATTCCAAGAAGAAAATATGAAGTTGCTCAGCTTCATAACTCCACATTCTACCATTTTTCCTCTTGTCCTGTCTACATTGCCATTATTCACCTGCACACACATCAAAATGCTGAAGGCTCCTCACAGTACAGATTTCCTTTCTGCCTTTAAGTGTTATCCTTGCTCTCATCCCCACTGCTGGCAAAATCACCCAGTAGGATTAAAAATTCTGGATGGGTGAAACTCCTTTTCATGGGCAAAATACAAATGCCAGTGTAGGAATTTTGCCTCTCTCAAGATGAGTCTTAAAATCGTGATTAAAAGCAAAAGAGGTGCCTTTTTATAATCCATCAGGGTTTTTTTCAAAGTGCATTCTTAATTCACAAACTCACAGAGTAATTTTGATTTCAGTTTTCTCTTCTGGGGCACAAGGGTGGGCACATAACCCTAAAGATGAGCACTTGCTCCAGATGAAAACTGGGACCAAGCTTCAACTGTGTACAGTTATCTATGTTTTTTTTTTTGTTTTTTTTTTTTTAAGGATTGAAGCTTTGCTTATGATGGATTTGCCTGATATCAGCCATGGTGGGATACAGAATGTGGTGGGCAGCCCAAATTGTGTCAGTGGACAATTCCAGGAGACAAAATCATCTGGAGCTAGGTGAAAACAGAAATAGCTCACTCTGGACTTTTCTGCTTTGTTTCCTGGAGGTGATTAATGGCATTTAATGATGGTTTTGTGAAGCACAGTGAAACACCTCTGGGCATGCTGCCAGGGTAAAGGTGGTGTGTGATGTGAAGGAAATGCTCTGGGGGTTTAAAACCCAGCAGGAAAATTAGATCCCACTCAAGCTGCTCCCTTCACCCCCTCCCCTTCTGGTAATGAAGGAGAGATCATAAATTGGAATAACAATTTACTGCAATCACAAAAATCACAGCACCACCCACAGCAAGAAGCACACAAAAGATAGAGGGCATTCACCCAAAAAATAACAAATATTTTTTATTATTACCAGAAATAGTTGTGGTCTCCAGACTAAAGGCAGCAGTGTGAGGAGAGCCCTCACAGCCCCCAAATCTGGAAAACAGCAAAGAACCAGGGGAGAAACAATCCCTTTGGGATTTCTTTTGCCTGGCTCTCCCATTTCTGGTTCTGGCCTTTTCCTCCCAAAACCCAGCCCCAGTGATGATGGGGATGGTTTGGAACTAAACAGTGATAAAAACTCCACACCTCTTTTTCTCTGCTCCCAGAACAAATGCCCCATGAAAAACTGAGTTAACTCTTTATTCTTGATTTCAACAAGATTCAGCACAATATCTCACAAGGAATTTGCATTGCTGTTGAAAAGACACATCTGGAGCTCACAACATGAATTGAATCTTATGGCCAAAATTATAAATAAAATTCCACAAAATAATTTCACTTTGCTGGCCAGTAACTTCTAGTAACAGCAGAAGTCACTGTGCCTACAAAATAAAAAATTTTTACCTCTATTGATAATTAGGCAGTAAATTTGAGTGGGGCAAAAAAAAAAAATGTATGTATCTAAAGAAATGTGGGGTTAGGTCCCTTTCTCCTGTAGCAGAGCAAAGGAATACAAGGCAATAAAATCTCACTGAATCTGTTTTAAGGGCTTGTGTCACTGTAAAGGAACTTATTGATAAATCCCCAAACCTGTCAGTATTTACTCACATCCTTTCAAGGTCTAATTCAGACAATGTACTGTCAGCAGTGGATTTCAACCACATTGAAGAAATGCTGTCAGAAATCAAATATGTCTTTGAAAAACTCTTCTTCTGAGGTTATCTCAATGACATATTGTCTTGCTTTGCTTGTCCAGCTGAAGAACAACTGTCTGTTTGATCCCAAGTGAACTTTTTTTATGAGAAAATTGAATTTAACCTATAAGGTAGTTAAGAGTCTCTGAAAGATGGGAGTTTATTTGCTTACATTAAGAGTCACTATGGTTTTGATTTGCTCTTATCCTTTTTTTCTTGTGTATACCCATTCTCTCAGTTCTAGGAAAGTGTTGGAGCAGTCTGTGACTAGTTCATGGTTGATAATAAACCTCTACAATGGAGAGGACTCAGGGATATGGAGGAATGTGCCCAGGGAAAAGGGGAAGGAGTGACTGAGCAGAGCAGTCAGAAGTGGCACTAAGGGAACCAGAGGGTGGCCTTGTTCCAGTGGGGTGGGACAGGCTGTGTGAACATTTCTGTCTGAGCTGACCAAGGGCTCCAGTGAGCACTCTCACATGGGAAAGGAGAGAAAGTCAAAAACCACTTGTGCTGGGGTTCAGCTGTCTGGTGCAAATTCCTGTGTTCCATGAAGAATGATCTCCTCATTTGTTCTGATCTTGGTATGTTGTGGTGTCACTCTGCGAAATCAAAATCTTGTGTAATGTCAAGCATCTACAAACAAGAAAATCCTAAATTAAACATCCAAGCATCCTTGTGTGACATGACTGGAGAACCCAGTTAGGAATCTTGGGGACTGACAGAGTTAGAATAGCTATTTACCTCTCTGATAGTGAGACTAACACTCTTTTATTGTCTGAAAATTAGTGGGAATTTTGCCTCAGCATGGTTGATTCTGCAGAGAACTGTCTTGTTCTCCTTTTTGGTTAAAGGCTGCCATGCTGCTCTCTGTTTAGCTGGAATTAGCCTTCAAGTTGTGTGTAGAAGACAGGCAGACCATGCTAAGTGCCACATGAATCACAGTCCTTCCTTTGATTGCAACATTTTTAGGCATACTATTAAAAAATGTCAGAATTGGAAACCTTTCGTTTGACATTTATCTGAAAAACCAGAATGGAACTGTATTTAAATGTCAAACGAGAATAAAGCTGTATTCTTATCTGTACAAATATCAAAGGAATGGTTGTTCCCTCTGATATTTGGGGTTCTGAAAGGGTAAAGATCAAGTGAGGTGCATGCCCTGGCAAAGGCTGGCAGTGTGAGGCAATACCTCACACCTGTGCTCTGAGATTTATTGCTGTGGGTGCCCAAGTCAGGTAGGAACTGAATATTTCTGAGGCAGCTGTACCCAATGCCAACAGAACACTTTATTCTTATTTCCTTCCCCAAATTCTGCTGGTATGTGGCATGATTTGGAGAGGGGAGATGAACACAGGTATGCCAATTTACCCAGTTTAGACACTCCATATTGAGGAACACTGACTTCATTATGAGTCATCTGAAATTATTAGATTAATAACTAAATGGAACTAAAAAAAAAAAAAATATGCAAATTTCTTTTTCAATACCTAAATAGGTCCAGAAGTCATTTTGCCCATGTATAACAGAATCACCAAATCATAGAACCAGTTAGGGTGGAAAAGACCTCTGAGGTCATCAAGTCCAACTCTTGACTGACCACTACCACACCATAACTAAATTGCTGAGAAGAAAATAAATCAAAAGGACCATTGTCCACAAATGCATGCAGTATTTCCAGGTAAGAGCCTAAAGATACTGGTGGGATTCCTAATGCTATTATAAATCTGGAATTGTTGAGATTCTCTCATACATTCTAAGTGCAGACTCTGAAATTTAAACATGATAAGAATTGCTTTTTGCAACACCTGTTTCAAGTGCATTAACCTGCAGTAGTTACATAGTGAAGGCATTCAAAGAAAGCAGAGTTCAGGAAAAAGGCTGCTGTGTTATCTCATTTCCACTAGAGGAAAAAAAAAAGAAAAACATAAAAACCAATAAAATTTGCCTCCTTGCCTACCTGCCAGGTAAATCACAGCATTCCTTTCCCTCACCTCATCACCTTAAGCATTTCCTTCCTGTGCTGTCTTTGCCACTCACTCATCTGTAAACAGGATTCCCTTTGTATTGCTGGGGCTACATTGCCTGGGAAGTTGTGATGCACTATTTGGAGTCCACAACCTCTGTCCAAGTCCCTTGCCCTGAGCACCCAGAGCTGAAGCAGGGCTCTCCCTGAGGCTGGAGCTTCACTCTGGGTTGTGCCAGGTCCTGGGAATCCCTGCTCAGGGATCCTTACCTGTCCCCAGGATAACATGAGCATTGAACCACACAAGGTATTCCACAGCCTAGAATCCAATTATGTGATGCTGCCTAGAAATACCCAAAGCTGCTGGAAATTTCTTATCTTGAGGCTTTACAAAAAAAAAGAAAAAAAATAGTTTTTCTTCATTTCACTGACATTCTACTCCTGCACAAGTTTAGATTGGATTTATACAGTCAGTAAATACCTTCTGCTGTACTTTTCCAGTGAGTGGTAAGAATGACATAGAAGGGCCTATATAAGATCTGGAGCCTCTTCTTCCCCTGAAGATATCCAGTCAATTCAACTTCTTCCTGTATTCCACTCTGCAAACACAGGAAGATGTGTGAAATGAACAAAGTATGTGTATATAAGCATGATGGGTAAAGAGTGTTGATGTTGAACCTGAAATGAAACTAAGGAAAGCATATGAAGTGTGAAACATATGGCAATACATATGCATGAGGTTTGGATCAGGATATGCATCACAAAATAGTAATGGGTTTTTATTCTGGGAGGAGAGAGTGATAAATCAAAGGGGAATGAGAAGCTCACACTAAAAACAAGAGAAGTTGGAATCTCCTTCCCCTTAGCTGTTTGGCATTTCCTCCTGAAAGAAGCGGAGGAAGTATTTAAATATTTTATAACCTTCATTATTGGAACATACATCTCTTTATTACATTTTTGGAAGCATGTGTTCTATTTGAAATCAGTATGGATATATAAATATTTTTAGGAGATGATTATTCTCTGTATGTAGGTGGAGAAGAACATGGAATTAGTGAGATCTTGCTTTCATGAGTAACAGAGCAGCTGGCATTACCCCTCCTCTCCCTCCTCCTCCCTGGCCAAGGGAAAAGACCTCATATCCTCAACTTTAGTTCCCAAAATAAAATAAGAAATGGCTCTGGCTTTCCTCTTTCAATCTTTTTCTCCAGGTAATATTGAAATTGCCTCTGCTATGTTTGCAATTCCTTTACCAGGTCATCGTTGAAGTGGAAAGTGAAAAAATAATGGCACAGGGCCATGACAGAGCTGTAGAAAACAGAAATTTCAGTCTATTTTCCTGTCTAAATATTTGTTATCAAAGCCATTTAGTCACAGGGCCTCAAAAGTGTTACCTGATCTTCTGTTAAGCACCCAGGCTGAGTTGATAACAGGAGCAGGTCCCCTTTATCCACATGTGCAGCATGGACCACACAACCATAAAAAGGGGGCACAGCCACCAGTCTGTGGCACCTCAGGGCCCTCTGACCTTCCCCTTAGGTATCCAGTGCAGCTGGAAACTAGAATGTCCACTGCTGGTGCTGAAAAGAGAATATTCTCCTCAGCACAGGTGTGATGCAAGCATCTTTGAAAGGGCTCAAGCCCAGGAAAGCTACTCAAGGACATTATTTGGAAAAGTCTTCCAAGGCTTCTTCATCCCTTCTCTGTACTGGGATGTGGCAACAGATCAGCACAGGAGAGACCAGGGCTCTAATCCAGCCAGCTGAAGCCTTGCTATCTTTAAATCTCTTTTTTTCCATTTATTTCGTTTTTGGCATTCAAGAAATTCAAAGTTCATGAGGCTCAGTGACCTCTTCTGTTCCTGGCTCCATATTTTGCTTTGTTATGTGAAAAGAGCCAGATTGGGTCAAACTGCACTGAACCATTGCACCTGCAAATCTGGCCCAACATCAACCACTGCAGAAACATATAAACTTCATCTTTTTAGAAAATCAAGGAATCCTTCTCTCATTCTTGGTCATGTATAACAGAAAAGGACAACTGCTTAAACATACCAGGAAAAAAAAATAGAAATCTTCAAGAAGCAGAAAAGGTTTGAAGATGAAGTTGAAAGCAGAATATAATCAAGCAATAAATATAATATCATTCTATTATGCTTGGTAAATTAATTTTACTCAAAGTCTGTGACTTCTGGAGTGAAGTATCCATATTAAAACTGATCATGTTTGAAAGTGCAGAGTGTTTTCTAATTGCTTATGTTATCACATTATTCAAAACATTTGGGTTTTTTTTCCAAAGGCTAACTGAACATAATTCAGGCAAAGAGAGATAGCCATGAAGTCCTCAAGGTAGTTGAGTACTCCATTTGAAAGCAGATAAATAGATTTATCTGCAATTTAACAGACTGGGAGCAATTTTGCTGTTTTCTTACTTGTTTGACATAAAAGCCTTAACATGAAATGTAACCATAAATTAAATTTAAAACTGGCTCAAACCATTAGACAAATGTGCAATATAAAATTTCTACTTTACTCATCTAATTTGTTTTTAGTAAGATCAGCTTCCTTCAGAATGATGGATCTCAGTTTTGAATGGCCTGCATGCTTTGGAGCTCTGATGCAGTTTTTGCATTGGCTCCTTGTAAAGACTGGGGCAATATATAAATTTGTAATGAACAATGTTTGGGATTTTCAGTGCTATCATATTCACTGCTCTTTGAAATACATGCTTGGATACTGGCCATGGAAATGTGCAGACAGTGAGCTGCTTCAGTATGTGCTCTGAAAAGCCCCAAACACTTCTGTGCCTGCTTATTCACAGTTAACAAACAATGAAATGGTAGCACTCAGTTCAAATCATCATCTCTGACTTGCTTTACTCTTCTCAGTGACTTGCTGGTTCAATTTCCAGGATTTTCACAGCAGCTAATCAGGCCATACCTACTGCCTCCCCTTCCTCCTAAAAGGAAGCAAAAAAAAAAAAAAAAACAAACCCAAACAGACAAAATTCAAAACCTCAGCAACAATGCATATTGAACAAAAAGTATATTAATTTTTTTTTTTTTTTTCCTCACTTTGCCAAGCCTTTTGCTTTCATTTGTTGCCTTAAGATGTCTGGAATTAAGGTGCATGACTTCCATATTTGTACAGCTCAGAAAACATAGGAATTAGACACTGATTAAGCCCTAATGTAATATAAATACTTTATCATTGTCATCCATATTAAACAAATACATTTGCTTAAAACTAAGCATGTTGATTGAGCAATGACATTTAATAGAAAATTTTATTTCACTGATAACTGGCATGTTAAACAAAATGACACTGATATAAATCTGCAATGATCCTATTATTCTGAGTGAAGTTAATCCTGACTGATATAAATATTAACTGAAAACAACCAGAGTCCACAGGGAAAACAATAGCAGAAATGTATTTTAGACATGCATTTTTATTTTGCCCATGTGGAGGAGCAGACTCAAGGCAATTCTCTAGAATGTGAAGCCCTCTGATAATCCTGTACCACAATTTACTTTGATTTTAGAATAGTTATTTACTGCCTTCCTGCAGATGCACATGTTAATTAAGCTGATTTTGATGAATGTATTATTTATAAACCCACACTACTAAAAGGTCACGAACTACAAATTCCTTGCAATTTTGATTCCAAACTATTTATCAGACATGGTTCAAAGGAGACCTGGCTGCTCGTGGGAGAAGTGTCACTTTCTGCTCATTTGAATCCAATAATGGAGCATGTACATGCAGAACACTCCAAAACAGAGCTGTGGCTGTGCCTGCATTTCATTTTGGCCTCATTATCACTGGATTTAGTGCCACACCAATAGAATTGCATCAAACTTTGCTTTCTTTCTCCAAGGCAGCCCAGGAATTTCCTGCTGCAGTTGAGCTGGAGCAGCAGGTTCAGATTTTCCTGAGTGTCCCACAGACACCTCATGTGTGGGTGGGCTGTGAGTTATTCAGCTAGCTCTCTTACAGACTAGCAAACACATCCAGCACAATTAAATAGATGCACATTATGGTCTTTACAAAATACCACTCAGCCATGTATCCTGCAACAAGCAATTACAAGTCATCTTCAGGGCACTGATTTATTTCTCATTGCCCCAGCAATTTAATGACCTTATGATTTATACTGATTATGGAAGTCTC
Source organism: Oenanthe melanoleuca (assembly GCF_029582105.1). NCBI lineage: Eukaryota > Metazoa > Chordata > Aves > Passeriformes > Muscicapidae > Oenanthe > Oenanthe melanoleuca. The sequence continues at coordinate 3,511,085 of NC_079339.1, forward strand.
TCCTTGGCAAGCAAAGTAATTATCCATCAATCTCAAATTCTTTAAGGGAAGAAAAATGTTTATTTTCTGTCTGCATAATAAGTTTTATGTCATTTTTAATGTCAGGACTCCCACATGCACTAAAGATATATGTGGTGAGTTCCAATGTCTCACAGAATGTCAATTGTTAATGCAACCTGACAACAGGCTGGGCTCCCATTGTCTGATTGTTTGGCATTATATAATGAAGGTGGTTAAGCTGTCTGCTTGGAAATGCATGCATTATCCCAGGATAAAACAATGAAAAAAAATGCTGTGGCTCAGCCACCAGGCCCTGCAGAAAATGCTCAGCAAGATTTTGAGGACATTTAAATAGCAAATGTGCAAAGAGAGCTTGAGGAACAGCAGGACAGATGATGCCTCAGCACAAAGGGGTGAAGCACAGAACCTGTCCCTGCCCCTCCCACAACTGGTTTTCTGCAATTGATTTAGAGTAAGGATTATAGTTCACCCTGGGTGTGAGTTTATTTCGTAAGAAAATAGGGTTTATTTGAGTTTTAATAGGAATAAGGTAGGTAGGATTGCATTAGCTCATTAGCTGCCCCACTAAAATGTGGTATGTGGTCTTCTGGGGATCTCATTTATTTAGTTATTTATGGTTTGCTTGTTTGTTATTTCTGCTGCAGAACTTGCAAATTGAAAAGTTCTTAAAACCTGAAGACCAAGGAGAGGCTAGCATCCAAGAAAACTGAGTTTTACAGATTCACCACTGTGTTCCCCAAATTTTACCCTTTCTCAGCCTTGCTCTTCAAATATTATTCACACAGAGCAGTCCAAAGCACTGCTGATGTCACCTTTCTGTGTATTTTTATCTTTTTCATTATCTCCTCCCAGTCTTTAGATATTGAGTGTCACATGTCCTCTGTTAATAACTTTTGTATTTTAATGGCCACAGAAGTCCCTTCCACACATTTTGAGTAGGATGGGAAGATTGACTGTTCACAAGAGTTAGAACAGACAGAAGTGAGAGCTCAAGTTGGGCACAGGAATGAAGACAGAAAGGTTCCAGTATGTCCAGCATGCAGCCTCAGTGGTCCAAGCAAGAGTCTAAAATTCCTCTTGTCCATGCATTCAATTTACTTGAAAGAAAACTTCTCCATTCTATGCCAAGAGATTTTAGATTTTACAGCCTCTGTTCTTTACCCATTTGATTCTCATGTTGCAGCGAAGAGAGAAAATCTAGAGAAACCACCAAACTCTCTTTTTCCATAAAACCTGCAATTACCCATTTTTCTTAAGTGAATGTCACCAAAAATGACCCATCACATACAACTCTGAAGTCTTGAAAAGGAAAATCTTTGTGCTATCCTAATCCAACACCACAAACCGTTTGACTGCCTGGCACAAGTGGCTCCTACCACACCTTTCACTGCAGAAAACAAACACTTCTTTTTCTTCCTGTGAGCTTAGGATAGGATTTTATTTTCCCCTTAAAAATAAAATAAGTTGGTTTTAACTAGGAATGAGAGCAAAACAAAATTTCTGAATTAAGCTGTAGATTGGATTGGGTTTCACCATCCTCTGGTCCCCAGTTGGTGTTATGTTGCCCTAAGGCACTACTAATTCTTATTCTTATTCTTATTCTTATTCTTATTCTTATTCTTATTCTTATTCTTATTCTTATTCTTATTCTTATTCTGTTTATATTTATATTTATATTTATATTTATATTTATATTTATATTTATATTTATATTTATATTTATATTTATATCTATATCTATATCTATATCTATATCTATATCTATATCTATATCTATATCTATATCTATATCTATTTGTTTATTTGTTATTATTATTGTTATTATTATTGTTATTGCACAGTTCTACAATTTCAGAGTGTCAGTGATAACACAATGTCTCCAGGGCTGCCTTTTGATTCATCCTGCAGTTTTGGGAGCACTCCAGTTCTGCCTCTGAATGATCCACAGAAAACCAAGAAGCTGAGTGAGTGATCCAGTGCTTTGGGTGCCTCTGGGCCATCAGCACAGCCTAGACAATCTGTGTGCAACAGGACCCAAAACACAAATAGGACATAATTCAGAATATCCACAGCAAAATGTCCAGCTCCAGGATAATATTGCAGTATTAACAACAGCATCTTTGAGTCAAAGACAGCACAGAAACAAGTACTATAGAACAGAAAAGAAATGTGGACTGAAATACAAAAAATTGGCATGTGGCTAATCATTTCCAATTTTATTAAATTAAATGCCACCAACCAAGCTATATATAAATTTTGAGCAGACTAGTTTGTTATTCTCATAAAATTTCACAACTTTAAGCATTTAGCATTGAAGAATGTGAATGGCTAAAACCCATACAGAACAGAGGATGCTGACAGATTTTAATCCACTCTGTTAATTGGAGTTTTTCCAGTGGAATCAGGTGACTCCATTTCAACATTTATCTCATTGGGCCATTTAAAGCCAAAGGTTTCCATGGCTGTTTCACAAACTTGCATTTTAACACAGCTAGATGCAAGAGGATGTCTGCAGGAACCACAGTTATACACTTTATCCTCAGAATGAATGTCTTTTCAAGGCATGGATCTGTTTATACAACACTTCTGGGCTTATCACTACTCACAAAATGATGCTTTGCTAAGATATTTAATTTCATTTTGATGTTCATACCATGAAGACAACTGATTAGGATCAATGGTGGGGCATCTTACTGCATTTAATTTTGATGGCCACTTTTCAAATGAAACAGAAATTGAAATAAAACCACAAGAATGATGCTAAAATTTGAAATATATCCTTCCATCACAGATTTTATCACTGAGAAGGGAGACTGGAGCACTTCAACCAAGACCTCAAATCTGGCAGTCAAGAAAATGAGAAAAGAACTCACAAATTTTGTTAAGGGAGTTTGCTTTTGTCCCACCTCTGTTCTGTTTCAGGTTATTTCCCTGCAGTGTAACCTGAAGAACACAATGTCTGCTGTTTTCTCTGCACCTTCAATTCAAAATTCAGAACCTTAGTTTAGCATCCACCTTTATGAGTCAGTCAAGTTAAAATGTCAGTTTGGACAAAAAAAAAAAAAAAAGAAAAAAAAAAATCAATGTGATTAAGTGGCACTGAGAGCAGCTTGAAGGTCTGAGGCAAGATTTTCCAGTTTCTCTGATATAAGTGAGTAAAGGTATTTTTTTAGTACATTCTAGAAAAATAAATCTATTGTAGGTTTCTGGAAACAACTTCTGGGCATACTGCAAGTAGCTGGAATCAGCCATTTCTGCATGCAAGGCAGCACAGCCTTCTTGGAAAGCAAATATTATGTCATGTGGAGATTTCTGAAAAGTTTGTTCTAGTTGCCAAATATTTCTTACTCCTTTTAAATTAAATCGAGGCACATTTTCGTAAATAAAGCATGAAGTTATTATTTTTGAATATAGGCAAAAAATATTTCAAATGTATTTTTGCATTTTTCTGATTAGAGCATTTTTGGAATATATTTGGACTTATTTTTTTACAATATGAAATCAGTTATTTTCCAAAATATTTTAATAAATCTTTGACAATTAGTATATGCTAATTTGACATTTGAAATAATGAAATGTCTTCTAAACCTGTTGTTAATCCATTATCAGAGTTGGAGAGTTGGGTCATAGAGCTAATTGTGAATCTCCACTTCCTAGAGATTTATAAAATTTCACAGATACAGCTAATCACATTTGTATCATGCATATGATGTATAAATATAAGTTTAGAATCTTTAAATTAATTATAAAAATGCATTTCACATGTGAATTCCCTCTTTAACACATACCACACCTTGACATAAATGAATATAATGCCAAAAATTGATTGGGTTTGTAATGCACAAAAAAGAGAAAGGAAAACACAACAGGGTTTAAAAAGATGCTTGAGATGTGAACAAGTTACTTTTGTGTGGGAAACAGAATTTACCTACAAGTTAAATATGTGTCATAGATCACAGGTATGTGTTCTTTGCAAACATTCAGTAGAAAAGGAGGAAAAAAATCCAAAATCCGAATCTACCTTTCCCTCCATGTCTTACCACTGCATTTTGTAGCATATAACACAGAAAATTACATTAGCAACTGAAAGAAAACTATGTTTTTCTTGTGGATCTTTGTTCTGACTTTGTGTGATTTTTGTTTTTTGGTGGTGGTGGTGGTAGCTTTGAGGTTTGTCTGTTCCCTTAACACCAATAACATTCCTGCTATTGACTGCTTCAAACTATTTTATCATGAAAAAATATGAGAAGGTTTGGTTGTGCTGTAAAGGAAGAAAACATGGAAGACAGATGTTTATTGTTGAATTTTACAATATAAGTAATTAATATTACTTATGTGTCATTGCTTAGGAAGCAGCTGTTCCTCCCACCTCCACCTTCACTGACTGGACAATGCTTGTTTTGCACCCCCAGAACATTGTCAGCATAACTTTCCTCTTTCTAGTAAATTGGAAAAATAAGTTAATATACATTTAAAGGGACCACCTGCAGAATTGTAATGCACAGAAATTGCTCTCTGCATTGTTGTTCTTTGGGAAATTGCCTGTGTTCCTTTTGTTTTACCTGATAAATGTAAATCCCACACTATAAGATACTCACATTGTCTTTTTAGGTTTTTTTTTCTCCCTATGGATGCCAAGACTTTTTTCCACAGGGAAATTAATGTGGAGCAAGCTACAGAAGAATGGTTCAGCAGGCTTCTTTATTAATATCTCACTCTTTTGATACAGGAAGATTTACCAACATCTTAATTAATCCAGTGAGTTGCTGGTAGTTCTTACATTTCTGTGAATCAGCTTGTTTTTGTAGAGCAGTCCCAAACCTATCATCCTGTTAAATATAAAAAATAGGTTGTCTCACTATCCACTAAGGAGCTGGCCATTTTTTATTGCCAGTTAATGATCTGTGTAAGCCCCCAACATAAACCTTTAAAAGGTTTAAAAGGTTTGTTAGTTAAAATATAAGATTTTTTCTTACCTTAAAATTCTAATCACATGCCATGAGTCCTTCAGCTTGAGTTGAAAAATGGGTTGAATAGAATTTGTGAATCTCTGTGTCCTTCACTGTTCTGTACACCATTACTCTGCCCATTCTTAGTCACCACCTGTCAAAGACACTCAACATTTTCTGTTTCTCTGCATCTTGAATATTTGTCCTTGCCTTTACTCTTAATGTATAAACTGCACTTCTTTTACCTCAGTATTGAACCTGATTGAATTCACCTCTGCAAATAAATACCCAAACACTGTGTCTTAAATTTTCCTGTCATGAATTTTTCTGTCTTTAAGTTTATATGCCTTTAGCAAATTGATGAACTCAGCCATATACCTCACAAATCCAAATAGGTTTTAGTTTTAGCTGAGTGTTTTAGTTTAAAAATTAAATTAATACATAGAAAAGGCAAGAAAACAAACTGGTTTGATTGTTTGTAGTTAAAGTAATATGAAAATCTCTTATCAAAAGAGTTTGGTATTTTATTTCAGTATCTATATGGTCACTTTCCAGTAGTGAAGTAAAATAATTTACTGTTATTACAACAGTAATTGACACTGCTAAATATATTCCAAAACAAACAAAAATGTTTTTTTCTAAGGTGGCAGAATTTTGTAAATGAGTAAGGAGAGTTTTATTTATATAAAACTTTTTAAGGACATTCCAAATAATCTAAATTGCTAAATTTCTAAATTATAGACAGCATTGGATCATGTTTAAAACAAATGTTTTGATATTGATGTGTGGAAAGGCTGACCTGGAACAGAGTCTAGAAGAGGTAAAGGAATAAAATAGGAATTTATTGAAAGGATACACCTTGGGCAGTGCAAATCCCAGCTGGGGCTACACCCAAATCAAATCCCAGCTGGATCCTGGTCATGAATATAAATGCTGAGGTGTCTGTGTGGGGAAAGGAATATTGAACATGACACAAATCCTGCAGTGCCATCATCCACCATGGCATTAGCAGGAAAAGTATTGAAGCACCAGATTCCCAATCCTAAAATATATTTAGGCACTGCTGTGGCTTTGACCTTTAAAATTTGATTCCTGATTTTCAAAGGCATTTAAATTATAGAAAATTCAGGATTTGTAAATGAAATTCAGGGTTTTTTTTCTTCAAAAAATGCATTTAAATTTTTTTCTATAGTTTTTACAGAAATACATAGCTAGTGAGAAGTGGGGTGGACTGTAATATTCTTTTGAATAATTTCTGTGGATTTTTAGAGCAGGTAATATGTGTCCTAGCTTCCTAGCCTATTATCCTATAAAGATGTGGGCAGTTAGAATCTCTTTTTACCTTGGTTATAAAACTGGACTATAAAAAAATTAAATTCATTCTAAGTGCAATTGAACCTTATTATTAACACTGATTATCCCTTTAAGTGTATGAGCAAAGTCACTCTGTAAGGGCTTTTGGAGGAATTTGGAGTAGAATAATAAAAATGTTTTAACAGATTTTTGTAAACTGAAGAGATGCCACAGTTATTAAAGCAGAGTTTTGATACCTGGTGTGGAAATTAGGAAGAGGTTTATAATAATTTGAATTTTAATAGAAGTCCTGGGACCTGAAGATGCTGAAGCTTGAGCAGGGCACTGAGAGGGAACTGGGCACAGGAATCTCAGAATTTGCTGCTATGGAGACAAACTTGAAGCTAGGACTGCTTCTTTTCTTGAACAGCAAACAAGGAACAGTTCAGAGGTATTTGATTAATTAAAATATAATGTCTAGTTATGTTTCCTACAGGTTTGATTTCCATGGTATGAAGTACATGCGGACAACACATAAATATAAAAAGTTAGAAGCTAGACTGCAAGGCACAGCCAAAATTTCCCTTATCAATCAGGAGAAGGGAGAGTTCTCCTTTTTAGTATGAGGAGCATGCTTATAGAATCACAGAATCATGAGGCAGAAAAAGACCTTTAATACCATCATCCAACCACAAGCCCAGCACTAAACCATGTCTAGACAGGTTTTAAATGCCCCATGGGTGTGACTCAACCACTCCCCTGGGCAGGCTTTTAATGTAGAAGGTTTGAAGGTTTCCCTTTTATCCAACCTAAACCTCCCCTGGCACAACTTGAGGCCAAGGGAGAGGAGGAAAATCCCACCTGACTTCTCAGGGAGTTTAGAGGGTGATGAGATCCCTCCTGAGCTTTCTTTTCTCCAGGTTGAACACCCTGAGCTCCCTCAGCTGCTCTTCACCAGACTCACACTCCAAACCCCTGCCCAGCTCCTTTGCCTTTTAGCTTTTATATTGCTCTTTATCCTCACAAAACCCAAATATCTGGGTACAAGGCAAGTTTCCAGTGAATGAATGAGGAGTAAACCAGGTGCAGTGTGCTCCAGTCCTCCTTGGGGAAGTGAGCCCAAAGCAGCAGTTTTAATATTTTTAGAAAATATCTTCAGCAGTTCTGAGTGTACAGAATCAGAAAAGGCAGCAAAGGGGCATCTCTGTCTGTACCTTCTCACCTTCATCAGAGATGACAAAATTGCAGAGCAAAAGTTACTTCAGGGCTGTGTTTGAGCTGCATGCTAAAATTATGAGATCCTTCTTTACACAGGGCAAACTATCAGAAGATGTTGCTCATCAAAAATACAAGGTAATGGAGTTGCAAGTGAGGTCAGTGCCTGGTACTCAGAATGCAAATTTTCTGAAGAAATTGCAGATAGTTCATATGCAAATGCTTTGGATTTGCAAGCACAGGCTGTTCTTTCAATTAATTACCTCATACTTTATGCTCTGCCAAATTGCCAATTGTAATAGTCAAAAAATTCTAATCCCAAACTGTGGAGGACAGTGACATTCAGAACAGCAGATTAGTGCTGAGTATTTTCCCAGCTGAAGGCTGCATCCAGTTGGGGTTGAAGGAGGTAATGAGTCAGAGGGTTTGGATTATCCATTTTGGTGCCAATTTTTTCATGTTGTTTAATTTTTAGTTTGCATTGGTTCTAGTCCCATGAACCAGAGCAGTTTTGATGGAGGCACTGGAGGTTATGTGAAAGGCACTCATGTTCCATTTTTGGGACTCCAGCTTTTCTCATCAGCCTGTGGCACTCACACATTTTACAAAGATGCTGAGGACCCTTGGTTCCCCATGGTTTCAGTGAAAACTCCAGGTTTCTGCATTTCTTTTTTACCTTTATCAGATCAACAAGAAGCTGAGCATGCACTCTTATATCTCATTAAAGTAAAACTGAAGAGACATTGCCTGATTTGGAACTGGACTCTAAAAAATGAGCAGTCACAGAGCTCCTGGGCTATCTCATTCCTTCATTAAACTGAAAAAAACTCACTGATCTCAGTATTCATTTGTCTGCTGATTCCTGGGTTTAGGTTTTATCAAAAATAAGGAAAATGCTACAGCAGATTTGAAATGTTAAAACAAATAAATGTGTTTTTTGGTTCACAAGAAACAGTCCTTTGTTATGCAGAGTGCTGTAGCGCTTGACAAGAGTTTGGTCTGTGAGCACTTTGTAAGAATTAATTCCAACCCATTTATGTTCATTCTTGTACAGAGGCTTACAGTCTCATCAGAACACAATCCAGCCACTTCAGCTGCAAAATTTCATCCAAGTTAGCAAAGCCAGGTGTGCCAGTGAGGTCTGGTGCAATGCCCACTGAAAACACTGAGGTGACCAGAATACCTGGAGTGCAAAATTACTCAAAATACAATATAGAAGGGAAAAAAAAAAAAAAAAAAAAAAAAGGATATTTTTCTTTCCAAGTCTCAGAAAAAAAAAAAAAAACACTAGATGAGATATTCCTGGTGCTGTGAAAAGGTTTGGAGAAATTTCTCCTTAACCCACACCACTGAATCACCCTTGTGTCAGGCTCCATCTGTGGAATCCTTACTCATGTAAATAATATAGGGCTTCATGTTTTCCCCAGTGATTTCTGAACCTTTTCATTTCACTTGAAAAAGAAGAGAAAAAGGTAATCTCAGGTGCCTGATTTTGCCATTTCTAGCAGTGTGGAAAGGGGCAGACATGGAGGGAGAGTATTTTTTAATTGGAAGAATATGTAAGGTTGTGAAATGACATTAATTTCAGACTTTATCAGTAAAATTAAATGTGGGGTATTGAACATGTGTGAAGTCATGCTTCCCATAAGAATACTGGATATCCAAGAGATTTGTCAATTTTATGATACTTTAACTGCCATAAATGAGACCATAATTAAAACCTTATATTGGAAATTATCTGTTTCTAAATCAATAAATGTTGGAATAAAGGATCAGTTTCTCAAAAAATTTCTCATATCTGAAGCAAAACATCTTGTCTGCTCATTTGTGCAGACAGATCCAAACCACAGAAGGAGGTAACTGATGCCATATAATCAAGTAGGGAAGAAACAGTTACTGAAATTGAGAAAAAAATTATTTCTATTGCATTCATTTCATATTCATGCCATCAAAAATCAGAACACTCAGACACAAGAGTGAGAGATTGTATAAGTGAGGCCATTATGTAGTTTTATATGTGTGTAATCTTGAATGTGAGATATTTCTGCATGTCCTCTGATAGAAACAAAGGCAATAAGTCAGAATATCTGTTTTTCTTGGTGAAGGGCTATTTAAAGAAAAACCTATGTTATGTATGGCAAAACAAATGAGGTTCTTTGCCTAGCATATGGATTTAGGTTCCCACTTAATTTAGTTCTGATGAATTTTTAAATTCCTGTTAATTTTCACAATCAAAGACCTGCCTTCTATAATATATATATCAAATAAAGCCTGTCCATCTCCTCACAGTCTCTACAATTCATAACTGAGGAATGAAGAGTTAAACCATACAATTAGATGAATTTTATTATATAAGAAAATATGAAAGACTGCAAAATAGGTTACTGGGAAACTGATGATTTAAAAAAAGAAATTAATCTATGTTAAATTAAAAGCAAGAGACCTTAAAGAGAAAATGTCAAACACTGAAATAAAAATTGTCAGTGATGACTAGGAAAGCTATCACATAAGTACATTAATAAGACATGTAACTGAAAATAAAAATGGATGAGATTAAATAATAGAAAGTGAATTAATGAGAGGAAAATCTACTACACTTCCCAAAGGTAGAGCTGGGAGCTAAAGAAATATCTAGTTATTTTAAGTATCAGAGAATAGGCAGTGGAATCATTAAGGGTGTGATGAGAGTGCACTGGAGTGAAAATAAATTTTGGGAAAACATTAGTGAGAATATTAAAGCCAGTTCTTTTGTGGCTTCAACAATAAAGCCCAGAGCAGCTGCACACCCACAGGAAGAACAAAGGTGCATCACAACCTCCCAGCCCCAAACTGAGCAGGAGCAAAGTTCCAGATCCAAATTCCACAAGCGTGGAAGTTTTGGAGAATTTGAATACTAGTTGATTTAATTTCATGTCATATAGAGAGCTGTTTCAGGCACGTGTTATTGATATGAAAAAAAAGTTTTTTGGTGATGGGACTATTAAATCTTCTGCTTTATATTTCTTATCTGCTGGGGTTTTGTTGTTGCTCATATTACTGCCACTAAATTCATGATCTGTAGAAAGATCAAACAGTGCAATGGAAATTATGACCCCAGCCAATAAGAGCAGAAAAACAAACTTTCCCAGATAGCAAACATTTTTATTAAAATTAAAAATTATTTAAAGATTTTTAAAAATGGATAGAGGGAAGAAGTGAACCTGAACAAGTGTTCCACTTCTGCACACGACAGAAACACCAGAAATAAAATTATTAAGGATATGTCCAAAAAATGTGGTGCTGAAAAAGAAGAGCCATGGTTAATTTTTTTTTCTATTTTTTTTTTTAAAGGAAGTTTTAAATTTTAATTATTTAAAAAATGCTGTGACTTTATTAAGCTATCTCAAAAGACACCCTCCTGCTTTTCACACATCACTCCTCACCCTCACCAACGCTTCCCACCCTTGTGATAAAGTTTATTTTCACCTGAGTTGTGGCAATTCAAAGCATTTATGGACATATGCTGTAGATGCACTCAGTTAAAATTGTCAGGTTAAATAACAAACTGGAAAAGCCTGAAAGTTTTTTTCCTAACCCAGGCAACTCCATGTGCAGGAGTGTTGGCACAACCAGATCTGCTGCTTGGGGTCAGGACCAACTGGGTAGAAACAGAAGCCTCTAAAATTGGCTAAAATTTCTGGTTTAAAAGGAAGGATCTTATCAGATTTTTCAGGCAGGAAGGCTGCATTAAACAGAGATGTTGAAAAAGCACTGTGATACTCATACTCTAATACAATCTCTAAGTGGGCCAGCATAACTCACTCAGCTGATATAAAAAAAGAATCTCTGGCATGTCACAGAAATACTCATGAATAAAAGAGAAAAAAAAAATCATCTTTTATAACATCTAGTATGGCTCTTAAAATCCTGTTTTTATGCATAGAATTGGACAAACAAGAGAAAGGATGACCTTCAGTTCTTACCCTTTATTTGCCTTGAACGTCATTCAGAGAACAAAGATAATAGACTTTTTCACCTTGTCTCTTCTTACTGCAAGGAAGGACATCTGCAACATATTTATAGAAAAAAAAATGATGCACTGTTTAATGAAAAAAACTCTAGATATGTGTGCGTGGTAGATAAAATAATTTGTGGACAGGAGTTACAATGGAAAAGTTAATTCTGCAGAAAGGATGGTTTGTGGTTTGCTGTGCCCCTGGTTCTGGCCAGGACAGGGTTAATTTCTGCAGTAGCCAGGAGGGCCCGTGGCCAGCACCCAGAGGTTATTCTGTACCAGTAAATATCATTTTCTGGGCATGGGGAAAGGCTCCTTCCCAGGCCCAGGCAGTCAGGGGTTTTAAGGATCCTGTGGTACAGTGGTGAGAATTCACATGGGAATCACTCACCTCTCTTGGACAACTTTGCTGTTTGTATTGTTGGTTACTTTTTATTTTCTTATCCTATTGCCATCTCCTGTAACTTGCTCTTCTCTCAGCCCATGATCTTTGCCCTCTGTGCTTCCAGTTCTCCTCTCAGTGCCTGGCAGGGGAGGGAGAGCTGTGCAAATTTTGGAGTGATTTCAATGGGAACCCTAAATTCAGGAGTACCCTTCCTAAACCAGGACAGCCTTATCTGTGCCCAGTGTAGGTCACAAAGGGTTGAGATACCAGCAGATCTGCCCAGAGCAGGCTGGAAACAGGTTTGCTCCAAGTGTTTGCTGTGCCAGGTGTGGTGCCCCTGGTCACAGTGTCCCTTGGTCTGTTCCTGTGGCTGTGGCACCTCACCCTGTGTGAGCCGTGTGCCCCATGGAGGGAGAGGGACCAGGATTGCTTTGCTGTGCTGCAAATATCAGCTCATGGCACGATGGCATCGAGGGCAATGAAGGTGTTTTGGGATGTGTGAGCAGTGCTGCTCTCCTGCCTGACCTTTGTGAGTCCATTGATAATCACAGCCACTCTGGGGAGGGAATGAGAGGATGGTTTTCCCCAGCCTTTTATTCCCTTTTCCACCTTCAGGCCTGTTCCAGCAGCTGTTGAGACTTGGATTCCCTTTGGATGTTAAACAAAGCATATTCTTGTTCCCAAGTCTTCCAGGTCTCCTCAGTGTGGTCTCCACCATGTTCAGGGTCATGAAAGGGATTTCTAGGGAGATCTGCCCCAAGAGTAGATAGACATTTGTGGCATGGAATGTGGAAATGGGTCATCTCCTGAAGGATTATTCTGCCCCAGTGGTTTGGAAGTTCACCCCTGAACAGCTACAGGACCCTGATAAAGTGGCAGAATATTTGAAATAAAAATGCTGTGGCAGTTCCATGTAGGCATGGAGAACACCATTCCTAAACCACGACTGGTTTTTTTGGTCCTTCACAATCTGTGATATATATATACATGTTAAAGAGTTCTTCTTGTATGAGTTACTTGAACTTTACTGACTGGGAAGGTGTTAAATGTTTCCCTACTGCCTCTAAAACTTTCAACAGCCTTTGACCAGCTAAAGCACCGTGTCCTCTCACTCCTGGCATTTTATTATCTCTTTATTTCTCCTGGCATAGGTGTTTGCTCATCCACACTGAACCAAAGTGGGGAGCTGATCTGTCTGACAGGTGTCCAGCAGAGAAAATAACAGGTTTGAGTTGGCAGATCTCCTCAGCTGCCCCAGCACACTGAGAGAGAATGAGAGGAATTAGCAGTTAAAGGTGGAGCCCAGTTCAGCCTAATGACACCAGCACTGCTCTTGGAAAGTCTGTACATCCCAGAGCAGCCTCAGGCTTCCTGAATGCTGATTAAATGTTCAACAGCACCACTGTGCTGCAGCTTACTTTGCTTATTTTTTAGGAGATTGCTTCATCCCAGTGTACATCTTTCAGCACAATTTTTAGGTTGTGGGCAGTGATCAACCTTGGAATTTTTATAATGTTAAGGTGTGTGCCATAGGATTATATTTGCCTTAATTAAATTAATAGTTTAGATCTTAATGCTTTAACAGGCATGTTATTTCTACTACTTCATGTTTTAAACACATCTGGGATGCTTTCAGGGTTTTTGTTTTTTTTTCCCTTTGCAGCTGTTCAGTAAATTGAGAAAGTGAAACTAAAAGGAGTTTATTAACCAGGCACCCAGAGCCTGTGTGTTCCTTTGATGACATGTGGAACTGATAACTGCACTGAGAACAAAGCTTGGGATGCCTCAGGATGCAGTAAGATGAGCCAAGAAAGTGAAATAGATATTCCTTGGGAAAAAAGAATTGTCTTAACAAGAATACACAGTGTCATGATTTGACCAAAGGAAGCTGACATGTGCAGGGATTTAAGGAGAAAACATAAGAACTCTTTTCCCTGATAGTGCTGGGACTTGTGGCACTTGCATGAGACTTCATGTGTTTCACAGTGTGTGATGCCTTGACTCAGAGCTACATTTCTTAACCTTTTCCCTCCAAACTCAAAGGCAATAAATCTTGCAATAAATCTTTCAGAGCACTTCTCAAAGCCATGAGATGTGTGTGGTGTGCCTAAACCAAGAAGCACAGCTTCACTAATCAGGGGGAGCAAATAATGGTACTTATTAAATACTGAATAATGGGACACATTCTTCCTTCCCTGACCTCTCATTTGTTTTTAAGAAATCCCCCTAAAAGGAAGCTTAAATGTTAATCTTTATGTCTTTATGTATGTTTGTTGAAAATAATAATTTGCTTTTGTATAAAGCAGTCATTTTTATAAAACCCACCAACACTGCAACTTTCTACTCTATGTAAAGTTAAAAAGAATATTGTCATTTATACCATAATACTTACTTAATTAACATGGGGAAAGATTAGCTTCTGTAACACTGGATCCTACACAAACCTTAGGTTATACAGATAATTAGAGGATGACAGGACTCTACCACAGGATCCTTCAGGGCACAAATGAGAACAGCTCTGCTTGGCTCCTGCTCTAAACCACCCCACTGACTGCTCCAAGAAGTTAGGGAGATTTATTCTCTGCTATAATTAGCTGCTGTGCATTCCTGCTCAGTACCAATGCAGAGATGTCCATCAACATCAGTCACATTTCAACTCCATCTTCAGCTAGCACAGTGCAATTTGTGACAAAATCTCACATTTAGAATTCTGCTATATGGCTGCTCGCTAGAAGAAAAGAGATTCATAGCCTCAATTCATAATTCCCATTTAAAATTTAATTTTTATATTTAATATGTAAATCTGCTACTCATAAATAATTCCAGAATGTTGGCAGAATAGTTTTTCACACTGCTGTCCTGCATGTGGTGTGACTTTTGGAGCATCCTGTGCAGGGCCAGGAGCTGGACATCAATGATCCTTAGGGGTCCCTTCCAACCCAGGGTGTTCCATCCTTCTGTCATTTTAACTTAATCTTCAAAGGAAAATAGAGATATTAAACATATTCATATCTGGTTTTGGAGGGTAAAATCTGTTTGAATACCCACAGCATCCATACATAAAAATCTATTATTATGATTTCAAACAATCTGGAAAAATATAAAATTGGTCACAATGTAGTATTGAAACTAAAGGGAAAATATTTAGGTGGTATTCTTGAAACCAAAATAACTTTATTGGGAAACTTAAAAAAACTTTCTTGCTGCACCTGAAACATCAGAAAAAACCCAACACACAGATGAAACAGATGAAACAGTGTTGTGATAAATGAGGAAATAATTGCTGATTGCTCTTTTCAACTTCCCCACAAACAGCTTCTATACAAAGCCAACAGAAAGAGCCATTTTATTTAATTTCCTTGCAAGAGATCTCATTTATTGGACTAAAAATGCAGTGTTTACTCACACCTTGTGTTCTAAAAGAGGAAATACAGGGTTTATGCCAATACTGTATGTTTCCTGCTTTTTTTTAATGGCAAAACTAATGCCAATTTTTTGCATTTGACTTTGGCCTTTCAAGCCTGTAATAAGCTGGGTTGGCACAAACCAGAAAGTAGAAATGGATTAATACTTTCTTCTGAGCTAAATCTGAATGCTAATAGAAAGAAAACATGTTAATTTTGGTAGGTAAATCCCACACCCTGGGGGAAAACAGGGTGAAAATACAACATAAATTATTCAACTTTGAAGGCTGATTCTCAGACTCTGCAGAAACTTGTCTTTTAACCCACCTTGTGGCAAAGAATGTCTGAGGAGTAAGTGCAAGTGAAAAAGATCAATAAACTGCACAGGTTCTCTGGACAGACACCAGAAAAGTTTGTATTCACCTGAAATGGGTCTGTCATTCATCAAGATGGAGTTCAAAATTTCCTGTCACTGAACCTTTCTTCCTGTCTCCCCCAGGTCAGTCAAATATTTTGTCTTCACACAGAGTGTTTGAGTACCAGGGCAGAGGGAGAAAAAGAAATTAGGTACATTTTTGTTATATTTATGCTTTCTTAAGCATTCCTAATTTATTTATTTTTTTTTTGTTAAATACTTCCACTTATGTGGAAATAATACTGAAACAGATGATAAAATGAAAAGCCTAAGAGGGAATCAAATAACTAGATATTGTATGAGAGAAACTGAGGAACTCAGCAGCAATCCTTACCCATCTCTCTGGACAATGAGGAATTATAAAGAACACATTTATTCCACTCCCATCCTATCAAAGATTTTCATATATACTAAGCTGATCACGTCTTAACTCAAAAATCTACCTTATTCAGTACCTTACATTGCAGTGATCACTACAACTCCAATGTTGAAGAGATTGTCTTTTTTCCAACCAACATTCCTTCCTCTCTAAACATTAAATATATATTTGAATTTACAGATTTATGCATTCTGAAGTTATGTGAATGTATTTCCATCAAACTAAGCTATCAGCTAAGAAAAAGAGTTTTAAAACTGCCTAAGCAGCATATTCAGGCAGAAGAAGAAATAAACAAACAAAAATATTCAATTAATGGCAGCACCTGAGAGCCCAGCCCATGTCTCACAAGGCTGGGGATGAGAGCACAAATCTTACATCCTAAACTTTTGAGGGTTTTGTCATCCTTTATGCAAAGGATAAGACAAACAAGATATGACATCCCTGCTCATACTTAGCCTGAAGCAATACTGCTGCCAAACAGGTGCTACCTAAAACAGAGGTTTATGCAGCAGGGTTGCACACCAGAGCAGAGACCAAAACCACATTTTATGCCAAGTGCTCTGCACTATGTATTTATTTTCCCAGGCCCACATTCATTTATAAATACATATTTATAACTACAGCACTGAAGCACCCAGTGATGGCTGGTCCCTTGTCACACTGCTGTTGTGGAGGCAGAGATCTCTCTTCCAATGAAATTCTCACACCAGACTGATTCTCAAATCTCAAAATTCAGTCTCTTTATCAGCTCATGCAGCTAAGCCAGAACACCAGTGAAAACTAAGAAAAGTTAGTTGAACACTTTGAAACAAGCAGCTCTGTATCACTGCTAGCATGCATCCTGCCCCAGTGGAAAAGGAAAGGCAGCAGAACACTGGGATGCTCACAGCCCAGCCAAAAGTGGGCTGGAGATCCACTGTCCTGCCCCAGACTCAGCTCCAAACCTGCCCATTCCAGCATCCTGAAAAGGTGGGACCTGGCTCAGAGTGCTGCTCTTTGAGGGGGTTATCACCAAGTAACTGAGTTGCTAAATGATTAGAGTGAAAATAATAGCTGTTTGTATTTTGCTAAGTGTATTCATTACCAAGGAAAAAAAAAATCTGAGACAAGAAGATTTTTCTCAGCACTACTGTACAGTGGTTTGGGAGTGTGTGGGGAATACAGGCAGCTCTCTGTATGCTCACACCCCCTTTAAGTCAGACAAATACAAGGGGATGCATGCCAGTAACCACAGAGGAGATGCATCTCTGCACTGCATTTGGGACAGCACTGAGATTACCAAAGGAAATTGCAACTGCAATAATTCACAGGAGCTCTCTGTGATCTCTCATGAAGCAGGCACACAGGGTGCAAATCTCACCTAGTGGTTCTGGCAGGCAGGCTCATCCTCCCCTGCAGCACAGGAGTTCTGCCTGGTGTCCCTGTGGTGGTGCTGCCAGTGCTGCTGAGCTGCCCCAGCCCCTCCCATCACACCTCCAGAGCACACACGGCTGTTTCACATGGTTCCACGAGTGGGTTTCCATCACAGGAGAGCTGGCCAGCAGAGGAGCAGCCCTGTGCAGAGCCAAGCACAGCCCTGCTGTCACCACAGAGCACTGGGGCTCTGCTCTCATGGTTACCATGAGCTCATCACGTCCTCTGAGTGCCTGCTGCCTCCTGCCTCACCACCACTCTCAATTATTCATGCCTGCTCATCAGAGCAGTGCTCCACCCGGAAAAGCCTTTTCCTTCTCACCATCCATCTTAAATTAAAAAAAAGAAAAAAACTCTCTCATCATTTCCAGCACAAAAGCACATGTGTGAAAAAGATGTGTCCTAAAGGATTTGCCTCTCCTGGGTTCACTGGTCTGCTAATTACCCACAACAAGTGCAGTGGGTATTTATCACTGGAGGAGAGAGAAGCAAGGCAGGTGGGAAATGTTTATCCAGGCCAGATAGCTGAATGTTCCCTGTGCCAAAACAAACAGGTGCAGATTTTATTGATGCAACAAGCAAGGAAACAAAACCAAACAAATACAACAGCTGATGGGGAATATTTCTGTTCCACAAAAACAGTACCTGCACAGTAAAACAAAAGATGTTCTGTCTGCTGGTGGCCACACTTTCAAAGTTAAGATTTCTCCTCCTGAATTTCAACAGGGAGGATTACATCCAGGGGCTTTAACAACATTGTCCCAGAAAAATTGTTCCAGAATACATGAAGGGAATCAACTGATATATTCAGATCCTCCTTTTCCTTGGTGGTCTGGCATCTGCCAGCAGCCTGAGATGCCTGGCAGTGTACAGCCAGTGAAAAGCCACTTAAAAAAGCAGTATTTTCCCACTCATCCAATGGACAGAATACACTGGATTGGTGGGTTATGTACCCCAAACTAAACCACTGATGTAGATGCAACCAGGGAGCTTTTTTGTGTGGAGTGAATAATTTCTATTGTGGCCATGCAAGCAGCGTGGTTCACATGAGAGAGAAACATTAGGGGTGTGCAGGGTAGAGCTAAACCAGAAGATGCATGGTGTTGCTCTATCTGCAAAACCAGCACAGAGCTCATCTGGAGCATTTTCACCACCCTCAAAATCATACACCATGAACTCTGGTTCATCAGCACCTATGGTTTTACTCAATATATTAATTTTATTAGGTAATAACTCTTACCAACTCCACTGAGAAACTCTAGCCTCAGTTTTTACTATCTGTTTTCACTGCTATCAAACAACTAAGGTAGTAATTTACCTTCCTGCTAAACTGTTTGGTTTATACATGTAAATGTAAAATATCAGTTTGTTAAGCTTCGTTTTTAAGGACAAAATGTAGCTAAGAGAAATTAGATCAATGATAGTTTTATGGTAAAACATGCACACTGACAAAAAAGAGTTGCAATAAATTCCACTTTTAAGACTGTACAAAGAGCTGAGGTGCTTTCTAAAAGAAGATGTTTGATATGTCTCAGCAGAGCAGAAAAAGGCTGTGGAGGTGCCTGTGAAAATCATTGCCTAACATTCCACGTTCAAGCCTTATGCAGGTTTTTAAAAGCCCTGCAAGCTTGGAAGAAGATGCATTTCAGCAATTCTTCAGGCTGAGAGCCTGAGGTGGATGGAGATGGGCAGCTGTCCCACTCTTGGATGATGGTGATGAGATGTGGCAGGGCGGGGAGCTGGGGGTTGTGTTATTTCTGTAAAATCTCTGTCCAGTGGCACTCCCAGCCCAAAGACAGACCATGAGATTACCCCACACACCCAGCCACAGACCTGGTGCTCCTGATGAGACCACCAGTAAATAATTACCACAGGCACCACAGTTATTGCTCCTGGGTGCTTCTTTTCCCTAGTCTGGGTGTGGAGACACCCAGAGTGAGGAAACTGGGACAAGTGCTTGCACTGCTCTTCATGATGCTTGGCTCTGCAGAGAGCTAGATGGGACAGGCACTTCCACTTATGGTAGAGGAGGGGCATGGCAGCGGCCTCTGAATAGCAGAACACTTTTGAAAGTAGCCAGAGCTCCCTGAAGTGTCTGTTCCTCAGAGGATTGTGGCTGTGGCTGAAGGGGAGGGTGGCTGGTGCAGTGTTTAACCCCCCAGCTGCCTGTGCACTCCCCTGCCTTGAACTCTGACATCTCTCCCTTTCCCATCTCCCAGAAATGTTTCCCAGCCCTAGAGAAGGACAGCAGGAAAGGGAACAGCAGAAAATCCAATGTTTCACTGAAGGAGATGAGGTTCTGAGAGGATTTCCCACTGAACTCAACATCTGGCTGTGGAGCCCCACGCTGCAGGAGCTGCTGCCCATCTCAGGGTGTCAGAGCCCCTCAACCCCTCCCCCAGAAAATAAAACTTATTTTCTCTTGCCACTACTGCCCATAGTGAAGGAGAGGAATGCATTCTATAGAGGAACTGATATGTTCAGTGTAGCAGGTGATCACTACATGACCATCTTTTATTTGAAATATTGAACACTGTACAGGAGCATCTCTATAAACACTTGATGCTCTCAGCTCTCAGTTGAGACTTCTGAGACTTTTAGTTTAGGCTAAATTTTTGTCACAGAATGTCTTCATATACTTGTAGTTTTCCTTTTCCATTTTTACTGCTTCTTTATAGTAGTCATTTTGGCTAGAATTACCTGAAAATTTATCAGGAATTTTTTTTTTTTTTATTTTTTAATTTGAGATGTAGCACATCAATGGTTTTAGTAATCTTAATGACAACTATTTTTAAGAGCTTTGACATGCAAAATTACTGGATTTTTTTTTTTCAAGAAATCTTAGTTAAATCTGGGTCTTAGCCACCACACCCTATCACCTTGAACCATTTTCTGTTATTCTTAGAATTCTGTATTTTCTTGTCCCTTTTCTATGTAACTGTTGCCTGTAAACTAAATCATTTTCAAAACATTCCCAGCTTCTCTTTCTTGTTACTGTCTCAGTAGTCCCCTTTAGTGACTGCTGCATGGCATCCTTTACTGTGCTAATAACTTATGTGGGCTCAGTCTATTCAAATATTTACTGTAATTGCTCATTTCCCACATTTTTGAGCAACAATCTAAAAACAGAAATGAGAAATCCATATTTCAGAGCACCTGAAAGCCTTGCAAGAGTTAGATTCTCAGCCACTAAGCAGAACAGGAAATTACTACATTGAAATGAAAATCAGAATATTGAGACACAACATACTTTCTTCATGCCAGCCAGCTGCTGTTCTTGTCAGTACTGCTGAGAAAATGTTTAATTATGACACCTTTAATTTCTTTCCACCTGTACTTCTGTGAATATTCCTTCAGGTTGCTCTCTAACACTACAGAAGGAATCCCTTTCTTGCCTTGTGACAATTAGTGACTTTTAGTGGTAATTGTTGAATGAAAAGACAATTAACAAATTAACTAAAGAATTAATGGGCATTTGAGCGTGTAGAATAATAATTTCTAATTGCTTAGGAAATATTTTGCTGAACAGAAAGTTTGGGGATATCTGAACTGTTATTTAAAACAAAAGGCACCAGTCATTTCTTAAAGCACCAGGAAGAATCAGGTTGATATTTCTGCTGTGAAATAACCTAAAGTTCTCTGCCTGGATATATCTCTGAACTCTCCCACTGTCCCTGAGCTTTCCTAACCAGGGGACAAACTTGGATAAAATTTGTAGGCATGCATTTCTAAAGAAGATGGTGCTAAACTCCTAAATTCCTGAAGCCAATAAGATCAGGGCTTGGCAGCACAGAAATAGAATTTAAATCATCACATAGAAATCAAATAACCTAGTGATCATGCCCAGACTGTAATAGATATTATTTTTTTTTATTCACACTATGAGTATTCTTATCTCTCTACTTCACAGAAGCTGAAGTATTCTTCTACCTCTATTTCTTAATTAAAGATAGCTTTTAAATATCTCAGTTTTAAATATAAATAAATATAAAAATATTAGCTTTTAAATATATCAGTTTTCAAGATGATACATCTTTAATTTCTTCTATAGCCAACCCTTTGTGGAAGAATATTTTCAGCAGCAAACATTATCTGATGTCAAACTAAAACAATTAAAAAAAAACTGATTTATTTTTTGTCTTTGTGTCTTAAGTTTTCAAGCAGCTCTGCATATATCTTTTGAAGAGTTGGAAAGGAAGAATATATTTGGGCTTTTACTTTCTTCAGTAATATGTAGACACTGAATTTTTAACCACCATCTACAGCAGGAAAGTCTCAGTTGCTAGGAAAAACTGTGTTCATGTGTTGTATCATAATGACTGTGGACATTTTTGTTACCAAGCTCTTTCCTAGAAAAATTAACTGGCAGTTATAAAATACAACACATTTGATAAGGTCTTCAGTCTAGTCACATTTTTTCCCATGGGTTGGTTTTTTTCCCATTTCTTCAGCTAATTTCATTCCTGTTTAGAAAAATATTCAAGATGCAATTTTATATCACTTTTGCTGCAGTTTTAGGTTTGTGTGGCCAGCCTCTTTGGAGATATAGATACAGATATAAATAAATAGATAGATAGATAGATAGATAGATAGATAGATAGATAGATAGATAGATAGATAGATGGATAGTTATAGTTATAGTTATAGTTGTAGTTATAGTTATAGTTATAGTTATATATAATAATATATAATATTATATATTATATATAATACATAAAATATATAATAAATATATTTAATTAAATATAGATATAGATATATATTATATAGATTAGATATAGATATAGATATAGATATAGATATAGATATAGATATAGATATAGATATAGATATAGATATAAATTAGATATAAATATATAGATGATATATAGATATAGATATAGATATAGATATAGATATAGATATAGATATAGATATAAATATAGATATAAATATAAATATAAATATAAATATAAATATAAATATAAATATAAATATAAATATAAATATAAATATAAATATATATAGATATAAATATAAATATAAAATCCATGTATTTTCTCCTAAAGAGCTGGGTGTCCCTCAGTGTATTTCACCAGAATTCCATTTTGCACAGACAAAACCAAGAATACCAGCTCTGCCTGCTTTCTGTAACACTCTTCCCACTGCAGGCAGCTTTCACTAAAACACTGCATGTGTGTGCCTTGGGGACCACACCACTCTCAACACTCCTAATGCTCATTTTTCTGCATCAGGCTCTGTATTTTTCTCTGGTCATACAATCTGCAATCACCAGCCTAGCTGCAGTTTCATTCAATAAGAAGCTGACATTTCCCCTGATTAGTGTCAGTCTACAGCATTGACTTTTCTGTAGTGCTTTAATTAATATGTGCATTGCAAACTCTGATCCCATGAAATATTGGCAGGGCTTAACAGGCAGCCCTGACTGCCACTCCCATTTTCTGCAAAGGTCTGGGGGAAAGTACCTCTCAGAACAGAAAGCACAAGGGAAAAATTAAATTTTTGTAAACTTAAGGTCTGCACCTAAAAGTGAACACAGTGGGCTGTGCTACAAACACAGAGTGAAATCAGATTTACTATCAAAGTCTTGTACATGGATTCAGTCCTAAATTTGGAGAGGAGAGCAAAACTAAATCCCATCTAAGTTTAGAATAGCAAATTCCACAACTTTAGGATAACTAACATTTGATTTAAGTTCTGTTCTCAGAGTCCTGAAGAGCCAGAAGAATACAGAGTTTAATAATAAAGCCAAAAGAACACACAGTTTCACCCAGAACCTTCCCCTGACAAATATCTGCCAGTCAGATTCACTGATGTGAGAGCAGAATGGAGAAACCTGTGGGTGAAAAAATGACTTTTCTGGGGAGCTGATGACTCCAAGAGAGAGTCAAACATTTCCTAGAGTTCCCTAGCCACTGTGACAGACAGGTAAAAGTGCTCACCAGGATTCTCCTTGCCAGCCCTGTGACAGTAAAACTGTGAGCACGACCCCAGGGGCTGGTGAGTGGGATGCTCCAGAAAAAAATACAGTTTGTTTGGAACCCACATCCCCCAAAGTACATATGGGAAGGGCATGGCACTGCTTGCTGGCTCACAGTGCAAGGCCAGCTATTCTCCATCTTTTTGTCCTTTGGCACAAGGCTGCTGGGAGGCAAGGAGGCAGAACTGGGGGATAAAAGGAATCTGGAGGAGAAGACTAAGAGAAATTGGTCTAGCCCTGTTTTTTTGAGAATTCCTGAAGGCTTCACACTGAGGCAGCTCAGCTCTACAACAACAAAACAAATCTGTCTTACAGCCCAACACAATGAGAGAAAAGTTTGATTTTTCTGTAGAAACTCCCCCAGCCCATGCAGATGGGAGGAGTGTGTGGGGGCAGAAGAGTTCCCACTTGCTGGAAGCTGCACAGAGTGAGAGCAAAAGCAACAAAACACCAATTACAATGCAATTACTCCCCAGGCATGACTGCTCTCCTACCCACTCACCAACTGCCCGTGCCTGTGGGCTGCCTCCAGTTTGGTTTTACTACAGCTGAGGAAATATTCTAGCACTAGTCCTTCAGAGAGATGGCATGAATTTAACTGCTGCACTGCTTTCTCCTTGCTCTTTTAAAAAAACGTGTTGCTTTCCAAGGTTTTTTTTTGCTTGGAAGACAGACAAGTGCAGCTACTTGGACAGATTTACCACTCTAGACCCATTTGTTTGGTTATTTTTGTAGCTAAAGGGTGGTAGAGATAATTCCAGCATGGATAATGTGCTATTTACAAAGCCTGTTATAGTAGGCCAAAATTAATCCAGAACTTCCTCCCACCTCCAATTTTATTTATTAAGACTTGAGTTGTTTTAATTGGAATAAGCTCAGCCTATATGAAAGAGCTTTGCAGAATAAGATTTGCATTTTTCAGAAAGCACCTTAAAAGCTAAAGGGTCACTCTTAGATAGCTGAGCTAGATTTTTAACTAAAAATCATAGGAGTTTCTCTGATAATTGGAGCATTAGACCACAAGGATAGGAGAGAAAAAAATTAAAAACCCACAACTTTTCATTTGTGATCTCTGTCACAGTTTAACTCCGGGTGGCAAACTAAGTTTTTTGTTCACCACCCTCACCTCTGCCTCCCCCACCCAGCAAAATCCAAAACACAGCCACTGGCAAGAAAAATAACTTTTCTAGCTAAAACCAGGGCAGTAATTCATGCATGACCATAGTTTTGTGGAAAGAACTGTACACAGAATTTTTCTTTTTTTGATATCCTATATTATTTTATAAGGAGTTATACTAGGCTTCCAGAAAACCTGTAAAAGATGTTTTTACCCTAATGTCAGTGTTGTACAAGGCGCTTATAAAAGTGAAAGAACAGTATCTACTGGACAGGAATGGAATCTGCTTAGGTGTGAGGATTAAAAAAAATCAGTTTTCTATAAACATAAGAGCAGGCAGTCATTCACTAGAACTCAGAGATGTCAGATATGGACTTTTGAAGGTCAGCAGAGGAGATGATCTCCATTAGATGAGATAATCTCCAAAAGATTAGATGATCTACATTACTACACTTTTAGAAAAGGACCAAAAGTTCTTTGATTTCTATACAATGTCCCATAAATTATTTTGTAAACCTTTTAACTTCTTCAAAAAAGCAAGGAGAAGACCAGTCAAATGGGGAGAGAAAAAAAAAAAAAAAAGAGAGAGAAATAGCAAAATGTCTGTATACATTAATAGGAAATAAAACAAGGATAAAGTATAAATGGACATTATAACCAAATGAACTAAGGAGGAAATACATAATTGTATGAAGAGAGGAAAATATGTTAGAAAAAAAGAACAAAAGAGAAAAAATGTCACTGTGGGTGGACTTGATTCCCTCTTAATCAACAAAAAAAAGAAAAAAGGAAGAAGATAAAAGAAAAATTTAAAAGTGACATGACAGAATTCAGACTAAGCAAGAGGAAGAAGTGGTACTGGTATATCTGTGCCTAGGTGTCTAGTTTATTTTTTGGGGCTGACACTGATTTCTCAGTGGCTCTTCCCACCACATGAGTCATACCAGTGGCACAGATCTATTTCTTCAAAGTTACAGAAACACATCCAAAAAATGACCATATCTAAGTGATCCTCTTAACCACTGATGGAGACATTCAGACAGGATTAATGTCCTGACCTCAGAGTTATTAGTCACATGCTTAAATGCAACTTAAAGCATGTGTAATAACTTCTGGAAGTTTTGAACTTGAACAAAAAAAGAAAAGCCTAAACCCCTTTGTATTTCTCATCCCCACCCCACTCTGTGCTCCCTGCAAAGCATCAGCCACTTTGCTACTGATATTCTGAATATTTCATGTAACCCATCAGGTGTTTTGTTGGCCATGTTCCTTTGCCCCCTGAATTGAGGGAAATAATTTTGATTTTCACTTGTACAAGCCCATACTCTAGGGGAAGGTGGCAAAGGAGGGTTGGCCTGAAAGGATGGCAAAATAAATAACATCAGAGATGACAAATGAGGAAACATCTGAGCCATCCACTGGAAGAATCTTGCTGTGGAGGGCACATGTGAAAAGGGCATGTGGAGAGGATGTGGGTTTGAGCTGTAACCACCAGTGATTCCCTCCCACTACAGAATTACATCTCCTGGAGGCAGCAGCTCCCAGGGGCTGCTCCTCAGTCAGGAACCAGGCAGTGATAAATGTGGATGCTCTGAGAGCTGGGGGAAAAGAGCAGGGTGAATTTTCCCAAGCCACTCAAAGGAAAACAGAAGGGAAGGAATTAATAACAGAGATTAGCACCTGCTGTGTGCATGAGCTATGTAATATTTTGGCAAAAAACACGTTTGCAAGAGGTGTTACCTTCCTTGCACCAATGAAATTACTTCTACCCTCATTTCTGCTATTTAATCTATAAAAGTCTTTAATAAATGGGCTTTTCCTCTGTCTCTGAAGGAAGTCCTGTTATTATATTTTTTCTCCACATCCTAGCCTGACAGCAACACTACAATGCATCTCATTTTTTGGGCAGTATAGTGATTAGAACTACACTAATTAACCCACTCAGGTCCAGCTGCCTTCTTGAGCAGCTGCATCAAGCCAATGAGAGACTCCAAGTTTCAATGGCTTTGCAGTTATTCACAGAGATGTTTTCTGTGTCTTGGTGAGGCAAAAGCAGGCTTGATGGTTGAGAAGCATCTGGGCAATGACTGCAGCCAAGCTCTTGTTAACACAGAGAAACAATGATGAAACAGCACCTTTACTATCATTCATTGTTACTGAATTACAAAAAAAATTAAATCAATATCCCTTTTGAGTTGGACTAAGCAGCATTGAATAAAAGAATTGTATTTCCTGATGAACATGGTTTGCTGCCCAGGGGCTGATACTCTGAGTAAATCTGAAAGTTGTCTAGTTATTTTCTGAAAGGGTTGATTTATGAACAGTGAACAGCAATGAGCTAAAATATCAGTTTTCATCCTTTACTGTACTAATGAGCTTTAAAACTACAGTTATGCATATTGTAGTAGTTAATATGTGTATACACATAGATGCATAAATGGAAAATTAGATTTCTTTTACCTACAGATAATCTTATAATTCAAAAGTATAAAAGATGATGTGTTGTTTTTTTTTCTTATCACACAGGGTTTTAAGGTTTAAAATAATTTAATAAAGGTTTCTGATGAAGCTGGAATAGTTGGTGACTCATAGGTCATCAGTGGGTGGCAGGTGAGAGAAGGGAAAGCCTAAAGCAGTTAAGGTTTTAATGAGAGCTACTTTCCAATTCAGAACATTCTTATTTATTGTTTTTTCCTGTTATTTAACCACTGCACAATGTTAAATATATTCTCTTTTTTCAACTTTTGTTTAGTCTAAATTGTTCTTTCCCTTTTATCCAGAGTGTTTCTAAGAAGCAAAAAGATTCTATCAGAGTTTTAAAAAAAAAGAAGGATTAGTAAATACAATATTATTTTAGCCATAATGTCATTTAGTTATGAGTTTGTTTCTTAAGACTTCATAAGTTTTGACTAAAAAAAAAAAAATACTATTAAAGTATCCTCACTTTAGTGCTGCATCTTAACTTATTCAGCATTTATTTATTTTTAATTTGACTTGTGAAGAAAATCCAGAGTCTGACAAGCTTCCACAATTTCCCAAGAAAGCTCAGCTGAATATGTTAACCATTGCATATGTCAGTAGAGCTGAGATTCCATGGCAGGACCAGGAACCAAACTTTGGGTGTTATGTTTTAACACAGGAGACTGCTCTACCTAAACTACCCCAGGTGCATCCCCAGCTGCACTGCTGACATTTTTATTGCCATTTGGTTTCAGCCCTGATATTGAAATGGGAATTCCTGCTCCCACCAGGTGAATGGGAGGCAGCCATGCCCACAGCAGCCCTTCCTTTGGAGAGGATAACTGTGTGAGTCACTGGGGCTGGCTGAACCACAGGAGAGTGGAAAGAAATGCACCATTGTCCCCAGAGACAAACAGAAGCCAAAGATAAAATTTAGAGATATTTTGGCTACATCACCTTCTTTGAATAGCTTCACTTTTCAAAAAGTCTCATGTTCTTCCATGGCTTCATGTTTGTTTTTTTTTCTCCTAGAAACATAACATCACTGCACACTGGCAGATTTATTTACTGCTCATTAAAAACAGCAATAATACAGTTCTGGAATGCTCCACTCTTCTTCCACTCTTTTTAGCTTCTCCAGCCTGTTCTGCTGTTCTTCACCAAAGATTTCAAGGAGCAAACATGACCTCTCCTCTAAACACACAGGAGTAACAGAGGTCTTGTGCTAAGCAGAACTGGAGAAAAAAAAAAGCAATTTATTATATGGCTCCCAGCCTGCCAGAATCCAAACAACTTCACAGAGCTTCTCATTATCACATAAACAAAGTGACAAGGCAAAAGAAATCTGAGGATCTGCCCTCACACAGCTCTGCACCCCTTTATTTTGGCAAAAGGAAGCAGGTGCTGGGATGGAAACCTCTTTGGGTCAGCTCATTGCCTGACTGTCTGGAAGGACAAGGTTCTCTCCCTTTCCAGATGCACAGGACTGTGATCTGCATGAAATCTGTCCACATCTAGAACACATCTGGTTTCCTATATAAGCTCTAAGTAAGGGAATAAATGTTGCTTCTTATTATGATGAAAGAAATAAACCAATGAACCAGCAGCCCAGTGGCAGCACAGAACTGTGCCACCTTCTCCAAAGCATTTTGAGCAGGACTGACAGCATAATATGCACAAATTTCTGACTGTATTCCAAATAATTCAAAAGGGAACACCCTGATCCTGCAGCAAAATGACAGTTTGATGCTGAACTCTCCTGTAACTTCAATTTATCTTAAAGAACCTCCACAGCACGTTGAGTATGAACCCCAAGCTGAATAGAGGCAGAGGATTATTACAACCCACAGGACCAAACTAATGACTAAATCTAAATAAAATATTATACAATAACCTAGGATTTTAAATTATTGGATCTTAATTCTTATTCTAATGCCAACAGTCACCAGTGGGTCCTGCTCCAGTCCCCACACTCTGTCATGCTGGTGCATTGAAAGAAACAAACCCATTAGATTGTGACCAAAGACAAGAATGTTCATCCCCCCTGGGCTTCCACATTAGCACCCATGGTGTCTGAGGGCAAACATTAATGAGCTTGATGCTTTAAAACCTCTAATGTGAAAGCTCCCCTTGGTCAGCCAGAATGACCCCAAGGCTCTACCTGCTATCCACATCTCTGTGCACAATATTTCTAAAGACTTAGCAGCAGTAAAAGTGATTTTGTGTGCCTTGATTTTATTTTCTTCTCCTGCAAAGCTCATATTCAACCATTTTAAAGGATGTGTTTCCCACACAGCTGCTTCTATGCATGTACAAGTGTCTTATGAAGGGGAAAAAAAAAAAAAAAAAGCTGTTCTTTAACACAGTAAGGTAGGACTAGGGATTGCTTTGACCTGGACTTCATCAACCAAGCCTACAAAGAATTCAGTGACTGATAGTATGGATTTTAAAAAATCTTATTAACCAATGACCTCCTATTCTTTCTGTCACTGCACTAGGCCAGAAAAGAAAGATAGCATTTTGCTAGGTATGGTACACAGCAAGAGAGTTCTTTCTCTTTTAAAAAGTAAATTACTTGAAATTTTGAAAAGAAACAAAGGAATTAAACAGAAGAAAAGGGTCAAAAGTGAAACAAACATGACAGGTGGCTATCTTGGTACTCCATGGAGTTTCTTTTTCTGTGCATGACAGTGGAGAAGCTCATTGAATCACAAATGACTTACCATGATTTCATGTGAGATTAGAGTGAGACCCTTTAAGAAATATGCATGCAGTTCAATTTCTAGGAGAGAGTGACAAGGAGGTAGTTTTGTGTGCCCAGACAACCAATTCCTAGTCCAGAGAACATCAAAAGCAAAAACCTTACTGAAGGAAAGCAGAACAGATAATTATAATCCAGATCATGGATTCTGGATAAAATATATGTAGTTTTCTCCCTAAGTCTCATGATAAAATCAACCAGAAAACGTTGCTGTGAAATTACCAGTTGCAGCAAATTTGTAGTAAAAACCAGCATTGTTTTAACTTTTAATACCTTTAGTTTGCAAACAGAAAATTTCCAGAGAGTCTTTTACTGTGAAAGATGATATAATACTTTCTTTTACTATGAAAGATTATATAATACTTTCTTTTACTGTGAAAGATGATAAAATGCTTTCATGATCTTGTATATAATGATGTCCAAACATCAAAAGAAAGGCTAATGTAATATACAAACAGTGAAGGTAATCTTAAAGTATCAATTAATTATATGCCCTCTAGCACTGAATTTTGTGCATTTGTTTAAAGGTACCTAGAATCTTCACACATAATTTTCTCATTATGTTGCCCCTGAACTTTTAATTCAGCATTATTTTTCTTCAATAGAAAACACGACTTTTGCCTGTCTTCTTCACCATAAGTCTGTGGTGGTGGCCAACCTCTCCACCTTCAGCACTCCTGAATTATGTTAATAACACTGGTTTGTACAGCAGAGACACTGGGGAACCACACTGCAGGAAAACCAAAAAGAGTGCTTGATCTCCAACCTTAAGTTTTCCTCTAGTTATGTTCATCTTTGTCCCATAACTCTCAGGCTGAGTTCAGCAAGCAGCACAGGTTCTACAGGTGCTGAAGAGTTAAAAAATGGGGTAATTCAGCTGGACCTGATCCTTGTGAGTCACAGGACATCCTGTGCTGGTTGGCCCAGTTGGAACAGTGATACTTTTCTGGCATTGAGCTTTAGGCAACTCATTCAATATTCACAGGGGAAAGTTAGAGCACACCTCACCCTCTCTGGCCAAGCACTAAATAGTGACTAGTTGGTATCTTGGTGTGTGGTTTTGTATTTTGTACACTGGCATTACACACTAGGCTTCCAAATTCATTATTTAGCCACCTAGGACAACAATTCAAACATTCCTATTTTTTGCACAATTTTAGGAAGTTAACAAGAACATTTTTTTTACTTTTGTGAAAAATAATGTTATACCTAGACCTAGGAAATGTACATGAGGAAATGTTTTGAGGATCAAGAGATGTGGCAGCAGGAATATTGAATAGTGGAGGAGGAGGAAATATCTGATTTCTGGTGGGTTGCTGAAACCCAAGGGGTTCAAGCCACTTGACCATGACTACAACAGTGTCCCCACAATGGATTGTACCAGAATTGCTCTTTTGTGGTAGGGTACATAATCCTACACTTCTTCCAGATTAAAAAAAAAAAAAAAAACAACTGATATGTAATTCTTTTAAAAGAATCTATTGAGTAAATTTAAGAATAAACGTGAATGTCAAGACCAAGTAAGAGGAAAGTGCAGAGTTCTCCCTTCTGCCAAATAAAATCAAAAGAAAATGTTCATATTCTAGCAAAGTTTTCTGAATAGCCTCTGTTGTATTTGACCATTTCCTTACTTAGTCCAAGGAAAACTTGGACTTTGTTCAATTTCTAATTTTTTCACTAAAAACTTATGCTTACATTGATTCTTAATATAAACTAGGCCAATAAATTACCAAATTTCATTGCAATTTGATTGTAAATAATTCACTGGTTACTGGAGAACAGAGTTCCAGGTTTCATCATAAAACTCTTAATTGCTTCAAATTTGTACTGTCTTGAAATAGATTTCTATAACTCTCAGATTCCTGTGGTTTAAGGAGGACTTTTAAAATGAGTGAATATAATATATTTATATAGGGGCAGTTGTTCTTGCATGCACTGAGCCTAAACCAGGAGCTAAATACTGAAATTTCTTATTGTTAAAGTCCTCTGCAATGAAATGAATAGCAACTTGAGTAGAGTATTGAAAGGGATTTCCTTTTCCTGTTCCTCTTGGGAAATGCCTGCTGTGACCACCAGCTTCACAGAATCTTCATTATAATCTTAATTATAATCATTATAATTCATTATAAGGAGAAAGTGATATTTATCAAAACCAATAGACTTGAACTCCAGCACTGCAGCACTTTTCTACTTTCAGGTGCTGACTTAGCATTAAGGACTAAACATTCTGTTTGCAGCTGGGCAGCAAAAAGAGAAGGTGGGGAAATAGGTCCAAGGTTTGGTTTATTGCCATGTAAGAAAGATTCTGCTAGATGAGAAGAATCCCAAAAAATTGCTCCATCTTCTCTCTTCCCTGGCTGTATTCTGACAAACTCCATGCCTCCCATTTTCAGCACAGATTGACAGGTCTGGGCAGCAAAGCAGGTGTAGGAGGCAAAACACTCTCAGGTACTTTCTATGCATATGGAGTTTCATGATTTTAGGAACTTGGGAGGACTGTTTTTTCCCCTTTACTTTTGTTTCTGTGCAGAGTATCAGGGGAAGAAGTGATCTCAATGGAGTGACAGAGGCAGATCCTGGGACTGTGGGAATCAGTGTACAGCTCACAGCAGCAAATGAAGAATGCAGCCCTCCAAATCTTACATCATTCAGATATTCCTCTACTGATTTAATTGATCACAAGATAAATAATTTAATAAAAAATATTTTTAAAGGATACTTTAAAGCTAATAGGTGTCTTGTGGGCTGGTATCTTTTCCAGGCTCACTTAGATCTATAAAACTATTGCAGAAATCTCAAACTTGGGTTGTTTTTCTTTGAGCTGAGTTTCCTCTTCCTCCTTTCCCAGCCTTGACACAAAAACAAGCACAAAGTGAGACTCCTGGACATCTTCTCATTCCTTCTGACAGAGCTGATTGAGCTGGTGAGAAGATTATCACACAGAGCTGGAGCTGCATTTTCTAGTTCTGAATTCATACTACCAAGCTTTACAGTAACAATTATAGCCTCTCTTTCCCTCTTCCTGGAAAATGTGTGTGATTTAAAAATATTGAATTTACCCCATTTCCAGGGAACTTATTCCAGACTGGAGTTTCTGCCATAGTAAGTCTCTCCATATCTGTTGCCAAACCTTCATCATTTGCTTGCACATTTCTCTTCAGCTGGAAATGAGTCCTGAGCGTGCAGCATCACCTAAAAATGTTTCTGAGGTGTGGGAGGAATTTCAAGATCCGAAAATGAACAAACCATAGAAAGTGTCTTGAGGCCAAAATATGATGGTAGAATGACATAGTGACTGCATCATGATTTTTTTTTTTTCTGGTTAGAGCTGCCAGCATTCACTCTTCTGGAGATTTGAGTTGTGTTAAATAGCCAAAACCATAAAGCTTCAGTAAAGTTCTATAAAGAACCTAAATGTCTCTTTAGAATTAATTGTTCACTTTTTACCTTGAAATAAACCAGATTTTGATACAAATAGAGAAAAATTCTTTTGTCTTAGCTTTCAATACCTTCAAGAAAACTTCTTCAAAATTGTCTACTTTTATTACTCCTCTTGGCAAGATTGAAATTAGAGTAAAATTACAGGTTTCATGATGATACAAATTTAGCTCCAGCCAGGAGTTTGACCCACATCAGCTCACTTCCCTCAACTAGAAGAGGGAAAGAAATTGGAAGAGCAAAACAAAGGAAAACTCGAGGGTCAATTGACTCTTTAATAAGCAAGAAAGGAGCAAAAATCTTAACCCATTCAGAGTGCTGCAAAGGAAACCACCCACCACCGAGGTTAAAACCAGAAAGAAAATTAACCACAGCCAGGCTAAGCCCAGTGCAATGCTGTCACCACAAGGACTAAGGGTGGTTTTTTTCAATTCTGGCTTTCCTGTATTTTCAATTGTCTTACAACAACAAACTACAAAACCTGTCTGTACTTATCTATGTCATTTTTGCCCTTCTAAATCACCAGGTTTTACCTGTTGATAAATCTACTACACTTGGAAATTGCATATTTGGCATAACTACTGCTCATCTAAGGATTTATCATTTACTCCTTGATGGACAGAGAGGGAACAATCCCAGCATCATTCAGGATGGGATCCTGTGAGATTTAGGGAAAAAGCAGCTTGAGTCTTTCCCAAAGGAAAACAGAAGGGAAAGAATTAATAAGACATGATCACTCTGACTCAGCCCAGCTCCTCAGCAGGGCCCATGTGAGAGCAATATTGTGTCCAGAAGTATTTCATATTTCACTTGCAGGTAAAATTTCATTCACATCAATACAGAAGCTTTTCTTGGCCTCAGCATGGCCAGGGCTTCACCAGAAGTTGGAGTAAAATCCTCCCTGGCCTAAGTCACAGAATCCTGAGGGGTTGGAAGAGGTTCCAACCATCCCTGGTCCCAGCCCTGCTCCTCCTGCCAGTCCTGGCTCATCCAGGTTGTCCAGAGATCTCCAGGGATGGAGCATCCTCAGCCCCCTGCTACCACAGCTCCCCATTCCCAAGGTAAAGAATTTCTTCTCAATATCACCTAAATTTCCCCTTTAATTTTCACCCATCACTCCTCCTCCTGTCCCACTTTGTGGCAGAATCCCTCTCTATGTTCCCTCTAGGATCCCTTCAGATACTGGAAGGTTGCTGTGAGGTCTCCACAAATTTCTCATTTTTGACCTTAATTTCCCTGGATTGTTCATTAGCATTCACAGTGTGGTAAGTGTTGACTACATGCTTCACTTTCCCACTCAAAAGCAGCAGAGCTTCAGACAGCAGCATAAATTGCCTGCAAAAAAAAAAAAAAAAAAAAAAAAGTATTTGCAAAAAAAAAAACCAGTCTAGACATTTCATGGCTTTATATTTTGTGAACAAACTGGGAAATGTAGATAAAAAATCACTAGTCTGTCACCACAGAACATTGGTACTGTGTCAGTAGAAACTGACATTTAACCTTTGATTTTAAGATTATTTTTCTGATTTTATTTCCTAAATACTTATTTTGGGTTAATGCAGGATAGGAAAAGGTAAAGAAGAAAGGGGGAAAAAAAGAAAATTAAGAGAAAAAAAAAGGTCAAAAAAGACAACTCAGCCAACCAGAGACTGCACTGTATCAAAGCACCAGACATAGTGTCTAAAGCACTTTGGGTGGAAACAAGTACAAGCTGTAGATGGAGCATATAACCTCTTGAAAACTGAATTTCAGTCAAAGCCCTTGCACTGTGGCACTGCATTCAGAACACAAACTTCTTGGAGACTATCCTGTGCTCAGAGAAAAGCAATTGCAGCAAAAAAAATCATTAATGAAGTTATATTTCAATATTTAAACAGTAAACACTGCTACACCTAATAAATATTAATATCCAATAAACATTAATTTTCACACAAAATGAAGTCAAGCATCATAAAAAGTATCCATTAAAAAAAAATCTCCTAATTATACATTCTTTCACTAAAAAGGGGATTGTTTTAAAAGATGAAGGGCATGGTTTTCTTTTAATACAGATTTTTTTCTATTTGTAAATAGAGACATTTTTCATGATTCAGACTAAAATTTAAGCAGGGCCTTATATGTTTTCCTCCATTGTTTTCTAAATGATCACTAAATATTTGTATGTGCATGTATGGGGGAGGGAGAAAATCAAGAGTCCTTTCCCACTATACTTTACCAGACACTCCTTTTCTATGGCTTAAAAACTAATTAAAATCCCTTGTCTAGTGGGAAAAGGACTAATTGGACTTATCTGCCCTCAGTGTGCAATGTCACAAAGTGAAAAATCCTCCCTAATGGTTCCTGAAACACCAATCTGAAATAGATGATTCAGAGAAGACAACCATATCTGTAGATTAATTATTTTTATTTTGTTCAGATTTGCTGATTTATTTTGCACTGGTCAGGGGGTAGTTAATGAATGCCATTCACTTCATTAAAAAACAAAGGACTCATCTGCTGTAAATAGCAATCAAATGATATTTAAGAGAGCAAAAAAAGTGCTGCTGAAATGCTCTCTGCTAAAAACTGAACACATGGCTGAGGCTGTGAGAGGCTTAGGGCCCAACACAAATCAGAAATTGTGTGGAAAAGAGAAGCACTGAGCTAACCAGACTCTTAGGCTTTAATCAGAAAGACAATTCCACAATACACACCTTTAAAAGCTGAACTTATGAATTTCAATTTCTCCCAACCTCACAATCTCACTAATTAATTAATTCAATTATATCCCTGCAAGCAGTTCTGCCTTCTCCCTTCCACCAAAACAATTGCTTTGGATCACCTGGTCCCCTATAAACAACTTTGCTTATAGACAAGATTTAAAAAATTAAGAGAAATAACAGATTTTTAAAGTTTCCTTAAAATTAAGCTTCATGTGACTAACTTAGGAGAGGGTGACCATCACACAGGAGGTTTTAATTCCTCCAGAGTAACCAGCAGAGAACAGATTTACTTCACTGCAACTCAGAACATTCCCCAAGTCTCCTCTAACCCTACTAGAAAGGCATGACCAAGAGAAAGTTATTTGTGCTTAGCATGTAGCTAAATCCATTTCACCAAATGACTGGCAAAATATTTCCAACTCTCATGCCTGACATAAAAAACTTCCCAAAGCAAGGGAAACTTCTCAGTTGGATTAGCAGAAGTGAAGAGTAAATTCTTTGACAAATGAAGAAAATCACCTGGGATGGACAGACCAGTAGAATTTGCTCATTTTAGGTGCAATAATGGCCTGAGACAGCTTTTCTGGGGAAATTTCCCACCCTACTTCATCTTCTCTGTTGGCATTGAAAAATACACTTATGGTCATAATGGTCCTTTTGGGTGAGATTTTTTCCATATACATATAGTGTTCCAATTTTTAAATGCAGAAATATATTAGTAATAATAATTACTATGGAATTTGTTCTTGCCTCTTTGCTCAAGGTTTCCCTTGTACTTTGAGTGCTTGCTTTCATAGCAGAGAGCACTTAAAAAAAAAAACCAAAAAAAAACAACAATTAAAACGTGACTATTATTTGATAAAAAATTACCATATGTAAAAAGAGAAAACAGAAGCAAGATGACATTCTTGCAGTGGATTTCTGTATCTCTGGCTTCATTTTATGAACTGGACAATAGAAATTAAATCAATTTGCTTTATATAAATTGTCTCAAAGGACTAATGTTAAAATACTAAGCTGTGTAGTGCAAGTAAAGCAATCCAATAGAAATACAATATTCTTGCTGTATAACTTTAACAGCCCTAAAAGAGGAATCCTGATACTGACATTTTATTAGTTCTGTTTAACATCTCAGGATTTACAGGTAGCCAGCTTACATGGAATAAATACAAGTCTAGATATTTAATTAGAAAGAAACAAAAATCTGGCAGCAAGAGAGCATAAACCTCACAGGAGCACAGACCAACAGTGTGTGCATGCTGTCTTTGGGAGACTCTTCATCATCTAATCTCTAATATAAATCTCAATTAACCCAAATCCACACAGTTTCCCTCTATTTTTCTAACCTTAGAGGTAACTCAGTTATTTGGATTCTACTCTTTTGTAAATTCTGCCTCTGAGATGAAAAGTTAACTGGTTCTTGAGGTTCTCTTCTGTGATGACTTTTTTTTATTCTTCCACACTTTATAGATTTATTTTGTCCTAAACTAGGCTAAAGCATTATGAAGCATAACTTATATAGTGTACATTTCAATAGGACCCAATATAAGAGTCTACTAGCATTTTATTTTTAATCATATTATCATCATTATCTCATCCATTTTTGTAATAGAGATAACTATATTTTAAAATAAATAAATAAAATTAGCTACTGTAACTGCTCATATCCTCTAAGACACTAATCTCAAACTAAATCAAATGTGACAACCACCATTTCCCAACTCTTTATGGCCCCAAGAAGACTTTTAACAGTGCACAAAGGCAAGAAAGGAAACACATTCTGATAGGACTTCCACACTTTTCTTCCTCAAGGAAAAAATAAGATTACATACTGAGAAAACAAAATATCTCCCTAGAACTGCCTTCCTATTTTTTTTTTTACTTTATGGATTTACTGGCTGGATGGTGAAGACAAAATTTATTTATCTTTTGTTTTTTAGCTGATAGACCGGGAAGGGGAGTTGAGGTGGGAACCAAAGGTATTATAAGAATACTCACAAAAGAAAGTGAATGGGGGATGAGCAAAGGACATTTAGCAAACCCAGGTTCTACAAAAATGTGAGTGCTCTCATCTCTTGTTAGCTTCAACAAGAACTGAGGGGGCTCTGCCCTAGAATAGTGTCTCAGCTGTCTTTAGCACCTAGAGAACAAAGTAGTACTGGAAAAAAGGTAAAACAGAGCAAGAAAAACAAAGAAAATAATTCCTTCTCCACAAAAGCATTCTTGTTTAAAAAAAAACCCCACCCAAATAAACACTGCAAGACAGATCTATCAAAATAATTTAATATTAAGCATATACTGCAAATTGCTGCTATTTGTCAGCCTCTGGGCTTCTTTACACATAAAGGCCAAAAAAAAGCCTTTGGGTATTTATGGATAGACTGGAAAGGTCTCAGAAAATCTTAATGATCTTTTTCAAAGTACAAGGATTTTTTTGGTGTATATTCACTTGACATAATTCCCTATTGACTGGCTGATACTTATATATCACTCACTGAAAAATCAGCCAAGTCAAATCCTCCAGTATTTCTGCTGTCTGTACCAAATGGGCCACTGGACCATCAGACTTGATCTTCTTCTATGTTTTTTTATGATACTATCCCAGCATCATAATTCTGAAGGTACAAATGCATAACCTCACGACAGACAGCTGGAGCAGTCATTATGGCAGATTTGGTTACCTGTGAATTTTCTCAATTGCCTGTTTTCATTTCCCAGATATACATGAGACCAACTCCTTTGTCCCCTCTCATGGAACTTTATTAAAAAATTGTCACTGGCAGGATTAACAAGTCAGAGATTTCAATTAGGCCTTCCTTTATTTTTTTTTTTTTTTTTTTTTTTTTTCAGGGAAAGCAGAAGTGTATGTGCATTTTTGCCATGCCTCAGTTTTTGCTCATGTACCACACTCTGCTGGTTCATCTCTAAATGAACACAGCAAGGATTGAGCAGCATCTTCAGTTCAGTGGTAGGTGAAATTGCAATTGGAGATGGTAGCATTAATATTCAGGGATAATTCTTGGAGAAAATGGGATACCTTAGAAGCTGTTTTTATGGAAACCTATTAGTTGCTTCAGATGTCCCAGAAAAGCTGAAATACCTGCAAGGAACTCACACCCACTACAGTTTTTGAATGTCTCAGAAGTGTAGATGTCAGAAGGACAGGAAACATTTTACATCTTATGGGAGCAAGAGGGGTGACCCAAACTGCAATAAAGCACCTCACAGTCCTGCTTTATTTATATGTCAGGTGGAAGTTCATTAGCTTGGTTTCATTATATATTAATATCTATATATATAAACTAGATAAACTAATAATATCAATTTTTATATAGAACTCCTAGACATGCATGCACCCATACACAAAAAGACTTAAAAGCAAAATAAACCCAGAAAATCCTACACCCTACCCAAAGCTATCCTTCTTCTGGGTGTATACCAAGAAATCTCTGCCAAAAAATATATATATATATTCAATGTTAGATTTAATATAACCAAAGGCAAAATTCTAAGAGCTGCATGCTAACACAGTAATACAATACACTAAAATTGAAATTATGGATTTCATATTAGGTCAATTTTCTTAATTATTTTAAACTTAAGACTTCAGTAGTTCAATAGTTTGGTAACTAAATGAGTGTTTGGATTGCTGCTCCACAGACAGTTCTTTCCTGGTGGACTAAGTGTAATGATATTATAGCCAAGTAATTCACATTTCTTGAAGTTTTAAGGAGAGAAAACATAGGTGAGAGGCAACCTGTACTAGTACTTAAGTTCCTGCATCACAGTATGTGACATGTGCTCACATTCTAAAACCAGAAGGAGTCAGGAGTTTTCCCTCAGTTTTCAAATGTTTGCAATACATAGGGAATTGTTCTGGAAATTAATAAAAAAAAAAAAAAAATCAAACCCAAAGCACGTGAGGAATTTTAATAATATCAACTAGGACTGCTCAGCTTGTCTTAAAAATCTCCCATTTCCCTGTGGCTTTAAAGGGAGTTTGGCTTTCCTCCTTTTTACACACTGCTATTTATGAATTCGACGTGGTAGCTGGCTTGACAGATGATAGGATTGCTTGCAACTTACTCATGTTTGGATCCCTATGTGAAAACTTCTTTTTTTAAGCCCTAACCTCATCTTTTCTTTTAATGAAAGCAGAACCGTGCTAGCTTTATTTCCTTTAATTAATCTTCCTCCAACATACGGCAGCAACGGAATTATCGCAAACGACCTCTGAACTCTCCGCGTGCATCGGGGCCCTAAGCTAATCCTGTCGTGGTCTAAATTTGGTCTGACTTTTCTGTGAAAAGCAGGACCATTGTGGATTATTTTCAGTCACTATGAGCAGTGCTGGCAGGCATGTGAGTGGTGGGGCCAAGGACAGAGGATTGCGTGTTTCTGCTCGGAGGGAGAGCACCGGCAGCGGGGAGGATGGAGCACGGTTTGTTCTCGTCAGAGATCACACTCAGACACAGCTGATGGTCCTCCCACAGGGGATATTTTTGCTGTCCCTAATGACGCCAGGCAGGTGTTTACAGTTATGATGTGTGTCCCTCTAAAGTTGGAATTGGGCACAGACACAAAATAGCAGCGCTTGACGCACTAGACCATGACATACTGTACGCACTGCAATTAAAATAAACTCTACTCCTGATCTCTTTTTTTTTTTTCTTGTGAGGAAACAAGAAAAGCTACAAAGATTCATTCTGGTTTGTGGAAGGCTGCACGCTATTCTGAGAAGTGAAAAAAAAAAAAATAATTTGCAGAATGAACTGAAATTCTCTGAACCACCTTTTTAGCCTTGGCTCACTCTCTGCCAGGTGATTTCAGAGAAGGAGGAAGGAAGGGAGCTTTCCATCTGTTGAGGTGTTAGGATTCTAAGCACGCTCCCGAGTTAATTTTGACTCTTTTAAGTTAGGATAACACACTCTGAAGCAGTGCACCACGTCAATCAGCAGAGCTCCTCTCGCCGGGAGCCCACTCGCTTCCGCAGGGGCCTCCAGCCCCAAAATGAGCCTCCCCCAGAAATGAGCCCCAAACTGAGCTTCCCCCTGAAATGAGAGCTGAAATGCCACACACCAGCAAATATATCACAGACACCTCTAATAAAGCAAACACGAACAGTGTGGATGGGAATAGAGGGCTTGACACTGTTTACGCCGTTTGTGTTGATGCAGCGTTTTTCCCAAGTACTTGTAAACGTTCATAAACACCAAGCAACACCTTTTTTAAAAAAAAAAAAAAAAAAAAAAGGTGGAAAGGAAAAAAATATTGTAAAGAAACATTAGCTGTTTATAAAACAGTTACATCCCAATATTAAAATTGTATTTACTTAAATAGATACATCCCAAAATATCTTTTTTTCTGCATCTCTTTCCAGTCTTTTTGAACCAGGCATAGAAGTCTGTGAGGTATATTAACTTTGCCAGAGGCTATAAATCCAAAATATTTGGAACATCGTATCATCTTGTGGTCAGAATATATTAACAAATTTACTAAGTCTAGGCCTGCCTCAGTGCAATGTGCTTTTCTAAGGAAGTGAAGGTTGCAGTGTGCATACAATAATTGCCTCTGTGTGATGCTTTAAGAATCTAGAAGCTCACAGGAAACTGGAATTTGTGTCTGGACCATCAGGTTTTGTACTTAATTCAGAAAACATAGTCCATTAATTTGCCTAATCCCATTATATATTTGTTCTCTACAATACTCTGTGATAATGTATAAATGTATAAATGGTGCAAAAATCAATTTATTTCATTAACCATAAATTTATTTAGAAGCTAGAAGGGGGTTTTTTAGTATATCAATTGCATATTTTTATATCTATTTTCTCTTTGACCTCTTTTCCAAGCTGCAAAAAAGTAATTCAGTTCACATCACAATCCATGTGAAAGACATTCCATGCTTTTGAACTATCAAGGAATTTCTAGTTGTACTAGACTCTTTTTTAAAATTGCAGAGAAAAATTGCAAAATGTATTCAAATTTTAAATTTACAAATTTACACAACTTTACAAATAGACATATCCACCATCACAAATTAATTTTCTGATTTGCTTTAAGTTCCTCTGCTAGTAATAACTAATATTCTATTTGCTCTTTTACCAGTGATGAATATTGGGCTAATTTTTCAGAGAAATATTCACAATTATTCCCAGCAGGAATTACTTGAAGCTCTCTAGAGTGGAACCAGGAAGTGAGCATTAGCAACCACAGTTTCACACCAGAGAAAACCTAATTTATTAATTGAAGTGTCAGCTTAAGAAAAGAAGAAAAAGAAGAAAAACAATACTCTACTAAATATTGGTCTCTCACTTGTCCCCTCCCTGTGTGTTAACAAAAAAAAGGAAAAAAGCAAAATGAAAATCAACACTGCTCCCATCACCAACCCACCCCCAGAACACCAAGCAAACCCAACACTGATTCCAACATGAGCCTCTGATGCAGCAACATCTTGGGGACAAATCTAACTTCCAGGATGAGTCACATCCCTGTGACTCAGAATCAATAGTAATTTTAATGTGCAAAAAAAAAAAAAAAAAAAAAAAAAAATTAAGATGGCTCAGGATCCTTGCTTGGCTTCCTGTTTCAGTAGATTCTGTCTCATGGTTTTGCCAGTGGAATGAACAGAAGCTCAGCTGCCTTGATAAAATGGTCATGGGAGAGAACTTTCCCTATGGAATCTATGGATTCTTGAAACTGGAAATTCATCCTAAAAGAATTCACCCAAAGATAACAGACTCCACACTGCCATGAGGAAAATAGTGTAGATTCTTTCTTATTTTTTTGTTAAAATTAAACAGTGCCCTAAAATAATTGGAAATACCTCTAAAATGTCAGCTTGTCATCTGTTTGACATTATGTGTATAGGATGGAAATGTTGTGTCCAGGTACCAATTCTAACACTTATTTTCTCACTGTTGCAAATCACATGCAAAAAATCTTGTTGTGTTTTCTCCAGTGCATTTAGAATGAGACCAAAAGTTAGATACCAAAGTAAGCAAATTTATGTTGCTGGTTTCTATCTTGCAGGCAAGCAGAATATTCAGGTATTAAAACAGTCACAATCTCCTGCTTGCAAAAACACAATACAGGAAATTTTACATTTTCCCCAGAGACTAGGGAAAGAAACAATATGAAGTTGATAACTGATAGTGGATAACCCAAATAATTATCAATCTGAAAGTGAAGGATGTAAAGGAAATGCATGCTGTTAGAACTCAAAAAGAAACAAATCCTAACTAACACTGTTTCCAGGGAGATCTGGAAAATTGGGGTTTTTGAAGAATCAAGACCTTTTATTTGGAATTCATTTATTTAGGGCTTTAGAATTTTATTTTATTACATTTATTAAAAATAGAGACACATGTACATACATAAATGCATTACTAGAAAACATTATATCTTTATTTTGATAAAGAGATAAAGAGATAAAGAGAATGGGCCATGTGACCTAAATACAGGAATTTAATTTTTTAAATATTTAAATATAAAATTTTAAATAATAATAATAATGTTAATAATAATGATAATAATGATCATAATGATGATAATAATAATGATGGTAATAATGATGATAATAATGATGATGATAATAATGATGATGATGATGACGATGACGATAATAATAATAATAATAATAATAATAATAATAATAATAATATTGGCAAGAGGGGGCAGGAAACAAAATCCCTTCCATCCCCAGGCTACTGCACCAGACACACCAAGCATCTTTAGGGACTTCAAGGAGAACATGAGCCTGCTCAGCTGACAATTTCTTAGACTGGAGAGTTTCCAGATGTCCAAAAGCTGCTGCATTTTGTCTGTGCAAAATGTCTATGTGTTAAACTCATAAATTTTGAAGAAGGCTCAACTATCCTTAGCTGTATGATACAGATTTTTTTTTCTGACTAAAAGCAATTCTGATCATTCATGCTCACAGATTTTCCCCTTACCATTGAGTTGTGTGTTTCTCTCATTAATATTTAAATATGCTTTGCCACAAGCATGGGGAGCAAACAAAAAGAGCTTTAACCATTTAAATAAAGCCTCATAAAAAAAATCTTCAATTATTTTAATAGGAAAACACTAACACTGATATTCCCTTTCCCTCTCTCACACATACAGAGCACATCTCTTAAAGCAATATCACAGGAAAATGAAATTTTAAAATCAGGGATAAAAGGTATGACCTTTTATAATCAGAAATTTATTTTTAGATGTTTAAAAAAATCTGGGCATAGTCTTCCCTGTAAAATTTTTAAATTCAAACACTGAAATTACAAAGGTAAGCTTTTTTCATAATGTCTTCCTGTAAGAATTCTACAAATGATTCCTCAAAACATGAAGTACTTTGCAAACTGAAAAGCAGGATCAGAAAATAAACAGTGAACTGTTCCATTTGTGGAATAGAGAGAACATCATAGCAATGACAGAAATAAAACCTGAAGCTGTGGAAATGCTCCTTATCCTTAGAAATGGAGTTTGTACCTTCAGGAACTTCTGCACGAGCAGTAGATGCAAGCACAGAGAATAAATATATTC
The DNA here is from genome assembly GCF_029582105.1 of Oenanthe melanoleuca. Classification (NCBI taxonomy): domain Eukaryota; kingdom Metazoa; phylum Chordata; class Aves; order Passeriformes; family Muscicapidae; genus Oenanthe; species Oenanthe melanoleuca. The sequence goes on from NC_079339.1 coordinate 3,555,554, forward strand.
TCAAATACAGTAGGTGAGTGATTCCCAGACTAAATTCTCTTACTTATTTCAAATTAAATCTAGAAAATGCCATTGAAATGCATAAAAGACAACAAATCCAAGTCCACTCCATAACATTCAGAGATGCATGGCCATAGGATAAAATTACTCTAAAATAATGTGGTTGCCAAACAAACCAAAGCACCAGTGTAAGTTCAAACATAAGTTTTCCTGAATCTCATATTGTATATTAGCATTCAAATTACCAAAGAGAGCATCTGACTCTGGCACAGTCTCCATCCCAGACAGAGTCCAGCTGGTTGTGGGGTTTTGTTTGCAATGAAAATTCCATCGTTCAGCTTTACATTCGAACACTCATTTGTTTCTGCTTGTCAATTTTTTAAAATTAATAATTTAAATGTCCCAAACAACTTATGATCTCAAAAGAGCTCAACATTTTTCTTCTTTGCCTTTAAAATATAATAAGTATTTTCTATCCCCTTGACTTCCAAGGATGATAAAGATTAAATCAGTGACAGACTATTTGATCTTCACTATTATTAGTTTTATGCATATAAGTTCAAAGGTGACAACCTTTGCTTTTTGAATCTAAGCACTTGAGAATTACTGAAAGAAAATTAGAGTAATTATTATGTTATCTTCCAGCACTCAGGCATAGGAGGAGCAGAGTTCATTAAAGAAGTGACTCAGGATAGTCATTAATTAATTTTAATTCAACTTTATAGGACACGTGCTCTGTGCAATATTAGCAAATATGTATTTCTTTGCCTATGTATGAAAAATTTGCATAAACTAAGATATGAGATAAACTCAGTTAATTAAAACAGGTTACTTAGTGTATTTCAGATGTATTGTGACATAGTTTAATGTGTTTCCATCAAGGAATCCACCAGCACCTTGCATCAAGGGACAAATATTCCTACAGCCATAAGTAACTTAATTCCTGAAGTTTTGGAAGTGGTTAAGTACCAGACCATACAACTCACTCACAGGAAATTATTTCCAACACAATTTTATTGCTCTCAACACCTTTACATGGAAGTTCAGCTAGAGAAAGGTGAAATCTCCTTTGAAATTCACACCAGCCACCAGCAGAACTTTGGCTTCCCAGTGTAGGCAGGGGATGTAAATAAAGTGCTGGTGTAGCTGCTTCCTGAAGCACAGCTCTTAAAGCTGACAGTGCTTTCTGACTTCTCCTGGTGGCTATAAGGGAAACATAAAACAAAAATATAAGGAAATATAAGAGAAAAAAATTAGAAAAAGAGAAACATTACAATAATTCTGTTGTATTCTGTTGAGGTTGCATTTTATAAAAAATATATGATGCCATTGAAATGAAATTAAATTTACTGTTCTTTAGCAAATTATTAACACATCTGCTGTTTGCATCACAATAGGATAAGTATCTTTGTTGCTATAAATGACCTGATTAATAAAATTATTTCAATGACCACAGTTTCACTGAGGGTTGGTCTATCTGGTGAAGCAGAGTTGACACAATGAGATAAACTTTTCATAGCACTGTTATTATATCTAAACATCCCTGAGAGCAGAACAGGTTATCTCTGTAATTAAGGGTTTTTTCATATATGCACTGGTAGGACTACAGTGATGATGGGAAAACCTCACTGGTGGAATTCAGGATACAGGAGACATTTCTTTGACAGATTCACTCAAGCAATGCACCCTGAGCTTACTCCTGTGAGCACCCAGCTCCTACCACACCTCAGAGCATCTGCCAAGAAAATATAATTCCACTCCATCAAACCTGATCTGGAAATCACAGCTGGAAGGGGCAGAGTTAGTGGAGCAAAGCAATCAATAGGCATTAAGAGGTGAAAGCTGTGGGATAGAAACCAGGACCTGGTGAATGCCCTTTGTGCTGTAGGCTCTGTCACAGATGTAGATGATGCAAAATACAGAATTTAAGATGTGGCTCTCCTGTGCTTCAGTGTAAAAAAGGAAAACCTGAAGCTAAATAGAAGAGCAATAATTTATTTTGATATAAGTCCACTTAGCTCTGAGGACATCTCAGAGATGAAGATTAGATAAACAGTCTATGCTGCTTCATTAAATATTGTCTCCAATGCTTTGTTCCAGCTACTAAATGAGGAATATCCAGGAAATCTTAGAGAATTTCTTAGAAATCCCTGCCAGTGATATTGGAGAAGCAGCCGTGCAAACTACACTAAACTCTTACCTAGAGTCAGACCTCAATTACACACTCTCTAAAGCAGGGGGAGAAAATCAATTAAATTTCACCATGGAAAAGCAAGACAAACATCTGGAAACGTCAGAGGCCCACAGTCTTACTTCTGCAACCTGGTAGGGAGGCACATCCAGCTCATAGCTGGCTCTTAAAGAACTCTTGGCTGGGTTTGATCTCTAGGAAAAGGTTTCTTTGCTGTGAAATTTGCCACACACATTTTTGAGCAGTTATCAGTAGATTCAAATTATATCAAATTCTCCTAGTTAGTTCAATTTCAGTATAGCTATAAAAGCATTATATGTATATATATATATATATACACAAACACACACACACATATATATATATATACATATATAACATTTATAACTCTCCTTTTATGCCCCTCATTAGCAAACAGTCACTTCACAAAAATGTCTTTAAATTATTGTTTCAAGCTTCCTTAGATTTAAGTGGCAATCTCAATAGGCAATCTCTATTTTAGCCACCAGCATAAAAATAAAAAAAAAAAATGAAGTGTCTGTTTATTTTAGCATTTGTCATGAAGCATCCTAAGATCTCTGATATTTTTTATACCCTTAATTCTCACAAACTGGGCACCACTTTTCTTTTTTATAACTTCAGTCTAGGATAAAAGTAACTGATCCATTAACTACTGAAACATTTTCTGTGTTACAAAATACGTGTCAAGAAGCCAAAATACTTGTGAAATATAGAGACTTTTGAGGAAATATATATTGCTATAATGAAGTTATCATTCTGCCTGTGTGCATTTGCTCACATGAGCCCAGCACTGACAGGCAACAGTTTGAGAAAACATTAAATTAATAACAGCCTGTCCAAAAACTCTTGGGTTTCCTAGTGTGATTTCCAGCTATCTAGGGAGACACTTTAGAATCTGTTTTTATGATCAGTATTGATCTTTACTGCAACCCTCTGATTTCAGAAAATATCCAATATATGTGGAGGTAAACTGAAAACTTCAAAATCATCATTCAGTTGTCCATGATGGCAAAGACTATTTTAATTTTCCTATCAAATAACATGAAGTACTGTATCCTGTAAGTGTCTAATAATAGTTTCATTTTTTCCATGTGTGTGGAATACCTTATTTGTGACAGCCATTCTGCTCCATGACAAACCTGGGGATTGTATGTTTCCATGCATTGATCTCAAATTTTCTAAAAAGTTTTCTTATGTGCTGTATGGATTCACGACATTTTTACCCATCACTCATCTCACTCAAGTAATTTTTTTTTTTTTAATTTGAGTGAGGGAAGAAACATGCTTCAAAAAGAGATGCTTGTTTAAAATACGCATTTGCTTAGCTTTTGGGGAAAGTGCACCTTTCGACAAAGCTGCACTTCAAAAATAAATACAAGAGCAAATCTGACCAAGGTAATCCAAAACCAAGAGCCAAAACCAGCTTTAAAATAGCACAAATCCCCACCTCACATTAGACCCCCAAAAGCACATACAGTGCTCAGGCACGAGTGTTTGCAAGGATGGACCCTGGAGGACACAGGAACACACAGCAGTGAAGTCTCCAAACGAGGCAATAGAGGAAGGGATTGAACAGCAATGGAACCAAAGAAAACCTGCAGATTTCTGTTCCTGCCAGGGCAGGACTCACTAGATGGCACTGTGAGACACCCAGAGGTTTTTACCCTCAGTGTGTCAGCAGGTGCACAGCTCTGGGGGAAGGAAAGCTGCATCTTTGCAGTGCCTTGCTGGCATTTCTTTCTGGGATGCTTGCTGAACTGTAAATGCTTTAAGGTGTTAATAGTTTAGGCAGATAGTCCCTCTGGGAACAGCAACATGCTTTAGGCAGAGCATCCAAACACAGGCATTGTCTGGATGTGTAAACAGAACTAGAATATACCAAGCATTATTCTCCATTCAAATATAAGATTCTTCTATCAGTTACTGCACTTAATTTTAAATTTTTTCACATGGTATCTATTTTAAATTTACTTACATTCAATTTCAGCTGTGTTAATGTCCACAGGTAACTTTTGATTTGCTTATTTGCTTATCTGGGCAGAGATAGGTAGGAAGTGCCAAAAAATTCAGAATTCAAGTTAAGCAGTTATGATAACAATTCTTTGGGACAGCCACGAGACAGTGTAGTGGGGAGAACATGAGGCACATCATCTCTAAAATTCCTTGAAACACTGCTTTGGACAGATATAAATAGATGAAAACATGCTTTAAAGGTGCAGACCACATTATTATTGAAGCAGGTAAAAATCCTGGCAGTGTTCTAAAAATGAATGGATAAAGCATCATATCACAAACTTGTTTGCATTAAGGAGCAGCAAATCACTCTGTGAGGCTGAGGGGGTGGGGGAAGTGTTGTGGCAGAAGGAGCTGTTGTAAGAAAAAAGACAATTCCACTTAAAATGGATCTATCACCTGGCACAAAGTCTAGACCACTGCCAAGAAAAACAAATCCAGAAATACTGAATGAGCTGCTTATTTATATGGGACTAAATGGTTTGGGAAAAGAGGAGTAGGCTTTGGTTCCACTCTGTTTCCCTTTGTTTAAATAGATTGTTCTGTTGGTAATGGGTTTTTACCATAAAGCATGAGGAATTCAAGAAGATGTTTGAGTCCATGATGAAATAACCCCTGGGAAAGCTGCATGTGGACAGAGAGCCAGGTCTCTGGTTTGAGCAGGCTGCACACTGCCTAATTTTGAATTCTGTCTGTACAGGTAAGGCCCAAAAAACCCGAAAATTTATATAAATGTGTACATTTTTTAAACATATTGACCAGACCTGTCAGGGCTCATGCTTTGAGCAGCTCACATCATCTCATTTGGGGTTATAGGCTTTTATAAAGAGGGATCTGCTTGGTCACCAAAGGAAAAACCTTATTCTTCTTTCTCTTCCATTGTTGCTAGTTGTCAAAAATGGTTCCCATTGGGAACCTAAAAATAGTTCCCATTTTCCCATGATGATGGTGGAAATGCAAAGCATTTGCTCACAAGTGGTAAAGAAGAAAATAACAAACCTTCTTTGACAATTGCAGAAAAAGAAATAGGGGGGAAAAAAAGGAGTGTCAAAGCTTAGATAAATGTTTTGAAAAAATTAGGGGATTATAATCACATTTCCAAGCTCGCTGAGAAATTCCTAAGTTTATTAGTACAAATTACTTTGTAGCTTCAATTCATAGCAGACTTTTTGACTTTTTAGACTACATTCCATCCAGGAAAATTAGAGACTTTGAACTCCCATTAAAGTAGAGGTCTGATATTAAAAAAAGCAGAAGAAATTTCAAGACATCCACAAGAAGAAAGAAAAACATTATTTTGACATTGCAGTCCAGTCACTACTACTGTAAACTATTATTCTGGCTAAATAAACACCATCTTTCAAAAAAAAAAAAAAATATAATATTTCCCATTCTCCAATTTTTTTTTTTTTTTTTTTTTTTTAATTATAATCCCATTCTTCAAATATATTCCCTGCTGGAAATTCCTGATTCAATCACATTCCCCTCCCAGTCATTTTCTTCTGAAACTGAGCACCTGGTTTTCCCCCACAAACAGATCCAAAAGATTCTCCATAGTAATGGTTTCATTCTTGGGGATAACCACTCAAAAAAAAAAAAACAAAACCCAAAAAAACAAAACAGAACAAAAAAAAAAAGAAAAAAGCAGAAGTGTAAATAAAATAGGAGCACAGTGTAATGTGAGTCCTGATGTAACCCAAACAAGTAATTCCACTGCACAGCTACAATGAGAAAGAGCAACACAAATATCACTTTATACACCCTTGAGAGCTTTGACTAGTACATGAATTTGCTATTATGAACTCCTTCAGGAATAAAAATAAGAATCTAGGCTCTAGACACATTAGTTACTGTTTTCTGCTCTCCATAGTGAATGCTGAGATGGTTAAATGACATTCAGGTTAGGTAGAGAGATAAAAAAAGAGATTTTTTATTACATTACATGAGAAGCCAATACAGTTTTCAAATTGCAAATATGTAAACAGATACATATAAACTGCTTTTAGTTTATTATTGAGTCCAAGGTACTTACAAATAGTCTGCCTGCAAAGACAAAAAAATTCAAGTCATCTTCTTGAAAGAAAAGGTTACAAAGAAGGAAATATGTGAAAGTTCAACTGAATATGGTGTATTTAAAAATATTTTACATTTTTGTGCCAAATTGTCTCTTTATTAAAACATATTGTAAGAAACAAACATGTAAACAGACAAATCCACAAGGAAAGTTGCTTCATCTTGATTTCTCAGAATTAGGTACATAATGAAACATCTACAAAATTATCAAATTCTGTTGACTGCAACTGATGCTTTTCTTAATAGGAGATTGTGGAATTTTTTTTTTCTGCTTTGCTTAAAAATAATAATTAAAAATAATAATAATTAAAAAAAATAATTAAGATAATCTGCCTGGTTTTGATCAGTCAGAACACAACACTAGTTCAAATATCACAGCAGCCTCTCCTTCTATCATCTATTTATAAAAAAAGAGCAGAGGTGCAAGGAAACTTTTAGTTTTTCTCAAACTTTTTCCCTCAGCATAGTTCTTTTAAACTTATACCTATGTTAGAGGGGGAAATGAGACAAACAGGCATTTCTTCCCTAAAACTGACAAAGTGGGAGAAGAAGCAAGTCTATCACCTTTAACTGGCACAAACTGATTTAAGCTGCTGGCACTGAAATCTGAAACAGGTTTACAAGATTTATTTTTAATAGCAGTTGGAAAAAAATGCATGTAGCTCAAAACACACTGCTCTAGCTGGGTACAAGTAAAGGAAGATAATACTTCAGGGAGAAAAAAAAATAAAATCAAGATTTTCCATAATAAATGGGGACTTGTGTCTGCATGTCCAAGCAATTCTTTTAAAAGGTTACCTGTGAAGAAAAGATGTATCTGCTGGAATTCCTTGAGAGGACACTCAGTAGGGAGGGAGAGGAACTAGGGAGAGGGTCCTTTCCTTTCCAAGAGTGCTCTTTAAGGAGAATGTGCACCAAAATAAATATATACATTCCCTTTTGTATTTATTCTGAAGGTCTTGTAGCAAATTTTATTTAGTTCATTTAAATTAAAAAAAAAAAACCAAAACAACACAACACTGAAGAGACAGAATGCATCATGGATCTAAAAAAAAAAAAAAGGTCATGAAGAAAACCTGAGAGGTTGAGAAGAGTGAAAAATAAACCTGGTAGTTAACAAAAAGCATTGTAAAAACAAAGATATCTCCTCCAAAGACATCCAGGCATGGGCTGTGCTGCAAATGAATGAAGGTTGTTTAAAAAAAACACTGCCAAAGCTCTCACCAACAGCAGGTTTAATATAAAATTGAAAGCATGACAAAGTTTGTTGGCCAGGTTTGGTCACTACTTATAGATGGTTAAAGCACACAGAGGAAAAGCAAACTAAAAATAATCAATCTAAAACCAGAACCAACCCAAAAATTTTTTTCTGTTTTTTTTAGTTATAATATTACTCCATCCTGACCACAATTTGGGTTGGTAACTTTCTTTGAAAGTTTGATATCAAAAATGTTATTCCTCATAGGTTTTTTTATCAGGCAAGAAAAATCAGTTTCCAAACCTCTTTCTCAAAAAAAAAAAAAAAAAAAAAAAGTAGGAACTCTTTAAAGAGCACTAGTCCTGGAGGGGGGAAGCACCATCACAGGCAGTAATTCAAATAAAACATCCAAAAAAACTGTTTAAAATTAAGCTACTTGTGTATACAAATCGCAAACATGCAGAATTTTTAGTTCTCTTATATTTACAGAAGTCATAAATCCCAGTTTCCTAGTAAAGGGAAACCCCTTTACCTATGATTTACATAATCTTATATTAGATATGCAATGTAACAGAAGCCAGCTAAGACATATCAGGGCTTGGAATGTTACCATGTGTGGATTTATGAGGAATATATTTAGAAACATCAAGAAGTAAAAGAAAATATATCAATAATAAACAGATCATTGATCCACTTGCAGCTCAGCTTTTATGTGAATAATTTCAGAGAAATTTAAGGAAAATAAGATGACAACAACAAGCATAACTGCAGAGTGACAATGGTTCAGAATAATACTGCACCTTGAAAATGTAATTAGGAGGGAGAATTCCACTTACTTCAGATAAACAGAAGAATGAAAGAAACAAGGGGCATTGAAAAAAATTAAAGTCCTTAACAGAAAAATATTGGAACATATAAACATTCATTGAACATTTGAAAATCCAAGCCAACATCTGGACAAGATGAAATCTGAAAAGAAATCTGAAAGCAAGAGCAAGCATGTGGGTAGAGATTGTGATGTTCCAGACAGAGGGAGAGAAAGTTATTTCAAAGAGAATTGGATTTGGGAATTGATAAAAGAGCCACCCCCCATGAATGAAAGCAGAAAACCTCACTCAGCTCTTTAGAGCTCCTCTACACCCTCAGGGGAAATACAAAATTCTAGTTTAGATCATGTAATTTACACACAGGTGAAGGTGTCAAGGGAAAGAGTGAGGGTGAAACAGAGGAGGAAAAAAAGAAGGGGAGTCTCTACACTACTGTAATAAAATAAAATTTAGATTAGTGCTCAAATGGAAAGATGGAAGTTAGCAATGACATTCAACCTAGAGATGCTGCAATCATCTATTCTTCAGAAAGCTGGAGATGTAGAATATCACTGGTGTTTAAGAGAGGTGCTGCACAGCAACACACTACAGATAAAGACTCATATATGAGACAAAAATGATTATAAAACTTGCTGTCCACCCTCCAGTTTTATGGGTCCATTGTTGTAATTCAGCTTCCCCAGCATGATGATCCATTTCACTTCAGCATATCCATACAGGTACAAACAATCTCCAATCTTGTGCAGGCTTTTAAACTCTTATTTTTAGCATCAAAGACTTTGACTCAACACCAGCAGAAAGGTTTTTAAATCCTTGTCCTTTATCCCAAAAGTATTTGCTGCTCCAGAGTAAGACTTTGTTTAGCCCACTCTATTGATATTAATTTTTGGTGCTGCAGGTTGAAATGTCAGTGTACATGAAGATGTGATCTATAAAGGGGATGCTGAGATCTCTCTCAAGTATTAGTCACTGTGCCCAGGGAATGCAGGGGGGTTTTGTTTGTGTTCCTGGCTCAAATGTCTGAGCTAGACACTGATTCTTAATAAAACACACACACAACATCAGGTTCATTATCCAGAAACACTTCAGCATTAGAAAATTTCCCCAACTTATTTACCAATTACTGAGTTCCATGACACATTAATTCTTTTTGAGGGGCATGAGGTCACTGCAGTCTAACAAAATTACAGTTCCTTAAATCATTTATTCTTCACCTATAGGGAAGTAATTAATTTCCCTTTGCTTCTTTTTTGTAAGGAAACCCTCCAATAACTTTGCTTTTGACAAGAGGGTGTTTTAGCTCAGGATTTGCACTGTCACTAACTCCACAGTTAACTGGACATCTCATAAACAAACCAGTCTCATCCTGAATTTATTCTTTTTAGGTTCATAATTACAACAAATCATAAGATGATTTCTCAGTCTATTGACAGTTACCTGGCTACTCCAGAGGTCAGTTCTATCAATTCTGCTTTTAGATACAGCCCTAGGTAGCATTTAATTTCTTAACCTACTCTGTTCCATCTGCTGTCACCCACAACCACTTGGATCTCTTTATTACAGTACAACCATCAGGGTTACACTTAATTTCTCCTTTTCATCCCATACTGATATTTTACAAATTTACATCCAACCTGCTTAAAAATTGTGAGTAATTCCCATCCCAGAACACATTTCTTCATAAATTCTGTATTTCTAACTATATTGCCACCTTTTTTTTTGATGTCCCCAGATCTTTTTTGCTGTTTTGTTCAAGAAGAGGTCAGGCAGCACATCCAAAGAGAGGTTTTATTTAAATGGAAGACAAATAATAGAGCTGGTGTTTCCTATATTGCTGCAACTAGAAAACTGCCACAGTTAACTCACAACTAACTTTTAATTTGAATTTATTTGCTGATGTTTATTTTATAATAATAATTGTATAAGTTGTTGAACACTTACACACTATCATAATGAACTCTAAGGGAAGAAAAGGGAAAGAAACACAGCAATTAAAGTCAAGGCAAATGAAAATTACATCAGACAGCTTCAATGGAAATAAAATCTGTAAAATCCTTTCTTTAGTGTTGTCAAAGAATCCTCTCTATTTATATAACTGAAGCAGGACTCCCATTCTGTACAATTAAAGCATCTAAACATATTTTTAAACATCAAAATGTATTCTTGAGAAGCAGACTTTCTGACCATGAAATTTATGACAGTTCCCTGAATGAAAAGAATCCACACATTCTATAAATTCTTGAGTATCTGAAATGTTTTCATTAGATAAAAAAGGTGAATTTTCAGGAAAAGTAGAGAAAATGTAAGGTTGCCATAAATGTTTTTTATAATATTATATTTCAAAAAGGTACAAAACCCTAAGTATCCCCTATCACCTAAAAAAGGAGATGCATAACAGACCAGGAAACAAAAAACTGTCATGAGAACAGTCAGTCTCTATCAACTTTCTGCTGGGTGATGTAATCTTCATCTGCTGCTTGTTGAACATGCATTTTTTGGGAATGTAAAGAAACCACCAGGTGCTGTTGGAAGAGATTTTGTGTTCCATTAGCTCCTCTGACAGGCTGGAGGTTCTCTCTCCATCTCTGTGCTATCCAGGTGACAGGAAAATTCACCTGCCAGTACTAGGGAACCACAAACACACCTCCTGAGCTGTTAAATCTCACTTAAATCATTCTATGCCAACACACAGAGAAAAATATTTCACTTTCATTTAGTTAGTCTGGAGTACATTACCTATCTTTCCTAGAAATTAACTCAGATTTCATATTAAGTCTCCTGGCACTTGCAGTTTTAAGATTGCATTTCCCCAGCCATAGCAGCACAAATTTAACATTCCTTCTTTTTGCTGTGTTCAAGAAATACTGCAAGTGTGTGTGTGAGTGTGTGTTTGAATATATACACAGCCCAAATAAATTCATAAACAGTATAATTTTTATAAATTCAGATACATATCACAATTGTCATATAGACATAACTTTAAAGCATTTTTTCACTTCACACCTATGTTAATATTCTCTGTCAAATGATGGAGTAGCTGTCTTGCTCTTCAGGATCCCAAAACAGGTGAGAGAAGCAAAATAATAAAAACACACCATATTTACTTTGCAACTTAAAATATTTGGGAGGTCATTTTTCTTTCAGGGTCTATTCTTCTTCCCATTGTCTAACATCCATGGATTTTTGTAAATGCAAATAGTTTTCAGAAATTAAAAAAAAAAACAAAGAAAAACCATCATAAAACAGAACTTGGGAGGATAAAGACTTGTTGGCCTCCACATTCACAGAATTTTAAAACAGCACATATATTTTTCAGCCTCAGAACACAACTTTGAGAGAGCAGGGAAAGAAATAAATTTTCCATTCATTAATTTGACAAGAATACATTACATGTATTGTTCATGACTATGAGAGGCACATTTTCTGTGCTAACAGGCATCTGAAGTGGATTTCACAAGTCACACAGATCTTGTCTGCCAGCCACAATTAATAACCAGCAAAACTGCAACCAGAAATCTTACCCGTATTACAGAATTTTCCATGAGGATTTGTCAATATTTGGTTCTTCAGGTATCCACAATTAAATCTCTGGGGCTTCCAATTAATTTTAGGCTCCCAGACCAACATACATCCCATCAAAAAACTCTCTCAAATAAGTCTCTGCTGTAGTTCTGAAGAATGTGTCACACAGTATTCAGACTAAAAAAATTTATTCCTGTTGATGCCATAGCAGTGCTAAGAATACAACCTATCAGAATTTCAGAGATCAGTAAAGCCATGATGATGACTTTGTGCCTTTTTCCACATGTTACCTGTACATCTGTCTTCTGTAGATTAAGAAACAAGGTGATATTTCTGGTCAGTGGCATTCACACACAGGACAAACTTGGTCCAGAATTATAATGAGACAGACCTACAGATTCTTGAACCAATATAATAATAGACAATTGACCTTTAGTTAGGATCTGTAAAGAAAACTGAAAGAAGAATATTGAGGGACTGCTGGCTGGGCTATTCAGGAAGACTTTAAAGCAACAGCATAGAAGAAAAACAAAAAAATATACAAAATAAAAACAAGTTTGGAACTCTTCTAGGTGTGTTACACAAAATCAAGGTGGAAATATGGGATACACCATTTACATCCACATGCATGTGTTACAAAATTATTGTTTCTTTATTAAACTGAAGTCTCATGGGAAAGGCTTTTCTGCTTCTAATGTAATTAACCCCCACACTCTTTTTTATGAGCAAATGAGTAAGCAAAATGAAAAGCCATGTTTCTCACTTGTCAACAGGTTGAAAATCAAAGGAACATTGGATATCCTGTCAACAGCCTGACAGATAAAACAGCCTGACAGATAAAACAGAAGTAGAATGTTAATTAGCATTTTGCAGTAAAGAACAAAATCATTGTTTCCATTTATCTGAAGTGTTTGAAGGGAAGCAATACATTACTACAAAATAGTCTGTTCAATTTGTGCTATGTGTGTACTAGGATGTACAAAGCAGGTAAATCCTCAATTGAAGAAGCATTGGATTTAACTTATTTTGTGCTAAATAAAATTGCACATACTGATCTGTCAGCAGCTGCAGAATAATCTTCAGATTACACAGTGCTTTTGTTTGCTTTAACTTGGATCTTTTCCAAGAATGCCACACGGAATTGATGAATATTCCCCTGGACTGTCACTGCAGAAATCAGCTGGAGCCTGAAGGGAGGGAGGGGAGAGAGCAGAGAGGAACAAAAGGGGTAAATGCCACTCCCTCAGTTTTACACAGATTTGACAAGAAGTTAAATTTGAGCACAGCTGTATGAAACAGAGCAGCAGCAAACAGGAGGCAATTCATTAATTTCTGTTAAACATACAGAGAGGAGTCTGGAATTGTGCAGTCTTTGGCACAATTAAAACTTCTGTGAGATTTCATTGTTTTTATGACTGATGGAAGAGAATTTTGTAGAATTAGATGCTGCTGCTTTTAAAAATCCTGTGGGTTTTTAGAACTTATAATGAAAAGGAGATAAGACAGATAAGTTTGTAAAAAGGAGACTTGTGAGATCCAGAAACAGAGCTAGAAATAACAGCAGGGCAAAAAAAAAAACCAGGGTGGATGAAAAATACTGACATATACATGGAAATATATCTGGTTTAGGCATATACAGAAATATACTGGAAATAAGCACCCTGAATTCAGGTGTACTGGTCTGCCTGTTGGTTAAACAGTGCAAACACTTTGAAGGAAAAAGTGCAAAACTTTTGAAGTGAAAGTTACTGAAGTGGAGGAATGAAAGGCATGGCAGAAGGAAAGGGATTGAAGGGGTTAAACCAGTATTGTGGTGCTCTCAAACACTAATTACATAAAGTAAAGGGAAGTGCTGAAAGCTCAGTAATTCTTGAACTTAACATTATTTTCATAAATTCTAGAAAGGTAGTAAAAATGTGTATATTTTTTTTTAAAAAACATACACCATTTGGAATTATTACTCTTTCTTTTACTGTACTAATTTTTTCAGAGAACACCTGTTAAAAATAAAAAAAAAGCTGTATTGGTGGTATACCACACACTAGATGGGACAGCAAAGTATTAAAAGATTTAAAGTCATTATTAAAAGATTTAATATTTGCAGATCTTCACCTTCTGCACTCAACTCTAGAACATTCCTTTGAGCTTTATTTACCTTCCAATAGCATTTCAGTGTCATTCAGCCCACCTCAGAAATTCCATTTAATGAGGAGACACAAGAGCTACACAAGATCTTCTGCAGCAATGGCTGAAGGAAGCCAAAAGTTTCTGTTTTCACTAAGAAAGCTGAAATCTATGTTCAGAAAATAGATTGATTAATGGAATATTCTTTGCATGTCTATCAAATCACAGCAAGACTTTATTATATAAATTTATATAATTATATAAAAATTATATAAATATTTATTATATAAAATCACAAACAAATGCAACGTTGGTGCTTTATAAAATAACAAACTCCAACAAAACACTATTATACCATAATCAAAAGGAAATCATATTTGCATTTAACTTGAGTACATGTGAACTTCAGGGTGCTTGCTTGATATCTCCAAAAGAAGGAAACTTTTAAAATGCTGGTTGAAGTTTTCCCCAAATTCTTTTCACTACTTTTTGGGCACTATTCACCAAAAACTTCATTTTATTCGGTCTGAAATCCTGTTTTAAAAGAAGGATTATTAATAATCTGTAATTATGAATAATGTTATTATAATAACCTTATTTGTAGAACAGGTATTAGAGGACCCAAGAACAGCCCCAAATCAAATTCTGTGTGTCACTGCACAGATTAACTACACTGTAGCTCAACTCAAAGTCAGCAAAAAAGCAGCATTGTTGTCACATTTACAGACAGGGAAGTGCATCACAAAAACAGAAAACTATTGGTTTTGTCACCAAGAATCCTTGTTCAATGAAAAAGTCATACGAGCTTGCATACATGTAAAAAATGTAGAATAGATTTTTCTCTACCTGAATCTAAACAAATTATTTTTGAGCAGAAATTACCAAAACTTGAGAAAAAACAAGCACATAATACAGCTCATGCAGTTCCTGAATGAACCACACTAAATTATATTAAAAAGTATATTATTGTTTTTCTTCCTTCACAGTTAATTCCAGAACATTATTTGGTATTTTCCTTTGGAAGAAAAAAAAAAAAAAAGTGGTCTATTAAGAGCAATCTTACAGCAAAAAAGACCTGTCTAGAGTATCAAATGCATATTTTTGGGGGAAAAAAATCCTATAAATTTTCTCAAAGTGTTACCAAAAAAATTCTGTTCTATGGAAAGGATTCCAATGAACAAAACAAAAAGGAGCTCTCACCCCTCACCACATATTCTCCAAGGAAACAAATCTTGCTTGAGAAATTTAGACAGGACATGCAACAAAAAATATTGTTGAGAGGTTATTAGGTACTAAACATTTTTCAGTAGGTCTAGTGGCTTTGTGAGTTACATCTGTAACTGAGAAAAGGAAAAAAAAAATGAAACAAAACAAGGAAAAGGGAAACAAGGGGATTCAATGGCAGCAAAAGAACAAATTATATACCAAATATGTATTTATATGTGTGGACTTCTGTTAATTCTCTGAAGTGATGCAGTCATCAACCTTTGCCATTTTGCAAATGACACCCATATATTAATAAAAATTATTTTATTAATATAAAATATCAGTATAAAATAAAGTATCTCATTTTTGACATGAGATACATCAATATTTCTTTCTTACATTCCAGGATTTAATTTGAGGATTTCTTTTTAACCTTTTACTTTTAAATAAATCCTGGCCTCCCTATTTTCACAAGATGCACACAAACTCCCAAAATGACACATTATTGGGAACAACTTCATTCTCCTTCTTTATTCAGTTAAAAATATAATAAAATAAAATAAAAAGTTGAACTTAATACACTGTTTTAAGTAAATAATTATAAACCATCAACTTTTCCAAACAGGAGATGCATTTCCAGACAGAGAGGAGAGACTCCATCACTGACTTGTCTCTCCTCTCCCTTTCTGAGCACTGAGCTAAACCCAGTGTTCAACTCCTTAAATATTCAAATAACCATGAAAAAATGAGATCTCTGCAAACAGAAGCACTTCAATATGAATTTTCACAACAAGGAAACTTGTTTGAGTGTGTGTAGATGCTTGCACAAACACCACAAAAAGAGAACAAATTTGAGAAATAACACAGAGAACTTCCACTAAGGTCATGCTGGATAATACAATGAATTT
This sequence comes from Oenanthe melanoleuca, assembly GCF_029582105.1. Classification (NCBI taxonomy): domain Eukaryota; kingdom Metazoa; phylum Chordata; class Aves; order Passeriformes; family Muscicapidae; genus Oenanthe; species Oenanthe melanoleuca. The sequence goes on from NC_079339.1 coordinate 3,571,637, forward strand.
TTCTGATAGCACATGAGGAGAATTTTAAATGAAAAAATGTCACATACTGTCTCTGCTGCAGAGAAAAATGCTGTTTGCTGCTTCTTCATTAAAATTTTACCAGACAACTAATGCTTTCCACATTTAACAAAGTTAAATAAGGATAAGGCTTTAAATGCAGAAAATTAAAAAATGTATTATAAGAATCACATGAATATTTTGGGTGTGGAGTAAAAAAAAAAAAAAACACTGTAATTTATATTTAATTTTCTTATATTCATAATTTAGTGCCATATCACAATGCAAATGTCATGACAAAAATACTAATCAGTTGACCTCAAAATCCAGCCTGGCAGTTCTTACATATTCAGAACAATATATAAACATGAGTTTAAGGGTACACAGAAAATCCCTTTTGTATCAGCAAGAAAATAAACATTTGCTGAAGTGCTCTCCCATGTTACTTAGCATAATATTTGATTTGAATTGTTTATTCCTATTTGAAACATAAATGAAAAAAAAAGGGGGGAAATGGTAACAAGATCAAGAATAATAAAAAGAATTTAACTGAAACACTCCTGTTCTTACTGCAGTCTTCTAAATGGGTAAATGTGGAGCTGGGATGCAAAATGTAGGAAACATCAAGTAGGAGTAGGAAATGATTTAATGGCAACATCTGGCATTAGTGAGGCTTCTACTGATTCATTTCTCCATGATTCAGAAAGGTTCCTGACAAGCTGAAAAGGGCTCAGAAAAAGAGCCTTAAGTCTAGAAAATTATGAGCTGCATAAAAATTAAAAGTTAAATCCCTTTATTTTAGGTAATGGAATGATTCCAATATCCCAGAAAGTTATGCATGAGGGAGAGATGGCAGCATTGTGATTTTCTTCTGCCCCACATCCCCACTCTTGGGAACCAATGGTATGGAGTCAATTGGTGACAAATTCAGAATAAAACAAGCTGCATTCTTAAGCTGCATGCAAAAATCCTAAGCAGGCCAGTGGAACACAACTGAGACATTTTCTATCACTCAGGCATCTAATATAATTGTTTAAAGAAATATATATTCAAAAATATCTGGGGAATGTTTCCCTTGGTTAAATATTCATACCCTGCTTGACAAAAGATAGAATTCTAAGTCTAAATCTACAACTGGCTGTGAGAAAGTTCCAAGCACCTCTTCAGGAATGATTTTCCTGTTTATTGGATCTGGTTGTGTTTGAGAAAAGATTGAATTGCATTATACTGAAGGTCAAATTCACATTCTAAGTTTCCAAACTAATATTTATCATTATGAAGCACGAGAACACTTTTAGATTTGTATAGTTTCTAGATCCAATGGATCAGACACAACTTGTGGACATTTATAATCTTTAAACTTACTCACATTCATTTTTTATGTTCTACTCTGCCACTTATATTTATTTCTACATAATTTTGCAAACACATATAAATTTGATTAAAACACATTTTCCTTTGTGTGTTTGAAATAATCTTAGATAAAATCTACACAGTGCCATACATACCATTCTCTTTTGTTAAGTTTCTCATCTCTGTCAACACTCTTGGCTATTCTGAAAAAATTCCACACCAACATCTGTCCCCAAGAAGGAAAGAAAAAAGTACAAAATATCCCTTCAGATTTGAAAACCTTATATGTCTCCCTTCATGCTATAAATTATATGAAAAAAGTCTCTGCCACAGTTCTGTTAATTTTGATATGCCTGTGCTAGGTATGTGTTGCTCTCCTGTAATCTGCTTGCATAATGGTGGGGATTTATTACTGCTGGATCCATTAATAAAAAAAAAAAAAAATTAAAATAATAATAATGTCTTACATGCCTCTGCTGCCACAGCATCATCCTGATACACTCAAGTATCATTTGCAAGGCACTCCAAAAATAAAGGCACAACCAGTCAAAATATTTACATATTTCCTCATTAAATATTTCCCACAGAGGCTTCACAGGCACAAGTAAGACATGATGAGAATGCACACTTAACTTCAGAAAATTGCTTTAAGAATTTCCTGGAACACAGAAGAGAGAAAACCAAGCCAGACAACAATTTCTGGAATGGAATGGAATGGAATGGAATGGAATGGAATGGAATGGAATGGAATCCCATTAGTTTTCCTTCTTCCCTGTCCCTCAGAAAGGGGATTCCCACCTCTTCTCACAGAATTCCACATCTTGTTGGCATGATCCAACTTGCCAAACAAGCCCATGCCTCAGCAGGACAGAGAAGTTTGGGGTTCTTTTATTTTGATTTAGTCAGTGTCTGTTCCCATAGGTCTTTCCTTCATTCCACTGCCTAGACTAGGAAAGGAAACAAATCTAACATCCATGTGAGCTGTTTTAATTTGGATTCACTGCAGGAAACTAATGGGACAGAGGGGACCCATGATGCTCTCAGTGGTTTGATATTTTCATCTTCCAGCCATATAAGAAACAGCATGTTTCTTGCAGAATGAAAATCTATACAGAAACATTCATACTACTGAGCTACTAAATTAATTTCTGCTCATGGTACCTCCATGAATATGTAGACATTTGTTTAAAAACTAAGGCCTGTTTAATGATACTTAATTTAGTGGAACAGTTTGAACAGGGATATTTATTTCCTAATTGCCTTGTTCTGCTAAGTGCTCAGCACTCATAGCACAGAAAAAAATAAAAGCATTCAGGTACTTGAAAGGCTCAAGTCCTACAGCAGAATATAGATATCAGTCACAAATGAAGGGCATAAAGCAAACAAATGAATTCATGTACCATCAGAATTGGTGTGCAGAGGTTAAAGAAAAAGGGATTACTAACAAGTCACACATATGACAAAGGCAGAGGAAAACAAGCCACCCAGAAAATTAATCAGCATATAAATTAATCTTCTTACCTGAGAACAAATTGGAGTCTGAGGTATTGCTTTCAATATAGCAGAATGCTGAAACTCTCTGCTGGAAGAATATTGACATGGTATAGAAAAATTTCTCAACTCCTGAGGAAGGTAAATCCTGAAATAAGGAGGGAAAAGGTTTTCTCTAATTCCATTTATGAGGTTCTACATGTTTATTTAGTTCATTAGAGACAGATATGCCTTAGACTGTATCTTGACTGGCTTGCTCAGAGTGTTAAGACAGAACTTAAATAGCTGTAAACTTTATAACCATTTAAGCACCAGTTATATTTCTTCCATATTGCTATAAAAACAGATTTAAAAGAGAGACTTGGTTACAAAAAGAGGGTGTGCTGGTGTGCATGAATCAATGTCATTAATTATCTACATTTATTCACTTTCCTTCTGTCAAAAATGTTGTCTTTCAGAGTTTCCACCTACCTGGGAGAACAGCTCATCTGTCTTTCTTCATTTTTATCAGTAAAATAATGATTAATATTTTAAATCACCTCGTGGGTAGATCTGAAGTATTGAGGTTTCTTTAGTCAGCCCTTGTGGTCTCCCACTACAAAGATGTCTATATTGCATATCCTTGTCTCTAAATACTTTTAAAACTCTTAAAAAAATTGGAAAACATCTTCAGGAAGAGTTTCAAATTTCTTTAAATGCCTCATAAATTTTATAAAATAATCCTTACTGGGGATTTACAGTGATATACTTTTATTTGTATATTATAGGCAGGAAAAGAGAAAATAAACCATACTCTATAAAGCTATGAAGTAAACAATCTATAAAGTAAATACATAGACAATCATGTGGTATCAACATTTTTAAAAAAAAGTCTTTCTCAAATATATTGATCTTAACAGTGCTAGGACTATCCATGACTGCTTTAAAATCATACATGTTGAGAGTATAAAGTTTTAAACAAAATAAATGTAGTTAAAACATGATACAATGACACTTGGTTTCATTCCTTCCTTATGCTTTTCTAGCTATGAATGGTTTCTGGAAAAAAATTATCAAATAGAAAGCTTCCATTTCACACTCTTCATCATGCAAGTGAAAAGCTGAAAATAAAATTTCTCAGAACTGTTCAAAGCATTTAGGTTGATCTAAAAAAGTCTGTGAACAAACACTGATAGCATTTAGCATCTGCCCAGTAAAGAAAAGACACCTGCATCAGACTATCTTGAGAACAGCTATTTTCACACCAGTTCATAAACTTTAATTTGCCTTTTGCTCCTCAGTTGGATGTGTCCTTCACTTTACTTCCTGGGAAAATACAAACATAGACACTACAACTCCTTTGAGCCTTCTAGCCAGGACAATTTGAATTTTCCATTTGCAATAATGATTTCATAAACTTGCTTTGATACAAGTAAATGGAAGCAAGCATTTAGGAGAGGCAAGTTCTGTTGCTCCACTTACACCAACGATTTCCCATCACTTCCAATTCTTTATCTAAGGAAATTTCCATGAAGACAAAAATGGCAATACTTACATTTCAGACAGCCTTGTGTGAAATAACTGAAAAAAAAAAAAAAAACAACAAAAAAAAACAACAATACAGCAGCTGGTATAAAAAAGGTTACATTCTTCCTTAGAAGTTTTTATAGCAATTCTAATTATATAACAAAATACATTTGTGTGATTAGCAGCTCTGAGGAATTTTTTGGAAGCAGTGAAAATCCCTAGGGGTTCCCTAGAATGGCTTAACTTTAGGAGCATCAGGGAGTTTCCATGAGTTTATTAAGATTTACTAAGATATTTACTCTTCTTTAGCTCTTAAAAGGGAAGATCTCCCTTTGAACTTTCCTTTTATTTGCCTGACATTCTCTTACAATACACAAAACACCTCTGAGCCATTCAAAAATAAATGCCTATTTAATGTTTTCTGCTGCCAAACCTTATGATTTACTATACATATTTAATAACATGTTTCTTAAAAATTTTATCTTTCAAAATTACCAACTTGTAACCCTAAAGATAAAACAAATGGACATCAAGAAGCAAAACTCTACAGACTTCAAGAAAGGCTTTGGAAGTCTTCAAGAAATTAAATTAGAAAATTAGGAAAATTATAAAGTGCTGAACATTGTTTTCAGATCAACAAAAAGTACTTTAAAGTGCCTCATTTATTCAAAGAAAAGAAACTGGGTGTAACTGCATAAATTCCTCCCTGCTTGAGCATTTTTGTCATACCTGCCTAGCATTGACCAGCCCAGTGCAGAGTATAAAATCTTTATACCAGATCTGACCAAACATTGTGTGGTGACTGTGGCCATAGGAGCTCAGAACAAAAAAAAAAGTAACTCTCCTTTAAAGGGTTCTTTCACCTTGGCCATCTCTTGCACAATTAATTCAAATTTTATAAAGGTATCAATCACAAAATTTACTTTCTGTTACTATACCATGTACCCCTACAGGAACAATTTTTTAAAAAATTTATCATATATTTTAGCTATTTTTTATCAAAACTTTGCATTACTCTTATTAATTTTATCTGGTTATATTGCCTGGCTTGGAGTACTTTAAAAATATAAATAAATAAATAAATAAATAAATACATACATACATACATACATACATTCATACATACATAAATAAATACATAAATATATAACTACATAATTTCTGTAAGGAATCTAATCCTGTTTACAGCCATATGGAAAACCTAGAGGATGCTCACTTTGGATTTTGCATTAGTCATTATTCTTGCATTTGGCTATTGCCACCATTTGTCTGGGTGCAGTGACAGAACTGCCAGAAATAGGCAGATTCACACATGGCACAAGATGTCTCACTAGGATATATTCCTTCTTCTGAGTCGACAGTTACTATTTGTGGAGTTTGAGATCTTGTTTTTGCCATTCAATGCAAATGTTTAAAAACGTGCTTGTAGGAGTCCTTTGGGAGAGTTCTTTTCTCACAGAAATTAACAGAAAAACTCCTACTGATTTTCAGCTTGGTTGCAAGAAGAAACCAACTAAAATAACTCCCTTGCAATTTCTCTTTCTCTTTTTTTTTTTTTTTCCTCTTTGATTTTCTTTTGGCTGTCAGTTCCAGACACAAAAAAAAAAAAATCTATCGAAAAGGACACAGACTTCCTGATGACTCTTTAAAGTTCACAGTCTACATCATTCTCATCTTCTTCCCCTCCACCTCCCCTTCCATCATGATCATACCCAAGAACCAGTTTCACACCATGAAACGTGTTCAAATACTCGGTTTAATCATAATTGTCTCTTTTCACATGAAAGCCACAAACTTTCTTTTCCACAAACTTTCCCCCAACCACCATTTTTTTATTTTTCAAATCTCCTTTATATGGAAACTGGGCTTCCTTTCTCCCAGCCCATCTGAAAACACTGTTACCCCTCTGACAACATCAGCAATTACTGAAGAGACAGAAAGAAAAATACATTCCTGCTCAAAGAAACTTCATGTTGGAGGCAGATTCCTAATTCAAGCCAGGCACAGGCACCAGTTAAGCACACCAGGCTATAAGGAGAACCACAAAGCATTTTTAATAATTCATTTTTATTGCAGGACACGTTTCTTCTGGCTCTTAGCAAGGCCATGGAAGAGGCTGAAGGTGGCACCTTCCAGAGGGGCCCCTCATTTGTGTGGACAGTTGAAGAGTCACAGAATAAATCCAGTTGGGAGGGACTTTAGGAGGTCAAAGCCCTGCTTGGGGCACAACCAGCTTGTTGTGTGGTGAATTCTGTTGCTGGGCTGTGAGCTGTAGACAAATACCCAGCTGAAGGTGAAGACATGAGATTCCAGCTCCGTGGCACAGGAACAGATGAAACACACTAAAGGAGTAGAGAGCACTGTAATTTTGGGAGATTTCAATTTTGAGAAGAGGAATTATTCTTCTAGCCAGAAAGAGGAAGGAATATTTTGGGATCCTTGCGTGTTTCAAACTTGAAAATAATTTATGATCTGTTACAATGAGTCCTGTACTATTCCTACCCTCATCTGATATAACATTAATTTTCAGAATGGAAACAGATTTGTTTTTCTGAATGGTTGACTAAGTTTAGACTGGACACCTTTATACAAGAATATAAAAAAATAGAAAAGCAAACTTCAGAATCTACCACCAGTACAATGGACTTCTCCACAGAAAATCCTCTTGTTTATTTAGATAGATCACAACAGGCTTTGTCAGGATTAAGGGAGAAGTTGTATGATAAAGAAGGAAGAGGGAAGTCAAGGGAGGCAATATTCCTCAAAGTTTAGTCTCTGAATTAACAATATCCTGGGTTACAATGCAAGGTGTAACTAAATATGTGTTCTACTGTCCTTGGATACTGCTGGGAGCCAGGGAAGCAGCCTTGGATTTTTCTCAGGCTGCTCAAGGAAAACAAAATATAACAATGAGTAAGCATCTGTTGGATGTGTGAGAAATGTTTAAAAGGGATGTCACCTTCCTTGCACCAATCAAGTCTCTATGCTCACTCCACGAACTACTCTATAAAAGTGTAGTTGTTTCTTTAAATAAATGGGCTTTTTGCTACTTCCTTTGTCCTTTTCACCACTCCCATGGCCCAAATTCAACATTCTACCACCATTACTTCCTGGGGAGATGTCAAAATGGGTGGAGCTTTATCCTCTGCTAATGGGCCACAAAATGACTCATGGAATTCCATCCTTCCCTGCTCTCCATTGCACCTATTGCAATTTTCCTCTTAAATTGTATCTCCAACTTGGAACCTCTCACAAGGTACCTGTGTGGGGCTCATTCCTCCCTCTGCTTTACCTTCAAACCAGCACAAATAATTTACAGTAATATTTATGTGCTCTTGAGCACCATCAAGCACTTGACCCAGACCCTGGAGAAATTTATAGCTACAGTTCTTCCATTTTTATCTAGTCAGTCCTTAACATCTCTCCTGGAGAAGAGACTGAGGAGAGAGCTCATTGTGGTCTACAACTTCTTCATGAGGAGAAGCAGAGGGCAGAAAATCTCTAAATTCTGGAGACAGGACACAAGAGGATGGCCTGAAGTTGTGCCAGGGAGGGAGAGAGATTCTTGTTCTTCTCTCACTGAAGTGTTTTCAGCTGACTGAACACCTTGGGGTTTTAAAGCAGAAGCAGAAAAATCAAATTCAGTCCTTAAGATGGGTAGCAAAATGATCTAGATCTGCTTGTACATTCTTTTAGTGTTAAAGATGAGTTACTTAACATAAGTATTAATGTGCTCTATTATGGTGACTAATGTTGTCAGTATATATTGCATTCCTGTGAAAGAATTATTGCTGCAAGTACTGAAGAGCTATAAAATTAGATTTATAACACAAGACCCAGAAGAATTTACTGGTATAACAATTTTAATACTCCATTCCCTCCCTCTATTGGGCATCCATTAACATCAAGAGAAAGGAACTAATTAATCTTTTATGGTCCTTTGTTTCTAATATAACACATTAATGAGGACTTATTAGCTATTCTTTCTCTTAACATGTTGCTAACACTTCCTTGTCAGGAATTCAGGTGTTTTTTTTTTTTTACTTGTGCTGACACACCAAAAAAAAATAAAAAAAAAAAAGCAAACTTAAGAGTCATCAGTCATTAAATATATCATCAATTAAATTGAGAATCACAGAATGATTTAGTTGGAAGGGACCTCTTGAGACTTTCTACTTTAACCTTCCAGTTGAGCAGCAGGTGTTCCAGGTCTTTCTTCATTGGGTTTTGAACATATCTGGAAATTTTTAGAGCTCATAGCTCAAGAGTATTATTCCATTTGCTAATTTTATTCAAAATCAATGCCAAAGAAAGAATTTGTCCTTCATCTGTAAAATCTATAGAATAACTTTTCCTGACATTGTGCAAACAGTACCTTAATTATTGAGTAACACACCATGAATTCTTCTAGAGTTTATTAAACACTTCCTTAAAATCTAAAAGAAATTTTGTGGGGCTTTTCTGTTTGTTTTTGCTGCTGTTGTTGCTGTTTTGTTTGGTTTGTTTGCTGGGGGTTTTGGAGGGTTTTTTTAGGGATAGTGTGAGCACACTTTATCCAGAGTTAGGCTAGATCTTATGTAAAGAAAATACTTTTAACACAATCAGAAATCAGGAACCAACTATTCAGGACTTCTCTTAGTCAGTTCCTACCACAGACTTTCATTTTCTCTCCTAATACAACCTGCATTTTAAGCCAAGAGTTAAATAATGAATAAAAGACATTAGTATTGCTGGGTTCAACTCTTAAAGATTTCCTATACTTGATGAGCTGGAAATTATAAGGAAATAAGACATAAGCCCTTCCTATTTCCTGTCCTAAAGAAAAGTGACAAAAATATTTATCATTTTCTACATTCAAGTTTTTATTTTTGGTATGTTTAACCTGGGACTTAGGCTACCACAGAATTTTGGATTTAATATAATCCAAAAGGACCATGAGAAATCTCCATCCCAAACTCACCAATTACTTGTTGGCAGCATTTCTGTGTGCACACTCAGAATGAAAAAATAAAATTAAAAAAAAAAAATTAAAAAAAAAATAAAACTAGAGTTTGAAAAGTATGCAAAACAAAGTGACAAGAAATGCTGGGATTAGCTGGGTAATGCAGCAGGTGATAATGACATTCCTGGCAAAAGATCAGCTCCTCTCAAACCTCTGCTAGGAATGAAGCCATTAAAAACCAAACAGTTTCATGCTGTGGGGTTTGTGCAGACATTTGCTCCTGTTTTGATCTGTCATTCTTTAAACTCCTTGACTGCAGTTGCTTTGCTTGGCTTTTTTCTTTACAAAACTTTGGAGTGTCTAACATGCAAAACCACAGTGACTAGTGTTTTTGTGAATGTTGACCAGTTTTCTTTAATTGAAAAGATGTGCTGAATTTGTCTGATTATTGATTCAAAGCAAACCTGGGCTGTGTTTCAAGACTGTGGCAATATCCTACCAGAGAATGATGTTGTTTCCTCTTTTGTGAACATTTTGCACAACTTAATTTAGAATTCCTGTCCTCCTGACTAATGTTTTCCATTGCTTTGCCTTTATCTTTCCTAACACAAATTTTCTATTCCATTCAATATTCATAACAAATTAGCACTCAGAAGCAACTACTCCATTTCACACTGTAATGTTTAAGTGGAAGAAATTAGAGCTATTTTTATAATTTAGTCAAAAATTTTAAAAATATGTTAGCAAGAAACCTAATCAGATGAATTCTAGACTTCAAAATGCCTAAATTACTTTTCCTAAAAATCTCATTAAATTTTTACAAGTTGCTAAATGTCCAGCTCTGAAGACAGCACAATGGTTAGAAGCCAGCAGAAAAGCAGTTTATGGACTGAACCTTAAAATTAATTGTCTTCACCAGTGTAAAGAGGCTTTTTCTGAAACACTTGATTCCAGATATCCATTAAAGGCAAGATGAACAAATTCCAATCCCTCCAAAAAGAGTGACCTTATAACCAAAAGAGGGACAATAACTGGATTTATGCAAATAATTATCAGTTAAAATGCATTAGCAGCACTGAAAACACAAATTCTGGTGCAGAACTCCATCACACATCTTTGGCCTTCAATTTTTTTTTGCAGTAATCTCAATTCAGCTACAGGGGCCAAGTGTGTCTCCACACCAAGCTAATGGATAGATCATTGGAATGCCTTGGAATATTGGCTGCATGAGATCCAGGCAGTTTGATGGTGGCAAAAAATTCCAGCCTCTGCTGAAATCAACATGATGAGTATAGAATTATAACCACTCTTTTAAAATACTTACTCATTTTCAGAAACATTCAATCTGAATCTTTAATAGCTGCAAGTCACTGGCACATGATTTGAGTATTTTTATAGTCCAGAGGGCATTGGATGTTCAGAACACTCCCTAAAAGTCACACAGAAATGCTTATTCACTAAGATAAAGAAAAATAAAGATTTTTCTTCAAAATCCAGATTCTTCTTCACTAAATCCATAAAGACCACAAGCCCTTAGCTGACTAAGCTGGCATAAACACACAAAATAAATCTGTTAGGAGGAGAGGCAAGCCTGGAAAAAAAGAGGAAGGCTGAGATGCCTTAAAGTGGCATGTGATGAGACCAGACATAAATGGGCACCACTCAGTCTCATGTCAATAATTCTGCTTTGTTTCTCCACTGTGGCTTTTCAATAACCTGGCAGTGGGCTGGAAGCAAAGGCAAGTGGCAGGACCCAGTCACCACCCCTCCTCCAGCTGGTCCTTCAACAATTCCCAGTGCCCATGGAATGTGAGGGACTGAATCAAAACCTATCCTGAAGTTTTATCCATGTCATCTTCCTTCTACTCCCTTCCTACATTCTACCAGTGCAGAGCTCCTTAATGGAATTTAATTTGTCAAAATCAGATGAACAATGTCCTTACAGTCCTTACTGTGAAGCCCCCTTAAGTGGAAAAATGCTGCTGCAATAAAATTAAATACTTCTTTGCATCATTTTGTCGCTGTCTAGACTTCCTGATAAAAAAAAAAAAAAAATTAAAACAGTATTCCTTTTAGCAAAACCTGGTTTGTGTACAAAGCTGATCTAGTGACATGTGTCTTAGCCCAAGGCAGAGGGCTAGGAACTAGATGACCTTAAAATTCCTATTAACTCAAAATATTGTATAATTCTATGTACAGGGCTTTTAAAACTTCTTAAAGTAGTCAGATGATAGCTGATAGTCTCTGACAAGAACTACACTATGCCAAACAAAAGAGGCAAATCCACAGAGCCTGAAAAACTATGTAAATGAAATGTTTGGAAATGTTTGGAAAAAAAAAATAAAATAAAAAAAAAAGACCATTTAGTAGCAAGCTGAAAAAGTAATTTACAGGTGTAACTTTCAGTAAGGGTCAGAAAAAATTCATTCATTAGAATTACGGGAGGCAAAATTTTCTTATAAATATTACAGGGCCTTTAAAAAGTGTCATCATTGTAAAATGGGCTTAAATCATATTCATTAATTATTAAGCATTACTCTAGTTCTTCACTGATGTTTTTAAATGGAATTAGGTTTCCTCAGCTAACTGCAGGAGCATATCACTGCTGTCTATTTATAAACAACTTCTCTTTAGGCACAAAGCGCCTTTTCATGATGGTATCAAAGTAGGTTTCACTTTGTAGAAACACTTCTAATCTTAAATGAAAGCAATCCATTACTGGTGGAGTGAAAGGGACAGATCTGAGGGTACCTGTGAGTTTTATGGCATCCCAGATGTTCATTCACAATACACCCAATAAAACACAGTCAGATTTACGGCTTTTTTTTTTCTTCTTTTTTAAGGGAGAATAGTGTCTTTATATTTTAAAAGGCATGGGAAGTCTGAACAAATGATGTCAGGACAGCTACCTGTTGATAACTGCTCACCTCTCTCTTCATTCCTCTAAGCTATTGATATTAAGCATTTCCAAGCTCAAATACAGAATCCAGTTTCACAAAAGTATTAAAGTATTTACCTTAAATAAAGAACTACACTGCATGCCCAACCTAATCTACCCTATTACTGAGGGTTTAATTTTTACTGAGGACATTCCACCACACTTCTGATCCCCACAAAAATGAAAACACTGCTAATGAAAAAAAAAAACAAAAAACTAAAAGATTTGCCTCTTTAGAAGTCTGCAACAACCTCTATAAGCCAATGTGAAGATAGTTTATATCAGTATATACTGGATAAATAGAAGTGCCATCTGTCTTAGCAAATTATAAGTTCTGTATCTCAGTATTTCTATTCATGCAGGAGCAGGAATTGCATCCCAGTCACCCCATGGGCATGCATCCACAGCAGCCCAAAATACAGCTTTAAAATGCTGGTCTTGGAAAGGTTAGAAAGTCTTCAAAAGGAAATTCTCATCCCAGTTTTTAATTCCAGCAATTAAAATTGTGTTTGCTTAAAAGACTCTCAAAGTTTCCACATGATTCTGCCATAAGGTTCTCCTCAACCACTGAAATTGTTTTTACTTTCCAGAAAAATCTACTGGTTTTACTTTCCAGAAAAATCTACTATTAACAAAGCTGCTATGATGAAAGGAGATAAAATTTAAAACATACTGTCAAAAAACCCTAGCAGAATATATCTCTAGTCTGAGACTGAACAGTCCATTCTTCAGGGAGAATAAATACAGAACTATTATGTAAGAAAGTACATTGGAACAATTCCTCTGGATTACGTGCATGTGGAAAAGCTGAACTCTTTTTTCACTCAATATAACAACTCAAACAGCAACCTGAAAATGAAAAGAAAACCAACACAGCCACTGCAACGTAAGACAACCACAGTTTCAAAAAAACTGCTGGAGGTAAAGTCTCAGTTCCTTCTTCAGACAAACAGGTTTTCATTCTGACCTCAGCACTGGTGTGCGTCAGCTCTTCCAGGGCTATTTTTGCTTCACTTCTCTCATCTAACAATATCAATGTCCTAGAGAGTTCTGCCTGTTAAATTCAAGTGTGTTTCCCTCAGTGCCTTAGGTTTTTGTTGCAAAGAATTCTCTGTATTTATATCCCTTTTATATATGGATTATATATATATATATATATATATATATATATATATATATATATACAGATCCAGAGTGCAACCATGTGTGTCAAATTGTAACAGGGCAAGCTTTTAATTAAATGTCTGGTTTTAATATTGTTATTCATGTCAATTGAAAATAAAACTACCATAGGTTTATTGTCTTTATGTTGAGCAGAACCACTGCCCTGAGAGCCAAACTAGGCATTATGTGCTTTTGGGAGCTTTGAACAGCTACTTTTAGGGTGGGGTTTTTTTGCAGATTATTGACATTACAATTCAATTTAGGATAACAGCACAAAAGCTGGCAAGGCTTTTTTAATTTAAAATAGAATAGTAGTGAAAAAACTCCTGCCCAGACTTAGAGTTATTCCCAAACTCTCAATTGTAGAACCCAGTAGAAGACCAACTTTTGCCCCCCTCAAAAGGAAGTAGAAGCAGGCTGGCTGCTGCCAAGCAATGAAGTCACCCTATAATCATAATTTATTAATACAGGAATCTTACTCTAAATTGCCAGCCTCCCTGTTCCTTCTGTTAGAGTGGCTGTAGTTTGTCTCCTTCTTCCTCAGGTCAGTTCTTGCAGCAGGCAACAGCTTCCCAAAGGTCCTCTTCACAAGCACATTCAGTTTATTTACTAGAAACCCTAATTTTTCCACTGGTGAACATATACACACTCCCTCTGTAGGTCTTCTACTGCCACAAAATTCTTCTGCTAGTCAGGTAAAAACATCTGGACAGCAAAGGCAGAATGAAGTCAGCAACATAATTCCAACTTCTTCTTGGCCACCATGTTCTTTACTTAGAAAATTCCTTGTTTTCAGCCCACAATTTACTGCAGCCTGGATGGTCTCTATCTGCTCACAAAATATTGTGGATGTGACTCAACCCTCTCTTCTTTCAGTTGAAGGAATGTTGTCAATCAGGTTTCCATGATCTAAAGCAAATCCTGGTCATGCAGCTTCTGTATGATTACACTGATTAAACTGCAGTCCTGCCATACAGACTCACACACAAATATTTTCCAGTTTGTTGCCGGGCTGATGAGAAGACACCTTGAAAGTAGACTCCCAGAACACACACAGGAAGAGCTCTGTCAGGGTTAAAAAGGGATGCTTTCCTGCCTTAGAACACTCTGGTGCTGCAGCTGCACTTTTATGAGCACTTCAGGGGGAAAAAAAGCCTTTTAAAGGTAAGCATTTCTCACTTTTAATTCCAATTGCATTTGCTAAAAAAATGATACAAACATTTTCTTTTAAACCAAACAGAAGATATGAATCTTAGTTGGTCCTTTTAGCCTTTCAGTGTGAGCCATATTTCTCAATATAAGAATACACACAAGCTCAAGGCACTGTATTTTAACCCTTTTAACAGTCACTAAACTCTAACAAATATTATTTCCTGACACCCACTACTTGTGCTGAAGTGAAGAACAAAGTGAACTTTGCAAAAAACAATTACTGTCATTCTTTTGCTGTCTCCAAAATCCATAAAAGACAGAAGCAACCTATAAATGCAAGCAAACAAAAGTAGTTTATTAAAAATATTTCAATTCACAAGGAACTGAAAGATTTTAAATTTCCTGACATTATCCTGAATTCTTGCCTGATGAATCACAGAAGGGTTTAGGTTGAAAGGAACATTAAAAACCATCTCATTTCAACCCCCTGCCATGGGAAGGGATGCCTTCCAAAATAACAGGTTGTTGCTCAGAGTCTGGTTTTGAACACTTTCAGGGTTGGGGTATCCAAATTCTCTGGGAAACCTGTTCCAGTGTCTCACCACCCTCACAGTAAAGGATTTCTTCCTAATATCCAATCTATATTTACTGTCTTATCAGTTTAAGCCATTCCCTCTTGTTCTGTCACTACATATCCTTTTAAAATATCTCCCACCAGCTCTCTTGTAGCTCCTTTGGCTACTGAAAGGTGCTGGAAGGTACCCCCAGAGACTTTTCCAAGGTGAAAAAGCCCTCTCAGTCTGTCTTCACAGGAGAGGTGTCTGAGCCACCTGAGCATCTCTGTGACCTTCTCTGGACTTGCTCCAACAGGGGCACATGAAATCCATTGCAAAAAGTTTATGAAATCTGGAGGAGGAGGGCCCTTCCCACAAGGTTAAGATAATGAACAAATGGCACGTCCTAAAACTTAGAGTAAGGATGTCCTGGGTTACATTGTAAAGATGTACCCAAAAGTGTGTCTTGTATCACCATCTGTTGAAACCAGGTGGGGAAGTGACCCTTATCTCTGTGGGAGATATCCTCTGCTAATGGGCCACCTTTAAACCAGCTGGGCAATCATCTTTATCTTCCCACAGCCCATCCTCCCTCCAGGAGATATCTCCTGTTAATGGCCAGTGAGTCCCAGGGCATGACTGATAAAATTCCATCATCCCACTGGGAGATGCTCCAGCCAGGGGAGGAGCCAAGCCTTTCCTACCCAGAGAAAAACTGATATTTGGAACACCAGAGCAGCCTTTTCCACTGGATTCCAGAGGACAAGACCTTTCTACAGGATCCCTGCTTCAACACAACCATTTCATTTGCACTGCTGCCACCACCCTGACTAGCAGGTGTCAGGTTGTATTCTGACTCTGTCAGTGGTTTTTCTTGTGTACTATTGCATGTATTTTATTTTTCCCTTTTTTCATATTAAATTGTACTTCTGTCTCGGAGTTTCTCACTGGTTTTGATTTCAAAACCATTACAAAGGAGTACCTCTCTTCTGTACCTAGACCTGCCTGAACAAGGGCCTGGGATATCCAATACTGAATGCACATTCACAAAGCTCTTGAATAAAGCAGAATTCAACCCTGCAACACAATTTTTGGCATCCTGACCAAGTGTTCTCCTTCTTTTATGAGATAATTCTATTTTTATCTAGCCAGAAGCCAACTTTATTCTTAGCAAACGTTTTTGTAGAAAAGTAAACCAGGCCACTTTTCACATGCCAGTGTACAAATACACCTGCATGGCAACAGTACATTTAAATAAGAAAGTGCAAAACAGTGTGTTGAAATCTCTGATGAAATGAAGAAATTCTCTGTTTTCAACTGGAATAAACTCCAAAGTCAAAACATTTTAAGCACCTACTATATAACTTTTGATAGAGTAAACATTAGCTCAGTTCCAAGTAAATTTTGGCTTTATCAAGTCACAAGGTCACTAGAAACTCTCAACTCCCTGAGTCTGTAACTTCTGAAACTTGGTTTTACATCTTTTTCAACTCCAATATGAAGCCCTCAAATTGAGACTGTCCAGTTTTCAAAAACTCTGATTTGTCAGAAAATTGTTTGAAAAGAATACCCTGTTTACCACATTGTTGGCAATATCCTGAGGTTTTATTCTCAGTAACATCCATCCATAAATCTCATCATTAGCATTATGCATTTCACAAGTTAGACCACAACTTTTAAACCCTACACAAACTTTTTGTAGTCAGTTTTGATTTGTCAGAGTCCAATACTCTCTTTAACAGGTGTGCTTGTCTGGGGTGGGATAGAGTAAATTTTTTTCATATTAGCAGATAAAGGGCTATATTTTGGATTTGTGATGCCAAGAGTACTCCTTTGGATACTTAGATATTTCACACATAAAGATTATTTTTTTATATAAAAGTATATTTTAATATACAACTTGCTCATTTGAAGAAAGCTAGTGCTATATGGAATTTCTGTTTCAGCAGAGTGATATCAAATAGATTGAAATAACAATAGAAATATAAGTTACACTCAGCAAAATACAGCAATTGCAATGTCTGGTTAATCTCTACTATGGATAAAGCTACAAAGTTGGTGCAACAACCAGAACAGTAGCAGTGGAAGAGAAAGAATAAATTAGAGTTTGTTTAAGTAAGTGAAACCTCCCATTCTAAACCACAAATACTCCCATTTTTAAGTAGAATGTATATGGCTTATCCCAACAACATCAAACTGGGAAATCCTAGTGGGTCTGTGGTGCCTCAACCCAAATGTACTACAGTAGAATATCAGAGTATAGTCTGAAAACAGAATTAAACAGGTTTAAAACCTTAAGACCTCAAGACTCCATAATCTCTTCCAACAAGAATAAAAACTCCAATTTATCCATAACCATGCATGCTTCAAGCAATATACTAGAATATGCCAGAATTATTCCTTACCAGGTAAATTCCATTTGGAAAATCACACAATTCAAAATTCACCATGCCATTTTGATAACTATGAAATTGTCATAACCAGTAAAACAATAGGCATTGTTATAATTTTTTTTCAGAATTTCCAGTTTAACACTTTTAAACAATTAATGCTTACTTTTGCTAAAATTATGACACAGTCCAACACCTTTTTTTTTGAAAGTAGAGCATTTTTAATAGATTTTAGCTACTTTAAAATAGCACAAGTACTTAAATTTTTATTTTTGTTTTCCCTCCCCAATTCTGCCAGTTCATTTAATTACACTTAATTTTTAATTTTATGTGAAAATCATTATAGAGCATAAAAATACATAAAGCTTTTACAAACTGATCTATCACTTTCAGAAATGAAAGATGTTGAGGAAATTCTGATACAGAAGCTATAAACATGCTGCCAGTACTAGAAACCAGGTAAAACTGAATTTGAAAGCACACACTTATGAATCTTCAGGGGTCAACACCATGTCATCCCCTTATAATCTATTTTGAAGCAAGCAAGCTTATATTAAGACAACATTAAACTGCTCCTAGCAATAGTATCTTGGAGTTTCCTCTGAAAAGACACTTGAAAAAGGCCAGGGTGATGATGTCTTTTCCTGGAGCAGAAAATGTGTTAGTGTGGTGTTTCCAGCTCGTGGTGCCTCTGTCACTGTGCCTGTTGCACAGTGCTTGCTTCCCTGACTGATGACACCTATTAAGCTCTCTGCAGCTTCCCTATTGCCTTTCCACTCTCCTTCAATTCTTTCTGCTCAGCCAGTGTGCATATTTAGCTCTTTCAGGACATCAGCTATTTTGCTTTTTGACTGTAGCAACTGCCAATCTACAAAGAACAGGCTTCTGACTAAATTCATCATTAAAACCACAATACAAGGGAAGGGAACGCTCTTTAAAATGATTCAATCTTGCAGTGATTAGGATTGTTAAATTCCTGGCCTTTAAAAAATAGAAATATAGATCTCAACAACACAAACTCTTCATTTACAGCTCTTTCTATATAAGTTTAATTAAGGACACTCCAAGAAGCTGAAGTACAAAGAAAAGCAGTGACTTGACTGACATATAGAAAATAAAAAAATTCTGTCCCTAACCTTAGCTCTTCAACTGCAGGCTTGCTGCTTACTCATTGCTAACAGGCTAGAAGTTTTCTCTTTTATAAATTCAATTCCTTGGAAACGTGGTCAGGTTTTTTCCAGGAACTCAGCATCACAGATCACATCACCTTGTGTTATGCAGAATAGCCACAAGAATTGTATGAACTGCTGTGAAAAGGTGACAAAACTCCTCAAGTGCTGGGGCTTGAGACATTGAAGAACACTTGACTATGGTAAACTAAATAACACAATGAGCCAAAAAAGTTATTACAAAAGCTCCCAATGCTCAGGGAGAAATAATACTTTATGATGTGGAACTTTTTGAAATGTAATTAAAGTGGAAAATCTTAAAATGGCAAATTAAATTTGCAGCTTTCTAAAAACTACTGGCAAGCAATTTTCTTCAAAATGGACTAAAAAAGCTCCAATAGCCTGTGGTATTTTCTCCCTAATGATTGTATAGGCAATTTTTACACCATTTTATTCAGTATTTAGACTATAATGACTGTCATTACTTAGGAGCTACTCAAATGAAGATAGCTATGCTTTTGTTATGCTTAGGTATCAATTTTATTTCATTCAAATTAGTATACTTCAAAGAATACATGTTTTACATTGAAATATTAAGATATAGAGAGCCTATTAGTACTTCACTGATTTAATGACAAGAATTTATATAAAAAAGAGTGATCCTGGGTCATGAATACCTGGCACTTCTCAAATGACTAGTTCCAGGTGCTATGGGAAGGTAAGGATCCTATGCTGGGGATATATGAGATCCTTTTTCTTCATTAACTGTTAAATTTTCATTGCTGCCACAACCCTTCTGCACAATTCACAGTTACTCAACACCATTTAAAATTTTAACTAACATCTAGATCCAGAACCCACCCGTGGCCACAATCATATATAAAATCCACAAACATGCAACATTGGACTTCTTATTTTTCAGAGGTTTTGAGTGACTAGATTGTGGAAACCCCTTGCTAGAGGATAAACTGTGCATTTATCAGGGTAGCCAGACTGCCTCAGCTCCCTCACTGGCTACTCTGAAAAACCAAAATCTTTTTTTATATCTTCACACCTAATTAAGAATCAGATTCTCTGTCAGAGTGGGCCAAACTAAATGCCAGGCATGGAACTATAGCTTCAAGCTCCACCCAATAAAAATGAGCCTGAATAGAAAATATACCAATTAAATTTCTACTGAAATAGGAGATCACACATCAAGTTTTGTGGTGACCTTAAAGAGCACTTGCTATATTCTAATTACCTCTTGTACCTTATGTGATAAGAGCTCTGGTCATGGAGCTCACAAGCAGCTACTATATATAGCATTTCATCTAATGATCCTTATTTTTTAGGAGTTCATGAAAACATAAATATTATTGACTGCTACTGAGATGACTAAAGTTGATTCATATTTTCATATGCTTCAGCATTTTGTTTTAAATTTAAAATTAAATAAATATGATTTTTTAAATTTATTTTTCATCTATTCTTCACTTTGGAATTTTAAGCTTCCAACAAAAAAAGAAGATATTTCTCTTAGAAAAGTTATTAACCAATGCCTAACAATTAGGCTTAGCCTTTTAAGCTTTAGAAAAGATGAAGCATCAACTGTACAAAATAAAGCCCAAACCACTAAATATTGAAAAATCAAAATGTTAACAGAAAGAATAGCTAAGTTTGAAAAATTGGAAAATTAGAAATTTCCCAGATATGTTTTTACATATATATTTGTGTACACACACACCAAAAAAAAAAAAAAAAAAAAAAAAGATCAGCCATACCTCCCAAGCAATATCTTGTTTTTCCAGCAGTTTTATGTGAATTTAGAATTAATTGGCATATTGTACAACAATACACACAACCTAGAGACCATTTCTAATGTACAGACTCACAAGAAATACTTACAAGTCTTATTACACAAACACCAAGTACAAATTAAGAAAATCCACTGTGTTGTAAACAAACCCCAAGGAGAAAAAAAAAAATGGAGTCAACTTCAGGAATCTGAGCTCCTAAATCTTTGTTTCATTTTGGAAGCATGTTTGGGTGAAGGCCAAAATGTAGAAAGGGTCTCCAGAATTCTCCCACACTAGAACAGAAGCAAAGCCAGGCTCAAAACCTGTTCACAGCCCAGTGAACAGAACTCACCTAACCCTCCTACTGCAAGGCACAATTTCCTACCCCTGGGGAATTGCAGTGATTGTTACAGCAGAGATTCCACTTGAAATACTCTTATTAAGAAATCTCAGGGGTTTTTCCCTCTTTTCTTTCCCCTTTCTGGTGGTGCACTACTGCTAAACTAAATTGCAGCTTTGCTAGATAATGGTTTCTCCAGCAGCTCCACATTGCTTAGAGAAAATGCACACCAAACCCTGTACTACAACATGGTTTTCTAAAACTCACCCTGAGAAGTGTAATCTAGTTATTTGTCTCCATTTGGCTGCTGTTCCTTTGCAGTAAACTACCCATGCACACACAGAAATTTCCCAGTTTGTCTCTCACTGGAGATTTCAACAAAAAGCTTCATGAAAAACACGTGTGTGCTGCAGATCAGCACTGGGGCTTGCAGGCAACACAGTGACAAAAAGGGCCACCTGCAAAATTAAAAAATGTGTTTCACTCCTCCTATTATAGTGCATTCATAGAAGTTCTCTGCACAAGAACTGACTTTTATTCTCACTGCTAAGATACAATTTTCCTCAAAGGACTGTTCACAATGCACAGAACTAACATTAAAATATTTATCGTTTTAAGTGAAAATACTTTCTATGAAGTTTTCCAAGTGTGCATATATACAGACACATAATTCTAATAAGATAAATAAACTTCCTCTTCATAAGAAAGCACCACAAACAGAAAAAACAGTGCTTTTGGAAGAAGGAATTTATAGTTTCAGATTTGCTTTTAATAAAGAATTTGAAGTCACTCTATTATTAACATTCTTTATCTGATTCTACAAACAAAGGTTCTTTTGTGTTAACATATTTTGCTAGACTTTAGCATGTCAAAGTGGACAATTTGTGAATTAAGTTCTTGAAACAGATACTTTTCATGTCTAGGAACAGAACAAAACGAAGAACTGAAGTAACCAACTGCAAAAGATCTGTCAACAATTCTTTTATAAAGGCCCATTCTCAAGAGGTTGCAATTATCACAGCAGGACATTTTTTTCAGGAAAATAATTTTGCCCCAGATAGTTTTCTGGCTTATAGTTTTGGGTTGGGTTTTTTATTCCTCTCTTTAAATGAATAATGACAGTTCCCATCTCTGTAAGAGGAAAATTACACATTACTTACCACTCACACTTCTCTCAACAACCTTAAAAGGAGCCCAGACTATGTCTAGATTTCACTCATTTCAGCTTCCCTGATATTTGAACTGAAAGCTTCACATTAACACACTATCATAAAATCTAATAATAAAATCCAGAGGTAAACTCCAATAGAATTCCTGGCTTTGAAGATTTATCTGTCTTTTAGATCACAACAAAGAAGTCTGGCTTTAGAGTAAAAGGCTTCTTAAATGAACTTTTCTCTTCCATGTATGCAGATACTATCTCAAAATACATCCAATAACGCAAAACATCCACGGTTTGGAGAAGGAACAAATGCTGCTTTGCCCTCTAGCTCAAGGTTTAACTCAAAATTCTCTCCAGACAAAGGCAAATCATTTGTACATTAGCATTCTAAATCACCAGGGACAGCATGGCAAGGCTTTCCTGCTGCATGTTGTGAAAACTATTTTTACAGAAGTCTGGAAAGGGCAGAAATAATAATAATTGCTTTTAAGTTGCCTGCTATTTTTGGAAAATTGGAACAAACTGAATTGTATTAACCACAGAATCCCAGACTATTCTGAGTTGGAAGGGATCCACAAGGATTTTTGAGTCCAACTCCTGGCTCTACACAGGACATTTGTGTGTCTGTTCCAGTGCCCAGCCACCCTCTGGGTGAACATTTTTATCCTAAAACTCAACCCAAACCCCCCCTGGCACAGCCCATTCCCTCAGTCCTGACACAGAGAAAAGGGAAATACAACATTTCCCATTTTTATCCTGCTACACACCAGAGTTCTGTCACATACTCTGCAGAAAAAACAGTTTGAGAAGAAGGGTCCATAACAAATGCTAGAAGTACTCTTACTCAGCTGTGTTTTTCTTCACATTAGGGAGACAAAAGGATTCTAAATATTAATTGTTTGCATTGCTGAGCTATTGTACTGATGCAAGCACAGCTCTTCAGGCCACGTCAGGTTCAAAGCTTCACTCAGGTGTTTTTCTGCACACTGCAGACAACTTAATCTTTTCCATACAAAATCCTCAAGGTCTTTTTTAATATGCAACAGCCATGGAGCCCTTTTTCCTTGCACTGTAAGTGCACTTGGCAAGGACTGGAAGCACACGTGGCTGCTGACGCTCCCCACGCTGGCAGAGAAGGTGAAGGTTGAATCACCCCAACACTTGGGAATTGATCTGGAACAGCTTTTGGAAAAAGCTGCTCACTCTTCACAGCCACAGGAATGTTATGCCATACCCTTCTACCCTGGGAGAGATGAAAACACAGCGTTTGTGAGGAAAGCTCTTGTGCACATTCTATTCCCTGAGTCCCGGCAGCAAGGAGAGGGCTGGGCTGCCTTTGTGGGAGGATGGTGATTGAACTGTGCCCTGGCATGGAAAAGGCTTTTCTGCCTCTCACTGACTGCTGTGGACACCAGCAGTGAATGAACCAGGGGAACAGGATTGTTCTAATGCTTTATTTCCCAGCAGATAAGCTCCAAGCTGGGCCACTCCTTCCTGCCTTCAGACCTTTTGGGTTCTTGATGCGGTTTATTTCTATTCAGACCTCTTAAAATAAATTCTGCCTCACTTTCAGCTGTCTCAGAGCAACAAAGCAGTATTTTCATTGCCTTGCCTAGGGCCATAAACTCCCTTCAACTTCAATTGTCACAAAAATCCCTCCTCAAGTATTATCTTGAATTATTTCCTCCTCCCCTCTTCAGAGCTCTGCCCACCCCGCTGGCTCCTGGTCCCAGCCCTGAAGGAAACAGGCAGTGAGGATGCTTCCCATCACCTGTGGTAGCAAAAAAACCAAAACCTCTGGGGATTCATGAACAACTCAGAACACTTGAAAAAAAAAAAAAAAAAAAAAAAAAAAAGGGCTTCGAAGCTTGGTAAGCAGAATTTATAAATGTGTTTTCTCAGGTTATGGGAAAAATGGTGTTTGAGTCATGGTAGCTGCTGCAGGAAGCTGGGTGGTAAACTTATTTTTTGGTTTGTTGTTGATTTTGAAATGGTCTTCATTCAGAAAATAAAGTTTGTAAAAAGAGTTAACTTCTTTGAGAGTTTTCCCTTTTTTTTATAAAAATGCATTTTAAAACTGCTTTAAAGAAAGGTTTTCAGGTTTCTTTTCACCAGGTTACCAGGCTTTTTCTCTGATTTCTTTCATTTACTTGTAGATCAGTAATTTTCTCACTCAATATAATGTGAAAAAGAAGCATTTTTTCTTCTCTTTTATTGGTTTGATCATGAAATCCTGAGGAGTATTTATTTTTTCTGAAATTGCATTCAGAGTGTTCTATGTCAGTTTTAGTAAGCTAGGCATAGCAACATTTATCTGACCTGAGCTCCACCACAAGATTCATTCACAAGGCAGGTCCTCACATGGTATAACAAGAATTAAAATAAAATAAAATAAAATAAAATAAAATAAAATAAAATAAAATAAAATAAAATAAAATAAAATAAAATAAAATAAAATAAAATAAAATAAAATAAAATAGGTAGAAATAAGGTGTATTCCAGTGTTCCTGAGCTAAACTCAATATTTTAACTGACTTTTTCCAGCTAGTAAATTTTTAGGAAATTTAGATATAGTAATGATATATTACTATGCCATTTTCACTTTTCTAAGAGCTGGACAGTTCAATTTAAACGTTGTTCTTTGCTCCTGATGGTTTTGAACTGGTCAGCTAAGTGTCAGTCTTTAATATGCCAGTTAGCAGACTGTAAATTGTAAAAGAAAAATTTGAAATCAGCCTAATCTGCACGTGATTTCACATGCCTAATGAGGAACACGAAGAAAATCCACATTTCATTGTTCAGACTGTGAGGAGGGAGATGCTGTCCCTGAGGTGGGAGCTGTCTTTGTAAAGCACATCATCCCCTATTAACACCTCCACAAAAGGGTTGCCACAAATCTACTTTCCAACTGGAATCACAGCAACATTTTGGAGAGATATTCAGCTATAATAGAGCTTGACTCACTACCCAGCTCCTCATTTTCTGTACATATTACCTGCTTGTCTGGGAAAACCATATCAAAACATACTTTACAAAATTACACTTAAAAACACACCTATTGGATTTTACTATCACTCTGTCTGTGAGGATGGTAAATAATAATTTCTAGAGAGTATTGCTGTGTAATGACTCACAGTGAGTTGCTAATAAAAGAGAAGTCAAAATGCAGCCAATTGTCCTGTCACAATCTATTCCTTTCTATTAATTACTCTTGCATTTAGAATAAATCTTGCATTTAGCCTTCCTTCTGGTTTTGAGTGGAATTTTTCAAATAAAAATTCGAATAATGCAACATTTTTCAGGATTTAATGTTGAACATCATCCAACAAACTGGTCCTGCTACAACATTTCCCCCAAAGCATAAGAGAAATCCAGGTAACAGGGATGTTTCCTTGCAATCTACCACAACAAGGGAGAAATTCAGCTTCACTCTTTTATTATGTGCTTTTTCAAGTGCTCCTAGCATGCAACACAGCAAAATCAAATCTGTGGAGTTGGCCAAGCATCCAAATAACAGTAATACCTTTACCTGTTTTGTTAATCATGTCTCAGCCACCCAGTGGCTATTAATTAACTTTTATATTTCTTCCATGATCACAAGCTCCATAGATGGTCGCAATATAATGAAAAAAGAACTTGTTGCCACTGTGCTTTCTTCTCTAGCTGCTTTTGAGATTATGGCTGCCTTGCTGAACAACTCATTACCTGCCAAAAAAAAAAAAAAAAAAAAAAATTAAAATAATATGGGAATATTTAAAGACCCCTCTGAGAGTCTTTAACTTCTGTGAGACAGAAAAAATACACTAAGCTTTAACAAATATATTGAGCACAAATGTATTAAAGCACAAGCTTTATTCAAACAAAAACTTACAAAAACTTAACCTGTGCTCATTTCCATCCTTTTAGTTGATTACTCTGTAACAACATGTAAGATTAGCCAGATCAGTGCATAATACATACAAAAAAAAAAAAAAATCCTTAAGAGCTTTTTAAGTATTATTCTAACTTTTGACTAATAATGTTTCCACATGGAAAATGTCTCTGCACTTAGAAAATATTTGAAGACAATACTCAGATAAGCAGTATCAGAGAAAGAAATCCTGACACCTTTCATGGTATCCCACAGAAAAGTCATGAAAAGCTGGTTCCTAAAAACCATTTCAACAGCCCACAAATGTGATACTGATGCCAGTGGCACAAACAAAACCTGGGCTCCTGCAAGGTCTTTGTGAACCTGGGATTTATGAGAATCACCCTGAAAAGGTGACGAATGCAGAGTCTGTCACCATGCAAACTCCAGCACATATGGCCAATAGATTGCAGGTAAATATTTAATAAAATGAAACTTTAGAGGTGTAAAACCTCTGCTGCACAAAGGGGCAAAGGCACAGCACAAAGCACAATGATGCTGTTTCAGGTTGCCCGTGCCCAGACTAAAATTAAAGCTCACAGTGTAATACAACTCAGCAGAAGATCCTCTGTAGATTTCCCTTTTAGTTAAACCTAAAAAGGCTTCTGGGGCTCAACAGCTTGGCAGCAGAGTAAAAGTATATTGCTTTTGCTGGAACAGCTGTCTTTCAAGTCATTACTACTCCTCCTGTGAAATCCTCCCTGTCAGAGCCAGCAGAATTTGGGTGTTGGCTTTGCTTGGTTTTAACCTTGGTTGATATCTTACACTTTATCTAAGGTGTGAGATGTAGGTTTGGTGCTTCCAAACAGAAAAATCATAAAACACATCTCAATTTGCTAATCACCACCAATAGAAGGCTGGGTTTTATAGAGGGCCAACTAACTTTTTCCTCTTGAGCTGTGATTGAATATCAGAATTAGTTTAGTAGTAAAATTAGTTTAACAGCTTCAGTTTCAGGAAAAAAAAACCCAACAAACTCCAGAAAAACCAGCAGCTCCATTTACAACTTGAATGAATTATCAGAATGCAAAATCACATTTGGATGTACCATGCCAGAATTATGTGTAAAATTTCATTCCAAATCTTAAAATCATGGATGGTTTTAAAAAATCTTTACTTTTATGAACATTTTATGAATATAATGAACACGGAGGCCAGGTTAGGCTTTTTTTTCAAGTTTTCATATTTTTACAAATGTGGGGTCACATTTATTTAAGTATATCCTAATTTTAGACCCAAATAATATTAATTTCATTCCTTCAGTTATTTCCTGATTTCTACAGCGGAATTTTTGAGATACCAAGTTGCCTGAACAAAAAAAAGTTTAAAAGCAATCCAAGATAAAAAGATCCACAATACAAGATCCAGTATGAAAATTGGCAATTAGCAGCACTGTACATGGAAAGTATAAACTGTGATTGCCAGTTTTTTTCTGTGGAGGAATTAATCAGCCATGAGAAAAGTCTTCTTCACTTTCCTCTTAGTGCTGTGCAGGTGTATTACAGAAAATTCAGCACCTGAATGGATAAATATGTGAATGGACATCCTGGACAAATTGCAGGATGTCTACCTCAAAAGTTATTATCCAGTCACATTTGGAAAATCTCATATTTCACTATCAACATTGCAGGTTAAGCATTTCTGAATTGTTCAAATTCTCCTTACCCTGCAAAGCAGAGATACTTTTTTTTTTCATCCATTAAAAAAACAAAAGCAACATTCTTGTAAAAAATAAATTCACCCTTCAGGGCAACAATATTTCTTAAGGACAGTCAAATCCCCAAACTGCAATTATACCTTTTTGTGTAATACTGTAATCTTTGAACACTCCACACAGTGCTATTTAATTGTAAATAATTTTCTGGTCAGCTTACTTATTTCAGCACCTCATTATTCACAGTCAAAATTTCAGCAAAACTAAGAACAAACACATTTGCAACACTGAAAAAAAAGAAAAATTCCCAGCATCAGTTCAAATTAGCAATAACATTTTGAACATTTGTTATTTAAGTTTGTGTCATTATTTCCATCTTAAAACATGTAACAAGGCAACTTGTCTGATTTATCTTCAAGACATCTTCCATTATCCAATCATGTATCAAGAAAACATGAAAAATTCACATTAGAATAGCATTGTTAATATATTTAAAGTTCTGCAACTACCAAGCTGACACCAAGTGCAGAGACCACTAGATGGCATAAAGCAATAAATACAATGAGAAAAAACATAATTATACCCCTGATCTCTATTATAGCATTTATTGGTATTTCTTTTATGATAAAACATCACACACTCAGAAAACAGATTTTTCTTTAATGAAATACTAATAAAAATGAATTTATTTTTTTCCTTCTACATGCAAAGCAGTACAGATGGGATCTTGAGGACACAAGCTTATCTAAGAAACTCAGGTTAAGGTTATAAATACACTCTTAACTCTGTCCTTTAAAATTACCTATTCTGTTACAACATTACTACCTATTCACATGCTAGTTCAAATATGCCTGGGGAGGTTCAGGTTGGAAAATGGAAAAATTTCTTCACTGAAAGAGTGATTAGGCACTGGGAAAGGCTCCAGCAAGCAGAAAATGAGTGAGCAGGACACCTCACAATGTGATTTACTGGGCATGGTGGTGTTTGCTCACAGGCTGGGTTTGATCCTGCAGGGCTTTTCCAGCCTCCATCATTCCATGATTTCTGCTTACAGCTTCACAAGAGAGTTTTGAGACCAAATCTGGGAAATTCCTCCAGCACTCAGGACGTTCCTCAGGACAAAGAGAAGGAAAATCTTAAAAACATCTTCCCTTCCACCCCTCTCCTTCCTGAGTTCCACCTCCTCCACTGTTCCCAAAAACCACATTTCCAGCTGAGCTGCTCAAGCCAAGGAGAGAACACTCACTGCAGGAGCAGAAGGAGAGAAAAGTTCTGATGTTTCTTACACTAAAATCTCTCTGGAACACAGGAAAGTGATGAGGCACTGCAGGAGTTATGGGTATCAAGTAGATATTGGACATTTACAAGATAGTCTTCAGTCAATTCAAATCTCTGTTTTCTGTGTTTACACTTTTGTGCCTATATTTTATTTTCTATTATTTTATATTCCACTGGTGCTATCTGTGATGGTGGTACAGCCAAGACAGAGCAGGCTCCAGAAACAGGAATGAGGATGCTCATGAAAATGTTTGCTAGCCAGACCAATGGGAAGTGAAAACTTCAGAACATTAGATAATTCTTTTTTCAGAGTGTGCTGCTTCACTTCCACTTTTAAATGGTTCCTGTAGCTGAACCTGACAGTTATAAAACCAGTTTTTTTCCAGACAATTTTTTTCCAGGAAGCAGGGACAGCTTTTTGACCAAAACTAAATTATTATTTTCCCCATACATATATATCTATTCCCTATATATACACACACACATATATATGTATAAACACATATTCCTCATGCTCCATTTATGCATTATTCAAATGAGTATATGTATTGAAATACCTAGGGGAATATTCCTGCACTTACCCACACATATGTATTTTCATATCCTGGTGCACTGGAGGAATCAAAGATCAGGAAAAAGACAAGAAAATATTCTTTATAGAGAGTGGGGAAAAGCCTTTAGCATAAAGCAAAAACATAAAAAAAGACCATTTCATCCTCCATAACATTTCCTGCTAGTTATGAGTTCTTTATGGCAAATTTTTAGCCAACTTTTAGGGGAGTTTAATTAGGTGTTCCCTGTAAAGTTAAAGCCATTTCCTGCATGCTGCCTTGTGTGATCATGACCAAATACCATAATAGATTATGAGGTTTAATACCTTATTGATCTCTGCACACAGAACCTCAAAATTAATTTAAGCTTGAGAAGTGTCAATCTCTTTGACTAATAAAGCTAAAGCCAATTTGAAATCAAACAATTTGAGGCCATTAACTTTTTAATAATTGTTATTACAATAAAAAATCAGACATGGCTGAGCTCTCATTGTTCTTCTGCTAATGTGCTGTCCCCAAATATTGTGCTTATGCAAGCAAATTATTATATCATGAAGCTGTATTATATCATGGCCTTTCCTGACTGTGTATCCATAGGCCAGCCCAGTTGTGAGCAGCTTTGGGAAGTCTAGTTACAGGACATAAATTGTTAGTGTGCTTAATTTTTTCCTTCTAATATAGTTTTAAACCAAAATCTGCTTCACAGCTAATTGAATGCATAGGGAAAACAGATGTTACTTCATTTCATTACCTGTTATAATCTTCACTGAGTAATAGGTTATTTTATGAAAACCTTACTGGAATACTAAATGGTTCCCATCCTGTCTGTACTGATATCCCACAACAGCCTGAAATTGTTTCAAGGACTTGTTTAGATTTGATTTCATATTTTAGTGCTCATGCAGCAGCTTCACTTGTTCATACAAAAACCATGATTTGTATTTCAACTGCAAAATTAAAATTCACTCTGATGCAACTTGAACACTGAGCCTGCAGCCAAAGAGGCTGTAAATAATTTTTAAGTGTTTCTATAAAAGCTAGGGCAGATGGAAAAGCCAAAACCCACCTTCAGTTATTTGTACACTGTTATCTGGGAGAGGGCAATAGAAAGTCTTTCTGCAACTCTTGATTAAAATAAGAATTAATACAATCAAAAAGGCTCCTAGAAAAGACACCTGTCCACAAGGTACTCATGGTTTTTGATAAATTAGTCTGGAACTGCACAACAGGTCATAAAATAGAATTCTAATCTACCAGAAACTTATTTGCTTAACATTTTTTAAACAGAATTTAGGGTTTTTTTTTAAATTTTAATTTGAAAAGACTATTGAGAAATGTTCCTAAAGCTCCTGGAAGGAACAGGAGAGCTGTTGGAGAGCTTGCACATTCAGAAGACTGCAGGTACTGGGTCTGAGAAAGCTGCACACAGAATACAGACTTCCTTGAAACTTCATCCTCACAAGGCAGATTTCATGTGTTCCATATAAAGATCATCAATGGATCAGACTTAATACTGAATGAACAAAGTTAAGCAGCAAATTGCCTGCCCCTTTAAGTTAGTCCAGCTAATAAAAATTAAAGTAGCTCTAAGTTTGTTTAGATAGTGGAGAAAGAGCTAATATTCCAAATAGAAAATATTCTCCTCTATCTTCACAATAAACCCTACAACACATGCACACTCAATACTTTCTAGCTCACCTGCCCTGTGGTACCACCTTGTGCTGACAGTAATCTTGCTCTGAGGTAAATTTTTTTTATGATTGCTCATATAGGGCTGTGTTTGGGGTTTGTGCTGGAAATGGGGGTGCAGAAGGAATAGGGGGACACTTGGAGGGGTGCCATGTGCCTTCCCAAATCACTGTCTCTCACACATGGAGTGACCCCCACCTTCCTGGAGATGGCTGGAGACCTGCCTGCCCATGGGAAGCAGGGAATCAACTCCTTGTTTTGTTTTTCCTGTGGCTCTTACTTTACCTATTAAAGCATCTTCATCTCAGCCCAGGAGTTTTCTTGCTTTTACTCTCCCAGTTCTCTTTGCATCCTGGTGCTGCTCCACCACAACCATGTGAAATCACCACTTCTACCCAAAACTGTAGGACTGCCAGCAGGCACTGAGATTTTCTTTGGGATATCATGTTTGGAACCTGAAAGAGGAGACAAAAAAATGCATGAGACCTTGTCTTGCTTCTGCTCTACCCCTTTCTTCTTTATTCTCTCCTGTGTGGAACTTGGTAGCTCCAGCTGTGTGCTGTGGTTCATGGGGCTCATGGCACTAAAGGGTGAATGAGGAGCCAAGTAAAGACATAAGAAATGTATGGGGGCTGCTCCAAAATAGCTTTTTAAGCCTTTAAGGACAAAAAAAAATTATCATGAAAAATCAAGGCACATTGACAATATACAATGATCCTGAACTCTCCATTTCTTCATCTGCTTTCTGGAATTCTCACATATAAAATTTCCCTTTTCCTTTAATACACCAACTAATACTCCTTCCACTAGATCTACACAAGCCAAAATTTCTGATTTCACTCAGTTTTGGCTTTGGGATTAATAACTATTGAAAAAAACAAGTAGAAAAATTTCATAATTTCTCATTCGATTGCAGCTGGATGGGCAATATTTAGACCATCACTACAGACTGGTAATCACTTCTCTTGTTCTTGATGAATATTGATCACAATATTGTTTCTTAAAAACAAAATCAAACTCTCAAGACATCAAAATATCATATATCACCAGTCTAGCTTCATTCAATTCGCTCTTATCTGGAAATTTATGCATCCTAGTAGAGCTTTGAGTAAAAACCTTCTGTTCATGATATTACACTGGATCTACAAAAGCTCAGCCCCACAACCCTAGTTGTGTCTTTCAGATACATATGCCTTATAAGCATTGCTGAACTTAAATGAGCCATGTCTGCTCCAAAATCTTAATTACACTAATCTTAGATTTTTTTTCAAGTTTCCTAAGCTGAAAACAGAAATAATAACAAAGGATTCCTCTATAATTAACATGTGAAATTTTGTAAACCTCTTTCTGCACAAAAAGCAGAGCATTGGCACCTTAGAGCAACTTACATTAAACTGATTTGACAATTGAAAAAGCAAGTTAGGCAAATGAATAGAATAAAGTTCTGGATCATCACAGAATCAAAACTCAGAGAACACATTTATGTCTCCAGCAAAAATTATCCTGTTCCAAACAATAATACATCAATTTCACTTTCAAGGACATCCTTGTTGAGGTCTCTCTTCTTTCAGTGCCCTTCATCTGAAAATATCTCACCGAATATGTACTTACTAAGAACTTGGGATAGACAACTGCTCCCTAAAATGGGAAATTTTGCTGTGGGAACAGGGAATAGCATTTGTTTACACTTGCCACAAACAATTTTGTTAACCTTGAGCAAACACTGATCACAGTTTGCCAAATGAAGCACCACATCCAGCCTCATCAGGCAAAATCCACTTTCCTCTTCAGGCAGTACAGTGAACAACTTCATTTGTTGCCAGATTACTCCACCTCTAATTTCTTTTGCCAAAGGAAGTTGGAATTGTCACAGAGCTGGAGATGCCACAATGAAAATGGGTTGGCACAATTCTGTTGAGGAATTACTTCTCCTTTATGAGAAATTACTTCTCTTTTATGAGAAATTTCCAAGTCAACACAATGAGTAGTGACTTGAAACAGGGATGTTTCTGACATATTCCTGCATATGCCTGGGTACTCCAGCATGTCCTCCAGGAAATATCCTGGTCACATTGACATGCATGCCTTGAGAATGGAGGGGAACACAGAAAATCTTCTGAGATTGAAATTAAATTCCTTCTACTGAGATGAAAAGATTAATAAAAACACTGATTCTTAATGGCCACAGTCCCATCAGAGCAGTATCCTGGTAAGTCCATTCCAGTGGTATTAGAGGTACTATAACCACATCTTTGAAAACTGTTCTTTTCAGGAAATGTTGGAACTCTAGAGAAACACGTAAAACCTTGGACTGACAGGTAATCTTCAGCAAAATGTTACATTTTATTCTGGCTTTTGTCATCTCCTGGCACTGCTTTTCATACAAAGACTCCTTCCTTTTGTTAAAGATACATCTCAGATCCTTTGACCTCACCAGAGAGTAATAAAGAAAACAGACCCTCCCCCCACCACCTTTTTTTTTTTCTTTTTTATAACTTAAACTGGAACATACAGCAAGGAAATAAATAAGTAGGAAGCAAGTATGTTTTCAACTTCCTAAAGATACAGCAACTAAATCTACTTCATTAAAAGTGAGCTGCTCCTTTGTATTCTTCTTCCCCATCCTGGCCACTGGCAAAGTTGCATTATTATCCTATGAGTCATTCTTTCTTCAAAATATCTCTCTGGGTAGTACTTGTTAATTAAACTTTCTCATCCTCTCTTCCTCTTTCTCTCTTACAGCTGTTAGCAGTAGTCTTGTGTCCTCTCTTTTGAATAGACACCTCTCTGCAATCTCCCATTATTGGAATATAGGAAGGAACTATCTTTTACTATGTGCACATTGAGCACACCATTGCTAATTATATCAAGCATGCCCCGTGAGTTCTACTGAGAATTTATAGAGTAAATTGTCTTCATCTCTTTAGGACAATGCCATCCATTGTGCAGAGTGTCTTTGGTGGCATTTTAGCCAGTGGATTTGAAAGGTTCTCCAGTTTCACAAAGAGAAAAATGTGGAACATCTGTCCCTTTTCTGTAGATGTGACTCTGCAGTAGCTGAAGCAGCCTGCTGCTCAGAAATGCAGAGTAGGAAATAAAATGTCATTTGAATACTTGTGGTAATAATAGCCTGGTGGCAGTGCCCTAGCCAAAGCAAATACCCATCAGATGTGCTTCTAGTAAAGTCATACATGCTGATTCCTTAATTTCATTTTTATGAAAGAATAGCAAAGCATTTTTCATGGAAAATAGGTTTGATTCCCAGCCATATAAACAGACATATATATTTTATTGTGAGCCTGTCCTACAAAATGCACAGAGAATGATATACCTGACCACAAATGAAAGGAAAATCCAGCTGTTATTTATGCCCAGTGAAGCAAATTCACAGGATGGCTCTGCAGAAGGCAAAGAAGTCACAGTTTATACTTTTATCCATGTCCATTTAATGCCTAGCTCTGTAGAGAGGAACAGCCCTGGCTTTGAGCATAGGGTGGGATAGGCAAGGTAAAATAAAACTGAAGGATTGCTGACATACTGGAGGAGCAAGGTAAGCAGAGAAACCTGAGCTGAGTAACACCTAAAGCTCCTCACCTCGAGTCAGACCTTCACTATGGAGGCTATTGTAGACAGGAACAATAATGTGAAATAATGAGAAAGAATGAGAAGCCCACAGTCAGGGCAGAATGGGAATGTAGAATTCAGCAACTGGTTTAGCCTAGGCCAAGGAAATCCTGGAGCAGAACCAGGAAAAGTATCTACCTTTGGAAAAATCCATCCAGACCTCATCTGGAAAGCCAGAGATTTTGGAAGCAGAGACAAAGCAACACACACTGGAGTGCTCTGGTAGCTATGGCTGCCTCAGGTCTGACTTGAGGAATCCCCCAAAGTCCCTTCAAGACCCACATTTCCATGGATTCAGCAACCAGAGGAAGAGGAGGAGGATAGGACATTTCATGTGTGGTTTTTGATCTTTTTATTTCTGCCACGCACGAACATCCAAAGCATTTGTTGGGACTGCAGTTGTCAAACTGTAATTCAGCAAGTGAAAACAGCTGCCTATCCTCAGCACCAACAAACAGGAATAGATCTGTCATCATAATTACAGCTCAGAGCTGGGCTGTCTTCAAACACCAGCAACAGTCTGCACTGTGAGCAGTGTCAAATAAGCCTGACTCAACTGGTTTAGAATCCATTTTTTTCTAGAGAGCATCATGACAGCCTCTCTCTTCTGTGAAAGGCTGAAAAACTTTCTGTGTGAGGAAGTCTGTTATCTCTCATGTTAAATATTTCATGACTTGCTGAAAGAAATCGTTCTGGCAATCAAAAAGTGATTTACACATTTAATAAAATAATTATGCCATTTGTTTATGTGCACATAATTTTAACTTGATTACACTCCAAGAGCCTCGTTTCCTTATTGCAGCAGTAACTGTCTTCAGATATTGCTTTATGGATCTCTCACAAGTGTTTATTTAGATACATACAATAGCTCAAGGCACTACAATGGAACACTGATGTTTTCATGCCCAAATTGTTGCACATTGGCAAGAAAGCCAACAAGAGAGGTGTGAAAATATGTCTTGATTTAGCAGGGACCTAGACAAAGATGAATCTTACTAACAATGCAATTTTATAGTGTAAATATGACATTGTCAGCAGATCTGGTCAGCAGATTTACAATGAAATTACAATTGTCTGAACACCATTGAATATGAAATAGGAGGAAAAGAGCTAGAGACAACAACAAAACACAGAAGAAGCAAGAGCCAAAAATAAGAGTATTTGAATCAATTCCCAGGCTGTCTCCTGAACCAAACCTGTATACTGGCTGCCCTCAGGAAAGCAGGTTACAGTCCCCAGAGGTGCAGATTGCCACTGAAATTACAGCTTCTAACAGCTGTGCTGTAGGGATGTGGTTTCCCTTTGGTCTGGATATTTTTACACAGTCAATTCTCAATTGCAGGCAAGCCAGAATACTCTGCTCCCCATCATGCATTACTCCTACATTCCCAAATTTTTAGCTGTCACACCAGTCTACCAGACAACCAAACACAAAAGCATTCCAGTAAAGTAAAATTATAAAGCAACTGAAATTACAAGTCACCAATCCATATAAACCAAACTGGCTGTATAGTCAAAAACTTTTGCCTTTCAAAATCTTCTGGCTTGAGGGTTTGCACATATCTGATGTGGAGTTTTGTTAAATGTGCACTTTCATAGCAAGTGGTGCTATTTGTGATGTGGAAAGTGCACCACTTTTGAATTACTACATTACTATCCTATATTACTCTAAAAGTAGTCATAATTATAAAAGAAGGAAGGAAAATAAGTATGTAAAAAGAAAAACTATGTAAGAGGAAAATGGGAGCAAGACTGCAGTTGGTTGGTAATTTCAGAAAAGAATAAACAAAAAGAGGAGTTTCAAATTCACTGTCACAGGACCAAACAAATATCTTAGTTTGATTTGATTTGATTTTTATGTATGTGCATGCTCCTGAAAACATACAGCATGTTAGCTGACATTTTTTAATTACAAAATCCATCTTTTTTCACTTCAAATCATCTGAAGCAGCTCACTGGAGGAAGCTGCAAAAGTTTTATAAGACTGGTGCTGCATCAGTTGGCAATTTGAATCTTGAAATAATTAGCTGTTATTAATTGTTATTCTTTCTTGTTTAAGCTGTCATTGTTCCACTTCACGTTAAAAATCAGTAAGATGTCAGGAGTCCATTCACATTTCTAAAGGTCATTTTTGTTTCAGGGAAATCTGGGATCTCAGAAACACAAATCTAAATGTAATCTCATTTATTTATCAGGGTTTCTTCATAATTCATGGGTCAGAAACAGAAAGGAACTTCTATCCACTCAGGATCCACTTTGAGCTGATGATGAAACGTTGCTTTTTATAATGCACCTCTGATGAGGTTGATAAAAAGAATTGCATTTTCTATGAAATTTGAAGTCTCTCTGTACCTTTAGTGTACTCCAGAACCACGCTGGTTGAGGATGAATTTTTCAGTCTTGCTTTCCAGAAGAGAGAAGCTGCATTTAAAAGAGGAATTATTGTTCAACACACTCTTCCTCCCCATGAGTAAGGTTTGCAGAATCTCTTTCAAATTCCACACAGGTCTGTGTGAGGAATGTGCAAGGAAGAGGGAATAAAATACACTATGGCAGATCTACAAAAGATGATCTCAAAACCAAAAAGTATCATGTTATTTGTAGGTGTGAAGCTAAGGAAAGACCTTTGAGATTGAAAAAAGCTATTATTTGGGATATAATAAGCCACAATCTCCACTTGTATTTATGTGGCCCAGTGAGAACAGACAGATACCCTCAAGAAAGAACCCTGAAACCCACTCATCTTTTATGCCACCTTATATAGAGAAAGGAAGAGAAAGGACATATTTCAATTCCATCCTGAATAGATGGTGAATAAGTCTGTAGGAGTCATGAATATTTCTTAGACCTTCTCTTTAATCACATACACAATGATGTAATTAAAGGTGCAAAACCACACCAAAAATTGAATTGGTGATTTACAAGGAACTGAATACACAAAACCTGGTTTGAGTCTGACTCATGTGGAGCTCAGTATACTTCTGGTTTTTTGCCAAAGGCAATCGTAATAATGTTGAAAAATATTACAATTTTAAATATTATTAAACTCATTAACACTTGTTTTATGGCTGAAGTGGATGTGGCAGTAGAGAACAGGCTTGGATGCAACTGTGACTCATGCCAGTTTTCACTTGGAGAAGGTGCTCTCCAAACACTTGAGCTGCACTCTGTGATTAGGAAAATGAGCAGAACCAGTCCCAAGGCAGCTTCTGCACAGGGAACAAGTTCCCTGACCCAAAAATGCTTTTTGCTGTGGTGCTCTGCAGGTCCTGTCCCCTGCCAGCCATACAATAACCATCTGCAGCTGAGGAGGGATGAAACTGAGAAGGAGGAATGGTTGAACAAATTAATACGAGGCAGCTCAGTTTAAAAAGCTGTCAGAGGCTTGTCAATAGTGATTTAAATATGTGGGATGAGCCACATCCTGCAGACGTCATTTTCCTCATCACTTTCTGTAGAGAAAAATTTTATTTAGATTATACAACAACTTCTGGGTGTTTATATATAGATGTGAGGAGTCACACTTGGAGAAAACAGAAGATAATTAGAAAATGAGAGAAAAGCATCACTTCTTTTTTGTAAGAAACACCATTGTGACTCCCTAATAGAATTTCTACTTCTGATGGAGCTCATGAGATCTTGTCTTTAAGTACACAATTCTAGTTTTTCTGCTTCTTGAGAGAAAATTTGAATTATTCAGAATTATTCTTTTTCCCACTGCTAAGAAAGGACAAGAAGCTACAGGTTATCCTCAACTAAAAAAAGTCTGCATTTACCTGTAATAGATATAGATTATATAGATAGATATAAATATAGATGTAGATATAGATATAGACAGATAGATAGATAGATAGATAGATAGATATAGATATAGATATATAGATATAGATATAGATATAGATATAGATATAGATTAGATATAGATATAGATATAGATATAGATATAGATATAGATATAGATATAGATATAGATATAGATATAGATATAGATATAGATATAGATAGATATTATATATATATGTATAACATATAATTTGAAACTTCCACTAATAAATCTGGTCACTGTAATTTATTTCCAGAAAGATTTAAAACAGGATATATACTTCCTCATGCTGTTGACAAAGGAAATATTTCCTAAACAAAGGTTAGAAATAACTAGATAATTTCCTTAGGCAGACAGAGTAAACAACTAAACATCATAAAACAACTCTTTTTTTTTTCCCCAGGTATAAAGTCCATGAATATATATTTTAGCAGAGAATCACTGGGTTTTACAGGGCTTTTTCTTTTCAGAGAACTGAAGAGCAGTTTCTCTAGAATGTTCATTATTTTGTCAATATTTAAGAATGAAGAAAAACACACAAATGAGCAAATTTGATCAAATCAACAAAAAGGTTATTTTGTTGCTTTGAGAATGTCAAAATAACAACCTCTAGAAACAAATTCAGGAGATACACAGTGGCCCTCACATTTCATACTTTGAATTCTCAGTATACCTGCAAATTTGTTATTCTGATCTTTTGAGTCTGAACTCAATAATTCTGACCTTAATAATTATTACTAGGGGGTAGTTTTCATTTTTATGATGTGTTTTAATGAATTCCTCAGCAGGTGAGACACCCCTTTTCAAAAGCCCAGCCCAAGTTACATGAACCATCTAATTACCACACACATTCACAACCCTATTGCTGTTTTTTGTTGTGGTTTTTTTTTAAATAACCCTAAATTAACAGGCCAACAATCCACCACCTATTTATAGAGCCAGCACTGAACTAAAACACAAACTTACAATCCCCTTTTTTTTTTTTTATAAGGCAATATTGATTTCAATTTCTAGCCTGGAGACTTCTCAAACTCTAAACACTTTATACTTATACATTCTTTAGTTTAAATATTACATCCCTAAAAAGATCTGACTTAAGAGTGTGGTGGAAAAAAAGAGTGGTTAACAATTAAATCTTTTGTATAACACCAGGGAAAGTTTTTGCATGAAACCGTGCATCCTTTCATGGTTTTCATTGGAATCAGATAAACACTAAGGCAAAGAAGCAAATCCAGCAATCACACATCCAACGATTTTAAGTGGCAAGACAGAATATTATTAGTATTTCAGGCAATTTTTTTCTAGTTGAGTTCATAAAGCAAATATTAATAGCCCTGTCCAGTTCTCTCCAGGATAAATACTTTCAAGGAAAATGTCCAAAATTGTGCACTTTCAATAACTATTTAACATCTAATAAACAACAACTTGTGCTGTAGAATAGACCTCCAAACAAGATGCCATTCTGATGTCAATTTTCTACTTTCATTCAGTGCTAATAATCTTATAATTGATGAGGTGCAAATAAACATCTTTTCCACTGCTTCACTTGGCTCTGCACAAGTTCTAGGTTCCCTAAATATCCCAAGGACAAAAGATGCCATGCTGCCAATAGAAATTAAAAATGCCTTTATTTTCTTTAATGAGATTAATCACTATTAAGATGAAAGTTAATTCCTGAATCACTGCACATTATATTAACACCATGCTCATGAAGGACACAGTATTTATTGTCACCTCTGGACTTTCCCTCTGTTGACAGCAACTCTTAGAAATAAATTGTTCTCTTTACCTTCCCAGATGCATTCCTAAGGCTTCCATACCCAAATGACTTAGAATAATAAAAGCAGAGATGGCACACAGCATCTTTCCTCCAAGTGAGATCTCCAGACACTGCACTAAGCAGATCATTTCCTTTTTGAATATTTACTTATTTTCATTTTCCCTCAAAACAAAACAGATCTTCAGCCACAGGTCAATAGCAAGGTGCTGGAGAGTGCTGAGAGCCAAGTTTTGGCTGCTTGCTTTCCAAAAATCACACTCTACAACTTTTTATGTACCAAAAACCAGACTAAAGGATCATCAGCTAGAAAAAAAAAATAGGAAAAACTGTGGTAAGGGCTCAGTTCTTTGAAAGAAAATGACTGGCATTGTGCTGCTGGTACAAATTGTACACAGCATAATCCTCCTTAGGCCCTGACAGAAATGTCACTAAAGGATTTCAGGACCTATCCTCTCCTTTATATTTGCTTTGCTAGTGGAGCAGGTCCCATACTGTGATTCTGCCTAATCTCCTTGTGTTATGATGCAAAATATAGCACTCTACATTCCATGTGCACTTAGAAGTTACAGGCTGCAGCCTTTAAATGCCTACATACTTCTCTAAAGAATTGTCTCTTATATTCTGCACCTTTTTTTGATTCCACACAGTTATTTTTCTTGGTATTGATTAGTACTTCATGTGTATAGCAATGCCTTTATAGGCACAGCTGCAATACATATAATAAAATAACAGATAATAAACAATAATAATAAAAAACAATTGACAAAATTGACCAAAGTCCACCTGATCCTCTTCATATTAAATCTGACATTCTCTTGCCCACTAGAGTGAAGGATTCCTTTCCTTTACCTGCTCTCCAGCTCAGCAGAGAACTTAGGAAGGGCAGGCAGCACATGATGCTGTGCCAAAAATAACAAAGCAGAACACATCAATGGGACCAGGGGCAGAAGGAACCTCACGGTGCTGATTCACGTCACAGATGCCAACAACTCAGAAAGTTGCAGTTCATGAGTTTGTAAAGGGAAAAAAAAAAACCAGAGTTCTGGCCCCCACTCCGTGGCTGCATGACAGTAATTTAGTAATTCTTGATGTAAAAGTTTCTCAGATGCATATTCCAGGCAATACCTCCTCCCCCTCGTTGAATCATATAGGCTGTGTCCTAATCAAATTATATTTTTGAAGTGTTTCCTCACTGAATCCCACAAGATTGTTTCTCATATTTTCCCCCACACATGCTTCTGAAGCTAGCTATCCTGAGGCTGCCAGCAGAGCCTTCTTTCTCCTCTCTCTTCCCTACCCCCCTCTCTTTTTTTTGAGGGGGCGAGAAGAGAGTCATAGTTATGTTCGTCATTTTTCAGTCCTTCACAATCTGCCCTGTCAGCTGACAATAGCTAAAAATATCAGGAGGACCAATGTTTTTTTCTGTCATTTCAGGATTATGCCTATTTTTTTAAATTTTTTTTTTTTTTTTTTCATTTATTAACGTCAGGAAAACTTGTGCTCAGGTCTTTTGTGTCCTGCTGGACTGCCAGTGATCATCCCAATATTTATGAGGAAGCTCACTGATGTCTTCCAGCAAATACAGTTGGAAGCTCCCCCTAAAACCAGGGAGAGAAGGCAAACAGGAGAGCAGCACAGCAGAGACATGGAATCACTCACCAAGCTGCTGCCATTTGCTTCCACATCATTAGTCAGTGATTAATGCACAAGAACAAAACATCATGTCCTTGGTTGCCCACTGGTTACCCCTGCTTAGCACAAGCCAGTTACATCACACCCTGTTTTTTATTTACAACGGGCTCACTATTGTCTTTTGAATTATTTCCAGTAGTATCCCAGGAGTTGTTCTCTGTGCATTTGTAATAACCATGTACCACCTGCTTCCTCCCAAACTGGCTTGCAAGGAGGCATTTCATTCTCCTGTGCCCAATCGTTTGCTAGAACAGGTTTCATTGCTGGGTTACAGCCTGTGCTTTCCAGAACTTTTCCTGATATTCCAGCAGAGCAAAGCAGCCAGACCTGCATCCTCAGCTCTCCCACAGTTCCTGCCACAAAACCCACAAGGAGAGCCAGGGTCACAAGAAGAGATGACCAGGGAAGGCTGAAATGCAGCTGTGGGACTAACAGCCTTGTGCAAAGATGAAATTTGGGTGATTTCCACCATAATGGAAATGTGCAATTTCCACCATATGGAACACCCTGGGCAGGCGGTATTGCCTGGGCTCTGGAACTGTGCAGCAAAGGAAACAGGTGACCCACACACAAAAGAAGGCAAAGTTAGCATGGCTTTTACCAATACATATCAATAGTTTCATTAATTAAACTATTAGCACATTAATATTAATTAATTAATATGAATTAAATTATTAATATTTAC
The DNA here is from genome assembly GCF_029582105.1 of Oenanthe melanoleuca. Classification (NCBI taxonomy): domain Eukaryota; kingdom Metazoa; phylum Chordata; class Aves; order Passeriformes; family Muscicapidae; genus Oenanthe; species Oenanthe melanoleuca. Next base: position 3,614,259 of record NC_079339.1, read on the forward strand.
TAATATTTTTATTCAGTAGACTGTTTTCCTGTGGGTCCCATGTCCTGGGTAAAATCAAAGACAGTCTCTGTGGACTTCTTCCCTAGCACAGCCCTGATCACAACCAGTCTCAGCAAACACATCTAAAAACATCTGTTACTACACAGGGCTGGACCACAGCTGCCAGCCCAGCTCCACCTCATCATCTTCCCCACCACCAGTGAGTATTCTTAGGAAATACATGCCCCACAAATGAAGCATGAAGCTCTAACTCTTGGCAGCAATAGGAGGTCAGAGATGAGCTGGAAAACATTTTTTTCCCCCAGTCAGGAAGGTCAGTAAGATTTCTGAAAACCCTGGTTGTCATAGGGCAGGTGAAAACATTCCCTTTCTATTGGCACAAGCAAACTGTCTGTGACAAAGAACATGCAAATGAAAGAGGGGCTTTCAGAGAGTTTCCATTGAAAACTTTGCACACTCTTTATCAGCCACTTTTTAAAAAAATCTGAAGTAGCCTGGGGATCCAACTGTCACTTTTATTTTTAAAAGGATCTCCATCTACAATGACACGAGACACAACACAGTGTCAATCATTATTTCAAGCCAAAGCATCCAGATTTTAGCAGGAATTGGTTGGGAGGAGATGGAAAGAGGTTTTGAACACATTCTAAAAGTACTTTTTGCAACATCTGCAAGGCAGAATGTGCCCAACAAACCTGAAACAATTAGATATGCACATTACTATTCTGAATCCTGACCAGGAGTCAAAATCTTTGTGCTTTTACAGGATGCACTCTGTCTCTGCAGTGCACTTCTCTTCCCCATGTCCTGTGAGTGCAGAGTGTGGGCTCAAGCCTGAGCAGTGCAATTACACAAGTGTCACCAAAACTGCAGGAATAAAAAAAAGACCCTCTCAAACATCATCTTTTAAGTGTGAGATAATCAGGCATTACTTTATTCTGGCCAGGATGTCATTCCAGCCAGGATGTGCAATGGAAATAGTTCCATCCACACACGTGGCAGTGGCAATCATTTCATCACACAGGCTGAGCAGTGAAAATCACTCTGTCATGCATGGCTCTTCACCAGACTTGTCACACATTTATACATAAAAAGCCCAAAGAAGTTCTCATTCATTGGTTCCACACTGCACAGTGCTCAGCACTTGATCTCCTGTTGGTTATTGATTCCTTTGCCTTTGATGCTGATTTGGTCCTCATCCTTTAGTTCTTTTATTAATATTTATAGCTATCTCCTACTGCACCAGGGAATGATGTCTGTTAATGCCCATTTATCTCCTCTGTATCTTCTGGCTACTCTAGCCTGTATATGCAAAATTTTCAGAATTTAGGAATCTTCTTTTTGTTGATTGAATCCCACCAGGCCTCACCCAAAACTCAAAACCTCATGAACAATCTTATGAACAGAAACCTTAATTCCTCACCCCTTGGCAAAACAAACCCATGGCTAAAGCTCCTTTAAAAAAAATTAAAAATTATGTGATTTACAACACAAAGACTACAAAACCTTCTTCATGGGATGGGAAAGAGTTGGGGCAAAGTGTGATGTTAGTTTCTTTGATTAAGAAGAATTATTGGTTATCTTTAGTGAGACAGGCCCCTTGTCAGGGCAATGCAATTATTAGAAAGAAGCAGTGTACCTGTTTCATAGAAATGTTTCTCAGCCTTGCACCCTCCAGTTACTGGAGAAAGAACCTAAATAAGCAGGTCAATTAAAATTTGCCAAATCAAATGTTTGTCTGGACATGCTGGATTGCACTTGGGAAAGCTCAGCTGGATTTGTGAGCTGCCATAAAGCCTTGGCAAGGAATTTAGTCTGTCTGGGCAATACCTGAATTTATCTGTATTGGTTGATAACATCATTTCCCTCCTTCTCTGGAGTATTTCAGAGATAAAAAAGAGTGATCCCAAGGTGTTTCTATGATGAGACAACAGTTACTCAATCCAGTGTATATCAGAGAAATCAATATGTATCAGCTGGACTTGTAGACCAGTTCACAGCCTAGACTGAGCTCAAACGACTGGAATGTTTTCCTTCAATATACCATGTTGTCAGAATCTACAATTGTCCTGGCTCTGGCCACAATAAAGTTAATTTTGGCAGCAGACAGAGGCTGTACCATGCCACCTCCACCATGCCAGGAGTGGGATCAGTGTTCTGTCAGGTTTGCAGGGTGCTGGGTTCTGTGAGGTGAATCCTTCACCTCTCCTGGAGCTCTGCTGTTTCTCACTGATCATTTCCCTGTTTTGTTGCTGTTTCTGGCCAATTGTTCTCATCCCAAACTGTGATCTTTACCTTCCTGTGCCTCCAATTCCCTTCTCCATCCCACCAGAGGGGTGGAGGGAGGGTTTGGGAGAAATGAGGTCTGGGGTGTGTCAGTACCATTCCTAAGCCACAAACACACACCAAAATTGTATGAATTACGAATTCCACAGGTTCCCAGCCTTCTCTACAGCCTTTCCCAGATGTGCACTTCACCCTCATATACTGATACACAGTTCTGTGTCCTTTCATCTACTTAATTTTACTGCATCTCTCTCACAGGCCCAAATCCTACCAGTGGCATCTCTATTTTCAGCCAAACATGGAGCAGGGTGAGCCCTCCTGAAAAAACCCAAACTCTCAGTTACCACTGCTAATATCAGGAAATTCAGGGATGCCCATATGTTTACCCAGGTCTTTGTTTATCAAACTGAAGATAGAGGCAAGGGAAAGTTAGAGAGACCCATCAGTTTTCCAGCTAGATGACATCAGAATTTCTCCTGAGCTGCTGGAATAGGAATAGAGATGGACAAGAAAGCTGCATCAGTCATACTGGATGGATGCTGAAGAAGCAATTAGGCATACCCAGCCTAGACATACAGAATAAATGAGAGGATCCAGTAGCAGGGACAGAAAAAGAAAAGATGGGAATAAGTATTAAGGAAGCTAGACAGAAATGGAAAATTAGCTGTTTAAATAAATTAGTGTTCACTGTCAGGATTAGGAAACAAGCTGGCCTATCAAAATTGCACCATGACTAACATAATTTGAAGATATATTGACAATATTTGTGCAGGTCAATTTGGAGGAAAATCTGTAAACACTCTAAAAAGAAAATAAAAATAATATTATGATTAAAATAATCTTAGGTTTGATTTAATTAACAAACAGTAAGTGAGAAAGTCTCTGAGTGCACCCAATAACAGAAATTAATAAGTGGAGCATCAACATGACCAAGAGAACAGGGAAAAAAGTTAAGATGAGGCAAATTGTATAAAATCCTTATATAGAGGGTTTTTTACCCCACTGCTATTCCCCATATTTCTACATCCCTCACCACTACAGATCATATTTTTTGTCTGTCATGCCACACAAAGCTACAAACATAGATGAAATACAATCCATCTCCCCCATCCAGCACAGACTAGATGGGGAAGAACACAGAGAAGGTGCATTTGTGGAGACACCAAGATTAAAACTGTGGGTTTGTACGCTCAGTGCACTCTACTATGCTGCCTCAGTCTGAGTTATTACATCACTCCATCTACACTTGAGGCAAGCTCTTCCATCCCTCGAACAGTTGTGTATTTATATCCCAGCTAAATATACCTGTAAACATATGTGTATGGATGCTGCAGCCAAGCTGCCCATCAGCCCCAGTCACCTCCCACCTCCTGCTCACTAATAGCACAGTCCTGCATCACCTCCCACTCAGCCAAGCAATGCTGGGCTGCCTGCTTTCGACACACTCTCAGCTATATATACTTGGGAGCAAGATAAAACCCTGTGCAAAGCAAAGGCAGCGTCTATTCTGCAGGAGTTACCACGTATTTCAGACTCACTCTGATGCTCCGGGGTTTTTTACACCCTATTATGTGCTAAATTTGCATATACGTGCGTGGCTGCAGCTCATCTAGTCTGAAAAAGGAAATACCACTAAGGCAAAACCAACCAAACAAAAAAAAAAAAAGCAAACCTGGCCACATTTAGGTAGGCAAAAAAAAAAAAAAAATTCTAGCACCATAAGTACATCTTGATAATTCTGAACCATCAATAAATCTTACTAAAAAAGTCAATGCAATTGTGTTTTACTACACAGAGGTAAATTTGCCAGAGTGACTGTGGAAAGACAAATCTTGGTTATTTGTGTTCTATGTGTTCTGTATCAGTGTCTAAGTGCAGTAATGGTGAGGAATTCCCAGGGTTGCTAGACCACCTATCCATCCCTAGTGCAGTGCAGACACATTCCAAATCCACCACTGAATGATTTCCACACGATGGAAATTTTCCACTTTCATTTTCCTTGGGAGGCTTTTCAGTTGTTCAGTATTTCACCTCAGTGCAAAGGGTATTTAATGATTCAAGCTGCCTTCTTGCTTAATTCCACCCAACCATTCCTAAGTAAGAAATCCTCTATCTTGATATTTGGCCTTTTCAAGTGCATGTTAACAAATATCAGAAGGTATCAGAAATTCCTAAGAAAACTAAAAATAATTTTTTTTAAGTCAAACAAATGCCATCACTATCTCCAGCTAAAAAAAAAATAAAAATCCATTGAGGTCCTTAATTTAATTTTTTTTTCCTGTTTCTCCTTAGAGCTCAGCTAATTAGCTGCCATTTCTAGGGGTCCAAGCACAGGCCTGCAGGATACCAGAGCAGAGAATAACAAGGTATTTTCTGAAGATCTGAGCATGACTCACAATTCTGTATGAAGTGCATGAAAACAAACTACACATGTCGACACAGGAAGCAAAAAAAGTCTAGGAGAGCATTTTAATTATGTTTATGCTTTCTGTGAACATAATAATAAGTACAGACAAGCAAGTAGGCAGCAACAAAACTCATGGGGATTATTTGCAAACTGCTGTAAAGTTAAACTAATTAATTAAGTGCAATTGATATTCAGTTGCATTATCCTCAATAGGAGAGAGGCAGGATTTAGTTAACATGGACATTTGTTTTAATTCTATTTCTACATCAAAGATTCAAGACCTCTCTTAAAAATTAAAAGAAATATTTTCTCCAGACAAAAGTATTATTGCAATGTGAATAGCAATAATGATGCTTTGTTAATTTTAGGCCAAAGAAAAAAAAAGTTTGCTCAGTTTTTAGCAAAGTTTTTGCTCTAATTTAAACAAGTTTGCATATTCTACTGGCTATAATTGTGGAAAGCAGACAAAATAGGTTTCATAAATTATAGGTGAGGACAAAACCAAGGAATCCATTCTGTTATAGGGGAGATTGACTTTTACCACATTGCAAACCAGATAATTTTCTGTTTATGGCATTCTGAACTTTCTCTTAGTACTACAAAATTTTCATACACTCAGAACACCCTCACTACTTAGAAAGAATCAAAGCAAATTTCAGAAATGCTGATTGCACCCCATAGTGACCCTTTCCCTGAAGGCCATTTGCAGAACACAATGTACCAGACTGCCACAAGAACATGCACAACCCTTGAGTTTCATCAACAGACACTGCTAACATCAATTAATTCCCCCAGCTCAGGGAGAGATCCAAAATCCTCACTTTGCTTTGCAAGAAACAAAAAGCATCACACTCAGAAGTCAAAATTAATGGAAGCCTGTGGGCACCTATTGACTCCAAATTTGCAATCATTTTCATTTCTCCTTTACCTGCTGTTCTAATTTCCACATCATGGCCACTTTTGCATTTCTCAGTTGCCATCCTCTAAAAGATGCACTGAATGCCAAAGTTGAGATTATAGATATCAAGAAGTTTTGTCCATAAAGGACAGTGGGAGTTCCATCTGCAAACCTTCCCAAACTACTGTGGCAATCACTGCTAATCACCCATGTTTCCAATGTAGCCAATATAAATAATTCCACAAACAACATTTGCACAGTTCTGACATGTGGCAAATGTTCAGTAGCTATGTTTAGCACTTGCTGGATAATCCAAGTTCTTCATGCACATTAAATTAGTAATTTTGACTCATAAAAAGGGAAAGGAAAACAAAAAGGGTTTTAAAATCTATTTCAACTATAAGAGGGACAAAATGTGTATCATGCAGGAGTGCTACAAACTTACAGGAAGAGCAATATAGTAAGCAAGGTATTTTTTCTAATTTTGTACTACCAGTGTTATTGCTAAAGCCTTTCTGTTGTTCAGCACAGAGGAATCTTTTGGTAGTGTATTGCTGCTACAAGTGTTCCTATAAAGATGTGGAAAGGAAACACATTAGTTGATACATGACTGTCAGAATAGTCCCTTAGGGAAAGATGAGACCTGCTTTTTCCTTTATGAAGGCTCTTACACTTTCCCTAAACTTCTGTAGCTTTTATTAGCAGAAATTCTGGTATTGGCTCCCTCTGAGAAGGAAATGCTCAGTTGTTTCTCCCAGAGAAAGTATCATGGTTATATTTATGTTCTTTGGAGAAAGTAGAGTGACAGGAAAATGAAATATCTTCCTACTAAAATCTCAGATTTCTGTTGCATAAATTTGAATATTTTATCTGCTAATGTTACTACAGTGCCTTATGCTTTCCAGCTCTCATGTTTTCTCCTCTTATGCAGCACAGCCACTCTTACACATCAGAAGACCAGTGAGGAGAATGGATTGCCATTCTGCCATGGATTTTGGGAATTGTAATCCAAAGAAAATTTAGCAGCAAACTGATCTCCTTGGAGACACTACATAAAAATGAAATGCCCGCAACTGAAGCATTTGGCTGAAATGCTGTGGGTATTCTCTCTCTTCCTTTCTTATTTCCCAAGAGAAAACTAGACACTGCAGATGGAAGTCCAAAAGTTTCTGTAAAAGTCTTTTATGATGCAGGTGGATACTAGTCATGTTATTGCTGTGGTTACTAGCATGGCATTTGACAAAAAAAGAAACTGAGTCATTAAGGACAGCCTTTGCCCAGGGTCAGCCACTGAAGTGGTGACAAAATGGAAAGCTGAGACAAATAGTCCGAAGCTGTGGTCAGAGACAGCAGCTGGGGAGAGGAACAGGCTGTACAAGCCACAGCTCAGAGCAGCACAAACTGTGAGGAACCACATTATAAACTCTGCCCCTTGCAACAGCCACTTCAATCTGCTCACTGCCAACCTCCCTTGCTGGGTTGTGATTTCCCCAAACCCTCACCCCAGATAATATATCTCTTTGAATGAGGAAGAAGCATTATCCCAAAAGGTTCTCTGCCTCTATTCCTCTGAAAAGGCTTTTGGCTCTTTCCTTTGCCCATCCTCTAGGCAGCTCTTTGGGGGAACTGCAAATGCTTCACAGAGATGCAAAACACAAGATTAACATTCCTCACCAGCATACACACACATAGCACAAGATCCTTACTAGATGACAAGCTCAGCTTGGGTAATACTCCATCAAGATGATTTTTCCTTCTGCAGTCTGGCAATTTAAACGTGCTATAAAGGATTTGTTTTAACTGCCTGTTAATTTGGATACCCTCGTGTCTAACACAAAGAGCAGGTTCAACCCAGCGGTACTGAGAGATGCCACAGATTCCCCCCCCTCTCCTGCAGGATCTCAGAGTGTTAGTAAACATAACAGGCAACCAATCAGCCAGGCTACAGCAGCACACACATCAGAAGGCAGCGAGGAAGCCTTAAATAAAACATAGTGCCAGCCTTGGTGGAGAGCAGTGAGCCAAATGCCAGGGATGCGAAAGGTGTCGCTGGGATTACCAGTGACGCGCTCGTGGCTGCTCAGGCAATGTCTGAGCCTCCTTCTCTGACTCACTGCCTCCCTTTGGAGGCTTCTCCCACGTCATTGAGGGACTGGGGGTTATCCACAGATCACTGACTAAAAGGCAGCTCCAGCCCCAGCCTGCGCTCCCTGCTCCGGTGAACAGGGCTGAGGTCGCTTCCCTGCAGCCTTGGAGCTTGTTATCAGTGCAGCCAATTAAAAACAAAACAAAACAAAACAAAACAAAACAAAACAAAACAAAACAAAACAAAACAAAACAAAACAAAACAAAACAGCCAAAAAAAAAAAAAAAAAAAACAAAAAAAAAAAACCCCACAACAACAAAAACAAACAAACAAAAAAAAACCCACCAAAACAAACAACAAAAACTAGTTTACCTTCTGCTCTCCCGTTTCTCCCTTCTCTGCACTCCCCCCTCCCAAAATCAGTTCTGCTTTCTCCTGTTTTCCCCACAGGGTTAAAAATTCCCTTGACCACAGTAAAAATTGTTTTATGGTTTCCAACTATTTTCCAGAGGCTTTTAACTAATAATACAAGATTAAATATGCACATAAAGCTCCTAAGTGTCAGCTGAGAATCCAGCTTCAGGACAGTTACTACAGAAATTTTTTGTTTCTGCCAGAAACAGAGGAGCACCACGAGTCAGCCTAACCATTTTGTTTCTAATTCACTTTACAGGGTGCTGCCCTGCTCTCTCACATGTTTTCCATCCCATCCCTGCTGCAGGAAATGCTTCAGGCACTGCCAAGCACAATGTCTCCAGCAGAACCCCCTTCCAAGTTACTATTCATTCAAGTTTTTGGTATTTTTAACTGGATTCCATGAGTTTTCATTCCATCTTTTCAGTGTTACTATTAGGTTAAGTTAATAAATCCCCAAATGATTCAGGCACTAAATACTACAGGCCCAATGCAGATATTATTCCATATAACTGACCACAGTGTGGTTTTTCCATGTGGAAATAACCTGTACTGAAAAAAATATATTTGTACTAAGATAACTGAACAGTACTAGGGGACTGTAATGAGTATAATTAGAATTTACACATCAATGTAGTATAACATTTATGTGCAGGTTAAAAAACAATAAAGGTGATAAAAATGAAGGACTCAAATCCCATGTCTTCCATGAACACAATAAACTATTAATCTGACTTCAGCACATCACAGGTGCATTTCATAGGACTTTTACACATCATTTTCCTCATAACCTGTAGCTGTCCCTATGTTGCATTCTCCACATCTCACTTGTTCTCCTTCTATTGCTTTTATCCAGCTACTAATTTTTCACCTGTAATCCTCACCAGAGGTTGCAATGCTCAATTAAGGTAGAATTTTTTCCACTTCCAGCCCCCTTAACCAAGAGCAGCCTCACCCCAGCATGGTCTGCTACTCCCTGGTCACTCAGGAATACACCACAAAAGTCTATTCCCTCATGCTTGGTTTCACAAAACAAGATGATGATTTTTCTCCAGAGACAAGTTTCCACTGTTTGCACAAGACCTTTTCTTTCAGGAGGCAGGTCCAGTGAATGATAACATAAAAAAGTGCTGGAATGATGCTATAGAGACTCAGAAATGAGGCAGAGCCTGGAAAATAAGAAGGGCAAGCACAGCAATAGACTTCATCTGCTTAAGCCTTTTTGTTTGCTAATACTGAAATGGAAATGACAACCCAGAGGTGAGCTGGTCAGCAGAAAAAACACTCAAGACTTTAACATGTTAAACCACTAGAGAAAAAATTTCCAGATTGTATTTCTTAGCACCCCAGCACAAGCCTATTAAATGTGGCAATGAAGCAGACTGGGGAGGATTCTATTTTTCATCTCCTCCAAAGCACTCTGCAGAAGAAAAATACCGTGCCAAGTTCTCAGTTTACATTTTGTGACAGGGTGATGCTCTTAAAAATTAGTTGTACCCTCCACTGAAAGTATAGTTTTCTACTGTCATGACTAAATCTCCTGAAATAACAAGTCAGTTTATTTTCACACCCTACAGTTCTCTCTGGTAAAGAAATTCCAATATATTTTTGTCTTTCTTCTTCCTATTTTCAACATTTGTGACACTTCTACTTTATAAGATAAATATTTGAAAAGGAAGATGTCTCTCCACACTACAGAAACACACTTTTATCACACTGGCTTTTAAAAGCAAAGTTCAGTTCTGAAAAGAGGGAGAAATCACATCATCACAAAATGACTTTGGATAGTCCTGCACATGAATTATTCATGCTCTATTTTATAGTCCCCTTTATTCTCCAAGAAATATCAAATGATTCAGCAAGCCTATGATTTTCTGTGTTAATCAGATGTCTGACACCATACTCAGGCCTGATGATAGGCCAGAGAAAAAGAACTTCTTTATGTGAGCTAACTGCAAAGACTTGATGAATCCCACTCAGTTGCATGTCTTCATGTAATAAGATGTTCAAATGCAACATAATTACATCTGTGAAAAAGGAAAAGTCTGCCTAATGATTTACAGCCTAAATTCTAAGATATCAGTTCCACCAGAACTATCATATACAAAATGAACTAGAGTTTTCAATTCTTCTGGAAAAAAAAATAGATACTGTCTCCTCCTTTTATTTCTTTCTTTCAGCTCTATTATTACAGCATGCTTTCTTTTTCCAGTGTGTTTCACACATCACCACTATCTATAGGCAAGGACAAGGATATACACATATGCCTTATAATGACTCATATTTAAATATATAATGGTCAAGCTATCTTTATATCAATTCTAAAAATAAAAATAAAATAAAAAAACACAAATAACCCAACTTTCTGGTTTGTTTAATTATTATCATCTAACCTGCTGAGGCTCCCATTACACAATGTTTTACAAAACCATCAATGATACAGGAAGAGAGAAAAATTCAGTGTATTATTCCAGAAGAACCCATAAAATGTGTAGGATAGCCTGTATTGTTATATACACATGTAAATGGTCTGTACAGCCAACACTGGGTCAGGTTCTTCCAAATCCCGAATTTTTGGCTCATTCTTTCTCTCCCATTTTAGTGGTTACAAGAACCTTTACTACATCTGCCAGAATTTGGCAGGAATTCTTTAGTTCTCTTAGTAGCACATTGGTAATAGTAGGGCTTAACCACATAAGGAAAAATTGTTATTCTTTACAGCAAAGGCATAAAATCAGGTATGAACAATAATTTTTGCACAGATTTTTTTTTCTGTACCACACAGGAAGATTTTTGAATAACAAAACCAAAATGAAAAGAGCACTTCCATGTTAGAATATGAAGAAAATTCAAAGATGCAGCTAATCTAAATCTCACTGTGGCCATGGAAGGATATTCTGCTCATGCCACACCTGTCTATTTGCTTTTTCTATACCTGATCAAGTAGTTCCAGCTGAACCCAGTGACCATTTTGGTAACAGCATGGTGTTTATTAGATCAGCTGTAACACAAAGCTGTAACCCTGAGTGTGTCTACACAGGAAGTTAGGCTAGTAAACCTTCACAATCAGCTTAAAATTCATGGTCTGGGTTTTATGAAAATCAAAATATGTCCTTGAGTAAGCAGGGTGCTTTTCTAATGCTGATGCTGAAATTATCACTTTTATGTGGCTTCACTTTTGATAAAGGTATGACAGATCATGCAGATTTTGAAATCCCATTAAAAAAATATATATATATGTCCCTAAATTCTGATTTTAATTCATGTTACACTATTTGTAATTTCCTATATCCTATGTAAGATAAAATAACAATATAAGAACCTCACTATATTTGAAAATAATAAATAACTAACAATGAATGACAGGTTACTACAGGGAAAAAGAACAGCCCAGTATAATTGTCAGCTTGGGCTTTACTGTTGTTGCAGTATTTGCTGCCTTCTGAAAAAACTGTTGTGATTAGATAATTTTTTCGTATTAGAATTTAAAAGAAAAAAAAAAGAAAAACTAAAATATTTTACATTATTTTTAATAACACAGGCAAGTCAACACTTCAAGACCTCAGAGCAGATTCAATTTGGTTTCTTCTTTATGACCTTTGTGTGCCAGCAATGTGCTTAGGAACATGAAAAGAACAGAAGTCAGTTAACACAGAGCTTCTAACTAACACTTAAAATCTATCCAGCTCATGAAGCAGGCAGAATTATTGGGGGCAACACAGGATAGACATGGAGAGACTGAACTAAGCAGATTATAAATCCACACACACACACACACAGAGAATGCAATGTGACAAGAGTGAGCCTTGGTTCAGGAGACTCAATTGTAGCTTTTTTGCATCTGAAGCACAATTCAGGAAAGGGAAGAGCAGGAAAACCAGGAACTCTTAAGGATAAAAGCCAACCCATACACATAATCAATATTTTATGTTCATTTCTAGCCATGCCCTTTCTTCCTGTCTAGTGGCTGAGCTGCACACAGCTGCCACTCCCAGACCACCCTAAATTGTAAATCCTCTACTGCAGGCAGTGTGAAGAGGATGAGGAAATGAAGCACAGCAAAAGCAATCAGCTCCTTGCTCAGTTTGCACAGTTGGTACAAGAGCTGTGTTTTGTTAGTCACAGATTTATTGTTGGCTGGGGGCATGGTGGGCCTGGGTGAAGATGACTGATAACACACAAGAGTGCTGGAGGACAAAAGTTTGCATCAGTGGCTGGTGAGCTAATTGCCCCTCATTGTAGCTCATTATAGAGAGAGAAGATGCAGATAGTCCATCCCTGAAGTGTCACCATGAGAAAAAAACCAAATTAATAAATAAGTTGTTAGTGGCAATTATGAAGAAGAATGGTGAAAATTAGCAGAGGAAGTAACTTTATGAAAAAGAACAGAAAATATACATATAGCATGTACTTTCTTTAATCTCTTAAAACCATCACTTCAATACTAGCTGTATTATGGTAATTAATGATACTAGAGCTCACAGTTATGGCATTTCTTGGCAAAATTGTATGAAACAGATGTCTGAGCCTGAAGACACTGGCTTCTATTTCTCCCCCAAATAGTGAGCTGTTATCATCCTTTCTACTGCTAACATATTGAATTCTGCTGCCATTTTCTCTTCTGCTGCCCCAATGTTAAATCAAAAAATGCATTGCTGGTTGGTTGGCTGAGACAGGGTAGATGCAACAGTCCAAACTAAGAAGAGAAAAATATTAATTGTAACATGAAAACACTCCCTTTTGCAGCATTGCTGCCCCCAACAAATGCTATACCAAAAGAGAGGCTGCTGGAAATATTTCCAACAACTGAGCAGCAAAAAAGGACAACTTGTGAACAACACCTATAACAGGGTTAGGAAGGGATTATTAATTCTATAGTTTAGTTTCTTTTTTTACTGTTAAAGCTAATTGGAAATTGAAACCTGTTTTCCAAAAGGACATATAGCTGAACTTCAGTGATGCTTGTGGGTTGTTTCCAAAGCAGGATTTTCCATGATCTCCCTTCCAGATACCACAGAAAGAACATGCACAACACTGTATTTTTGTTATTGAAATGGTGTTCTTGAAGTGTTTAAGGAGGAACATTTTAGGTGTGTCACTGTCAGCCAAGCAGTGATGCAGATCACCACAGCCCAAATTACATTATCATCCTGCTAGAAAAGCCTGATAAACAAAACACACCAGATAAACAGGAGTGAAAAACAAGTGCTGAAGCAGTGCTCTCAACTTCATTGGCCTAAATGAAATGTTTGTGAGCTTGTCTTGTAAATTTTCTTCCTGGAGGGTGGATATATTTTGAATTTAGTGTTATTATCCGTGTTAGTTTTCCTTTTTTTCAAGTCTGGAAAATTGAAATACTACCTTTATGACACTAAGCTGTTTAGAACCATGCTGTATTGCTCCCACTAAGATTGGCCATAGTGATCTTTGCAAAGCAGAAAAATATTTGCTAGGAGAAATATCCCCACATATAGAATATGCCAGACAATGATTACATGGAAAAAAATAAGCCATCCTCTCTGTTTTGTAGAATTTTGGCAAAATTGTTCAGTGGTACTGCAATCAGTGCTAGGAATTCTGAATTATAAAGATAAAAAAAAGATACAGTGAACTCAGAGCAGAGTTTGGAGCTGGCAGAGAAAAGTGAAAAAAAAATTTAAAACTCAACACGTCATTTGGTGAACAATGGAGGAAGTTCTATAAACATGGGTTAAGTGCTAAGTTTCTTCTGATGTTTGAGTGGTAGAGTTAACAAGCAGAACAATTTAACATCAAAAATGTAATTTAATGAATTTGATAAATCCCATAAGAGGCAAGAGATTAGAGAAGAAAAAAAAATCTAGTGACCAAAACCTTGAGGGGCATCTTACTCTAATGTAAAGATCTGTTTCTAGGTAATGCACAAGGTTAGAATGCACAGAGCTGAAGTCACTTCTCAGGTCTGTTATTTATATTATCAGAGGCAAGGGAGAAGCTCACCTCTCTTTGCTTCTGCTGTGCTCCACTAAAATGGGGATATTGCTATGGCCACTTTCTCAGTCTTTGTTTTATCTATGTAGACTGTAAACCCCCCCAGTGGAAAAATCACTTTGCTCAATGTGTTCATAGAATACCTTGCACAGTGGGATCCTAATTTCAGCTGATCTCTCCAATTGCTGCCATAATACAAATGATAAATGATAATATATTAAGACCACCAAAGAATAGCCCTCCAGTTTAATAAATGTAAATCCTCACTGGAGATAGTTAAATCTACTCTGGACTTAGAAATAGAAAATATATTTCAGGGAATAATCCTGAAGCAGTAGGGGCATAGCTGACCTATTTTTATCTCTAGCTCCATGAATCACAGAAGATAAAATGGACGTATTACAGTATCAAATTTCTATTTTGAATGATATAATAGAAGTGGAAATCTTTTGAAGCTCCTTTTCTTTCAGGCACAGCACTCTACATATTAAGCCCTATGTAAGGTGCTTATCTTTGAGATATGGAATAAAAGCTGTTGACCTTTTAAACACAAAATCTTGGTGAGCTTTGGCATGGCTTGATCTAATTATATTATAATGGATGGAAGGTAATCTCTTATGTAGGCTGTCTAGACACATCATCTCTTATCAGAAATCTCAGGGGGGAGATGGAACCTGTAGCAGAGCAGTGATATAGCAATCTTTGTGAAAGACCAGGATGCCATGGCTTCACAACAGACAGCAAGAGATGCATGACATTGCTAAGCAACGCTATGAGCTGGTGAGGTTTTCCCTGGCTTCATATGGTGTGGTAGTTAAGGAAGTAAGAGCAAGAAAAGCAAGACAAAAAAACAACCAAATGAAGCGAAGTGCGTAAGAAGGAGAGCCTGGGAACAAATGGGAAAGCAGGGAAAGGGAGTGGGAATTGACACAGCCACTGCAGGATGTCAAAACTGCCGTGCCAGGAAAGCAAAAATATTGTGTTTTGTAATCAAAAAGTAATAAAAATCAATGTGTTTATCCGTGGATTTCTCCAGCTAAACTTTCGTCATCCTTATTCCTTTAAAATGTGTAATCACGTGTGGATTGGAAAGTGTCTCTTAAAGCAAGCCACACTTTACAGGAAATCACCATTTGTTAAAGCTCTTCTCTTGCAGTTAGCCTAGAGAATGCCTGAAAGCCACACAAGTGGGTTCAGATGTGATTGGCAGAATGTTAAAGCATTTCAAAGAATAGAACAATCTGATAAATGGTAAAAAACACTCTCTTTGACAGCTTGACATGTTATTTGTACTCTAGAAAGCAGAGATGTTTATTTGTCTCCATCTTTTCTCTCTACAACATTAGTTCTCAGATGGTAAATAGTTTTGTCTCCATGAGTAGATGCTCCCATGTTTTCTTTTTTTTAATACAAGTGCTCACTACTGCTTATTTAATCTCCACACAGCCACTGCTGTTTAGTCTTCCCACCAAAAGAACCTCAGCAGATAACATTTGAAAGTACAGCTTGAATTTTTCCTGAATACAACCAAAGCCATGCCCATGTGCCAGCAAAGCTACTCTAGAAAAACAATATGGTACCAGCATGCTTTCCATCTAATTATAGAAGAGCATAAATTACACTTTCTCAATAAACTCTTCCACTGAGATTATTCCTCAGTGCTCTCTAAGGCCTCTGACTCTTGTGGTTTTTTATCTTGTGTCGAAGAAATGACATTTGGTGAAAGATAATGAACAATCCCCATCCACCCCTCGTTCAGGAGACACACTGTCACCTTGCCTACAAGCAATTCCTTCCAGGGAATTCCTTCTGACCCTGTTTTTCCTGGAGTGCTCCCCAGGTAAACTAAAGCTATCACACAGGTGGCACCAGGATTGCTGTCTCTCAGATCCTCCAGGAGAGATCCTCTTGGTCATATCATGCAAAGGTTCAGAATTTCTCACTCTAACCTGAAATAGTTAAAAGGACCATCCAAAAGAAACCATTTGAGATGTCATTCTAACAATTAGGTGTGAATAATCCCTGCAGAAGTCAAAACAGAATCTCACTCACCATTAGTCCCTCATTTGACAAAAATTTTTCTAAAAATAAACAACTTATCTGCTGAAAAATTAAAACCGGAGATAAGAAAACAAAGTGTCTAATTGACACAGGAGTCTGTATCTTTGAATGTCTTTGAAATCAAGTAAATCTAAGTTTCTGGTTTGTTACCGTTTTGGAAACTTACAGCAAGAACCGTATGAAATTAACACCTTTAAAAAGAGAATTAATTACAGACTAAAGAAGCCACAACTTCAGTGTCTTTAAACTGTTTCCAATCTGATTCATCACCAGGAACACAAGAAATTTTGATGCACAAGGATAAGCAGAGTCTTGGGCTGCAAACCAGTTAAACTGTACTACTGATGGAGCTGTCACTTCTTGATTTTTTTGGGTTTTTTTGGTGAGAAGACTTTTTCTACACAGTTTTCTCGAATTTTCAGTCCTTAAGTGCCTGCAATGAGTATCATATTTTGCAATGTCTGCCATCCCAGAAGTTGTAAAATTATACTTTATGTCTTATTGAGAACATGCTTCTCATTTCTAATAGCTAAAAAATATCTTCTATTAGACTAAGAACTGTCTACCTGCATTATTAGCCAGTATTTTAAAATGATGTATCTAGAGAAGCTTTTAATTCCTTGTTAGAATGACCACTGCCCTATCTTTTTTATTTTATTTTATTGTGCCATGCTTTTAAATGTCTCAATAATACTGTTACATCAGAGATTTATCCTTTAATGAAGTCCAGGAATTACCCAAGAAACTTCAAATATTTTAACAGCTTTGTTAAGGGTCCTCTTGGTTCAGCTGGGGAAAGGAGAAGGGTTTTTGGACCACAAGAGGGAGCTCATATTTTTCTGTTTTGTGCACAGCAATATGTGGAGTGGAGAACTCACTTTAACTCCATCTGGTAGAGAAATGAGAAAAAATCAGATATATTTTAATAAACAACTTGGATACAGATGCAAGTTTGAATCCAAATCATTCTTGGTTAAAGACTATTTCAATGAAACCAGGATTGTCCCAGATTTTGTTCAAAAACATATAATCTACACTTTTAATTCTGTTTTTGATGGTAAAAACATGTAACATGCATGCTGATACTCTTCTATGAATAACTTCATGGCAATGATGGCTGCAAAATTCATCCTACCTCAATATTAATATACAAAAGTTAATAGAATAAATCCCACATTCCCCATCAAGCCTTACTGTGTATAGAGCACAGTAGCAGTAAAAGTTTTTAGAAATTTTGGAATGCTCTTGGCCCATTTATAATCCAGAAGCAATAATTACCAAAAGAGCAATGGGAAGGAAGAAAATGAGCTTTGTCTGAAGACACTGATCACTTTCTCCACCCAACAAGGATTCACCACCCTGCAGCCCAAACCAGACTGCTCCAGAAACACAGCAAGTGAATTTCATAAATTCAAAACCTCTCCTCCTTCTCCACAGCTGAACTATTTTCTGAAAACCATTTTCTAATCTTTGGGCCTGTTGAATTCTAAATATCTTGAACTAAAAGATGTTATAAGTTCCCATGTTCTCCAAGTTCCATACTTTAAAAACTTATGTGTATTTTTGTTCTGTAATCTCAAGCATGGTTTTTTGCTTTACTGGCAATATTTCACCATGCAATCCAATCAGCCACATATATGTCCATTGTTAAAATTTTCAACTAGGATTATTTATAAAGAACAAAAAATCCTGAAGATTTTTTTTTTCTATGCAGATATATTTCAATGTTATTTAAACATTGATATATTGTTGTATGCTCTGCTTTTAAAAACAGAAAAATAACAAGATTGTAGTCTGTTGTGTTGACTGGTTCAGCCACAAGTTGTTCCAATATCTCACTAAAATCATAACAAACTTGTAATATCCAAAACATGTATGTACATCATTACCAGTTTAAAATAAGGGATATTTATTAATTTCTAAAGGTCACTCTTCTGCATCTAGCATTTGGCAGGTCCATCCATTTTACTCATTTAATCCATTTTATCCCAAATAATTTCCCTGTAAGAAAAGTGAACCATCTCCAAATTCACACTATTATCATTAATAAATTTAAAAAAATCCCAGAAGTTAAGGCTTGCAGATCATGGGTGTTACAAAGACGTAAATTTTCTATACATGATCCTAAACCTTCCATAAAGTAAAGAGATACATGTGAAAATGTTTAAGGTGATAATGTTTTACCTCATTAACTTAACCATATAAACACCATATTTACTTGAAAATGTTTTCCAAATCTAGCACAATGCTAGAAGATATAATACAAATAACAATAAAACAAATCTACAGGTAAATCAGCACTGCAAAATGCAGGCTCTTTAATGTTTTCTATGGCAATATGCTTCCTGGTGTTTCCTAAGGCCAAAATTGCCAACAAATGTCAATGATATCTAAGATATAAAGAATAAATTAGTTGTAAAAATTCCAATATAGAAACTTTTACCTCCTGTACTCTAGAGATATGCCATGGTAACATGTAATGTCAAATCTCCTCTCACAGATCTCTTCAGCAAAGCAAGAAAATTGGACTCTTACTTTTGGGTCTCCTCTGCCACCTGCAGAGATGGGAAAAGCCAAGGAAAAAAAAAAGTATTTGTGACTTTCACTTGTGGCATAATGAACTAAGTGTAAGAAATTATCACTTTCTGAAAGATGCACTTTTTTTTTTTCCATTTACTAAGCTGGATAATTTACAATTACTGATTCTATTTAATGGCTAGACACCACTGTCAATGCCAGTGTTTAAATAACAGCACAAACTTAAAGCTGATAAATAACAGCACCAAACTTAAAGTGGATTGCAAGAATTCGATTTTTAAATTTTTAGCAAAGTGGTGGAAATATATAAGGTGCACACACATACATTAAACATACAAACATGAAATCAAACCAACACAAGTCTATCTTGAGACCAGTCTAGAAGACTGGAAACTTGAAAGGTTTCTTTATAATAGTATAATAGGATTAATCCAGTTCTTGATACACATTCTTAAATGATATAAAAATAATGAATACCAAAGCAATAAATAAATAAATTAAGGTAGCTCTTTTCAATCAAAAGAAGGATTATTTTCTAGTAGCTTCCACTGGAAAATAATTCTAAAGTTAAAGTTTTTGTAAACAAGGAATGGAGTCAAAGCAAAGACAACAAACAGCACAGCACACTAAGAGCTCAGACATGAAGAGCTGGCCACACATCTAAAGAAAGGGAAGAGTTATTTCTTCAGTTAAGCAAATAAAGGTAATTTCCAACTTATATTTCTTGAATAGAATTATACTGTTCCCATAATAAAACCAATTATCTGTCTGGGAAACAAGAATCAGCCAAAATTTTCTGTGAGCCACAAAAGGACTGGAAGCCTAAACTGGTTGAATGTCAACTTTTTTCCTCTTAGTGGCTTGTGTGTCTACATGTCCTTGTTCTCTTCCAGTGCTGAAGCACAAAAACTCAAAATGAGTTCATTTCTGGCTCAGTGATTTTATTCTGCACTTGGGGGAAGATTGAGGCTCTCTGCTTTGTCTGACTGGGGGAGCTTACCCTCTATAAAGGAAAAGCTGATGTCAAATAATAACCAGTATAAAATTTCACAAAAGCAGCTGGGTCAAAGAAAAAAATTTTCATTTCATGTCAATTATTCTCATCTCCTTCAGCTAACTCTAAGATCTTATAAGACACTCCAGACTCAAATATTTGGCACAGCTGGACAAAGGAAGAATTACATTTGACCTACCAACATTTTCCAGACTCACTCCTGTCCTTACTTCTGAATCATTTTTCTGTTATATCATAGTATTCTCATCTAGTTTCCACAAAAACTACTGCACTAACTGCACCTGAAAGCTGGTCAGCAAGGAACTTATAAAGCCACAGAAAAGGAGACCAGAGAGCCAACATCTGATAGTTTTTACAAGGGCAGGTTGCTATGTTAGGCAAAAAAGAAAATAAGTCTCAGAGGAGTATTTGGCAAATATTAACCCTGGTGAATTGGACTACAGACAGGTACATTTCAGGATGCTGTTAGTTATTTTACTGGAAATTTGCATTTATAATCTGGATACTTCATTATACACAACAGCTCATACCTAACACAACTAAATAATTAGCAATGATATGACTAATAAGTAAAAATATAAATTTGAAGTGACTCCTGACATGAGCAAACAATGTAAAAGAAGTAGGTTTTCTAGGCTGGCATAGCAGAAACAGCAGCTCTGGCTTCCTCAGCACAGCCAGCAAATGCGCTCTGGAGCTTTTTGTTCTTAGCATGGGACAGGATCTGTCTGCATTCCCTCACACTGTAGTCCTCTGCAATTTCTCTTTTAACTAGCTGCCATTTCAGCTAAATTGTCTGATGCTGCACTTATCCTAATGAGGAGAACAGCAGCACTTTATGGCTTAGGCTAGTAGGGAAATGTGTTTGTTTGATCATAAGTATTTTCAAGGAAACTGGGAAGAAAATCATCCTCACCCTGAAATAAATAAAATATAGACTTCCTCTCACAGATGTCCAATTGACAAACTTCAAAGCAATTTAGATGTCTTTATCTTAAACTCTACTTTATCAGTAATCACTATGCTTGCTTTTTAAAAATTTCATCAGATCTCTTTTTTTTTTCCAGTTTAGCAAAGCCCAGCTGAACTTTACATTTCAGACATTGACTTGTCTGTCCTTTAAAACAGCTACTAAGGCATTACACAGAGTTGACATCAACCTGTCCAGTCTGTCATTTCTGAGTCTATCTTAGGTCCATACTGGTAAACACTATATTCATTTTTCCTGATCATCAGGTATTTTATTTGGACCTACTATAAACCACTTAAAGGCTGACAAAAACCTCTCAATTTTTTCCCCCCTCTGTACACCAGAGCACTCAAAATTGGGATTGCAAAGATGTCTGCTCAGTGAATTGAATCCTCTTCCTATGATAACCTGAAGGATTATTTGTAAAGCTTCATTTCATCCCCTTCTGATAGTGATAACTTGCTTCTTAAACTGGGTAAAATACCTAGCTTCATAAAAAATGCACTCATATTGATTTTCTGCCTCTCACTCATTCCACATTTTGTTTTCAAACTCATGATGTGGGCATATAATTTTTTCTTAGCCTACATTTAGAGTAAGAACACATCAGTAAAACAACAATGCTGTTTGTTCAGTAACTTCTTCTCTTTATTTCAATTTCTTCAAAGATGGAAAACTAAACAGTTTCTACTACACATCAACTGGATTTGGTCTTCTCCATCTTTTTGAATATTTTCTCAGGCATATAGTATTTAGAATTTTTATATGCAGGAAAATACACTTAGTCAATATGCTGGGATCAAAAATAAATATTAAGAATTTGAATTAAGATGTGCAACATGGGTATTGTCCCCATGACCTGCAGTTTTATCCCTTCTCTTAAATGGGGTCACTTCAGTCACTACTCCCCATCCACATTCACCTTACAACTTGACAGAATCTTAGTTTCAAAAGGTTATAACTTCAAGAGAAAAAGACTACTACTGAATACTTCAGTTCTACCAAATTTGTACTGTTTAGGTCAACTAAAAAACTGTCTTTATCTAGCACAGAAAAGTATTAATTCCAAGAAAGAGCGTGGATCATACAGACAGCCCTCAAACTAGCACAAATTCGTAATTATCAAAACCTTCCCCCTACCCAGACCTCCTCACAGTAATCTCCAGGCCCAGAAAAGACTTTCAAATGCAAATGCTCTCCAACAGGAAATCCAAAAAAGAAAAAAATAAATCTATCCATTTGCAGATACAACACCCGTCTAGATGTCAAGGAGAAAGACCTGTTACTGTTTTAAGGGGCTCCTTTCTGGTTTTCAAATAGCAGTCATTAAATGTTTGCACACTTTCAGGAAGAGGAAATACAGTGTAAATGTATGTTTATGAGTAACTACCTTCTTGTACAGAAAGCAACGGGAAGATTTATTTTTTCCTGTTTGTATTGGAAAATAAAGCAGTTTCCATTGGACACATTATAAAAAAAAGTTCAGCTTGAAGTGATTAGAGGGAAGCCATTGTTGCCATGTTGTTTGTATTTTGGAAGCACTGTGTAACTTCACAGAGTCCAAAACTAGACCCTGAGAAGACTGGTGGATAAACTGAGCAACAGGCATGTAGTAAATTATTGCCCTTACCAAAGCTCACATTAAAAATCAGAGCCTGTGGAGGCTGGTAAACCAGCTGAGGAAAATGCAGTTACACTCCCCTATAGACATAACCCTTGAGCAGCAGCCCCTGTGGTCATGGTGAGGAAAAAGCTTCCCCAGAATGCATTGTTGCTGTTGATTCCATGTATCCCATTGGCCCCTCCCCATGTTCCACCCCTGTGCCCTCCTCTCATTTGTTCTGCTGTTCTGCCCCGCCCCTTCCTGTCCCTATATAAACCCCTGCTCTCTCTGCCTGGGTGGCTCTTTGTTCCTGGACTCCTCTGAGGAAGAAGCTGAATAAAGCTTCAAAGTGAACGAAGATTCTGGAGACCTTCAGTCAATCAATTCCGAGATGCACCAGTTTCTTATTCACTCACTTCCTTTCCACGGACTTCAGGGAAATCTGTTTATCTGGTTTTGGCTCATTACTTTACATATAAACTTGAAGTGCTTCCACTTTCATGTCTTTGCTTTTTCTCTGATTCCGGGTTTCTAGAACTGAAGTTATGGATGCTTCCAACATTGTCTTTCAGGATGTTTTCTCATAACGAACACTTATCTGTATTGCTGGCTAGTGTTATCATACCCAAAGCTCCAGAGGCCAAAATTCTATTATAGTAAGAACTGCACACATTGTAAATTGTGTTTAGCACACTGCCAGTGGTGTTTTACCCACTGTAAAAGGCCAACAAAAAGGCTATTAATAAGTTAAAGGATTAACAGACATTTCCCATGTTAACAACAAATACATTCAAAAAACATGCATGTCTTACACATGGGGTGGTACATGCCAGCAACTGACTTCTCATCTCTATCATTTTCAGAGATACTGTTGACAGACTTACCACTAAGTCTTTTAAAATTTCCTTTGAAGAGGTAATAATCTGACTTGGGACTTCATTTCTGTTCACGTTCCACAGACAGGTTTCTCAGCTGGAGAGCAAACTTGAAACAAGTCATGGTCTTACCATGAGGTGTCATGATCTTTACACATTTGCTTGACACTGAGGTTTTTAGCCTGCCCCTAACACACTAATTTTATATTGACTGCAATTTTTTAAAACATAATGATATTCAGGGGCATAATTATTTAGAGGATGGGGTCCCTGGAATCCTCAACGTATTTCTCATCAATCTCCACAAGGTTTGGTTTGCTGTTCTGTAAATTATTGTATTTTATATAATATATATATATTCATTTCTTTTGTAGTGAAAAATCTCTCTCACTGGAGAAACTCTCCCTTAGTCAAATTCATTGTATGTTATTTCATTAAAGTTCTTTTCTTCATTTCCTGTATGTATTTGCACACATATTGGTCAGAAAGCTCATAGAGAAATGAACAATTGTCTATCTACAGGATATATACTTGACATATGATAAAATTGACTTATTTACCACAGCAGCAGCTGCTGAGACCACCACCTTCCACAGAGTGTCTGCTCCATGAGAAGGGAAGGTCAGGGTGCACCAGACCTCACACTGCTTGATGATTTCCAAAGAGTCAGAGAAATAATGACAGGAGAAGTTCTTTGAGGGGCTTTATTGTACAGGAGAGAATCATGGACAAAGAACCTGGAAAAAAGGAAGGTCTGGTATATAAATGGGTACCCATAGAACTGAGGGCCAATGGGCTGAGGGAGCAAGGGAGGAGCAGAGGTGGGACCAAGGTCTAACAACCAACTGGGATCCAGGGGAGGAGCAGCTAGGAACAGGGGCCAATAGGGAACCCAGGAGCAGGGAACATTCTAGAGCTGGGGAGGAGAACAGGCATGACATAACTGGGAAATTAGCATAGAGCTGCAGTGAACTGTGGGAGGATGTCTCCACAACATATAGAGGGATGCTTCCTGCCAGGGTCTCTGGCCCATGGCATCCTTCACTGACTCTTGGGATACAACAGGTTCCTATGAATTATCAGAGAGGAAATAGTCCAACGTATTGAGGGGGGCTGAAATGTGTAGTGATGCACTTAGCGAAGAAATAATGGTTTGGTGATTATTTTAACTGATATACTGTAGCATGCAAGTTTTTCAGAAATAAAAAAATCAATCTGTAATTTAACTGCATGAAATCTTGGTGTTTGAAGGTGCATTAAGAAGGGCACATTAGGTCCAAGACTAAACTTTGGACCAAACTATTTGTAAAAATTATTCTCTATTAATGAATGTGAAGTTCTAATGAAATTTCTAGGAGATTGCAAATTCTTTTTGTTTGTGGGAATCACCAGCATTTTCAAGCCAGCTGAAACTGGATATTACACAGGAAATTTGGATTGTAGCTGCCTGCTTAATTTGCTGTATATAAACCAGGCACTCACTGTCTTGGTATTTCCATGATAAATTCTCTACTATAGGCACTCTATCCAGTATATATGGGCTGCTTACCTGAGAATGTTCTAAGGCTTTATACCTAAGCCTCTCCTCAAAGCAACCTATTTCTTTTGGTCACTTTCAAGTTGTAGAAATATTTTTGTTGTAATTATCAGGATTATTCTTGAAATGTAGTGTGGATTTCAGCAGGCCTTTTTGCAGTTTCAAAAGGTGTCTGCACTTAAATAGTTTGTTATGTAGATGCATCAAAAGCTTGCATCTAACTGCTGTTGTTTCACAATCTGTAAGAAACTCAGCACAGCAAATATTGTCTCCAGTTGATTAATCTACCACTTACCATAACATTTTTTGTAATATCCTGCAGTAGAATTTACAGACACTGGTCTAGCTGCCTCATAATTTTAAGATTTTTTCTTTCAGATACCTGCCAGGAGAGATGTTAACCAGTAAAGTACACCCATTCTGAAAAACTATGATGCACTGTACAGTGGGAGTTCTGCCAAGAGTTCAATTCTTTTTTGTTTTAATTCAAAGAGTTCTTACCACTAGACATGCAGTATTGCACCCAAAGGAGTACAAACAGAAGCCAGATATAGGAAGAATATATAAGAAGCCAGATCAGATTTTTTTGATAAGCACTGAGTGTTTAGTTAGGTGCTTGGTTCTGTCCTGCTGTGCTGTGTAACCCTAGCTGCAGAGCTTGAGTAACTCCTGTGTAAAACAGAACAATACACCCCTGTCTCAGCACCTAGTGCATGCCTGCACACTTCAAAGAGGAAACTCTTCTGTTCAAAGTCCTCTCCTCACTGAATTCATCTTGAACTCACACTCCTATAGAAAGTATGTCAACAGCATTCACTAGGCATATTGCATTACACAGCACCAGAGTTTCAGCCCTCAGTCACTGATGCATGTATAGTTTAAATGAGCTTTTTTCAGGAGATCAGTAATATTGTCCTTGTGTCACAGGAGGAAAACCAAGATGAAGAAAGGAAATATCATCTCCTTTATTAGGTCATTCAATGTGTCTCTGGCAAAGTTGAGTAGAAGCTTGGGTAGCACTCACTACTCTAATGCAGTTAGTACTGATTGTGATCACATGAAGAACAGCCTTAAGCAAGCTCACCAAACCAAACCTCAGCACTTCCCCAACACACAGGTCTAGCAAGGGGCACTTTCATCACAGGATGGGTGATTAATAATGAAGACACTGAAATTACAAAAATAGGATTTGTAGTGATAAAGAAAGTCAATCTATATTTTAACATTCATGCATTCCACTTGAGAGATTTCTAAAAATAAATCATACAGTTGTCACTGCTTTCTTGACTCATGGGATGCCTAGATAGGAATATAGATAACTGAAGCTTGGATGGAGCCTTTAACTATGGGTGTCTGTTGTTTCTCAAAGCTCATGGTCAGTATTAACCAGGACAGGATATATCCTGCAGACAAAGTGCAGGAATGCCCTAGTGCATTAGGGTCCCTTCACAGCCAGAAGAGTCAAGCTCAAAATGCTTAAAATTAAAGGCTTTACAGTCAAAATATTTGTTTGTTTGTGGGTGGTCCTCTTACAGATGAGAATATTCATGATTTCCTAATTCCACCACTAAATGCTTTCCAGACCTTTGACTATAACTTTGTGTGGGAGTAAATTGAGGAGTTCCTTAAACAGCAATACCAAACTTCACAGCTCAGCAACCTGTGAACATTCTTTAATCTCAGTCCAATAGTCAAATCGTGGCCCAGATAAAGCACCATGGGTATATTTTGTATTCATTTAGGGTTTTACACCAGTGCTGGAACAAAGCCACTCACAGTACTCTATCATCAGCACATTTCTTCTCCCTTAGTCTCAATGTTCTCCTCTCCCAACTCTCTAAATTTCCAGACACAAAGGCAGAACTTTCATTAGGTGTCAAGGATGAGGCCCCAGAAATCTCCATCTGGTCCACTGTGAAAGTCAAAGTGATGCTCTGGTTGTAAATAGAAATGCTAAAAGAATTGATTCAGAACATAAAGTTGAGAAGGAAAGCAAAGAAAAAAGAAAAGGAAATAGGGGGGAAAGAAAAAAAAAATCAACCAAAGAAAAATGTCCCCCAAACCCTGCCCTAAATGCCAGGCCCCAAAGAAATTCAAAATTCTTTCACTTTTTTTTGCATTCAGCACATCTCTATACTGTTCTATTTTACTAACAGTTTCTTTTAATAGCATCATTTTGTCCAGCCTTATGAGAAAGGAAGCACATTCCTTTATAGGACAATGGAATGACAATGATTAATTCATACAAAACCAAAAGATCAGTTGGTAAAGACCATGTGGTGTTGCATTGCATAAATCCAAGATTGTGGTACATAAAAGAAAAAGCTTCATTTGTTGAGAATGTACTAACCTAGTCCTGTTTAATAGATCAGTAATTCTAAATTCTTAGCTAAACTGCAGTGCTACGTTTTTGTGTTTCAGGCTGGATAATCAATATTTCAGAGTATGTACGAGACATTATGTAATATTGCAATACAAACATCTTGAATATTAAGTAAGAAATACACATTTATTTTTAGATTTCATGTTTCTATTCCTTCATATGTTTTTCTACACTTTATTGAAATAGTATCAGACCTATATTCAAGCTTTTCTTACAAAAAATATATTCCTTTATGGGATCTATTCTTTCAATGGCAATGAACTTTCATGTGAGATATGAGGGACATGTGACCCTAATACAGATCAATAGGCACAGATAATTTCAATATGCTGAGACAGAGAGGGTGGTATAAATCTGTCCAACCCCTAATCAAGAACTGTCATTATATTCTGTAAAACAGTGACTTTGTGAAACAGAAATAGAAGTTCATTTTGTCACGTTCATTGTTCATATAACAATAAGCTAAAGCATGATATGTGAAAACAGAAAACATTCTCCAATCTATATAAATATAAAGGAATCTGACATCCCGTATGTTTTTTTGTATTGTCATTTTAGCCAGCATTAAAAATCAGTTCTCCCATAGAACCAATTTACACCTCTGTGTCCCCCCTACTACCAAAAACCAAAATCTGTGTAAAACCAACTCCATCAGTTTAGAGCACATTTACTTCTATGACCATGTAATTGTTGAAAAGAAATATTATTTTACCAATGGGTTTTTTCCAAGGCCCAAATTTTGAAGGGAATGCATGTGTCCTTGTTCTTGGCAATGGACTGGAAACCAAACAAGCCCTGACAAACAGCCCAGCCTCAGTTCAGATGGTAGCAGTGCCCTGCTCCAAATCCAGGCCCTAAATATGGAACTGTCTTACAAGAAACTGGGAAAAGTTCAACCTAATTTACAGCACCTGGGTTTAGTAAAGATTAAATTTCAGAAAGCCTGGATTGACCTGACTCAGGTCTCACAGTATCAGCTGTTAGGGTTTGTTAAAGTTGTGCCACAAAGCTGTTGCAAAATACTCATTAAATCTTCCCAAACACACTAATACAATTTGAATTCAAAAGCATTCACTTTCTCTAATGCATGAGGGGGAAAAAAACTTACTCTCTTTAAATAAGAAACCAAACTCTAAAAGGAAATCACAGTTTTCCTTCTGCATTTTCTGTGTAATCCTAGGCACAGCTATCAACATATTTCATTACAAAGGTGAAGAGGATAAAAATACAGAGGATGAAAACACTCTTGAAATGAAGAGTTTCCAAAATTTTTGCTTTAGAATTTTGCTCTTCTCATGCCTGTAGAAGGTGCAAATACAAGATATGTAAAAGAAAGAAGCTGTTCAGCATCCTCCCCCACAATATGAGAAAATGATGTTTCTTCTGAAAGCAGCATTTTAGCACAGTAGGATGTTCTTGTGTTGTGACAAGATAATGTGTGTTTAAAGCACTCCTATAATTTAGCTGTCACACAGACACAGCTACTCAAGTGCATGTGTGTCAAGGCAGAATTAGCTTTGATCTGAAAAATACATCAGATGGTTTCCATTCCTAATACTGAATCAATTCTGTTTGATAAGGAATTAATCTGGCCATTTTCCACACAGCCATTGTCAAAGTGTTTAATCTCTGGAACTGGTGCTGAGACTGCATGGAGCTGCTTGCACAGTAAAAATCTAATGTCAATACAAATAACAATCACTTTTCAATGGTTTTTATCTGGGTACTCCCACTTTGGAGCATCCTAGATATTTAATGGCCATCAGGACATCAATCTATCCAGCAAATCTTTCTGTGAAGAAAAGAAAAATAGAGTATTTAATCTTGAACAGATGCTAAACTTGGGAGCTGAGGAACACATTTTCTGTAGCTTTTGTAACTTCAGTATTACTGGGGACACAGATGTGAAAAAATTCTTTTCACAATTTTTTTCACAATTCTTTTCACAATTAGTTTGCTAACATTATGAAGAGTGACTTAAACTTGCTGTAGTTTAAACTGTTAAAACAGCACATCTAGTATTAGGGTTTTTTTCACTAAAATAATTCTTCCAAAACCAATTTAACTTCAGCCTCTGAGTTTTTCAGCACGTGCTTCTTCAGACAAATACAAAGCAAAAGTAATTCCAATTTCCAGGAATCAGAACATAATAAAGAAAAAAAAAAAAATGTGCACACTGTGAAAATCTTCATGTGTTTGAAGGAGCCAGTGTGCTTGGTTTGAGGGACAGAGATCCTCATTTACCTCCTGCACATGCTTCCCTGAATGCACAAAGTGTTTCCAAGAAATTCCAGTGCTCTTCCTACACTGAGAATGCTTGTCTCTCAGGTTTAAATTGCTTTATTTTTTTTATTAAATGGCTTTATTTATATATAAATTGAATTGCTGCTGCAATTTATCTGTAGCTTTTCCTTTGCTATGTGGGGAAGAAAAAAAAAAGCTAAACACCAGATCAGAAAAAAAAAAATCAACTTAAATAAGGCCTCACTCTCAAGCATTCCTTTCTGCCATATACATCATAATTTTCCAAAGTCTTAACCTCTGGGCATAGATAAGTCTTTAATTAAGAACTAGTGGCAGGGACTGCCTGCAGTCATTTAATGTAGCACAAAAAGTGGGACCCAGCACAACAAAAGAAAATTAAACCCATACTTGTTCTTAAGTAAGCACAAGTTTGGCTCTTCCAGTTTCTGACCAGCTACTAAAGATACTCTTATGGAGTGAAAACATCTATTTTGAGTCTTTATTGCCAGTATTCCACTTCTATAAATAAGTATTCCTTACTCACTTTCCTTAGTTAATTAAAACAAACAGAGAATATGTGCACATAGAGGGGATATTTCAGTATTCAGTGCTGCTCAGGCACTGGGGCAGGCAAGGGTGAAGTTGTGGTATTTTCTAAACCTTGCAGCTAATAGAGTAGGAGTGTAGAAAAGAATGAGGACTCAACCAAAACTAAAACATTTTACAGAAGACAGGGAAGAGGAGAACCATGTCCTCTCTCAATATCTCTGAATGTACACACATTTTTGTGGCTATTAGTTGTACTATTAAACAAATTACACCTCTGAGCATTGAAATTCCATATTCACACTGCCTTCTAAGAATTATTAGATGTGAAGAGTACAGAGATCAATTGGGCAGTTACACAAACATTATCTGTGTCATTTCAGCCAGACCAGGGAAGGCAGAGCAATATTTCACAGTCCAGCCCATAAGATTATTTTTCAAAGCCACTGCAAAAGGACAAGGAGTAACAGGTGTACATAGAACTGTGGCAGAAACAGTGCTTGCTCTTTTTTTCTTTTTTTTTTTTTTTTGCTCTGAACAGAATGAAAAAAGGAATTTTTAAAAAACTGTGTATGCAGTTTTGGGCCAGTTAAAAATGTAGCATTTGTCTCCAAAAGTTTTTTTTAATATAAAAGCTGTTTCTGTCTTGAAAAACAGAAAATGACAAAGTCATCAGAATCTGAGTAGGCAGAAAAACCTCAACAGATCTGTCCACATCAGACATTCAGAAACAGACTTGTTTACCTTTCTGTACAGAGATTTTAATGGCTTTCAGACACACAGAACTGTCCTGTAATAAAAGGGAATTAAAGTGCAATTAATTCCACATGAAATTAATATATGAGTTGCTCAATGGTACAATTTCTACCTCTAATAGACTGTGAGCTGGACAACTGAAACAGAAATTGTAACCACAGCACAACTGGTTCTATGCACAGACAGCAGTAGCCATTAGCTGCCTTTATTGGTTTGCACACCAAGAACTTGCACAACAAAGAAAGGGCTGCAAGAATTCAAAGAACACACTACAATGAATTTGGAAACAGGCATTCCCTAGTCCCTGATGGAAAGGAAACTGCAGGAGGTGGAAAAAAAAACAACTTACAGGACAAGAAAACCTGTTTTAACTTGGTGAGCATGCAAAACACTGAATAACCAGTGTTTGTTTGGTGAAGGTTTGAAGTGACCAGCCACAAAAGGAATGAGTCATTATTTTGCTCCAGAATGCAAAGTTTGCTCCTTTATTTCTGTTATTTTAAGTAAAATAACACAAACACACAAACACACACAAACACAAATGGCTCTTTTAGAGTCAGGAGTGAATAAAGGATTGTGTTGAAATTCCCAAATGTTTCATAAGATGTGAAGGGCAGAGAAATGACAGAGTGTTTCCCTCCAGCATCCTTAAATAACACATCTGGACTACACAGAATAGCTCTGCAGGACAAGAGAAAGGCACAAAATTCTGGCTCCATTTGGGACCTTTCAAAAACTACAACTTGCTCTGTGTCACTGGGAAAGGACACACTGTTAGTCATCACTTGATTTATTTATTGTTCTCATAAAACAGATTTAGGATTTGATGGAAAGAAAAATCACCAAATCACAAGAAGCAACATGGTCTATAAATTTGCTTTACTTATGCTGTTTTTATAAATATAACACAAAAACACCATTTCAATAGAAACTTTTGAGCTTGCCACTCATCTTCACCTTGAGAACTAAATTTTTGTGGGCCCTAAGTGCACATTAATTCACTGTTTTTGGGAAAGGGTAGACCTTTGTCAAATTAGTAAAACTGTGAATCAACTACATTAAAGTATATTTCTATTCCTAAAATTTGCATGGGCAACAATACAGACAGCATGATATTGTCATGGTACATCAAATTACATGGTAATGAATGACAAGACAGCCATTGCTTCCCAAAAATTATACCTGGAAATGCAGCAAAAAAATTCTCAGTAATCTTCCAACACATTACCAAGGAATCAGGCAGTTTGAAGGCATTCTTCATTAAACACAATTAATGGCAAATTCTGTGATACTCAAAAAGCAACATAAGACAGCAAAACACAACTGCTAGGAAAGAAACTTCTCTTCAATATCCAGTGTTTTGTTAGAGATACCTGCAGCACCACTCACCTTAAAAATCATAATCAGCCTTAATTCATAACATCATTATAGAATTTTTATCTAAAAATAAAAGCTTGAGGTTCTCTTCTGAGACCTACCTTAATAAAATTGCCTCTGTATTTTTTTTCATCCTCTATATATGCAATTTACAAACATTATACTGTACACATGGCTTTTGTATTAACAATTTTATTAACAATTTTTGTTAGATTTTAGTATTAGCATAGAGTAAAAAATTGAAGCAGCAAATTTCACCAAAAAAAAAGTTATTAGAGTGAAATGCACACTTTGTATGTGTGCATCTAGAGGACTCAGAGCTCTTTAATGCCTTGTCTTTTTATTTCAGTGCTATCAATAAGTTCTTTGCAGCTTTGTGACTTTGTTCCTAGCTGGTGACTGTTAATTTTTACAAAAACAGTAAGATATGATAAAGTGCATCACAGTGACAGTGAGATGTAAGAAATAAGCATCTCTCCAGTTCAAATTTATGATGAAATCAGTGAAGTAAAAATTTTCAGCATTGTAAATTTGAAATTTGAAATTCCAAAATCCCAGAATGGTCAGGTTGGAAGGGACCATCTGGTCCAACAACCCTGCTCAAGCAAAGAACTCCTTCCCTGGAGCACCTGGACCTCAGGAGATCCCTGTTTTATTGTTGTCTGTGCTGTGAGCCAGCTAACAGCATGGAATTGTGCCTCTGCTCCTCAGCTGGATTTGATCTGATTCTCATGAGCTCTGTCTTCTGTCATTTTGAAAAGTGTTTCAAGTCAATGGGGACTCAGAGTTGTGCATTGAAAACCTGGAGTTTTTTTTTTGCACAGGGAAGGAGCTCCATTCTCATCAGCACAGTTTCAGCCAGGCTCCCACCCTCCCCAAACCAAAAAACCTAGTTTCCTATCTTTTGACTACCCCTAAAGGGCTGTGGCTGTGATTCAGTTATCCAAATCACAAAGGGCCAAGGAATCTTCAGTGCTTTTCCCTCTGCCTTTTCAGAGGCTCCCAAAATGCTCAAGCTGATGCCACATGTTGAAACCTCACATCTTGAAAAGCTCTGCTTTGTCTCTGTAATCTAGGAGAGTCAATTTCTTCATTTCTTCCTTCCTACAATTTATGTTCCCTCCATACTTGTCACAATGATTTTCCATGATGTGGACATCAATAGATTAATTTAATTGTCATGTCTTTTCCATGGTGTGATCAGTAAAATTTTGCAACCCTGCCCTTTGTAAATAGTGCCAATTCCAGAACACTTGCATTTCCTATTTGACAAAATTGTCCAATTCTAGGAAGAGCTAGGAGCATATACCACTAAAAAAAGGGGGAGCTTTAGAAAATACTTCAATAACTAAACTAAATAATATCTGGGCTTGTTCTCTCCTCCCCATGGCCACTGAAAAAGCCTTCCTGCTTTTATACTATTAAACTTTCTTTTTCTAAAACCATGGATTGCTTCCAGCTTCCCTTACCTGTGGACACCTACTTTGTGTCCAAGAAACTATCAGGGAAAGCTCTGTCTGGCCAGGCCCAGTGGCAGAGGCCAGGAATACTTTAGCAGGAAATAGCTCAGGCAGTTGAGGCAATTGAAATTCCAGTTTTGGGAAACGTTCCCTGTTGCTGTTGGACAGGATTTACATCTTGGCACTGCCTGTAAACCCTAAACCCCCAATTTGTGCACTTTCCACTAAATTTTTGAGGCCCAGATAAGAGCTTTTATAAAACTGACACATGAAATACCTCTTCTTCCATTTACATTGCAATAAACTAATATACAGGAAAAATATTATTATCTTCTTTTAAATTGGCTTTTTGATCTAGAACTCATGACATTTCTGAAATAGCTTCAGGTGTGCTGTTTGCAGCCTTACATTATTCTTGATTACATAGCAGAGCAGTTTGTTCCAGCTCATTCTTCAAGTTACAGTTCTTCAAAAGGACCCAAAAAATTGAATTTCATGGTGGAACCGTGGGGGACTGAATGACAACCAGATCCTTCAGTATAGTAGCAGTGTGAGTTTCTTTCACTAAAGCTATAAAGATAAATATACACAGATATATAACAGATATAAATGCATCATGCAAAGCAATATCTTAGCACCAATAAGAACTTTTTTAACACATTGAGCAGGCATGCACCTGGTTGGGATCTCCCTTATGCCAGCATATAACACAAATTTCATTTATAAAACCCCTAATAAAAAGCCAGGAGGTTGCTCCTCTGAGTCTGCTGTTCTGCCTTGTATCTTTTCCTTGGTCCTCTCACTGTAATCCAAATAAAGAGCCATGATTTCATACCTGCCTGCCCCTGGTGGGTTGCCACCTGTTTTGCAGCTGGTGGGTCTCTTTCCTTACATGAAACACTTTTCAAACCAGCCCTTCCTTCTGGCACCACGAGGGGAATTTTAGTCCCACTAAAACTCAGCGTCCAATTGCCTTCACATAATGACAGCCACAACCCCAGGCCCTCCTGGAATTGCTCCAAAAGGACAAAACCCTGCAGCAGTTTGAAAAGCTGCTTTATTCATCCAAGGCTGAAGGGTCTGCCTGCTCCTTCCGGACACTCCATATTGTGACATTTTGCTCAGTCTGACAGATGCTCCCAGCAGCTCTTCTTAAAGCTCTGACCCTTATTCTTGTTTACTGCTTTTGCATCATGTGAAAAGACATATTAACTGTCCCTCCAGTAACTGAGAATTACTGAAATGGATTTATTCTTTACCTAAGTACTTTTTTTTCCATATGTATAAATTTCCAATGGAACATGCCCTCCTATTTCTCCTGATTGTTGTATGATTTCACTTTTTTTTTTTTTATTGCAGTCCTCTAACAGCAAATGGATTTTTATTGAAGAACCTGAGAAGGAAGCAAGTGTCTTTTCAGGGCAAATGAATAAGGGCATTTCAGGGAAGATTTTACAGGAGAAATTGTCATTACCATGATTTAACCTTCATTGAAAACTAACTGGTATGCCAGAGTGACAAGGTCAGGTATCATGACATAGACTGACATGCTAAATTTCACTGTATTAAGAGAATCTATATAATTCAGAGTTGCTGTTCAGCCAAGTATGGAGCTCATTTAAACACGGTTTTATACCTGATTTCTAAAGTTTGCTGTTAAGATTCTCTCCTTCAAAA
Organism: Oenanthe melanoleuca; assembly: GCF_029582105.1. Classification (NCBI taxonomy): domain Eukaryota; kingdom Metazoa; phylum Chordata; class Aves; order Passeriformes; family Muscicapidae; genus Oenanthe; species Oenanthe melanoleuca. The sequence continues at coordinate 3,649,362 of NC_079339.1, forward strand.
CAAAACACATTAACACCTTTAGGATTTCAACAAGGACATTTTTAATTAAGGTGGCAAATCTTGTTCCTTGCACAGACTATATGATGGTGTGCAACCTGGACTCGTTAAAAGTGCTTTGTAGCAATTATCATATTTTGTACTTGTTAGAACTAAGGTATTTAAACAGGTATCTTCAGTTTTGGCACGTTGATAAAGGGAATTTGCTCACACAATCTGCTTAGCTGATCATTTCCTCTCCCCTGCATGTGCAGCAGCCACCTAGCACTCACTCCAGCTGCACTGGCTGTATGGGACAAGAAACAGTGAATGAAGAGTGAAAAGAAGAGCTCAATCCTCATTGAGGGAGCAGAGCAAGCAGCAAAACCCAGCACCAGGGCTTTTCCTAAAAACATGGATGTTTCCTATAAATTTACAGGAATTTATAAATTCACCCCTTTCCCCTCTGGAGCTCTCAGTTTATTTCTCTGGCTGTGCTGTTTCTAAAATCATTGTTTGAAAAGTTGCCTTGTGTCAGAGGAGCAGATCACTGACCCACAAAACCCTTCTGGAGCCGCCAACCTGCCTCTGTGTGCACTTAGGGATTCTCCAAACTTCTCTGGGCTCAGGAGATCTTAACAAAGTCTTTTGTATTGCACCAACTGCAGAAGCTTCCAGTGGATTTTTATGCTAATGATTCTCTTTAATCTCCATATAATTCAGGCCAACTAAAAATGGATCTTTTACAAACAATGAATCATCATGACTGTAAGTGGATGCAGTTCTGCCACAATAGAGTTGAAATCTCTGTTCCAGAGCACCACTCTTCACTCTCTTCACGTAACAAGCACCCAACAAGCCACTGACAAAAATCAATACAGCTGATTTTTCTTCTCTCCTCTTACTTTAGGTGTCAGTACCATGACCAGAGACAAATATAGAAGCAATTCCAAGTACCATACTAATTATAACTCCAGAAAATAAATAGAACTTAAACATTTCTTTTAATTTAAGAAAATTAGTTCCAAGCATGTCAAATCTCACAGCAGCAGCGATAGCCATGGTAATTTCTTTTTTTGAAAGAAAAGTAAAAAGTACCTACCCCAAAGCAGGTTGCAGACCTACTTTTGCTGCTGTTTAACCCTCCTGGAGTGTGTGAGAACTCAGATTTTGTGTGAGCTGAACAGATTCTGTATGATTAATTAGCATCCATGGTACCTTGCAGGTCAGATCTGCCTCACCAGTTTTTGCACAGTGGTATTCCACAAGCAAAGGTATCTCCCAGGATCTCACTAAATGGAAATGTATCTCAGAGGTCAAGCAGGTCTGTGCAGGAAGGGGTTAGTTTTCTATCCCATTTCACTCAAAATGCTATCACTAAAGGTAGCAGAAACAGGCATGTTGAAATCCTAAATAGTAATTCAAATGGAAATTTTTAAATTTAATAAATAAATAAAAAAATAAATAAATAAAACCAAGACAATGTAATTGGTTGCTTTACACAATTCTTGTAGATTCTTTGTGTTTTGCCAACACCCTTATGGAATTCCCTTAAGACAAGCACACAAGACAAATGACTGAATGCATTTTTCTCAGAAAGAAGGTGGAATAAATGTACAACTGGGGAGCAAAGAACAACTCTTAATATCAGAGGTGAAAGGCTAAGGGAGATCCAGGTGTTGGCTGATGAAAAGTAAGCATGAGATAAGCTGAAATATTGTTTCCTGGACTTTTAAAAGCTTTCATGCATTAACTTCTCTGACATTTGCTTTTGGATCTTATTATATTTTATTTTGTTCTTTTTCAGTGGAAGTTAACAGTGTGATCCCTGGGTTAACCTATGGACCTCACTCACAGTGAGACACATCTCTCAATTTACCCAAATTTCAACCTGTGGAACTTCATGACTGGATGGTCTTAAGGCTGCTTCTAACACAAACCTTTCTGTGATTTCTGGGCAGCAGAAAAAACTTCTAGGTTGAAGAAGTCCATTCTCTGCTCAGCCATTTATCCCAGTCCAGAGGTGACTGGACAGAGAGGTCAGTGAGAGGCATTAAGATCCAGCTATTAAAATTGTCTCTGCCCAAATTGAGGTGCAAACAAAGCTAGCATGCTGAAGGCAACACTACAGATTTTTATTTAACAGTAAATGTGGGGCAGAGAGAGAGAGAGCAAAAAAAAGAGGGGGGAAGAGAAAGAAAATTATAGAGAGATAGTTGGTGGATCCTGACAGCATCCTTCAGATTCCAGTGTCCTCAGGTCACAGGGATCCACCTGGGGTCAGAGGAGCCCAAAACACAGAGAACCCTGGTTTATATTCACACAGGTTCAGGAGGAACACAGCCACCTCCCCTGGAGGGGCTAATTGTGCCCTTGATGCTTCAGTACATTGGGTCAGGGGACACTTTGGGACTCTGATGGAATACAGCAGCAGCTGCCTCTTACATCACCTTACACAAGAGGTAAAATAATCCAACTTCAACACTAAATATTTCAAACCCTTCACCTGCCTTTCCCCTGTACAGCTATTTTGCCTTTCATCTTTAGTTTCTTCCTCTTTCCACTTCTTCTGGCTTATAATAGTCACCTTCTTGCTACCAAACACTGCTCTCTCTCCAAGCTAATAATTATCAAACTGCTACATTCATAGAAGAATTAGCATTAAAGTTTGGCTCCAATTTTTCAAGTTACCCCAGAAGTTACTGAAGAGAGAAGTACAATTACATAACACACCCTAAAGGCCTGAAGTAATCAGGCCTGGAGAAGACCCAGTAAAGGATTTTATTGGACCTTATTAATCCCTGGCACAACCCATCTAGGAAGGCTGTTCCTACATGAACAGCACACATATGTACATGCATATTCAGATCAAGCTGCAGCTGCAGGCAAAAAGGGCAATTCTGCATTTCTGAAGGGCCCTTAGTGAGTGCAAAGACACCAGTAACTGAAAGAAGCATTCTGTGAAATGTGAGAGAATTTAAGGGCCATCTCGTGCTTAGATGCACCTCCCTACTTCAAATTTAGTTTGCAATTTCTGAGGACCAAGAAACCCTCAGAAGGGTAGATATTCTGATCATTTCTTGTTTGTAAGAAATAGGAATAACCATTTACAGAGTGTGGACATAGGAATTACCCTTCAGATTCCCTTTGCTCAAAGTAGGATATTTTTTAGATTTTCAGATCTCCTTGCCCAAATGAGTCAGAATGAGCCTGTGCCAGGCAGGTTAAGTCACTTCACATGTGTTGCACCTCAAGCACATCAGCAGAGCTGGCTTAGAAAATTCTGGTGAACTGCCATGTGACTTTACCTCAAGTTCCCCAATTTCTACATACTGTTATTCCTTTGAATTTTCTTTCTTGGCATTAAATACATTATTCCCTTACATTACTTAAACCTGCTTACAAACTTAAACCTATGCCAGGGAAGTCTTTCCTTACAGTTTGCCAAACAACCTTCCACCTTTGCACACTTACTATATTCACACCATGATGTCCACTTTAATTGTCCACAGATCATGGTTGCAAAGATGAGTGGTTTGAATTTACTGATTACTTTCTGGAAAAATGAACACTACCCTCACCATAGCCCTTTAGTAAATTATGTTCTATGGTTTTTTTTCAGTAGCATGCATATTCTAGGAAAATACTGGAACACAAAAGATGGCTATTTCTTTCTCACCTTGCATTCTACTTTTCTTTCATAGTGTTTCTACAGTGCTGTAGAAAACAAGGTGCATTTTCCAGATTAAAAACTGTTTTTGAATTGTGTCCTATCCCAAGAGAGAAAGTATGTGTGGGGAAATTCTACAGCACCTTTGTCCAGATTAGATTATTTGTAATGGTGACATCTGTGTATAAACTACCTTAGGAAATATTAAAAATTGATCCACTTTGATAAATTACTATTCATGCTTTCATCTACATTTAATTAAAGAAAAATCTCACACATTTTTTGCTTGATAGGCAAGTAATAACATCCTGACTTTGTCATCTTCATTTTTCAGTTCCTGTAACCACTCCATTCTAAATGAATGAAATGCAAAAGAAAAAGGATTATCCTGCCCTGTAGTGGTTTTTCATCTCTGCTTTGCCTTATTGTTTCCATTGCTCCATACACTGGATAGATTTCCTTAAACAGAAGGAGCAGCAGGTTCCTCTCCCTCCCTCTACAGAGGGACAGAGCAATAACTGTGATGAAGAAAGGACTTCCTCATGCTGCCATCATCATCGTCACACAGGTCATTTGTAACTTCCTTGGAATCAGCTGAAGTGCCTGTGGAAGTTTCTTTGCATTTTCCAACAAATGGTGCTTAAAACTTTGGAAATTATTCACCAATAACCGTTTCAATTTATACATTTCTCAGGAAAAAAAAAAAAAAAAAAAAAAAAAAAAAAAAAAAAAAAAAAAAAGCAAACTGAAAACAGGTCTTCCCATAGGAATTTTTGCTAGGCATTGTCATTGGTTCCATGTAGAAAACCAGGGTGCCAAAACAAATCCCACCAAATCTGCCCTTAAGGCACTTCCAGTAGGAAGGCTGTGAATCTGTCAGCAGTGAAGAACAAACTCTAACAAAGGTTTCCTAGAGCTGACCAGCAAAGAGGGATGTAAGAACTCTGTGACAGCACAAGTTGTCTCCACCAGCACATATCAAAACAAATTAAAAACATATTAAAACATATTAAAGATGCCTGAACCATCAGTGGTTTGCATCCATACAGATAACATCCATGTGAAGTTATCAAGTTTTACTTTTTCCCTCAGAAGCATATTCCTAATTTTTTGTTATAAGAATATCTAATTATATGTTAAAAGAATGTTGTAAGAATAGCATTTCAAAGCAAACAGATAGCAATATTTAAAATTGCAGGCTTCAGAAATCAGCATTACAAAACCAGCTCACATGATGTGAATGGAGTTCTTAAGCACCTGATCAAAATTTCATAACTTGGTTCTCCTTTGGAGGTGTTCTTCCTACCTGCACAAATTAATATTGACAGTTTCATTAAAAATCAGAATATTTTTTATCAAAGCATACAGAGCTTAGCAATCCAGGCTGTGAATATATTCTTTGAGAAGATGGTCAAAAAGCCACTTTCTTCCTTCTTTTCCCCACAAAATAATACATCCAGCTTGTCCATTATGAGTTTATTTTAAAAAGTACTGGTGTGGGGAACAGTTACTAGTATTATTTTATATCAGGATACTACTGGTGGCTGTTTCAGATGGCCCTGTTACAAGTTCTGTACATCAGTGCATCTTTATCTGGTTGGCCTGCTAGAACAATGCTATTTTGGGGGGGAAGGTGGAGGGAGGAAGAAATCTATTTTTCAAGTAACAGATGGATAAACAGATGGGTGGAAAAGTCCAGTGAATAGTGTGTTGGCTGCCTGTCATTGCCTGTAGGACAGCCAATAAATATCATATGGATTAAACCTGTACACTCACATGTCCCTGTTTAATGAGTTCTTTCAGAGTGCTAGATGTTTTCTTGCCAATAGCCATATAAATGAAATGCCACTTTGGATAAGGTAAGTTTTTGCAGGGAGACCAAACACCCAAGCACAGTTTGTTCTAGGATTAATAACCAAAAGCAAACAGGGAAGGAAGGAAGGAAGACACGTGTGTGCATTTTCACTGGCTGGGAGGTGGTTCTTTGCCACATCTGGAATGGATTCCTGCAAGCAACTTCCAGTGTGTTTGCACTTGGGATAATGTTTTCATACTCCTTGCATCTCTTCCTGTGAGAATTTTTTTTTTTTTTTTCCTCCAAGTGCTTAATTCAGTAGCCACTGATGGAGATGCCACCCCAGACCAACAGCAGAACATAAATTCCATGTTCTTTTGAGAAATCCTCTCTATTTTTGGCTAACATAAAATTAACTCAAATAAAAGCTGACATGACATAAAATTCCATATTTACTGGCACTTAGGCTATCTTGCATTACTGATAATGACAATTTGCCTTTTTGCCAAACCCACCATGGCTGTGAAGAGTGGATGGCTCCTACTCACTTTACAACATTCTTCATGGAGTAATTCCTTTACTTTTCTTCCAGCCTACTGTCTAATATTCACTGAGTAATTTCTAGGACTTCTGAGACAGAGTGGATAATTTTTTCCTTACTCAACAAATCATCACTAATTTTACAAAGAGAGGTAAAACTCTTCCAGGCTCAGTTCCACAGGCTTCAAAATGAGACAAAGAGAAAAAAGCTGCATTGAAAAATCTGGAGTTCAGTTCTCCAGAGCAATGCTCCAGTGCTCCACCACATGGGAGTCTTATTCCTGATTTTTTGAGAAAATACAAAAGCAAATATTCAAGTATAGTAATGACTTATGAATTTAAGCGTAATAATTTTTCACAGGTAGTAGAAATCAATTTAATTTGTGATCTCCAAAAAATTATTTGAAAAAAGTATTCCTGAAGAGAAAGTGCAGGACTTGTTGGTGTCATAAAACATAAAATATTTAGTTTTGCCTAGATGGAAAAAAACAGAAAAATAAAATAAAAAATATTTTAGTTATGAAAATATAATTTATAAACTCACTACCAATAGGTGGGGTGAATTCCATGAGAAATTTCTAAAAATGTTTAGGCAGTTACAAAATGCTGACAACAATATTTTGCACTGCTATCAGACATGAAACTCTGGGTGTACCCAACAGGATGTTGTTTGACATCAGGGAAATTACTATTATTGGACAAGGGAATAAAAAATTAGTGCAAAAATCCTGAATTGGTGAGAATAAAGGTTGGGCCTGAGGTAGACATGGTGAAGATTATCTCTGAAATCCAGTACTCCATTTTGCCATAGGACAGGATCAGCATGAAGCCTTCTTTGCCTCTTCTTTGCTCCATTGTACCCAGAATCAGGTAAATTCAGGTTTTTGAATCCAGCTCTCACTTTCCTGCCTCTTTGGGCTTGAGGCATTGCTTGGGCTCAGTCTTGCCTAGGGCTGCAGAGCTCCCCAGCAGCTGCTTCAATTTCCTTCTGCACTCCAGCAGCCTTTTGAGTGACTGCACACCTCTAGATGTGACTGAAGGGGAGAATTAAAAGCAGAATATTCTCTTTTAGTGTAATGTGACAAGTAACCATGCATCTTGCTGTACACTTAGTCATCCCTCCATGTGTGAATAAGCCCTCCTGTGAAAGAGCTGCTCCACTCTGGGCACATTATTATGATTGACAGAATCTGTCAGAAACCACAGGGAGGTTTTTGGCCTCTTTCCCTTAACTTACATGTAGCAGAAAACGAGGTTTTTTTAAGTAGTGGGAAAAGTTAATAAAGCCACTAGAAAGCTGACATAAAGAAACACGAGTTTCAAATTTTGCCAAGCAAATCTTCGCCCAACTCTTTTTTCTCTTTTTTCCTTACACCCCTGAAATAACTAAATAATCCATAGGAGCCCAGATTAAAATTAAATGAGGTGTACATGTGTTTCTGAACTAATTTTTTCTCCTTAGCTGGTTCGTCCCTGGAGTCTTAGAAACACCTATGTCCCAGTTGCTTAAGGCAATTCAAAGTCCCCAAAGTCTGACAGCATCCAAGATTTCAAAATACAATCATGGAGCATGAATTTATTCTACTTAATGAGAGCAACATGAAGCAATCAAGTGTTCTCAGCCTGCTGGATACATCCAGATTTAATCTACTTCTGTTTTAGGATTTTTGTATGGGTTATTCCAAGGCATGAAGTTACAACATTAATGTTGGGTTTGCTCCTTTTGAGTCTTTTACTGCATAAAATAAAGAGCCTGATCAGTATTCTGTAAAAAACCCTTTGCTAAAAGGTTTGACATTTAAAGTGAAAGTAGCCCCCAACATTGCTGGTTTTATTTCCTCCTTTTCTTTTTTTTTTTTCTTTTTTCCTCTCCTTATGTTAAAGCCATTGCAAATTTGTAGGATGAGAAGAACCTGCAGGAAAATAGTTTGTAACCTATGAGCAATGTAGGCTATGTAGGCTGATACAAATTCCATGTATGTTATTTAAAAGTCTTAGTGATTCACATTAGATTACTTTCTAAATTTATTTGTTGGTAGAAAAAAAGCTAAAATAACTCCAGAAAGCAGCCTGCCATTCAACCACCTAAAAATGAAGATAAGAGGAAGTGTGGATTATCAAGGTATTTAATTCTTAGTTTTTACTAAACTTTTCCAAATAAAATTTTAAAAAATCCAGCTCTTCTTTTATTTCAATTCAGGTTATTTTTTTTCTAATTAGAAATGCTGAAAAATAATGAATGGAATGCTTAATATTTAGTGTTCCTGAACTCAACCAAATCAACTAATGAGGAAGACATCCCACCTAATTCTAAAACTTACTTTTGGTTTACAAGAGGTTCAACAGAAGTTTTGAACTGTGGCTTCTTTAAATCTGAACCCCTAAACATTTACAGATGAAGTTCTCAATGCATTAATAACAAAGCTGTTTAAACAAAAGAATTTTAAGAATTGAACATAATATCACAAGTGCAGCTTGAGTTTCTCATGCTGCTCAAGGAAAATATAGGAGAAAAGAATTATAGCAAAGATTATGGACCTGCAGGGTGTGTGAGAGAAGAGATTGTTTCCATAAAATCACATTTACAGGGGTGTCAGCCCTTGCACCAATGACATTGTGTGTCCTTAGCCACCACAAACTGCTCTATATAATGTGGTGTTTCTTTAAACAAAGGGATTTTACTTCTGTTCTGCACCAAGAAAGTAATGCTGCTGTATTCTTTAATTTTCAGCTGCATTAGTTCCATTATTTTCTCCACATCCTTGTTCATTCATGACTCTTTCAAACACTACAGCAGAAACACAGACATTGACTCATATTGCTTTTAATTAAAAATTAATCTAGACAGGAAACCTAACATAGACTCCTTGGCTTCCTGGGAAGAAAATGGGTGTGGTGGTTACATCTATTGTCAAAAAAATAAACCAAAAAAAGCCAGCAGAACAGAGCTGGGTGATTGTACCAACAATTTCCATTTCCAGATACTCATGTATCAAACATAAATACCAGAGGTCAGCATAATCTGGAGACCTAAAATGAGAAATGGTGTTATTTTATTTCTTTCCCCTGTAGTACAGAATTACTCTTCATGTGATAGTTGTCCTTCCTTCTTCATCAAGTGTGATTAGGAAAACCACCAATGCATCCTTGGAAAAACCTGGCCAGTGACATAAAGTTTTCCATAAAATTCACCCTTACATCTATCTGTTCTATTTTTTTCCCTTCAAACCACCCCAGATTTTCTTCCATCTTTCTCTTTGCACATTCCAATTATTTATATCCGAGCACAATTCTTTGCCATGGTAATTTGTGAGCCAATCTCTCAGCTGTCACATGGGTACAGATGCAAGACAGTATTGCAATAAATGGATTGACAAGTGCAAGTCCATTGCTGTTGTTCATATTTAAGGACTTACAAGCTACTAATATAGGAATTTTCCTTCATTAGCCTGGCTTCTTCCTCTTGAAGCAAGAGATCTTATTTTCTCAAACACCCCAAGGATGGCCATGCTAATTAATTAAAACAAAAGATTTCTTTATGGTGTGTGCATAACACATCTGTATGCATACCAAGATACACATACAATTACTTTGGTTAAAACAGCACAAACACACAAACTTTGTGCCCAGGTGAACAAAATTGTAGAATTCATCCAGAATCCTCCTCTCCTGTGAGACCTTTGATGTCAACAAATTCACAAGCTTCAGAACATACTTGCCATTGCAGCACTCTTTATATTTTTATTTTATATTTTACCTCTGTAAAATGAAAATCTGATATAAAATTCCTGCAGAGCTTCTCTAAAATTTAAAGACAAATTAAATAGAGGTGGAGGAATGGCCAAAACCTCCTCCACTTATTTTTCCTGTATCTTCATTTTGGGGTAAGAAAGAAGAGCAGAATTTTCTTTGCTTCTAACTTAAATCTGAAAAAACCCTATATTTGTTTCAGATACATAAGCAACTCTATTTCCTTCAGCAGTCTGACTGAAAGTATTCTGTATTTTCCAATGGTCATTATTATGAAGAGGTGTATGAAGGTAGTTTCCAACAAGCTGTTCATAATTCCAGTAACATGAGGAGAAGAGAGAAATGGGATTTATGTAGGGAGAAGGGAGAATTTGCTCTGTGTAAAACAAAGTGTTTATCCCCCCAGTTTACATCTAAAGACTTCAGCATCAATAAAGACCTTAAGAGTGGAAATTAGCATAATTTCCAACAAGTTGCTTGAGTTTGCACCTCATTGCTTGAGTGATATTTTACTCAACAGAAGGTATTTCATGCACACATAAAGCAGAGTTTTATTAGAAATGTGGTGAATGCTTTATTTTATAGACAAAGTAACAGGCTAATAAAGATGGAATTAGAGCCATGTTGCATTTTGAAACCATGACAATTCTGCAGCAGAAACTCAGTTGTAACTAAATTAATAACAGCTTTGTTGTCAGTCAGTTCTCTCTGTGCATGCCATTTGTAAACTGCTATATAAATGTATATATTTATATATATATATTTATACTACATATTTATGCTTTTTACCCTTTTTCCTCACCAGAAATTAAGATTTAAAAATCTTAAAAGGTTAAGGAGATAAAGTGCAGCAGAATTTCCTCATCTCCCTGAGGGAATTCCAGAATTCTCTGTTTGCTGTTTCAGATAACTCCAGCCCTGTGGAATAACCAGAACCACTTTTAGCAATGCCTTCCTTCAGATTTTTTTCCTCAGTCTTCCCTGGGAGAAGAGGAAGAGACCCATTACACTGCACTGGAAATACCTGCAGCAGATGGATTGTTATTAATGGGAGGACCAGAATTTGTTTATACAGGGAGAGGTACCACAACCCTACTTTTAAATACAAATTTAATTCATTTACAAAAGAATACCTGACAGGTTAAAGAAAGTAGACTGCCTAAACAGGTGATAACACTGTTTGTTTTAAGACCTTGAAAAGTTTAAATAAAGAAAGTAGGATATAATTACTGAAACTCTGCCAAGATTATAAAAGAAAACAATAATAAATTTCTGCAAGAACATATTAAGCCCACACATGAACTATTCTTCAAGGAAAGGAATCTTTCCCAAAACAGCCACTTAGGTTAAATGGGAGGAAATTGTGAAACTAAATCACAAAGCTGTAGGCCTCATGTTCATATTAAAAAGAAAAATAATAGGAACCAATCACCCACTCTTTGCCTTCTGTGATTGCTACTGCTTATTTATTTTTTTTTAAACTGAGCAGGCAAAATTAAATTTTTCTCCTAATGAGTCTGTGTTGACTCCTGTGAAACAATAGCAAGGACTTCTCCACAACAGCCCACCACAGTTATTTAATTTATTCCATAGGCTTAAACATCCTGAATGAACACTTGAGTGACCAATGAAAACACTTACTCTGAAAATAATTTTTAACAGTTTAAGCTTTTGTGCTTTTTTACTTATCAGATGAGTGAATCTTGTTAAAAAACATATTTTCCTTTTCCAATTTTCTCTTCACAAGATGCATTGTTGTGATTGAGGGAATTACTGGACCCAGCTACAGTGTGGGGCTGTGCTTGAATAGGAGCACCCTGTCTGTAAACACCACTGAATACAATAATAATAAAATAAAATAATAAAATAACAATAATAAATAATAATAACAATAAATAATAATATAGTAATAATAATAATAATATCAATAACATAATAATAATAATAATAATAATAATAATGTAAATAACAATAACAACAGCAAAACAATAATAATAATTATTAACATAATATAATAATAAATAACATATAATAATGGTAATAATAATAACAATAACAACAATAATAATAATTATTATTATTATTAACATAATAATAATAAATAACATAATAATGATGATAATAATGATAATAATAATAACAACACCCTTAGGGATATCAGTATTTAACCGAATTTATTAATTTGTGCAGAGATAGAGATGAAGACTTTTTCACAAGTCCCTTTCAGAGTCCTGTGTCCATCCCAATGAAGTTTTTTAATTCCCTGCAGAAAAGCCAGATAAGGAGCAACCAGGAGCAGAAGATCCCCAGAGTTCAAGCTGCATTCTGCAAGCAGGGTTCCAGCAGAATGTTGCTTTGTTCTCAAGGGACACAAAGGTCAGCAAAGGTTGTGATGGACAAAGGAAGGGGAGACACCTGGGTGAGCAGAACAGTCACAGGCAGCAGAAGTGCAGAAAAGAGAGATCATGAAAATAAAACATGGCAAAATGCATTAATTTGTTAAAATATGAAATAATACACTTATTTCTGCATGCAGACACACATTTCATAAACTGTTGGTTGAATATCACACAGAATCTCCTATGGGCATTTAATTAGATTCTGAGTATTTTTTCCTACACATCCTGATGTTGTGGAACATTTCCAAAATATTAGGATTATTATTAAGCATATATATATATGAATATTTGGATATTTTTGCAAATGGCATTTCCATCTTATGTTTTCTGTATAATAGGCCTTGCCATGGGCCCTCTGGTTCTGGCAGAGAGATGTACCCTGCATTTATTATTGCAGCTAATTGGAACAATAAAAAGCAGCAAAGCTGAGGCCTTTCATCCATCCATAACTCTGTGTGTATTCCTTCAGGCCAGTGGTTAATTTTTTTACTGAGGCTTTGACATGCCTTAAGGATCTGTACTTTGTCCCTTAGAAACAGCTTTTTAATTGACTTATTTATTTATTGATGAGTGTAGGTGAGAGGAAAGGAGCAAGGGTAACAAGGAAAGCACACACACTCCCAGCCTGTTCTAAAATGCCCCAAAACCCCCTGAACTTTCATCTTTTCTTTCTCCAGACAGAACAAACAGGGTTTCACATCCAGGAGGAGGAGAGCTAACACCTTTGCCAGCATGGAATGAGCCCTGGATCAATGGGGTTTGTATTTACAGACACCTGCCACAGGTGAGCAGTTAGATTAAACTCAGGATAGATGAAAATTAGTGTGAGATGCTGCTGGAGATGGGCTACATTGCCATTTCCCATGACAGATCCAGGGTTCTGACACTCTTCTTGGACCAAAGCCCAAACTTGTATTTGCCAGAGCTGCACTCACCAACCTCTCTCTGATTTATTTTATGTGGAGTGCTCCTCTGCAGCTCATCACACAACACTTTAAATAGTTCTAAATAGAAGGACAGTTGCTATATAATTGCCATAAAAAGGTAATTGCAGGCATTGCAGAGAAAAAACATGAAGATAAAACATGAGTTGGCATTTAATGACAGTCTGACATACTTGCATGTTATTAAGGAGAATATCACTGATAGAAACCCAACCAACAGTCAGGTTAACCAGTTCAGGAAAAAAACATTGTGAGAGACATGGTTTCTTTACTCCAACTGCCAAGGCTCTGCCAAGCCAATAAATTTTTGTTGAACAAGGATTAATAGCTCTGCTTTAACTAAATTGCTTTCATTTCCAGGAGTAACATTCATCTGCAGACTTTTTACTAAATGAGTTATTAAAACAAATTCACATCAAGTAATTACAGATTGTGTGTGTTTAAGATCATTATTTTCAGTGAAATCACAGCTTTTCTTGTCATATTCAGACACCTCCAAACCCTTCAGGCCTGCCTAAACTTTACCTCTGCATTCTGCTGCAATAAGGAAAATGTTGTTTTTTTGCCATTGGGCCTTTCTGTCAGGGCATGTAGTGGGCTACAACTCCCCTCTCCTTGGATTTTGGAAAGGAAGCTGTGCCTGCAGTGAATGCAAATAGAGCTCATAATAATTATTAAAGCCAACTGCATACTACTCACACATTCTAATATTTTTCAGTTTTTCTCCCAACAACACTTTACAGCCTTAGAGCATCTCAAGCTGCTGGAATTACCACAGGGACAGATCCCATATAATTGCTAACTGCCCACCAGTGTAGCATAATTTGGGGGAAAAAATGGCAGCATGACTCAGGCAATTTGAATTATATCTCAGCTGTAATCACTGGCAGAGATATCCCCAAAGAACTATCTTTCAAGTTAAACACTTCCCTCCACTGCAGAAGATGTACCCCTCCAATTGAAGCTGCCCAGGAGGAGTCATGTGCATTACTCTTTTTGAGAATGATGGAGTGATTCTCCTTATCCACTGATAACCCTCAATATTCATCATTACCCAAGGCAACTTCAAATGCATCCTCCAGCTCTCAGTATCACTGAGCAATCCTTGCAGGATTGACCTGGCATTCAAGACTCTGGATATTGCTCTTGGGGCAAACTGTGATTACAAAGCTGAATTTATAAATATTTTAATGCAATAGTTTAAACCCAACAATCTGTAACCTTACTAGGATGTAAAGTGCAAGAAATACTTTCAGGGATGCATTTGTTCATGTTTAAGAGAGGTTTTTTATGCTTCAGAGAGCAAAAAATTGTGTGTTGAAGATGATCTGATTAGCTGATAAATCACACAAAAGCAGGACATAGCAGCAAGCCTCTTTTCTTCCAATTCAAACTTTGCACACACCTTCTGGAGTGCAAAACAGAGCAGGGGAGCATGGAAAGAAGAGAAGTTTGTAAAAATCAGTAGCAAGAGGCCAAAAATGACATGGGGAACAGGAGGGGATGGAGGGTGGAAAGGAGTAAAATAAAACTTAAAGGAGGGAAACAGAAAGAGGGAAAATAGAAAGGGGAAAGGTAAGGGACTTCAATTTGCATGGTTTTCTCTGCTGCCATGAAGGTTGGAATTATGGGCTAAAACTGCTTTAATGTTTCAGGAAATCTGATCTCCTCCTGCCCTTGGGAGAACTTGGACCATCATTAATAACAAAGGTAATGAGTGTTGTCAGCACTGAATCTGATGCAGAGACTTGAACAGAGACACATCCCATAATTTTATGTGCAAGAATAAGCAGAATTACAAGTGAGGATTTTGCTTAGAGGAAAGAAAACCTAAGTTAAGCACAGTTACTGTACAGCCTTGGTATTAAATTAAGAGGAACAAACTGTGAATGCATGCTGAGGAATGCCAGATATTCTGTAGGCTACAGAAAGTGCCTGGGAGCAATGGCAGTTCAGGTGGCACCCTGTGAATGACAGTCAGGAGTTCTATTTAGTGGATAAAATTGGTTCTGTATCCCTAACACAAATAATTAATTACTTCAAAGGACAAACTATGGCATAAATTTTTAGATCTTTGTTTCTTCATCAAAGTTAAAAGCAAAAAACCCCCCCAAAAATTGAAAATAATGCAATGTTTTCTTTGTTCAAGACTGTATTTAAAAAATTAATTGCCTTTTCTCTGGAAAACCAACTACTTTATAAGATGTTTTTTTTCTATATGAGGAATGCTCAAATGAAACAGAATCCTGGAAATAGCTGAAACTTGACTAGGTCAAGTGAAATATTTGCCAACTATAACTATGGGAGTGTATAAACTGTGAAAGAGTATTTCAAATATGCTGCTGAATTACTGAACTATTGGGAAATGTGGTATTTATGGAGGGCTGTGCTCCCTTTGGAATACAACTGGATCTAATGGTCACTGCAATTAGATTAATTAATTTTTTTTTTTGTCTCACAGACAAATGTTGACTGCTGCTGCTGTTTAACTTCATTTTAAAAGAACAATGGCCAGCTTGCCTGGAGGAACAAAAGTTACCAAGTTCAAACAGCAACCAGAAAATCCCCCCTACACTCAGCTTGTGGTGTGTTCTTTCCAATAACTAGAGATCTATCAATAAAGCATTAAGTCATTGCTCTGAACAGTGAGATGCTGGAATACTTTCAGGGGAGCTGAGATTTTAATCTCCATGTCAGTCATCACAGTGCTGGCTACAGCAGTGCTCCTGCCCAGGTGTGCAGTGCTGCTGTGTTTATCTGAGAAAAATGAAAAATTGCAGGGTCCTGGTGGAGAGGCCAGGGTGACAAACCCCTGAACTACCTTTGTTTTAGACTACTCAAGTGCAGTACAAACACATGGCAGGGCATTTGCCCAGCTCATTGATTAATCACTGTTTTATAATTTCACATCACCTGTTAGTTTTACCAACCCAAGTAACAGTGATATCTACAGGATGTAGATGTTTAGGTACAGAGCCCATGTTTTTCACAACAGTGGAAACTTACCTGTAATAGGTGCAGCAACACTAGAGGTTAAATACCCTTTCCTCTCAAAGAATTTTTCTGTCATGCTTCTGCCCTCCCAAAAAGAGGTGGTTAAAATAAATATACAAATCAACTCCAATGATTTTTTTTTTATTATTATTTTCCTCACTTTAGTTTTCTCCAACCCACTGTCACCATTCTGGAATGCAACATACTATGTACCAGTGAACCTGCCTCCACATCCAGAACTGTTTGAATCCAGCATTATCATATTTAGTCACTGCCATCATTCCAGTGCTGGCAGTCAGCCTGCACTGCCCCATACTCAGAGCTGACCTGGTTTTGCAGAGTTTCAAGCCCTTTCTGCTTCCAAAGAAGCCCAGGATGAGCCTGCTGAACTTAACCTCTGCTCTGCCAGCTCTGACTGCTCACCAAGATTTCAGTTTGCACTTCTGAGCTGTGGAAAATGGGACACTGATAAATAAGATGTACACACTGTGAGCACTGGGACAGGCTGCCCAAAGGAGGGCTGGAGTCTCTGTCCCTGGAGGAATTTAGAGACATGTCCTGCCTGCTGTGGCACTGGGGACAGGTTTAGTGCTGGGTTAACAGCTGGACCTGGTGTCCTGGAAGGTCTTTCCCACCCTTAGCAATTCTCTCATTCCATAACAAGGGAGAGCTGCAGGATCAGGCTTGCAGGCTGTGCATGTGTGAACAGGCATGCATCTGTCACTGCTCTTGAGAATGCAACTTCTGCACTCTGTTACAAAACAGCTTTTATGATATCTCCATTTTCAGATACTTATCAGCCAAGACTGCTAATACTTCTTATTTCAGTCCTCAGCAAAGTCTACAAGAGATGTTCTTCCATGTGAAACTACTTGATTAAAAATATATTTATACCATTTATAAGAAAGATGTGGAGGGATGAGCTTAAAATACTGCTCAAATTCAAAAAGCAGCTTTTCTAGCCTGAATTGTTGATGACTAAGTGATTACTAAGCTTCCACACATTTTAGTGTACAAGCTATCACGATGCTTCAAGTTTTTTTTACAGTTACTAACCCGTGGCATAACCTTGTTAATGCTATGTTGCTATGTTAATATTATTAGTGTAATTACAGCTAGTGCAAAGTTCTAATAGCATCATCAGTCTAGCAGAAATCTGTTCTGAGCTCTAGTATACCTTCAGTACAAAGAAAAACCACAGACAGGCTGTTTTCTTTGCCAGGATCACATCCACAGACTGGAACTGAAAAGATGACAATGGAGTACATAAAACCCAAATTTTTATTTAGGTATTCCAGCATGTATAAATTTTAAGACGTTATTTATATAGTGTCATTTATTTTCATTCCAGTTTCTGTCATATTCACTAATGTTTCACTGTTTAGGCATATTACTTGAAATGTCAAAAACATGAAGTGTATTTGCCACTGTTATGCCAGCAAAAATTGTATGGACACTAAGAATAGATAGAATTGTTATACATATATCTTTAATAATAATCCAATTACAAATTTTGAGAAATTGCACAAGTTTGGGGTTTTTTTGTGTTTTGAATTAGGTATCTTCACATGACTTTTGTTCTTTTAAAATTCCAGCAGACATCCTGGAATGTACCTACTGAGCTGCAGAACAAGTTACCCCCATGTTTTTAATCTTGCATCTTCATGTTGGCAATAAAGATTTCTTCCTATGATCACCTGCAAGTGCTCTCAAAAGATTCCAGAGCAGAGGAACTCCCAGGACAGACAGAGGGAGCTGTATCTCCAGTTTTCCTCTTTAAAAAGACATTTATAAGCAAGCTGTCAAGTTTAAACTTGCAACCATAAAAATGAATTAAAAAAAACCCTCCAGCTTGTTTTTCACCATTACCACCAATCAAATTAAACTTGTAAAAGCAACAGGAAGAACAAGATTTGCCTAAAGACCAAGGTACAATGAAGAAATTTTAGTTTTTATAAATATAGCTGTGTCAATAAGAAATTTAGACAACTGATGTCTTGCTCTGTTTTTTTAGCTTTGATTTCCCATGAACAAATATTTGCCCCTTTTCCTGATTTAGTGATGTAATAGCAACACTGAAAAACATGGCATTACATCAGTGAAATATGTCAAGTAGTAAAGAATTATATAGGATTCATTTTAATAAACTTCTAAGGGCAGGTTTTACACTTCACCAAAAAAAAAAAAAAAAAAGGAAAAGCCCTTCCCTCTCATTCAGTTGAAAAAAGCTTGAAGAGGACCCAGAAAGGTAAACACAATTCTAGCTGCAAAGGAGACAGAGGGAAAAATATCCAGATTATATTTAGATGCACATATACCTTGCCACAATTACCTCTCATCATGCACAGACACTGAACTCCCTCACTGCTAGTTCACCCCCAAACAGGCAAAATTAGGCAATGAACAGAAAAAGTAACAGAACAATAGAATACTGCACATATGAAATTTTGCTCAAATTGCATATCAACCTCATAAAGAATTTTTAAAAAAAAACATTTCAATTTTACTGCTGATTACTTTTAAATTAAAGGTATTTTTCTATTCTATCTTCTACAGGGTCTGGGTAAAGGGGAAGGGAAAAAGCTGTTCTACATTCATTTAAATTATTTACAAGATTCACTTGTAGCAATGGAGTCTTAATTAATCCACAAAATCCTGCTTTAATTGCAGTGTAACTCCAGTGTAAAAGGGCCTCTGCATTTTTATTATATTTCTGGGAGACTTATAAATTTAACTTCACACTATTTTAACTTACAGATAAGTTTTAAGCAAGTGGTTTATGAAAAAGTGAATGTATGGATATAAAGACTGGCTGCCATACTCCACTAAATGCTCTTCCAAATCCTGTTGTAAATGGTACTAAACCTACTGAAGGGGTTTTTCTTGAGAAGAGCACCAGAAAACCAGGTCTGAGCCCTTTCTTAGAGGTAAAGATGTTAAGCAAGATGGACAGCAAAATACTGACTTATGGGTTCATTACTTCTGTTTATTCCAATTAATCTCATTTCTCACCAGTGATAGTAAAAACAGTGATTCACAACTGATTATTTAAAACAACTAAGTTATTTCAAAATTGAAATTAATCAAATCACCAGCAATCTGTGTCTTATTGCTCTTCTGCCACCCCTGCACATCACCTTTCCTGAGGGCACAGCTCTTCTCACTGTCTAGGAGCAGAAACTCTCCAATTATTGCCATGTTTTCCCCAGCACAGAAAGTAATCTTAGAGCAATTATATGAATCATTAATAACCATATAAATGCTGCTCTAGAAAGCAGAATGCAAAACATCTGATGCCACACTTGCTCCTGGAAGAGGCACTTGCTAACAGTGCTCACTGAAGTCAGATTTTGCCCATTCACACTCCTTCAGGAATCCTTTCCTTCCAACTTCCACCTATGGAACACCTCCATACACCTTTACAGAAACTAATTGTATGTTTAATAATTATTTATTTATGTTTCATATTTATTTTTATTTTATTTTTATATTAATATTTAATATTTATATTTAAATTTATTAATTAATTACATTATGTTTTAAAGTGCACTAATTCTTTATTATAAATATCTTAGCCACAGGATAAGTGTGTCTACTTTTCAAATAATTATTCCATGCAAATTTCTTTACCAGGCAGGTACTCC
Source organism: Oenanthe melanoleuca (assembly GCF_029582105.1). Classification (NCBI taxonomy): domain Eukaryota; kingdom Metazoa; phylum Chordata; class Aves; order Passeriformes; family Muscicapidae; genus Oenanthe; species Oenanthe melanoleuca. The sequence continues at coordinate 3,669,074 of NC_079339.1, forward strand.
TGATGGCATACAACTTTTACAATAACGTGGATTAACTAATTCAATCTTGTCTAGTAAATTGAATAGAAAGGATGCTTGCAATGCATACAAATAGTCTTGTCCTGTCACTGCACATCTGTGTAAAAATTCCTTGTTTTTCATTAAATGAAATACTTAAAGACACAAGAAGACTTTAACCAAATATAAAGAGTTTTTTCTGGGAAGCCAGAGAGGGTTTTTTTCAGGCAAGCAGAGGTTAAAATTCCAGGACTCTGCACACATCAGGTTTAAAGCTGAAAATGAGGAGATGCTGAGAAGAGGGAAACAGACCCTCTAAAGGGAAAAACCCAAATTTTATATTGTCATGGCTGTGCAACTCCAACCTGAAGGCAAATAAAAGCCTCTTGTCCTAAATGAGGGAGAGTATTTGCACAACCTTGTATATAATTCAGTTATCCTGAGAAACTGTGCCTCTGAATTTGGGCATGAGAAGTGTGGATTTTAAACATTGTTTTAAGCATAAGGATCCTTAATGCTTTCTATAATTTCTGAGTACAAATTCTGCCATAACTGGGTGGTGTTTCCCTGAAGTGTGTCCTGAACAAGGCACAGCATGGCACTAAAACTCTCCCAAGCCTAGGCTGGAGGCACAGCTTCTCAAATCTACAATTGAAATACATTTCAGTATGAAATCTTAGCTAAAAATAACCTTAGCCATTTATATTTAATGTTTGCATGAAAAAAAACAAAAAAAAAGTCTATTCAGGGTACAGTCTGTTGTCTCAAAGATGACAAGAGTAAGTAATATTATTTGAAGTGGAATGTTTTATTTAAGCAGCATGTATAATGAAGCTAGTGGAAAAATATTGAAATTTCAGAAAAGAGTGAAATACCCATCACCATTTAACTGTTATTTCAGATTAGTGATAGATGTTACCATCTATACCCAAGAATACATTATATGACTTACCTTTACCAAGGAATTAAAAAATACCCAGCTGCATATTGTATGTTATATATTACTGTACTCTGTATTGTATATCAGACAGTGAACCTAAATATCAACCTGTGCCAATATCACCCAAAAAACTCCTGTGAAGTCATCATTTACATCCACACAAAGAGGATGCTTGCTGAAAATCAAGTTCAGAATGTTCAGAAACCAGTGTAGTAGTCATTTCACTGAGTCAGAAATTGCATTTTTTTAATCCTACCAACCAAGTTTCAGACATCACAAATGAAATCCTGGTACCAATTTGATTATCTAAATTAAGACTTTTTCCTGAAGAGATGAGTCAGAGGTCAAAGAAGTTGAAATTTATACTATTTTCCATTCATTTGTAGCATATAAAACTAGAAAACCAGTGGTCTTTTAAGATAAAACATAAACCTAAAGCTAAATTTAATTCAGAGTAACTATGAATTAAAGCAGTAACATAAAAAAGAAATTCTATTAAATGTTCTACAACCTAGTATATATAGCACCTGAACAGAAAGCTAAGTGTTAAGAGTGGGCCTTTCCTAAAATAATTTAATACCTATCCTTTAATAAACAATCACCAGCAAAGGAGAATACTTCCCAAGACCCACAATACTGCTTTTTTGATGGGTTAATAATAATTCCATCCACACCTAAAAGTTGTAGTGGATCTATGCACAGAAGTTATGGTTTCCCTTTTTAAGAACCCTTTTCTCCCCCAAGATATATTTATTATTTACAATTATTACTCATTAAACAACCAGGTTATCACCCAGATGTGAATATTTATTGTAAAAAAGGTAGCAGTCCATTTACAAATTGCTGGATAGATGTCACTTTATTTAAGAATTAGATCTTGTCCCATAAGCATTCATGCAACAAGTTAGACACATACATATCAGGAATTGTTAGGTTAGTTTGAACTTACTCTAGACTAAACCAGACAAAATCAGGTGTGTGAAATCCACCCCCATAAAAATATGTCCCAGCTAGCTACTGAATTTAATGTCAGGATTTTGAAATTAATCTAAAGGGAATACTACAAATACATCAAACCTGCAATTTGTATAAACTTGGTATTTGATGCTCTTTTAAAAAAAAAAGATGTCTTTTTTGTATAATTAGTGACACCCACTTATAAGCATTTATTTTGCATTTTCATGCTCTATGCCACTTCCTAATCAGAAGCACAAAGGTAAGAAATAAATGTTTTCTACAAGACTCCATTTTATTTTTCCAGTTTGATACTATCTGTCCAGTTAGCATTCTGGAAAACAGAATGCAAGGAAATGATAAAATCATGTGATAATATATTTTGGTTTAGAGTTTAATGGCAGCTCTTAGCTTGGCCGACCTTCCCCTTGGGTTTGCTTGAACATCCTCGGCCTGGGGCGTGAGAACTTTTTTCTGTATAAAGATCCACTTGGAGCTGGGTTTTCCACGGGGAGATTCTTGTGCATCTCCTCTGGAGGATTTCTTCAGAGCCTGCCTTATCCTCTGCTTTGAGCCAAGGTTGTGCTTTTCTGCCATGTCGATCCCGTGCAGGAAGCGCTTGATGATCCGATCCTCCAGGGAATGGAAGGACAGGGCCACCAGGCGCCCCCCAGGCTTCAGAAACCTCTCAGCTGTCTTCAGCCCCAGCAGCAGCTCATGGAGCTCATCATTCACAAAGATTCTCAGCCCTTGGAAAGTTTTGGTGGCCACGTGTGCGGGTCTCTGAAGCAAATCCCTGCGTGCGTAGAGAGCCGATGCTGGAAAAGCACCTGCCACGCATTGTGAAAGATGCATGTTAAAAACTTCATATTTCTGTAGCTTGTCATCCACTCATGCAAAATCAAAGGAAAACATACTCAAAACTGAACCCTGAGTAGTCAGCCTCCTTCTTTGTAATATATCTTTATTTTATGCTTTGAATTATATCTGAACATAAGATGGTTTGTGGTTAAGTGTTGGGTTTTTTTAATAGACATTCCTTCTCCAAAAGCATCACAGATTTGAACTAAAACATGATGTCTGAAATCAAGATAAAGGAAAAAAAGATGGGTAAGTCTCACCTCACAGCTCAGTGTAATCAATGCCAGTTTGGTATTTGTGGCTATGTTATCCTTTTAAGAAAAAAATCAATGTACAGTGGACACAATTTTACCTGGTGCCTTTCAGATAACTGCATTTCTGCACAGACAGAGAGAACTGGAGACAATGTCTACCTGGCAATAACTATCTTTAATGAATTACCTAAAGTTTAAAAGAGGTATCCTTGCTTGAGGGTAGCAATTGTTGAACACTACACCTGTATTTCTTCAAATGTTCACAAAAATACCTTGAGAAATTTAGAAAATGCAGCTGGTAGGGTTGTGCTTTCACATGTCAACACAGCAGAATATGTCAAGGTTTGTCAGACCTAAAACCAGCAGATTAAATATTTTTTATTAGATGCACACATTCAGATGTTTGAATCCTTCAAGACAGAATTTGGCAACAGGTTTGACTTCTCCCAACAAACAACAGCATGAGAATTTGTGGCTTGAAGCTGTGTCACAAAACAGAGTAAACAGATGTAGCTTGCAGGAACTAGGTTCCTCCATCATTTGAAAACTCTAGAAAAAGTTACTCTAGCTAGTTAACATGATTTCTGTCCTTGAGAATATAACCTTCTATATTTGCTATGAATCACGAAAAGAATGTACACTCTCATTGTGGAAGCCACAAAGTTCATTTTGGTGAGAGACCTCAATTAAAAGGAGAACAAAAAATCACAGAACATGAGGTACCCCAAGAAACCAGCACCAAGCTTGTACTAACTGACATGATATCTGTTTCCATATGGCCTTGCATACCTATAAATAGATTTTTTGGAAATGGAACCCTTGGAACAGCCACTGAGTGCCAGTTGTGTGTGATGAGAAGTGTCTCAGTGCACAACACAAAGGAATGTTGTGCTAGGGAAAATAAACACAACTTCCTTTAAAGGCTGAGTAACAACTACAAACACTAGTAGAATGCTCAGAGCTATTGAATGAATTAGATTAATAAACAGATAAATAAAAGAGCAATGACACTGAGGCCATTAGCACAACTAGGACACAGTCTTTGGAAAGTTCTTCCACTTATCCTGCCATGCCTGATGAGTGCAGTTTCTTCCTACAATAACCTCCTATGACAATTAACTGTGACATTAATTTATTACTGTGAATAATTTATCACACACTGAAGAAAAATTAATTAAAGCCCAGATATATTCTGTAAGTAAAATACAACCCTACATGCCTCAGTTGAACATGCACAAAGAGCACTGCAGGCCCTATACCAAAGTGCAGAATGTTAATATTCAGGACATTGGTAAAGAAATGCAGCCACTTTGCAGTTTTATGCAACCAAAACCTCCTAAAAGCAAAATCAAAGACTTACTGGTCTGTTCTCAAAAACTAACAGATGTAATCTCTGGTAGTTATTTCTGTCACACAGGCCTTCAGCTTTTTAATAGAGGCTGTGGATTCTGATCTGTGTTCCATGGGTGAAAAATTCTCCTATGACTCTCACTCCTCTGGTTTAGTTAAATAAAAATCTGTTTGTGCTTTCTGCACAGGCACATCACTTCTCACCCAGTCCCCTCCAGTTACCAAGGCACTTAAAGAAAATCCTTCCTGGTAACTGGCTGTTCAATGCACAAAAAGAAAAAAAAAAAAAAATCTGTAAGGGAAGCTTGTAAAATGAATTTCATTCATAAAAACACCACACTTCTGGCTAGATTAATGGTTTGAAATCCCAGTGAGAGAAATAACCATTTTTAGTTTCAGGATGCCCTGATGATCCTTACACTATGAAACAACCTAACAGGTTCACATGTTGAAATGCATTGAAATTTTAAAAGCTTGTGAATGGAATTAGAAATATGCTGTGCCTGTCAATATGAACTATTAAAGTCCCCAGAGTGGAAGAGAGTGGGAGAGTTTAAGAATTAATTCAGATGGTGCACCTGTTTGCAGGAATTGGTCTGTTGAATTAGCACTGCATTTAATAAGTTTCTGTGACGCAGCCAATGTCCTTTTGTCTTGGCTCCCTCAGTACAGTGTTAATTCTCACCCATCTGAAATTCAGGCAGTATTACAAATTCCAAACTGATAATTAAAGTCTATAAAAGCCAACCAGTCTGAGTGAAATTGACTGTACTGATTCAGGTTCTTTTTAAACTTTTTAAATTTCTTTAGCATGTCATCATCAACTCCTTTCAAGCTAAGGTCAAATGATTACATGATCTCAAAATTGTCTTTTAATAGATTATTTATCTAAATAATGCTCTGAAAAAATAAATTTTGAAAAAAATAAAGATAAAAAGGTATATTGTCCCCTGAAAAGAAATCAAAATAGACCATTAGCTGTACAGGAAAAGCATTTGAAAATAACATTCTAAAAATTTCACCATTTTTAATGAGTTTTCCTGCACATGCAGTTAGACCTATTGTTTCCAAACAACTCAACAAAAGACATCAGGAAGTTCTTCTTAACCAACTTAAACACAGCTATTCACAACCCTTCAGTTGAGAACTACTGATTTTTAGTATTTACAGAGCACTCAATGATGCAAATAGCTCTGTGAAAATTATCAACAGTGAGAAGAGCTCAGCTGTGCTTTGGGAAGAGATGCTGTTCCCAAGACTGAACCAAAAGCAGATTCCATAGCTCACAGAGATCTTATTTAAGCAGATCAGAACCCTCTCAGATAATATTTATAAACACAAAGAGAAGACAAATTTTCTAATAGTGTTTTGTTTCCTTGGGTTTTTTTTAAGCTACGTCCTTCACTTTTACCTCCCAATCAATTAGGAACTGCAATACATGTTCTAACCTTTTGGGGGGTGGTGGGAAAGACCAGAAATCTAGCATTCCATAAAAAGAAATTAAATTTTCCAAGTTCAGGTTAGTCCAAATCTAGATTCACTGTGATTCTGATTATCAGCTGGACCTTAAGATAAAACCTGGGAGCTGTAGAAAATCTGAAGCCATAGTAATCAATAAGAGGAGAAAGAAATATGGACACTACACAAATTCTCAGATACTGACACCAGCTTCATTGGCTGGATTGTTTTGCTTGTGTTCTGGTTCCTACACAAGGCAAAAATAATGATCCTGTTCTGGAAGATAATCAGGCTTCCAGAGAATCTACAAAACCTAAAATGCAAGATTTTATTATTCTAATTAATATTTTATTTCTTAGAAGGCATAATATTTAACTAATATAGGTGATAAATCTTACTCTGGTAAAGTCCTGAATTAGTCAGAGTTTTTTTGGGCTGTGCCATAATGAGGTTCCTGTAGCCATGGTCTGTGGCTTATTCCAGTAACTTCCCCAATATAATTTCATGTAAGGATATATATTAATGGTAGATGATAAATGAATAAAAATAGATCACAATTAAGAAAACCTTAAGGAAGTTTTTTGTAATCAGTTCAAAACTGACAGGATCCACCATAGTGCTTCCCTACTGGATGAATCAAATTAAAACTGGAAGAAGTTTTATGCAAACAGGGATCAGTGTAGCAGCTCTAAAATTGTTATAACTACTTGTGTACTCCAAAAAAAGCACACAAAACATCCATATTTATTGTCTTGGCAGATGTCTGCTGGACTCATTGTTTTGGCATGTACACTACCTGATGCATACCTGACTGTGGATCAGGAAGCTCTTCAAATATAGCAGAGAATTTAAAGTGAGAACAAAAAAATCCTTCTCATTGTCACAGAAACTGACCATTAACAAATGACTCACAAGCAGCACATTAAACATGAATGTCTTTTAAAAGAGTATTTTCATTTCCTTAGTTTAAGCTGTGGCACAAAATTATTTCAGAATTACTGAGTTTCTTGTCTGTAACACATGTCCTAACACAGTGATAGGGTTGCTTCAAATTCTTAATCAACAGTTTTTCAATATTGCTAATGATGATATTAAAAATGTAAGGTTTTGGGCCTTGGTTGACTGGACATTTTGCTAAAGTATTCTGACTTCTACAAATCCAAACCTTTTGATTTTTCTGTCATTAAATTTAAGTGCTTTAGACCTCCAGTTTAAGTAATACAAATTTTTAAGAACACCATAAATTTTTCAATTTTTCAACTCTTCAGGATACTGATAAAATATTTTACAGCGTTCTTTAGCAAATGTGAAATTTGGATTAGAACTTTAAAGAACTATTAGAACTATTCAAAGTCAGAAGTTTAGACTTATTCAAGTAGTGATGTAGTGATTTTCATCACTTGGTTAAGAAAGTAAAAACATCCTGAAGCTACATATCATGTTAATGAACAGGATTTGTGCCTTATATTTTTTCTTGAAGATTTTTACTTGGGAACACAAATGTAAAGGTTCTTGATGCAAGCACTGTTCCTGCCTAACTGCATATCCTTCAAGTTGTTTGCAGTGAGGAGCAAGGAAGATGAAGTGCTTCAATAGTCTCTTCAGGCTGTTCTAGTTGGCATGCACAAGGTGAAGCATGCTTTGTCCTTCCTGATTCTTTAAAAATACAGAAATGATTCACAATTGGAAACTGCCACGGTACGTCCCGTTAAAATATTAAAACACAGAAATTTTAAACTAAGACAGAGGTGACATATCTGATTTTTAAAGTAGCCAGGATAGAGAATACCCAAGGCTGCTGTCATTCTGTGGTTCAACTTGGCCGACAAAATGATGCATCACTCCATGTTAAATCTATTATTAAACTAATTGTCAAACTACAGTACAAAAAAAGGAGAGGAAAAAGAGGAAAAGAGAGCTGACATCAGAGCAGAACAGGCAAGATTAGATCCTGCACGACTTCAAGTACAAATAGATCCCGCTGGGACTTTGGGGATTAATTTTATCTTACTATTTTTTTTTTTATTTTTTTCTGTTCAGTGGGAAGAATGAAGGAGGGTACCTGCCACAATGCTTGCCAGCTGCTGGGTCCTGGTGATGGGGCAGACGCTGCGGGCGCGGGCGATGGCGGCGGCGATGCTGCGGGCGCGCCGCTCCTCGCCGTAGGCGCTGAGCACGGCTGCCAGTGCCTGCCGCTGCAGGGCGTTCACAGCATCCGCAGCCGTGGGCATCTCGGGGTACCTGCAGCAATTAATGAGTGTAATTAGTGCCATTGGTCAGCTCTCATTGACAGGAGTGAGGCTCCACACACACTCACACTGAGCACAGCTGCCAGTGCCTGCCGCTGCAGGGCGTTCACAGCATCAGCAGCCGTGGGCATCTCGGGGTACCTGCACACAGCAATTAGTGTAATTAGTGCCATTAGTGCCATTAGTGCCATTAGTGCCATTGGTGCCATTGGTGCCATTAGTGCCATTGGTGCCATTGGTCAGCTCTCATTGATAGGAGTGAGGCTCCACACACACTCACACACTCACACCTTGGAGGCGTTCACAGCATCAGCAGCCGTGGGCGTGGCAAGGTACCTGCACACAGTAATTAGTGCCATTAGTGCCATTAGTGCCATTGGTGCCATTAGTGCCATTGGTGCCATTAGTGCCATTGCTCAGCTCTCATTGAGAGGAGTGAGGTTCCTCACACACTCACACACTCACACCTTGGAGACGTTCACTGCGTTGGCAGCCGTGGGCATCTCGGGGTACCTGCAGCAATTAGTGCCATTAGTGCCATTGGTGCCATTGGTGCCATTAGTGCCATTGGTGACATTAGTGCCATTAATGCCATTAGTGACATTGGTGACATTAGTGCCATTAGTGCCATTGGTGCCATTGGTTCCATTGGTGCCATTAGTGCCATTGGTGCCATTAGTGCCATTAGTGCCATTAGTGCCATTGGTGCCATTAGTGCCATTGGTGCCATTGGTGCCATTGTCAGCCCTCATTGATAGGAGTGAGGTTCCTCACACACTCACACTGCACATTCACACCTTGGAGGCGCTCACTGCGTCAGAGGCCGTGGGGAGATGGGGGCACCTGCACACACAGCAATTAGTGCAATTAGTGCCATTGGTCAGCCCTCACTGAGCTCCACACACAGTCACAGTCAGCCCTCACTGACAGAGTGAGGCTCCACACAGTCACACACTCACACTGCACACCTTTAGGTGTTCACAGCATCAGCAGCAGTGGGCAGCTGGGGGTACCTGCACACAGCAGTAATTAGTGCAATTAGTGCCATTAGTGCCATTGGTCAGCCCTCACTGAACTCCTCACACAGTCACAGTCAGCCTTCAGTGACAGGAGTGAGGCTCCATGTGGGAGTTTTTCTTGGGTGGACAGTCGTCAGGACAGACTCAGGAGCTCTCTACATTCTGGTCTTGAAGTTTGTAGTTTATTGTTAGGGTCCTGCTAAGAGCTGCCAGCCACAGCTCAGAGCAGGATGGAGAGAGAAGTATGAGAGGGGATTGTGTAAGAGAGAATAAGAGAGCATAGAGCATAGAGAGCAATTTCCCATTTACAATACAATAAGTATTCTTCTATAATATTCTAATTTCCATTAACCGATCTACTACAAAACACTAATTTCCTAATATTTGCACTCAACCTATAGGAATCGCTGTATTACCATGTTTTATGGCTTTCTTATCTATAAACCTTATCTCTAAACCTTTCCTGCCATACTTGGAACAGAATGTCTGTTGGCTCTTTGGTATTTGTGGCACTTGGCATTAACTAAACAAAGGAAAGAGGCCTTAAACCTTCACATGGTTGCTCTCAGCCCCACAGTCAAAAACTGCTATCATTTCTATTTCACTCATGGTTTCAAAATCTTTCACTAAGCACTCATATTTATAAGGTTTTTCTATTTCCTTGTTCCCAACAGCTCCACACAGAGTCACACTGCATACCTTAGAGGTTTTCAACTCTGTGAAAACCTTTTAAATCCCTTCTCCTTGCTGGCCTACATGGAGTTTGCTCCTCAACCTCAATTACAAGAGCTTTAAGTTCCAAGTATTGTCACAAACTCTGACAAGAATAAATATATTCCAGTATTATGCTAGGATGGAAATTATGTGTGTGACCTTTCTACTTAGCCAGCTTTAGAATATAAACTTGCCTCTTATAGGTTCATTTTAGCCACCTTGCATCATGTGTTGTTTTCTAACCAGAACTGATTTCAAGGATCTTTTCTTTCACGTCTCCTGTTATGGAAACAATTGCTAATGAAGATAATTAAACATTATTTTTTACTAAGAATACATATAAATACTCTCCTGAGATAATAGAAATGACATAGTCATATAAATGACAGGACTTACTACAATTTAAGAAGTGAAAGCCTTCAATCTATATATCTATATCTCTGTCACTTCACTACTGAAATAATTCAAGGTATTTTATGAACATCATCTCTGGGTTTACTAATCAGAGAAAACATACAAACTACTTAATGAATTCTCTTCTAAATTCTCTTCTCTTTCAGGCATATTTTACTCCCCTGCAGTATCTTACAAAAGATAAAATTTAGAGGCAGGTAGTATCATAGCAACAACCATAGTGCAAGGAGTGTAAGGCTTTTGTTATGCCTCAGGTATCCTTTGTTCTTATGCTTCTCTTCTGTGTTTGTTTTCTCATGATGCATCAGATTTATATTTAAGCCTGGAGTTCAGATTCTTGAAATCTGAGGACTGAATCCCAGGAGAATCATGGGAGCATTTTGCTCCAGAAAAAGCAAGTATCATGAAATTTGCTGTGCTAAAAATTAAGGTTAATATGGTAAACTAATTCCTTAGAAATTGAGGCTTCCCATTTGCTCTTGAGAGCAATGAAAGAACAAATGGCATTTCTTAAGACTCCATGTTCATCAAAACACTGAGAAAAAAATTGTCATTCTCTGTCATGTAATGGGTCATGCAGTTACAGTCATCATCCATACAGACAGATCTTTGCCCATGCAAAAAGAAAAGTGCTGCAGAAACACATCAGGTTGTCTGAAGATGAAAAACGCTGCATAAGTGGAAATTATGATTCCACAACTGATTTTCATGCTCTTGAAAGTACTAAACACCAATCCAAATTTAAATACAGGAGATTTACTCAATAACCATTAATTTGACAATAAGTAATGTTCCTCCTACAAAAAGAGACAGGAAGTTTTTAATTTTGCTAAATAAAACTTAAATATAATAGCAAATGGGCATGGAAGCATGCATCATACCAGCATGTTAGAAGCATGTTAGAAGCAACTAGCAGATATAATGGATAGGATTTTATTTATTTATTTTTATTATGTTCCTTCTACAGAGAAGCAACTGGACAAGATGGTCATTGCACAGAAGAAGGATGCTGCTCTTTCCTGAGGGAGCAACTGAACCTGCTCAAGTGAAGTTTCCACAAATAGCAAGTGTGGCAGGAAAGGAAAGGGACTGCAGGAAGAAGTTGTGAGTCTGCAGATCAAGTACAGGCAGAGAAACTGTGGAAATAACAGACCTCTGAAAGAGAGATGCTCCTGTGACTGTGTGCCATACACTGTTCCAATTGAAAGGTACATTTAGTAAAACATTACTGGTTTAATTACTCATCACTGGAACCTTCCTCTTATTTCAAAGAAGGCAAGGACAATAACCAGGGCTGAGCACTGAGACAGAAAAAAAACTTTTTTGGCAAAAGCAAGTCGGGATACTCATGCAAAATTAGATGCCATTGTTTGATGAGAAGAATTCTTCATTCTAAGAGGAAAGCAAATGTACAGGGGTTGCTGAGCAGACAGTTTTTGGCATTCAGGAAGAAACACTGTTATAATGTACCTGTCACCATCCATCCTCATGTCCAAAGGCCCATCCTTCTGCAGGGAAAAGCCTCTCTCAGGTGTATCAAGCTGCATGGAAGAGCAGCCAGCATCCAGGAGAACACCATCCAGAGTCCCTGGCTCAACCCCAGAGGAGATTAACAAAGCCTCTGACTGGCTGAACTTTCCTAGAAGAGGATGAACCTGTTTCCTGTAAGAAAGCAACAAATAAATAGCCTCAAGTTTAATTATAACAAAGCCATCTCTCCCCCTTGCATGGCAGGAATTAGATAATAGCACTCAGCTTGTCTCAGAAGCAACAAGGCTATTCCCAAAGTAATAGTTTATGTATTTTCATTGTCAACATTGAAAACTGGTCCAAACCACCACTCAGTGACTCCTTCTACTTTAACTCTTTACTCCCTTCCTGCTTGATCTTAAAGAAATGAAAAACTGACAAAAAGTTATTTTTTTCACTATGCAGGACACCTTTAGCAGGAATGTCCTGACTACTCTGCTTAGCAGGGCCTTTAGTCAAGCAAGGCCAAGGTGCAGAAAAGAAAGAACAGATCTTGGACCTAGGGAAGCAGACAAAATGGAACAGGAGTGAACAATCTTGTGATTAATATTTACTCACCAGGAAAAGAATTCCCAGTTCCTGCCATGGGACCAAACACGTTTTTAGTGGCATTTGTCATTTTAAAAATAACTGGGAGAACGAGGTGCACTGAATCATAAGCAGCTAAAACATTTAGTGCATTTTGGATTTAGGCACCTGATCACTGGAGTGAGTAGTTTAACATGCAATTTTGTGCTCACTGTTCTCTCTTAGATTTAAAGAGGTTGTTTCTTAAATTCCCATACTGACAAGGAAAAGAGGAATGGCAAGGGAGAGGACAACACATCTTCTCCACAGGTTCCAGTGTCCAGCCACACAGAGCTCACCCTGGCAGAGACCAAGAAGTGTTGGGACAATGCTCTCAGGCACAGGATGAGTGCCAGGACTGGGTTCAATAATCCTGATGGGTCTGTTCCAACTCAGGCTATCCAATACTCATGTGATCTTCCAATGCTTCCTTGGCTATCTAATCCCAAACTTTGGCTTTTGCCTATATATATAAGGTGACATGCAATTACACAATTTATTTTAGCTGTCTCTCAAAATCTCAATGAGTTTCACAGACTTAGAGAGATCAGTCAACATATTGCTGCATTTTTAAGCAGTACCTGCAAAACAGAATGTATTTCTGCCCATTCCAGGAAGGGACTGCCTCCATGTGGAGAGAAAAAGCTTCCATTAAAAGGAAGAATCCAACCACATGGAAGAATATTCAGCTAGACAATGCTCCCCTCATTAGAGGAGAACAAATCCACCTACCAACACAGCACAAAACCTGGGAAATCGTGTGAATGACAAATTTCCATGAGGGATATCATGATTGCACACACAATTTTGAATTGATTTCTGTCCAGCCCATAACTGAATACAACTATTCAGCATAAGAACTGGCAGTTCCTGAAAAGCACAATGATCCACTTAAGACACTTTAACCAATTTAAGCTATATAGTTATACAGTTTTGAGATTGTATTTCTTCTTCAATATAATGAGAGGAATTTTCTTGAAAATATGCACCACTTTTTCCAACTGGGCAGTGTTTCCACCTTTATGATTCATGCAAATGAATGAACTTTAAAATTCCATATGTGGGAGATTAAAATAAATGAGACCTGGATAAAGTATAAATTGCCATTGTCCAGTTCCCCAGCAGACAGTATTTCATGTCAGCAGCTCTGAAGCAGTGCTCTACCAATTGATCCAAAAAATTACTCTGAACAATATTTATTTATTGCTAGAAAATTTCTTACACTTCTTTAAACAAGTCATAAATATGTGGACAGCTAAGATTCTTGTGACAGCTTTTGATTTGTGATCTGCCAAACTTCTGTGATTAGCAAAGGTTAATTAAAAAAATTAGTAAATTTTAAGGAAGTAGAAACTTATTCTTTGGTAGAGAGATGCTTCAGCTGGAAAACATTCAGGAGGTTGCAAATAAAAAAAAAGATTGAAAAATGATTAGGTTGACATTTGATGCCAGCCTTTCAGCTGTGTGAAACTCTAGTTTCTGTATGTAATGTGTTTGTTATGCACTGGAATAATGTACCAATGTACCAATGTGGATATAGGCAACTGTTGGATATAAAAATTCTCTCTAAAACCAGATGCTTTTTATGAGGCTATAATACTATATTACAGTGTTCAGGCTAGTTCTCTGCATTCCTGTTTCTCTGTGGAACAGAAGACACAATTTTAAGCATCTTGGCTATCTCACACACTTCAATTAATCAAACCAAGTACACAAAATTGAAAGATTTATTACCTGATGAAAGGAAATACAAATATCAAATCTGCTTTTGATAGGACAGTAACAATGATGATAGTGATGACAAGGACTAATCTATTAGATTATAAGCATGGTACATTTATTTAAAATAAAATATTTTACCAAAAACTAGGAATATTGATTAGAAGATAAAGGAAAGAAGATAAAGAAGACTCTTCCCTAGTCTACCATTCTTGATGCCTATAATCAAATAAAAACCAGCTGTTACACACAGGATTTCTCAAAATATTCTTAATTTCCCCTCCATTTGCTTTTTAGGTTTTTATTTATTTGATCTGTAAATCCACTTTCCAGAAAAATCCCAAATAAATAATAAATAATAAACTGTTAAATAGTAAACTATGTTAAAAAATTTATTTCCTACAATCACATGCCTTCTGCTCTACCCAGGCATGCAGAATTCTTTCCACTTTCTTTTTCAGTCTTCCAGTGTTTTCTTTGGTCAATAGAGGATTTATGTTCTATGACCATAATTACCTAATATGTAAATCTATTATCCTTTCTGTCTTAATATATTGCAAAAACAGTGCTTAGTGGAAAAAGCAGGAAAGGTAAACCAGGGAATATTTGTAAACAGCAAGAAGAAGAGCCAAGGTTATAGTTCTAAGAAGTCTGAGATAAGAGAGCATGTCAAAATATTACATAGCAAGACTAAAAATGGGGATTTTCATCAGGTGAAACCTTTAAAAGCTCCTAAGGAGTCACACAGAGAGTACAGTAATCATTTTAGGCAATCTTAGAAGGTTAAAATATGACTAAACCAAGTTGCCTTGCTTAAGGTGAAAATATTTAAACCTAGGACTTGAACAGCATTTTATATATTCAGAATATTTTAGAAACATAAAAAAACTGCAAAGAGCTTTTAGCTCCTCTCTTATAAATCAAGAAACAAGACTTGTAGGGTTTAATATTTAATGACTTGAGGATACCACATAGAAAGCTGAGATAATTTCAGGACTAAAAGCAGAAAACACCTATCATACTAGCTCTCATTTTGGGGGTGTGTATTGGGTAATAGCATGGTAATTTTTCCATGAATTCCCAACTGCTACAGACAAGCAACCTCTAACTTCTCAAAATATTCAACATGTTCACTCCCTCTTTAGTAATCTTCACATTCTACAAGAAAAAGGTATATAAGATTTTAAACAAACACTGGGAATATGGACAATCCAGCCTATGTTAAAAAGAATAAAAAGTTATTTACAGCAACTAAGGTTGCGAGGCCTTTATAGATTTTCTTGTGCAACAACTTCAAAAGCTTGCAGAATTCTTGGGAAATAACACAGTTGGAAAATAATACAGAACCTTGGGTTCAGGTGCTTTGTTCAGGTCACAACACAGTATTTTATTATATTATGACACATAGCATAGTAATTCTGCTAGACAGGCCTTGATCCACACTTCTTAACTACATGAAAGAGCAGAATGAGAAAGAGTTCAATGTCTCCTAAAGTATTTCAGGCTCTGCAGGTTTCAGTTAATCTCTGGTATTCTGCAATGCTTTATAAAAATATTTTTTTTTCTTTTACTCAGCTGATCCAAAAAAAGTAAAGCATTAACACAGCTTCAACAAAATAAATAGAATCTTTTCTCTCATTTAATTTCTCTCTATTGTCACAGACATTGACATGTTCATCAGTCATTCAAGTAATTTCACAGAGATGCACAATGATGCTTGATGATGCTTCAGCATTTCTTTTATGTATACATAATAATACTTGGTCTTGATGTTTCACTACTGCTCCACTTAAAGATTCTATGTATAAATACACCTGTCAGCAGTGAAAACTACATTTTACTCAACCAGAATAAATGGTTCCTCAGGAGAACAGAAAACAAAGTTTTTTCCCTGACTCTTGGCACTGCACATCAAACAAGGAGAGCAGGCTGGTGCTTTGATCCAGGAACTGCCCTGGGACTGCCCCAGGGTGCCAAGTGGCCCCAGCTGGAATGGGGACACTGGCACAGACCTGGCTTGACACTGACTCACCTCACTGAGGTCACTGACAGCTGTCAGATTGCTGCAATTCTCACTCATGGCTGCACTGCTTCAGGCACACCTGGGAGCAAACTCAAGTATTCTAGCCATAAATCCCTGGAAATTTCAGTTGTGTGTTACTATGCCCCAGTGTAACTCCTCTCAAAAAATGTACCTGAATATCCTGCAGAAATGTTGATATTATCTCTGCCAAATGGAAACTGGGCATGGTTCCCATGCTTGCCAAGTGTATTGGTTGTGCATGGCCTGGTTATTGGCAGCACAAGGGGCTCACAGAAGGGGGTTCTGTGAGGAGCTGCTGGAAGCTTCCAGCATCCAGCAGAGCCAGTCCCTGATGGCTCTGAAGGTGGACAAAGCAGGGACAATGAGGGATGATGCCAACACCTCTGTGATAACATATGTAAGAAGAAATCAAAACAAAGGTTGTGGTGTAGGTTTAATTCCAGCCAGAGAAGAGGAGCAGGTGAGAACATGGGAAGGAAAACAACATGGAAACAGGAAGGTCAGCAAAGAAGGAAGAGAAGAAGGAGATTGCCCAGGTACCACAGCTGAGATTGCTCTGCAGCCTGTGGTGAGAGCATGGTGGAGCAGCTGTGCCCCTGCAGCCATGGGATCCACAGGGATGCAGAGATCCATGTACAGCCCATGGGATCCATGGGGGATGCAGAGATCCATGTACAGCCCATGGGATCCACAGGGATGCAGAGATCCATGTACAGCCCATGGGATCCATGGGGATGCAGAGATCCACCCACAGCCCATGGGATCCACGGGGATGCAGAGATCCATGTACAGCCCATGGGATCCACAGGGATGCAGAGATCCATGTACAGCCCATGGGATCCATGGGGATGCAGAGATCCATGTACAGCCCATGGGATCCACAGGGATGCAGAGATCCACCCACAGCCCATGGGATCCATGGGGATGCAGAGATCCATGTACAGCCCATGGGATCCATGGGGATGCAGAGATCCATGTACAGCCCATGGGATCCACAGGGATGCAGAGATCCATGTACAGCCCATGGGATCCATGGGGATGCAGAGATCCATGTGCAGCCCCTGGGATCCACAGGGATGCAGAGATCCACCCACAGCCCATGGGATCCACAGGGATGCAGAGATCCATGTACAGCCCATGGGATCCACAGGGATGCAGAGATCCACCCACAGCCCATGGGATCCATGGGGATGCAGAGATCCATGTACAGCCCATGGGATCCATGGGGATGCAGAGATCCATGTACAGCCCCTGGGATCCATGGGGATGCAGAGATCCATGTACAGCCCATGGGATCCATGGGGATGCAGAGATCCATGTACAGCCCATGGGATCCATGGGGATGCAGAGATCCATGTACAGCCCATGGGATCCACAGGGTCTTATCTCAATTTAACCCTTTGTTAAATTTTCTCTCCTCTATCCAGCTGCAGAGAGGAGTGATTGGTTTTTGTGGCTGCCTGGCATCTGGTCAGGGTCAACCCACAACACCCAGAATAAACAGCAAAACCAAAAATTGTGACATCTATCACCTTACAAAGATACAGTGCCATTACATTTCTGGTTTTATAAAAATAATTTATCACAGATTTTATTATGGAAAGCCCAGTATCTACTGGAGAACTACCAAGTCAGTCTAGCTAGGTTTTGTGCAACAAAATTGCAAATTCAAATCTGAGCCACTGATTAACAAAGACCTGAAAAGTGGAGGGAGCATATGAAAAAAGCAATTTCCATAGAACCAAGTTAAGATATCCAAATTTGAGGGCTACATTATCAACTGCACTATGTGTAAGGATCAGTGAAATGTCATTTTAAATCTTTTTAAATTGGTCAATTTTTACTTACCTTGTATTCCCACTTAAGAGCAGAGACCATATAAAAGGTGTGCATACATGTGAAAAGTCAACTACTTCTCTTCATATAACATTGACACCACACCCCCAAAACTCTTTCTAACAACCTCTCAAGATACCTCTGCTCAAAACAGCTTGCCCACTATTTAAATGTTCATTTTTATTTCTATGTGAAATATGCACTCCACTATTCTGTCCACTAACACAAGCTCAGCAGAAACTAGTGGAGAAGACACTACTTCAGCTAAAAGAAAAGATGCAATTTTTAAACCAAACACACAAATATCAAAGATGGTTTCCATTGAGTACATCCAAAATCTTGCCAGATTAGACATCTTCCACAGCAGGTATACTCAGTCTCATTAAAACAAATATGAAAATTTAAGTTCCAAATGAACAATGTTCCCTGCTAAATTGCACATTAAGGAGGCAACTCTTTCCCTTTTTCTGGGAAAACAAAATTCTAACAGATTAAGACTAGTGATCAAGGCAAATTTCAAAATTACATGTCTCACCAAAATCTGAAAAAATGTATATTTTCATTTCATAAACAACACAAAATTTTGCTGCATAATAAGAGCATTTTTAATGCAATTGCATCTAGCCATTCAGCTTTATTACCAATTTTATCTGCCCCAGCACAGGGCAGTGTGTATGTTTGTATCACACACCAGGTGAATCTGTTATTTCACCTCTCCTAATAAACACTGCTATCACTTCAACAATTACTGCTAGAGATTTTGTTGGGCTTTTGTTGGACATTTTTTTTTGCACAACTTTTTAAGGGTTAATTACTCATCATGCAAGTTCTAAGACCATTTTTTCACTGTAAGGAAGCACAGCAAAGCAAGTTTTCTGGGAGTTGCTAAATCTTAATAATTATATCCTTATTCTTTTTCTACTAGCATCTTAAAAGATAGCTTGATAAAAACTATCAAACTCTCCAGTCCACAACAAGTCAAATATAAATTCACACTTTCTTTAAAGACACTAAAGGTACTTTATTGAATTCAAAAGAAATGCTGCTGGTGGCCACAGAAAGAAGAAAAGCTCTGTTTAAATCAGTTCCCAAAATACAGAAAGAAATTCTGGATATACACCAGCAAGTTGAAAAGTACAAATTAACATTAGGAGCCTAAAAGCTGTATGTGAACACATTTCAGTCCAAGAATATAAGAATACTAAAATCTTTAGCAACAGTCATTGTAGAAAGAATTTTTTTCAATATTCAGGAAAGGGCAGATCACTTTTTTCCAGTGTTAACAGGCAGTCTCAGAGGAATCTGAAATTGTATTGAGTGTTGCAGCCTGGAGACAAGGCACAAAAGCAGATTTATCATTCAATCAGCTTTACTGATCAATTACTGAGTAATTGTGATCAGGTATGTACAATGACCAAAATACCATATTTAAAAAATTAAAGCTTAAAAAGACAAGAACTTGCCTCTCCTTTGTCTCATTTGTTAAATGAACAAAAAGCTACACTACAACATTTCAGTTTCTGAATATGTTTGTCTCTTATTTGAATCAGTAATTAACTATTCTTTCTTTGACAAACCATTTCCTTGTTTGAAACAGTAGCTAAACCTAAGAATACTGAGGGTAAATACATCTAGCATTTATTACAAATTAAACAAGTAACTTTTTCTTCCCCCCATCATTCTTTTCCAAGCTATGTCATAGAAGAACATGTCTACAATTTAAATTGGCTCTCATCTCATGCATTAAACTCTCTGCCTATCACTTGGACAGCATCACATCTCCCAGCTTTATGCTTCTAATGGTGGGAAGGAGAAATAAGAGAAGCAAAACACAAGAGGAATGGAAATAAGGACAGCTCACACCAGATCTTTCCCTTTTCAAGACATGGGAACATGAACTCTGCATAAAATCAAAAACTCAACCATATAATGGGTTTAAAAGACAGGCTAATATTCAGTATTTTGTTCCCTATTTCTTTCCCAGTAGCTTTGAGCATGCTCCTCTAACCTCAGTGAACACCACACATGAAGTTTCCAAGAACAAGCCCAGTATTTCACTGGTGGCTGGTCAGCCTGTAGCCTGTATAACCCAACATGTTTTAACTGCATCTTTTCACCTGCTGCCTTCTAAGGCTCTGCAGCTCTCCAGAATAAGCTTCAATTTTGCTTCATTTAGGCAACATAGCCTAACCAAAAATCAACAGCAATCATGCCACCAATTTACTGGCTTATTTTGATAATTTATGAATAACTAAGTTGCATGCTCTACCCACATAACCTTGTGGTACTGCACTGGTGAAATGAGCTCAGAAATAAAATTTCAATAGCTTTGAAATGAGATGAGAGTGACCCTATAACCAGGCAGCAAATACTCACTCTCTGCACAACTTTACCTTGTTAAATTGTACTTGTTGCTTCTATGTTTACAAACTCTGGAAAATTGTTCCAAATTATGAAACACTCAAAATTAAATCTGTATTTGTGACTCAGAACATTTCAGTCTGATCTTGGGAAGAAAGTAATGTGCTTAATCCTACCAAAGCCTGTAACATGCATATACATAGTTAAAAGGTAGAGTTTTACTAGTTCATCAGATCAAAACCTCCAGAAATAATGATTTCCAAATAGTGCACATGCAAAGTTAGGTTTAAGATAACCTGAGTTACAATAGGAAGCATTAAATTTTGGAGAACCACCCAGGTTACACAGAAGAATACAATACTACCAACTCTAAGAATGCTTTTATTTTAAAATTCTGTCTTAAAACACAAGTAGGAGCAACTCACTTTCCCAGTGACCTTGACCTTTTTTCCAGTTTAAAAATTTCAATTTCAGAAAGAAATCATAAAAATAAAACTAGTTTGTTCAGGAAGCATCAACATCTTGCTGCTCTTTGGACACCACCAGCTAGCATCCATGTAGAATTATACAGACAATTCTATATTAAATTCTAATTCTGTAACTTCATTTATTAAGTACCTTGTAATCAGAGCTGAGAAATTTAAATGCATTTCACCAGTGACAATCTATCCTGACTTTCAATGTTTCCTGTACTGACATTTTTACTTCATACAAGTCATGAAATACTGCATTTAAATGAACTTCCCTCCTATAAAATGAACATCCAGAAATTGTGCAAATTATCTTTTAAGTAAATAACAGAAATAATTTCTTTTTTTTTTTTTTTTTTTTTACTGAAATTCCCTAGTCTCAACAATGTTATTTCTTATGCACAGAGACCACATGCAGTCTAATCACTTGCCACTGCAGTGAAGTGTGAAGTATTTGGAGAAGTAAGAAAACCTTCAATTGAATGTTTGCTCCTGAAAGTACACATACAATTTTAAATTACTGCTCTGTTTCTCTCTACTGGGAAAATGTTCTCAATTGAGATACATTAAAAAAAATTTAAAAAGAACAAAAAAGCACCCCATTTGTTAAACAAGACAACATCCTGAGGTAAAAAAAAAAAAAAAAAAAAAAGCTGAGAGTCAGCTTTACCAAATATAATAATATAATATAATCAAAGTTAAAAAGACACCATACAGAAGAAGTAACATGTAAGTACACAAATGTGGCAGACTATGAGAAAAAAGCTGTTGCATAACTCCATCTAAAGTATAATGAGACATCATCCTTACAAATCCACAAACACAGAAAATATTTGTTACTAGCAAAGTTTCTTACCTAGAAGGGACAACGTCAGTCTAGCTAAATTTGTTGCCTGTACCCCAGTAAAGCAAAGTTCCTAAAAAGTTACCAAAGAGAAATGTGATGAGTTCAAGCACTATGTGTGAAAACATGGACTAAAGAAAACCCTTGCATAACCTGGAAACTCATCTGGACATAACCATGAAGATATGCAAGTCAGAACTCTTAACTGGAATAGAAATGAATTAATGGTAAGACTTCATTCAGAGTGTGGTATGTCATTATGAGAGCCTTGTCCAAAAAAAAAAAACAACTCAAAGTGGAACTGGCACTGAGGAGCTAGAACAGGATGAGAAGAAGTGAGAGATTATGAGATGAGAGGATAAAAAAAAAATCCCAGACTTGTTTTGCATACAAAAAAAGAGTATTTTAAATGCCAAGGAGACAAAAGAGCTAAGAGATATTAATAAACTATTAGTTAATTTTCTTCAATTAAAATTAAATTAGGTAACTGCTTGAACTGGAAATTTTTTTAAAGTTTCCTATAATGAAAAATTAGACTCTGGAATAGCTGGAACACTGCATATAGAACTCCTAATGACTTTTAAGATAGAGCACAGTGAAGGAGATTAAATTATGCACTGGCTTATAATACCATGCAATTAGATTCAGTGATGTAGAAGTCTCTTACAGCATGTTTATATTTGAACAGCTATTGTAATTCTCCATTGAAAAGTTCACCCTGAAAATGTTTATGTAAACTTATCAAGACATATACACATTACACATTTTACATGTGTATAAACATACTCCAGCCTAGGAATAACTTACCCATTAGGTATAAACCATTCATTTTATTTTTAGAAATCCCTAAACTGAATGCATAAACACAACATTGGCATTGAAAAGGCTTCTTTCTCTAATTCTTCCCAAAACAGTTACTGGGTAACTTTCAACCAAATAGAACATTGATATTGACTGGAAAATGGTATTTTCTGACAGAAAACTCAAAAAATGCACTGCTGTCAGAAAAAATTTCTCTCAGCATTTTTATTTCTTAATTCAGAAGATGAGAAAGGAACTTTGAAATCCATTTGCTGCCACAAAAAGATAATTAGGATCCCAAGTTCAACAACTTTTGATCATTATTGAAGGAAAAGTTCAGTAGTTCAAAAGTTCACGTGGCTGCTTTTCCATAGGGTGCAATAAAATAGTCTAAAGTCATTAACTTATTTATATAAAAGGAGACAAAAATGAAATCCCCAAACAAAATCCAACTTACTTTAGTTCTATTTTTAAGTATAATTCTATCCAACTAGAATAAAGAAGAATGGGCACATCTAAGAACATTTTAACCTCCATGCCTTGGGACTCTGCAGGCTGCATTTCTCCATGTTTATGAACAGTTTTCCATCTGTTTTCTATAGTAGCTGATTCCTCAATTACACAAGTACTTTCTATTTTGTCACTACATTTATTAAAGATTAATAAGTAAAATAATTACAGGTAATTTTTACATCTAGATGAATACCCTTCCATGTGCTGGAAAATACAAAGCAAGATCTTGACAGCCTTCAGAAAACAACTACAGTTTACTTCAGCCTCTATTTAAACTGAAGTTTGCCAAAACTGGAATTAGGCAAGAATCCATTTGATCCACAAATGCTCAGATTTTTATAGAGAATTTCTTTTCACTTAGGAATCACAGAACTAGGTAATAATTTGCAAAAAAGACCTCAAGAGGCCTTCAAAACTACTACAGATCACTAATCCTGCTTTAATTTTTTTTTCCTAGAATTACCAAGACAAACTTGAAATTAAGATACAGCAACTGTGTATTTAATCAAATTACAAAAAGAGCAGTTTGACATACCCCTGGAAGATTAATTATTAGTTGTATTTTGTCACACAGATAGCTAAAGAGTTACTCCTGAATCATTTACATATTTACTACAAGCAGACTCATTTTCCATATCAGGCTACTCATTTATGACCTAGGAGTTTTTGATGTTAGATTCTTGGCAGGATATAAAATAATTGCTCATCATTACCTGAGGACATGAAAAATTAAAGAATCAAGCTCTAAACACAAGCTGGTTTACATCTCAGTATTTCTGCACATTCTCAAAACAGCTGATTTTTCAGTTCTATTATGGCTCCTTTGGAAGTGCCAGAAAATGGAATTTCATTGCTCTCCATTTGCTACAATACTTTTTAGTAAAAAAAAAGATTCATTATTGAATAACTCTCATTGGAAGAGTGTCTCATTTTTGTTACTATACAAATATATTTGTGTTCCCATTCACAAGCTGAACTACTAAAATCATTATAAATACAAATACCAACACTTCAAGTGAAAAAAAAAGACCTTTTATTTGGAATAAATGTCTCTTTCCAATGCAAAACCATGGGCAATCCATTAAATTCTTCACAATACTGTAGGTAGCTCCACTGGTGCTCCTACAAAGTGCTCTGGTCACAGTTCAAATCTCCCATTAGAGACACTAAATAAACACCTGACAATTTCCTTTCAGCAGTGCAATGCCTCACCTAGAGTATCTCTTCCCTAAGGTGGCATACTATAAAAGTAAGTGTAACTCCATTTGGAAAACTTCTTTAAAAGAATTTTAATAGACACTATGCTTCCAATAACAAACTACCAAATAAAATCAATCAATTCAATAGAAGCACCCACTGGAAGTCACTCATGTCAGGACAAGCAAAGCTTTGGTTCTGTTCCAAGCCATGAACTTGGTGCAGTAAATTTCATCCCACACACCACCACACACCAATGTTACATTCCCAGTATGGTTATCAGATTTGTTACAAAGGGCATGGCTCAATTTGATTTCTAAAAGTAATCCTCAAGTGATCCCAGAGCTGTTGTTCTGTCAGAAAAAAGAGTCCAGAAACTATCCTGCAGAAACCTTCCTGTGAGTCTGGTGGCTCCACACTCATGCATTCGTGCTGACTCCTCCACACGAGGCAGCTCTGGCATCACAGTCCTGACCTCAACATGAGTGAATTATCTGGTACACAGATTAACACCTCGTGGAAGACTGCCAGAAAGATTATCAGAGTCCTGGCACTGTTAGCTGGGGCATAAGAGGCATGTTCACTTCATCATAACTCCTTTGCATCACACATCTTACAAAGGAGCTGAGCCAAACAATTCAGGCAAAGGCTTGAATCATGTCAAAACCACTTTGGGGTCTTCTCAAAATATGCAGATCACTCTGACAAACATTAGGGTAAGAAAAGAGAAGAGGAAGAGAAGAGGAAGAGAACAGAGAAAAGAAAAAAGAAAAGAGAAAAGAAATGAGAAAAGAAAAAAGAAAAGAAAAAAGAGAAAGAAAAGAAAAGAAAAGAAAAGAAAAGAAAAGAAAAGAAAAGAAAAGAAAAGAAAAGAAAAGAAAAGAAAAGAAAAGAAAAGAAAAGAAAAGAAAAGAAAAGAAAAGAAAAGAAAAGAAAAGAAAAGAAAAGAAAAGAAAAAAAGAAAAGAAAAGAAAAGAAAAGAAAAGGAGTAGAACCACATTCTTCACAACAAAGGTCTGGCATAGCTTCTCTACAGATGCATCCACTAGGAAAAAATGCACACACTTTCACAGTGTAATTAGCAAAAGTCTGATAATCAAAATTAAGAGCCGAGTATTCAATGTGTCACAGAACTTCTCAGGTATCACCTCAAGCACTGTGCCAAATTTTACAGCAAGTGCTTTAAAACAAGCTGTCAATAAGCTGAAAGAGATCCAGAGATCAACAAAAAAGTGGGTAGAAAACATGAGTCATGTGGAAACACTGTAAGTTGTGCTTTGTTTTGTTTTTCTTTGTGAATAAGAAGGCTGGAGGGGATCTGACAGTTATCTCAGTAAGGAGTTATTAAAAAGGTATCAGTATTCAGCCATTCTGCATGCCACACCAGAGCAAGTCCAGGAAGACTTGACTGAAGTGGCAGAACAGGAGCTCTGAGCTAGACTGGGAAAATATGTATAAACAACAAGAAATCACCCAGACATTATTTATGCAGTTCCTGTTATTATGGAAGGCTCCCAGGAAGAGGCAAGGCAAACAATGTTTAGTAACTTCAAAAGTACATTAGGTTTTGTTTTAATTTTACAATTTATTGACAGTGCTTAAACCCCTTGTTTCTAACACCCATGATTTGTTTCATTTGAATTTTCTTTTGGAAATCATTCAGGGTCAAATTTGCTTCATTGCTAAGTTTTGATCAGGAAATCTGCAGTTAAATTTCAAGTTGGTAACATCTGAATTCATGTCTTTGGAAAAGTGACTGATCAAATTTTTGCTTGTATCATTCTGTTCTTTCTTCTGTCTTATCTCCTGATACACCTGTAAATGCACCAGGGGTATTTACCAGTATTTTATTTGTTTTTAATAGAAATACAGGCAGAACAGTCCTGTATATATATATATATATATATTAAATACTTATATTACAAGAAGGATGTAGATAGTTGGTATCCTTGCCCATGAAGGAGGGGTTAGAACCAAACCATCTTTAAGGTTCCTTTCCAACCAAAACTATTTTATGATTTATTGTTTAGTTGTTGTTTTTTAAAACAGGTATAACATTTAGAACCCATATTTCTTTTTGAAATTGAAAATTTTACCTCAAAGCTGAGCATATGAACACAGATGTTAAAAAAAAAAATAAAAAAAATAAAATAAAAAAAGTGAGCAATTTCCAGTCAAGTCTGAAGGGACCAGTGTTCACTTAGAAGCATTTTCAGTGATTGATTTCATGCTGAAGTGGACAGAGAGGTGCAAAGCCCCAGAATTTTCCATGGCAACTCCAAGACATGCCATGTATGCTTTTGTAGAGTAGAAAATGAAGCCAGGCTGAAATGCACAACCATGCAGGATTTTCATTTTTTCCCCCTCTTTCACTCAGTACATCCATCCTGAACTACAAATCCTGCAGATGCACCCTGAAGTTCATATAAAGCTCTTTTTTGGCTACCCCTGATTTACCCACAAATTTTAACTGCTGCTGTTGAATGGTCAACTGATATTTAATTTCTGTTCTTTGTATTCTTCCTGTCACATTCCATATTTGCATCTCTTCCATCCATTTTATCTCTATCTCATAATATTCCCTTCAATTAAGAATTATTCAAACCACTTGTCTTTTTGGAATTTTTCTGATGCTCAATTTTTCTCATCACACTTTACACATAGCTCTTGTTCTCTAGACTTGCTTTGTACCCTGAATTTGCTGTATTTTCCCAATTTCCCACATGTTCACTCATTTCCTGCTCTCCATATTCTTCCCCACTGCTTTTTTACAGCTATCAAGGCAATCCCATAGGTATTCTTGCAACACAATAATTTCCACAGTCTGTGAAGAATGAAGAAGTGTTTACCTCAGAAAGCATCACATAGAAATCTTTTCCTGCTTCCTAGGGGTAAGAAATTCTGTCTTTACTGAGGATGCTTATTTATTGCTATTATATTAATTTATCTATTAATAACACAAATAGTTATGAGCCAGGCTTCTTCTCCATTCTGTTGATACTGACAGAGATCAAATTGAATATATTCATGTTCATTACAAATAAATCCCACTTAATTGATACAAAATCACTGAAATTTTACAACTCTGCACTAATGAAAATCAACATCTTTAGCTCATTACACTTAAGTTTTACCAACCAACAATTGAATTGGAGGCTGAAACAGTGACTTGCAGGTATGGTTCAGTTCTTCCCAAAAAGCTTTCCACTACAATACCTCATGAACTGAACTTTAGCCACTTGTGAATCTTGCAGGTCTAGTTTAATCTAGTTTCTCATGAAATGGCAAATATTAAGAAAATACAATCCATCTGAAATTAATTTGTATATTATCACTGTCATATATTGCTCTTCTGTTGCATATTTTGTTCATTCCTGTGACAATGAGAATACAGGGTGTCCAAATTACAGATATTCTCTTATAAGGGGCAGTATAGTGTATTGAAGGTGATTAATATTCTCAAGAAGATTAATCTAAAAAGCTGGCATTTGTGATAAAAGTACCTTTTTGGGGGTGAGAAGTGGGTGGAATGCTGAAAAAAACCCAGGAATGAAAACTACAGTGAAACTGTGCAACTATTGCCTGTGTTACACAAGAACCTTAGCTCATGAGTTTAAAAAACTTGCATATTAGGGATATCCACATTGTATCTATCTAAAAATCTAGATTTTCAATCTATCTAGGTGTGACAGCCTAAATATGAATTCATTTTGAAGAGCTACTTCAGAACTTTACAAACTGTTATTCTAATTTCCTTTTTTACAAAACATCCTCCAACAGGTCTTTTCTTTGATTTTTGCATGTGTAGTAACAGGAGGAAGTCTACAATCCCTATTCAGATATCCAAAAATTACTGTTCCTAAACATCTGCAAGCACTCATCAAAATGCAGCTAAAATATTTAATTGTAATTTTAAAGCTGGATTAACATCAGAGTGTAGTTTTTAAATCAGAGATTTTAAGATTTCATCTTTCAGAAGCACCATAAGCAGCCAGCTAGCAGCTTCAAAAGGTGTATATTCCAAAAAACAAAGGCTGTGCATGATCTGCTTCAGGAAACTCAAAAGCATCAACAAGTGGTCTCTCCACCAGAAAACTTCTTTAAAGAAAATATTGAAAGGATCATTCAGAAAAACACCTGGGTTTGTTTGATATGACAAACTTTCTCATGGCATGGCAAGGACTGCACAGCCCTGAGTGGAGATCCAGACAGATGCAAAACAAATGTGCACACAGGAGAAACCCACAAGGCCACTCACTTTCTGGAAGACTTAATGAAATTACTTTCCTTCATTAAATCACTGAGCAATTAAATCCTTTTTTCCCTCTCTAACTGCCTTCCTGTTTTTCCCAAAGAAGCTGGAAACACTTCCTGCAGTTTTCCTTCTTTTCTAGAATCAAGCAGAGCTTTTCTCCTTTTTGTTTCAATGGTCTCCAAATCTGCCAGCTCCTAGGCAGGATTTCCATTCAAACAACCCCTTCTGTCTCAGGCCTCACAACTACTTTTTTCTACCTGGCATGCTTCAACAATTTCCTCAGTCACAACTCTGCAAAAGAAAATTTTTGTCTCCATTAACTTGGTAAGGACCCTAAAACAGGTTGGTAAAAGACAGCAGAGCTGCTGATGTGCTGCACCCAGAACAAATACCCAAATTCAAAGGTCCCACACATGTGAAATACAAGAACTAGAAACAGAATATCCAATAAGTTTCCCTCTCATGGCTGCCCAAAAAATGACTGTTCACCTGGAAATCATAACTAAATTACACATAAATGCAGATGGCTGTTACTTTAAGATCAAGCAGCTTCTATTTGCTTGGAAAACTAGGATGTAGCTGCCAAATTTAGATTGCAGCCACAACCTTGTATGCAGCATATTAAAGCTACCCCATTACAATAAAGATCAGAGCCTTAAAGAGAAGCATTTTTTCCAGAAAAGAGCCTGTGACAAAAGCTGGCAATATTTTCACTACTGATATAAAGAACACAAAATCATTAATAAAGTTCAGGAATGGAATAATAACCTTACATAAAAAAGAGCATTCCCTTCAAAACAAATCTACAGTACACTGGTAAAGTAGCATGTACAAACAAGCATTTTGTAATTTTAGTCGACAGGTAGCTCTGAATTCATGCCTGAATACACAGTGCATATTACCAAGCCCTCAGGAGAAGATCACTGCAAACTACACAGATGGAAAACATATCTGTTGTGGGTTCTGTTTGTAGATGCTGGCATTTCTTATTGCATCTTGAATATTTCTTATTCACAGCCAGGATTCACATCCTAGAGCCCCCTCTCCTGCAGCTGCTCACCCCACTCTGCATGCACTGCTAACATTCACTCTTAACTGCTGCTCAAGTTGAGGAAAACAGCATCAGAAAGCTCTGCTGAAACTGCTCTGCACTTTTTTGGCAAGCCCAGCCCCTGCACCTGATTTCCCCCCACACCTCATCTCCCAGCTCTCTCCACCCTAGCATCCTACCCCTCCAGCACCCCCCTGAAGCTCCCAGCTGACCTGAGAGGCTGACTCAGCTGTAATTACATTAAATTCCAATAAAAGCAGCTCATGCCTTTGACAAGGCAGCCTGGCTCAACCCCTGCCTCTCAAACACACGTGTGCAGCAAGCAGGCTCAGCAGAATGTTTTGGGAACTCTGAGTGCGACCATTTCTACTTTTATTATCTTGTTTCTGGAAAGCTACATTTAGCAAGTTATAAAAAAGATCTCTTCCTTATTTCTGTCTTGAGAGAGACTCCTAATTGGCTAGATCCAGTCATAAAAATTTAAGCATGTTTCTGAAAACACGAGTGCCAAAGGGTAATGCATTGCTAATGGCTGCCAGTGGAATAAATAGCAGTTCTGACGTCAAAACTTTGTTACACTCCAATAACTGGCTCACTTGGGGTTTCAGGTACAGCAAGTTACATGTCAGCTTTAAATAAAGTTATAAAAATAGAACACACAGTGAACCACACTGCCACTATGCAGCCTGAAACTACATGATTTATGGCTAATAAAATGTTAACAAAGGTGACAGAGGGTATGAAAATAGTATTTTCTACCTCATAATATCCTGTTACTTAGATTTGAGAGGGCAAAACAAGGCAGGTATAATTTTTCTTTTGTTCTTCAAAACATATGGCCAAAACCAGAGTAAGCAATTTTGAGTGGAAGTGACATTTTAAAAATATTTATAGTACTTCTACCCAAAAGACAGTATAGTAAAATTCAAGTTGTAAAAATCTGCATTACAATGCATCTCTGAGTCCCACTTGAATAAATTCATTAAGTACCAAGAAGCTTTGTCTCTCATTTCCTTCTGTAGTGATTAAACAAAATATCCCCTTTCATTCTGTAAAAGATGCAACCTTGGGCTGTGCTTGTGTAACTAAAAGTTTAATGGTTCAGTGATTCAGCCACCCAGATGATGGACAGAACTCTGGTGCAGGTATGGAGCTGAACGCTGGAATTCAGGAACTTACCTGAATACATAATGCTTAACACTTGAATTTAGGACCATGGGGGACCTGGCACTGCTGGGTTACCAGTCAGAGGTCTTTTCCAACCTAAGTAACCCCACAGTCCTTTCTCTACAAAAATAAAGTTTTAGATGTGCAAATATGGCTGCATTCACAGGGAAGGGAAAGATAATACTCTTAAGGTAACACAGAAGGCTAGAAAGAAGTTTGAAGAAATCACATTAACTTCAGGAAAAAAAAAGAAAAAAGGAAATTTTGTCACAAGTCTCATTCAAAAAACCAAGATTTGCCTACATATAAGTGAATGCAGCCAAGTATCCTGGAGGGGACTGTGGCAAAAAGAAAAAAAAATCCCCTTGTTTCACATTCAACAAAGTTTTGTCTCTTTTGAAGGCACTAGCTATCATTACTTAAATCTTTACTAAAGATTTACTCTTACTTGAAAGGATCACAAAGTTAAGGAGAGAGAGACCAGAAGAAACTTTATCCTTTAGTCAGAAACCTTCAATAGGTCATAGAAAGGGACAAGCTCTTCTAGCCCTGAAATATTTGAAGACAAGTGCCTTCCTCCTGTTATGGCAATCTCCAGAGGGACTTAGGAATAAGAGAAAAAAAACAAACAAAAAAACCCCCAAAATTACATAATATTGACAATATTGAGTGAATATTCTTGAGCAGAAGCAGTACAGTAACATTTGATAAACTGAATAATCATTTCATTAAATATAAAGAGGAAAGTTTAGGTTCTACATGAAACTACAACCAAAACAATCTTTATTTGAATTGGTTCTTTGTATTCCTTACAAGAAAACCATTTTTTATAGCATTCAGTGCAACCAATAATACTTATTTTCACTTCTATAATTTATTTTCTTTGCTCATCAGCATCAACTGCATTACAGGCTCCTGCTGCTTATTGTCCTGGTCAATTTTAAGCCCTTAGGTGACTTGTTAACAAACGATTTGGAAATAAAAAGTGACACAAAGGCCACGTAAACCCTTATTAATTATTAACTCACTCAACCTCCAAACCACCTGCAGTACCTCCTGAAGTTCATTATGGGGCAGAAAGATGTCAGAAAGCCAAAACAGAAAGAACATTCTAGCTGAAGGTTCTAGTTTTCATACAAACTTTTATTGAAATTGCCATTCAAGATTAAAATATTTAAAGATGAGAATATTTTAGATATGTGAGATAAGTTTTAGATAAGGTGACTGGGTTGAGCATTGCAGATGAACCTTGCTGACTTCGGGTATGAGCTAAACCAGTAAATTATCATTTCCTTTTGTCTTTAAATCATTTAATTCTAGAATAAAGTCAAATGCAAGTATAGAATCCCTTCTTAGCTTAGGTAAGAGCACATGGCAAGACCACAGGCTGCTTTTAGAGAGGAGCTTCTCTTCCCAATACAGCAATGCTCACAAAGATCTGAACCTTCAAGCACAACTCTTTTTTTCCAAACCTCATCACAAGTAGTAAAGAAACAAAGTTCTAAGGTGCTCTTCACTCCCTGCTTTACTTTCACACTTTTCCTTTTTACTTTTCACACTTTCCAAAAATCCCCTCAATGATTCAAAGAAAAAAAAAAAAAATCTTATAATCATTGTTTGAAAAAATGACTTTCAACCCACCATAAAGTTGCTCATTATTAACAGTACAGGTTTTGCTTTTCATTGGTTTGTTGGGTTTTGGTTTTTTTTTTTCTTTAAGGGGCATATTCAAACAGCTCCAGGTCAGGGAAGGGAAGGGAAGTTTCAGGGAAGGGAAGTTTCAGGGAAGGGAAGGGAAGTTTCAGGGAAGGGAAGTTTCAGGGAAGTTTCAGGGAAGGGAAGTTTCAGGGAAGTTTCAGGGAAGGGAAGTTTCAGGGAAGTTTCAGGGAAGTTTCAGGGAAGTTTCAGGGAAGTTTCAGGGAAGTTTCAGGGAAGTTTCAGGGAAGTTTCAGGGAAGTTTCAGGGAAGTTTCAGGGAAGTTTCAGGGAAGTTTCAGGGAAGGGAAGGGAAGGGAAGGGAAGGGAAGGGAAGGGAAGGGAAGGGAAGGGAAGGGAAGGGAAGGGAAGGGAAGGGAAGGGAAGGGAAGGGAAGGGAAGGGAAGGGAAGGGAAGGGAAGGGAAGGGAAGGGAAGGGAAGGGAAGGGAAGGGAAGGGAAGGGAAGGGAAGGGAAGGGAAGGGAAGGGAAGGGAAGGGAAGGGAAGGGAAGATACAAATCAACAAATACAGAAATACATGAAAACTGGATTAAGGCTGCATGTTTATGTAGTGAGAATGTTCTAGGCCATTTTAGAAAGATGAGAACAGACAACATTGATTTATTTAAGTGTTTTACCTAGATCAACCTCTTTTATTTCTAAGATAAAGTAGCTGGCTCTATAGATAACATGTAAACAGTATATTTATTTTCATTTTAATACAAATTTTGGTTTTTCTCCTCTATCACTTTGGCAGGCAACATTAGAGGCACAAACAAAGTTGGATTCAAATGCTATTGGTACAATGACTCAAGGTGTTATTTGCACCTCAAAGTCTAGCAGGAGAAGAGAGCTCCCTTCCAGAGACAAAAACCTGTCTGATCTGCCCAGGGGGATCCAATTTTGAGCTGAAAACCCAAAAGCAAGATTCAGTAATTACAGGGTTTATATTGCATATCTGAATGAAGAATCAATGCACAAACACTTATATGTACCACAATTTTATTATCTATATATCTATTTCTGTTAAAAGTGCAACACCAAATCATTAAGAAGCTTCCAGATTGAAAACCAAATACTGACATTTCTGAAGCAATGGTTAGAGATGGGGGAGAATAAGACATTTTCAGTTCTGCACACTTCTATTTTTCAATGTTTAATATCTTATTAATTATGATAATTAAAAATGGAAACATATTCCTTTGAAAGCAAGAAATTCCCCTGATTATACAATGAGATTCAGTTCTTGTTTTGAGCCATGAAGTCATTGCACAAAAGGAGTAAGGAATTTCAAGTTTTTAAAATTCAGTAACATTTTAAATTCATAATTCTTTCTACAATAGATCTGAATTTATAATAAACTAGTATCTCAACTAAAGAGCTATGAATAAAGACATCAAATTAACATCAAAAACCTACAGAGATTTCTTCTCCAGTCCATATTTTTATCTGCAAAATACCCACGGAAACAGAATTCAAAATTTCCTTCAGACATAGTTTTGGTGCTCTGTCCATCAAGTGTGTGACCATGCAAAACAAAGAAAACATGAGACCCATAAAACCAGTGCCTTTCATGTCTACTGCTCTATTCTGCTAAATTCCCTATAAACCCATAACAGTCTAAACACATGGGGAGAGCAAGATGGGAATTAGCAGGGGATATTGCTTAGATGGACTTGAGCAAAGCTCAGTTATTGCATTCACTAAGGGCTAACAAAGTTACTGCACTCACTGGGTGCTCACAGTTACTGCACTCACTGGGTGCTCACAGTCACTGCACTCACTGGGTGCTCACAGTTACTGCACTCACTGGGTGCTCACAGTTACTGCACTCACTGGGTGCTCACAGTTACTGCACTCACTGGGTGCTCACAGTTACTGCACTCACTGGGTGCTCACACAGTTACTGCACTCACTGGGTGCTCACACAGTTACTGCACTCACTGGGTGCTCACAGTTACTGCACTCACTGGGTGCTCACAGTTACTGCACTCACTGGGTGCTCACAGTTACTGCACTCACTGGGTGCTCACACAGTTACTGCACTCACTGGGTGCTCACACAGTTACTGCACTCACTGGGTGCTCACACAGTTAGTGCACTCACTGGGTGCTCACACAGTTACTGCACTCACTGGGTGCTCACACAGTTACTGCACTCACTGGGTGCTCACAGTTACTGCACTCACTGGGTGCTCACAGTTATTGCACTCACTGGGTGCTCACAGTTACTGCTCTCACTGGGTGCTCACACAGTTACTGCACTCACTGGGTGCTCACAGTTACTGCACTCACTGGGTGCTCACAGTTACTGCACTCACTGGGTGCTCACAGTTACTGCACTCACTGGGTGCTCACAGTTACTGCACTCACTGGGTGCTCACACAGTTACTGCACTCACTGGGTGCTCACACAGTTACTGCACTCACTGGGTGCTCACAGTTACTGCACTCACTGGGTGCTCACAGTCACTGCACTCACTGGGTGCTCACAGTTACTGCACTCACTGGGTGCTCACAGTTATTGCACTCACTGGGTGCTCACACAGTTACTGCACTCACTGGGTGCTCACACAGTTACTGCACTCACTGGGTGCTCACAGTTACTGCACTCACTGGGTGCTCACACAGTTACTGCACTCACTGGGTGCTCACAGTTACTGCACTCACTGGGTGCTCACAGTTACTGCACTCACTGGGTGCTCACAGTTACTGCACTCACTGGGTGCTCACAGTTACTGCACTCACTGGGTGCTCACACAGTTACTGCACTCACTGGGTGCTCACAGTTACTGCACTCACTGGGTGCTCACACAGTTACTGCACTCACTGGGTGCTCACACAGTTACTGCACTCACTGGGTGCTCACACAGTTATTGCACTCACTGGGTGCTCACACAGTTACTGCACTCACTGGGTGCTCACAGTTACTGCACTCACTGGGTGCTCACACAGTTACTGCACTCACTGGGTGCTCACAGTTACTGCACTCACTGGGTGCTCACAGTTACTGCACTCACTGGGTGCTCACACAGTTACTGCACTCACTGGGTGCTCACACAGTTACTGCACTCACTGGGTGCTCACACAGTTACTGCACTCACTGGGTGCTCACACAGTTACTGCACTCACTGGGTGCTCACACAGTTACTGCACTCACTGGGTGCTCACAGTTACTGCACTCACTGGGTGCTCACAGTTACTGCACTCACTGGGTGCTCACACAGTTACTGCACTCACTGGGTGCTCACACAGTTACTGCACTCACTGGGTGCTCACAGTTACTGCACTCACTGGGTGCTCACACAGTTACTGCACTCACTGGGTGCTCACACAGTTACTGCACTCACTGGGTGCTCACAGTTATTGCACTCACTGGGTGCTCACAGTTACTGCACTCACTGGGTGCTCACAGTTACTGCACTCACTGGGTGCTCACAGTTACTGCACTCACTGGGTGCTCACAGTTACTGCACTCACTGGGTGCTCACACAGTTACTGCACTCACTGGGTGCTCACAGTTACTGCACTCACTGGGTGCTCACACAGTTACTGCACTCACTGGGTGCTCACAGTTACTGCACTCACTGGGTGCTCACAGTTACTGCACTCACTGGGTGCTCACACAGTTACTGCACTCACTGGGTGCTCACACAGTTACTGCACTCACTGGGTGCTCACAGTTACTGCACTCACTGGGTGCTCACAGTTACTGCACTCACTGGGTGCTCACACAGTTACTGCACTCACTGGGTGCTCACAGTTACTGCACTCACTGGGTGCTCACAGTTACTGCACTCACTGGGTGCTCACACAGTTACTGCACTCACTGGGTGCTCACAGTTACTGCACTCACTGGGTGCTCACACAGTTACTGCACTCACTGGGTGCTCACACAGTCACTGCACTCACTGGGTGCTCACAGATACTGCACTCACTGGGTGCTCACAGTTACTGCACTCACTGGGTGCTCACAGTTACTGCACTCACTGGGTGCTCACACAGTTACTGCACTCACTGGGTGCTCACACAGTTACTGCACTCACTGGGTGCTCACAGTTACTGCACTCACTGGGTGCTCACACAGTTACTGCACTCACTGGGTGCTCACAGTTACTGCACTCACTGGGTGCTCACAGTTACTGCACTCACTGGGTGCTCACACAGTTACTGCACTCACTGGGTGCTCACAGTCACTGCACTCACTGGGTGCTCACACAGTTACTGCACTCACTGGGTGCTCACACAGTTACTGCACTCACTGGGTGCTCACACAGTTACTGCACTCACTGGGTGCTCACACAGTTACTGCACTCACTGGGTGCTCACACAGTTACTGCACTCACTGGGTGCTCACAGTTACTGCACTCACTGGGTGCTCACACAGTTACTGCACTCACTGGGTGCTCACACAGTTACTGCACTCACTGGGTGCTCACAGTTACTGCACTCACTGGGTGCTCACACAGTTACTGCACTCACTGGGTGCTCACAGTTACTGCACTCACTGGGTGCTCACACAGTTACTGCACTCACTGGGTGCTCACAGTTACTGCACTCACTGGGTGCTCACACAGTTACTGCACTCACTGGGTGCTCACAGTTACTGCACTCACTGGGTGCTCACAGTTACTGCACTCACTGGGTGCTCACAGTTATTGCACTCACTGGGTGCTCACACAGTTACTGCACTCACTGGGTGCTCACAGTTACTGCACTCACTGGGTGCTCACACAGTTACTGCACTCACTGGGTGCTCACAGTTACTGCACTCACTGGGTGCTCACACATTTATTGCACTCACTGGGTGCTCACACAGTTACTGCACTCACTGGGTGCTCACAGTTACTGCACTCACTGGGTGCTCACAGTTACTGCACTCACTGGGTGCTCACACAGTTACTGCACTCACTGGGTGCTCACAGTTACTGCACTCACTGGGTGCTCACACAGTTACTGCACTCACTGGGTGCTCACACAGTTACTGCACTCACTGGGTGCTCACAGTTACTGCACTCACTGGGTGCTCACACAGTTACTGCACTCACTGGGTGCTCACACAGTTACTGCACTCACTGGGTGCTCACAGTTACTGCACTCACTGGGTGCTCACAGTTACTGCACTCACTGGGTGCTCACAGTTACTGCACTCACTGGGTGCTCACACAGTTACTGCACTCACTGGGTGCTCACACAGTTACTGCACTCACTGGGTGCTCACACAGTTACTGCACTCACTGGGTGCTCACAGTTACTGCACTCACTGGGTGCTCACAGTTACTGCACTCACTGGGTGCTCACAGTTACTGCACTCACTGGGTGCTCACAGTTACTGCACTCACTGGGTGCTCACACAGTTACTGCACTCACTGGGTGCTCACACAGTTACTGCACTCACTGGGTGCTCACAGTTACTGCACTCACTGGGTGCTCACACAGTTACTGCACTCACTGGGTGCTCACACAGTTACTGCACTCACTGGGTGCTCACAGTTACTGCACTCACTGGGTGCTCACACAGTTACTGCACTCACTGGGTGCTCACACAGTTACTGCACTCACTGGGTGCTCACAGTCACTGCACTCACTGGGTGCTCACACAGTTACTGCACTCACTGGGTGCTCACACAGTTACTGCACTCACTGGGTGCTCACACAGTTACTGCACTCACTGGGTGCTCACACAGTTACTGCACTCACTGGGTGCTCACAGTTACTGCACTCACTGGGTGCTCACACAGTTACTGCACTCACTGGGTGCTCACAGTTACTGCACTCACTGGGTGCTCACACAGTTACTGCACTCACTGGGTGCTCACACAGTGACTGCACTCACTGGGTGCTCACACAGTTACTGCACTCACTGGGTGCTCACACAGTTATTGCACTTACTGGGTGCTCACACAGTTATTGCACTCACTAGTTGATAATATAATTATTGCACTCACTGGGTGCTAGCATTACAGGCACACTGTAGGATGGGTTAAATTCACTTACATGCTTGATGTCACACATCACTCCAACCTTAGTCTAAGGCTGAATTGAAAGGAACCAAAACTCATTCTAATAATCAAGTGAATGGGATTTTTTGCCTTGTCTTTTGCTGCTAATCACTCTGGTAGGCATGAAGGAGGTAATGTTCAACTCCTGCCTTAAAGAGAAGATAAGATAATGCAGCACCTGTCATCTGAAAGGGTGAGCAGTGACAATGCAGCCGTGGATTAAACCTGGGGTTTATAGCAGCTGGTGTCCAAGCTTTGCAAAAGTTTTTTCAAGGGGCAAAGACACTGGTTTTCACGAAGAGAAAAACAAAAAAAAGTTGTTTTCCCAGAGAAGGCTTGGGTGAAAGGAGTGCTCCTCATATTCCTCTTTCCTTTCACAGCCAGGCATTTGGCACAGATTTCTTGAAGATGGATGGCCAATCTGGATATCATTACCAGAAAGGATTTGGTTCTGTTTTTCTACTTTATATTTAAATATTTAAATTGCATCAGGCTCTAATGACCATGGCCACATCATGACCACAGTAAGACTGACAGTATAAACAGTACCAATAATACAGATTGTTTGTGCTGTTGAGACATGACACTTGTATTATTTCTTACAAATCTGTGTGTGCCAAGACCCCTTATTAGTCAATATTGTTCTCAAACATTTGCACCATTCAGTGGTGACAAGGCCACAGGTAACTTCCACTCAAAGTAACATGTTTTCTCCACTGAGGTTTTACACAGGAATCCTCTGAAATCTCTCTATCCAAATCTTTGCTTCTTGATCAATCTAAGTTGATGTATTTTTCAGGCATCCAAATACAAAGCAGCAATTAACTGCCTGATTTTACTTTCAGTCCTTTCAATATTCTGTACAATACTTAGCACAGCTGAGTCACAAAGACTAAAATCAAATTAAAATGCAAATTATGTTTATTATCATGACAAGAAAAAAACAGAATCATGTAGTCCAAGTAATTCATTTTTATGGTCTATGTCACCTATATGCATAATCCTAATGCATCTAAGAATAATAGTATCTGAAGCCAAATGACTCAGTCAGAAAAATAATCTGAATTTCTCTGAACCTTTTTTATATTTCATAGTTAAGTATGAAGCTCAATTCTGATACAAAAATGTGTTTACAAATATTTTCATTTAGTTATTTATCAAAGTAGAAGAAATAAGATCATGAATCAGAGACTATCAACTTTTTTTTTTGTTTAATTTAGCCATTTAGTAAATTATATGTTTATCTTAAATACCAACAAGTCTTGATCTTCTCTTAGTGAGTGACAAGCATCTTTTTGTCTACACATTTATATAATTTCCATCTTCACAGGAAACCACTGGTGTCTTCTATCCTCAACAATTATCATCCATTTACTGATGAAATAAACTTTTGTCTGTATTGTTTGATACAAGAAGGAGTATTTTAATACAGTTTATATCCTCTTGATTTCTGCAGAGTGCCTTAATGCCTCCTGTTGTAAATGTGACCAAGTGTATGAAATGTGAACTCAACTAATACAGGAAATGTTCTGTAGTCATCCCAACACAAAGTGGTAGAAACATCTTCTCTACTTGAATTTACTAGACAACAGTCTGCAGTAAATATTTTGCAGCCCACACAAAGAATCAAAATCCATTACATCTGCAATAAAATGAAAATTAAGAAGCGCAGATACAAATTATTTAATTACAGTGTCAAACTATGCAATGTTATAGTGAAATTTCTGTAATTATAAGAGAAGCCTGATACTCAAACCACAGAATGATTTGGGTTGGAAAAAACCAAAAAGATGGAGTCCACCATTAAATCATGTCACTATATGCAACATCCACACAGAATTTTTCCTAATATCCTATCTAAACCTCTCCTGGTGCAACTTGCACAGCCTTTCCCCTGACAAGATTTTAAGAAAGCACTAAAAGGACAAGATATCCAACAATGTCAAAAGTGAACAGAACAAGTTGCCTTGTATGTGTTTTCTGTGTCAGGGCAATTTTGAATTTTATGTTTTGATACAGAAATATGTTTGGCTTTCGTACTCAAATCTTCTGGGAAACAAAATAAATGTCAGTAAAATAATATTTTAATATTAATGGCATTTGAGGGTCTTTTTACTACTCTCAATTGAATTTTTCCTCTTCATATTTAAGGTAACTCACTTATCTTTGCTGCCTGCATTTGAGAGACAGACAGATTGATGACATACATGGAGAATTCTTTACAAAGAAATAAGCCCAGAGGTAACTAATTAATTATATTTATATGTAGTCAAGACACCATTATAATGAATATTATATTATGCACACTAATTGTATTTCTTATGCACTACAGTTAAAAGTTTTTAAAAAATATATAGCAAGAAAAGCACCAATATAACACTCAGCTACAATTCATAAGCACATAAAGAAGTCTTATCAACATTGAAAAAAAACAAAAGCTCTGTTTTTTCTAGAACTGGGAAAAAAATCTATTTTCCCCAGAGTATACAATGCACAGCTGATCTAGTACATTTTTTTTCGTAAACATTGTGTAACTGAAAGCAAAATCACCTCAAAATCACTTTAACACTATATATAAATGGTATTTAAATTGTATGAGGAATTCTGTACTATTTATCTATTTCCTCTACATTGGCTTTGCACGAGTTTCTTCTACTTAAAAATTTTCCATTATCTTGGTTAGTTGCCAGATTCCAGGCACCTCTCTAGCCTCTTCCTTTCAGTGGGTGTGAAAGGGTTTACTTGTAATAGATATTGCTGCTGACTGAATTTCATCTTGTTCTCCTGGATTCTCAGCAGCAATTCCCAAGTTAGTGGCTTCCCCAGAAAGCACGTCAAAGGATTCCCACCCACACACTGAATATATAACAGACCCTGACCCATTTTCTCCTTATTAAAGCAGCACTGCATATTTTAAAAAATAAAAATAATAAACAGAGACACTAAATGAATGCCAGAGCTGCAGCTGGAACTCTACCCCCTTCAGATTTGAGTTCTGACAAAACTGCTACCAAAAAATAGAGACATATTTAGAATACAAACTCAAATGTATTTTCCTCTGTTTTCTCTTCCAATGACTTATTACTCCAGATATCTTTCAGTTAAACACATGGAGGATTTCATTTATAAGTTCTGAATATAGAAAAATCACTTAATTTAGTCCTGTTTATCTCCTCTTGCCACAATATCTTTGGGCATATTTCACAGAATTACGTAATTGTTGGGGTTGGATGGACCTCTGGAGATTGAATTTGTAAGTTCTGAATATAGCAAAATCCCTTAATTTAGCCCTATTTATCTCCTCTTGCCACAGTGACTTTGGGCACATTTCACAGAATCACAGAATTGTTGGGGTTGGAGGCACCTCTGGGGATCATCCAGTCCAGCTGCCCTGCCAAGTGTCACCTGCAGCAGGTGTCACACCTATTTTGAGGGACATTCTCAGCAGTAAAAACTAAGAAATGAGAGACTTCTGCCTTTTCTCTGTCTTGTTACACCTATCTGATTCAGCAGTGGCCTCCCATTTTCCCTTATTTCCATTTTCCTGCTGATGTACTTGTAAAAGAACTTCTTGTTGTCCTTGATATCCCTTGCCAGACTCAATCCCAACTGGGCCTTGGCCTTCCTTGTCTCATTTATGCATCCCCTAATAAAGTTCCTACAGCCCTCCTATGTGGCCTGTCCCTTTTCCACATCCCACACAGTTCTCTTTCATTTGAGATTCACTACTCCCTGCTCATCCAGGCAGGTTCTCCTTAACAGGCACTCACAAATCTGTGGGACCAGAGGGGTGATGAGGGAGCTGGCACACGAGCTTGTGAAGCTGCTCCCATCACTTATCCTCAGTCCTGGCTCAGATACCTGGGAGTTGGACAGTGTGATGCTATCCCCAGGGCTGAAGGAGGATCTGGGAAATGAGAGAGCTGTCAGCCTGACCTTGGTGCCTGGCAGATAGTGGGAGATCACCTTGAGTGCCATCCCAGGACAGCCGAGGGATCAGAGCCAGGAGCTTGGCTTTGGGAGGGGCCAGCCCAGCCTGATCTCCTTTTACAACCTGGTGGATGTGGGAAAGGCTGTGGGTGGTGTGGATCTGGATTTCAGCAAGGCCTTTGACTCTGTGTCCCACAGCATTCCCTGGAAAGAAATTATTGATTAAAGCTGCAGCCCGTGGCTTGGACAGGAGCACTCTGCTGGGCCCAGAACTGGCTGGATGGCCAGAGAGTGCTGCTGAGTGGTGCCACATCCAGCTGGGACCAGTCCCCAGTGGTGTCCCCCAGGCCCAGTCCTGTTTAACATCTTTACTGATGATTTGGATGAGGGGATTGAGTCCTCCATCAGTAAATCTGCAGATGACACCAAGCTGGGAATGAGTGCCAATCTGTGGGAAGGTAGGAGGGCTCTGCAAAGGGATCTGGACAGGCTGGATAGATCAGCCAAGCCCAACAACCTGAGGTTTAACAAGCCCAAGTCCCAAGTCCTGCAGGTTGGCCACAACATGCCCTGCAGTGCTACAGGCTGGGGACAGTGGCTGACAGTGGCCAGGCAGGAAGGGACCTGGGCACTGATGGACAGCAGCTGGACACAGCCAGAGTGCCCTGGTGGCCACCAAGGCTAGTGGCCCTGGCCTGGGTCAGGAGTGGTGTGGCCAGCAGGGCAGGGAGCTCATCCCAGTGCTGAGCCCAGCTCTGGCCCCTCAGCTCAGGGAGGGGTTGAGACACTCAAATACATCTGGAGAACACAAACCTGTGAGAAGCCTCTGAGGGAGCTGGGGCTGTTTAATCTGGAGAAAAGGAGGCTCAGGGTGACCTGATCACTCTCTACACCTCCCTGATAGAAGGCTGCAGCCAGCTGAGGGTTGGTCTCTTCCCTGAGGCAACCACTGACAATGAGAGGACAAAGTCTTAAGCTGTGCCAAGCAAAGTTTAGGCTGAACATTAAGAAAAGATTCTTCACTAAAAGAGTGATTGGGCACTGGAATGGGCTGCCCATGGAGGTGGTGGAGTCACCAGGAGGTGTTTAAAAAAAGACTGGATGTGGCACTCAGTGTCATGGTTTGGTTAATAAGGTGATGTTGGTTGGAATTAATCATCTCAAAGGTCTTTTCCAACCTAGCTAATTCTAGGTTGGAAAAGACCTTTTCCAAGACTAATTTCCTAGTTAATTCTGTGAATCTGTGATCCTTTGGGGTGGATTAGAGTGAAATGACATTGCATGACCAGTGTTTATACACACACACATATATCTATCTATATCTATATCTATATCTATATCTATATCTATATCTATATCTATATCTATATCTATATCTATATCTATATCTATATCTATATCTATATCTATCTATTTAGAGTATTTAATAAGAATTTGGCTGCAGTCAAAAGGAGGCATGTAGCCCTTTTGGTTATTATTATCTACAATAATATAAAAGCATAAAAATAACACTTAGAAATGTAAAAGGGAAAGAAAGAAAGAAAAACATCACCACTTTTTGGATCCACCACCAAGACCCAGTTGTTGCAATTTTATGTCCATTAGTCAATGTAAGGTCTGTCTGTGTAAGGGAGGATGCTGCCATGATAAAAAAGCACTATTCAGCTTGCAGGCTCTGCTTCTTATTGCCCTCTTTCCTTACTGGACTCACAACCCAGATTCTTGATAAACAGAGGTGGGTTTGTCATGGCCATCCTCAGGTGCTCATGCCCTCTGTATCTGGTCTGTCACCATGCACATCATCAGCAAAGCACCTACTGCCTCCCAAATGGCTGATCTGACTCACTCACCATTACATTTTAGTCCCTCACATTACTCTTGTTGAACTTTGTATGACTGCAGATTGCCCAGCCCTTGAATTTGTGCAGATTTCTCTGCAGAGCCTCTCTGCCTTCCAGAGAACCAGCAGCTCCTTCCAGTTTTGTCAAGTCCTGCAGCCAAGCCCTTTACCAAGTTGCTGAAGATGGAGCCCTGAGGATGGAGCCCCTCTATTGACATTCACCCCTGGTGTCACCCCATCCAGTACAGCTCCTTGTGCCCAGCCTGAGAGCCAGCTGCTCACCTGATGATGTGTTTATCCAGCTGTGCAATGGGAATTTTGTCCAGAATACAGTGAGAGACAGTACCAAAATTTTACTGCAAATCCAAAAAGATTACATCAACAAAGGCACATAGTGAATAACAACCAGAACGATATGATTTTAGTAAGATTATTGTCATCTAGCCAAGATAAGCAATAACAATTAACATATGCATTGTTCTGGTTTAAGCAGGACAAAAATGGCAACAGAAAA
The DNA here is from genome assembly GCF_029582105.1 of Oenanthe melanoleuca. Lineage (NCBI taxonomy): Eukaryota > Metazoa > Chordata > Aves > Passeriformes > Muscicapidae > Oenanthe > Oenanthe melanoleuca. The sequence goes on from NC_079339.1 coordinate 3,713,617, forward strand.
TTCAGTTGAAGTGTGACTTTCAGTCTGCCCATTGCATTCTCAGTTTCAGACAGTGGAATCAGATTTTACTGGTTTATTTACACAACAGCCTCTTCCCCAACTTTGTGCTGTCACCTCCAAATGAACCACTTCAGCAAGTCAAATAACCTCTCCCTAAACAGCCATGCTAAACAGAAGAAAAGGGGGAAGCCCAGAAAGTGGAGGATGTTCATCCTTCTGTGCTGCAGTTATTCAGGGAGGTTCATCTCAGGCTGTGCTCTTACAGAAGGCATGGCCCTGCATTTCTCTGGGATGCAGCTGCATGCTGCCATTGCCATTTCTAACATGGCACAACTGTTTCTGTGGCTCCCTGGTGAGCCAGGCAACTATTTAATCTGAGAATAGACCTGACCAGATACAGATGCCAACTGGATTAATTCCCTGAGATTTTGATGCCCACACAGATTTGAAATGAATTGATACAAGGTTTATTTCAAATACAGTGCAGAAAATAGATAATAAAATCCCATAATGTTAGATCAACTATCTTTTAATGAACACTGAAAAAAATCCATTTATAAAAGTTCCATATCTCAGAAGTAAATCCCTTACACTCAATTAATTTGTAAGCAAACACTAGTTTTAACTGTTTATAAATTACATCCTTAGTCCTCCTTTCTCCTTTTATTTTGACAATGGTTTATGTAACTGAATTTCCACAGAAAGCAGATTAATTATTAGCACATACAGAATATTCTTTTGCCATAAATTTTAACACAAAATATTATAAGAAAATATAATATTTACCTTATGAAAAAGGACTCACCTGTTCTTTCTAATAGGAAAGACAGAAAATGAGGGAAAACACCAGAGCAAATAAGAATATGACTCTGTATCCTAGAATACATATCCAGGTGAAATGCAGTCATCCTTCATGATTAGGACTTTTCACCAATGCTATATTGTTTAAGAATCCACTTCATTCAAAGGATAACTTGCATCCATCAAAAAGAAGAGCTAGGAGACCTCCTTTGTCTATTAAACCATAATAAGTTACATCAACTGCTATACAAATCCATCTTTTCTAAGCAAGCAGAAAATTATCCATGTCAATTCTTGGCAGAAGAGCACACAACACTTGCAAAATCTCTTTATCTATCTGGAAAATAAACTTCTCACATGCAGGTTTGCATAGGATACTTTCAGACAAACTTATATTGAGCCAGAGGACTGTTCATTATTGTTTTAGCTTGTGTGAATGTTTTTAAAAGACTGGTTTCTTTCTATGACACAAAGAACAGAAGACCTTCCAACTCCCATGGCATTTGGCAGAACATGTTTGCAGGCTTAGTTTAAAAGAAAATGGACTTTCCTTGACAATATTCTCCACAGGATTCTGACAAAAAAAAAAAAAAATTCTCTGGAGAAATAAGAGTGGATAGATTGCAGAAATTTGTAAGTACACACTGCATGGCACTTCAGCCCAAAAAGAACTGAAAATTTAGAGAAATATGTGTAAGTGGTCTTGCAGAGTAGGACAGGAACTTGTCCTGACTCATGCTTGCCTTTCCCCCACTGGGTCTCTGTCAAACACACTTGAAGAAAGGAAAGCACAGTTCAGATTTTTATCTTAGAAGACTTGAGGAACACTTTCTGCATTGATTAAATATTACTGCTCAGAACTTCTTTTCATGTGGGAAAACATGACTGGACAACCAGGTGGTTTTTTATCTGCATCTTCCAGATTTCTTATTGGAAATATTTACTTTTCTTCATGTTACAGCTGTTTTGAGATAATGTTTTCTATGTGACAGTGAGTATTCTCTCTTTACTACCTTATCTAAATTTCTTAAGTCTTGATGAGTACATATTAATTAATTTTGTATCTATGTATTTTTCTTCTTGGTCAGATCTGAAAATTTGACTTTCTGAAAAGCTCATATTCAGCTCTACATATTGCACACTTTTGCATGAATGCACTGGTGTTCTGCCTGGGCTCTTTCTTGAATTAAATGAAGGAACAAGAACTTTGCATAACTAAAAAAGATGTAAAAGTTTGCATTTAGCAATTGTTCATTTAGCAAATCTAGCACTCTTATTTAAAAAGAAAACTGTGAGCTACACACAGAAATCATAGCTTATTAAATTGTTCAGTAGTTTCTTAAGCCAGTGGCAAAATACTTAGCAAACCTAATACCAAATTACAACTATTTTGAAGTTTTAAAAATTAAATTATTCACAATCCATATTTAAATTACGTTATTTTTAAAAAAACATATTATTCCATAATTTTTGTGAAATACATGAAGATATGTTTTTGTACTACTTTGCAATCAGAATCATCTCAAGGCAAGCAGAACACGTGGATCTTTTTTAAAAACCATTTTTAAATACAAAAAAAAGCTACTTGATGCATGCTTAAAATTAAAACTCCGAAACACACATTTAACTCCAAAAACCTAAGAAGAAGCTGCATGCTTCATAAACAAATTGAACTGGATCTCCTATTTGACAAGGTACATAGAGCACAGAATGCTTTTCTATAATAAAAACCATACAAATATATTAAATTACATATAAAACACCAAAGCACCAACCTGATCTCAGCCATAGGTAAGACAGGAGGAGACAACTTACGGGTAGGTTTCTGCAAGCTGCTGGGCTATTTTATGAGCTGTGGGATCCCTGTCCAGGGCATACACAGTGATGCCACTGGCTTTCTCCAGGAGAGCAGTTGTGTGACCTCCAGCTCCAAATGTCATATCCAGGAAGAGCTTTGGGTGAAAACACAAACACCTGTTACCTGACAGCAGTGAAAAAACTGATTTAAAACTTATTTTGATAATCTCCCTCAGGTACTAGAGGAAAATATACCATTGCAGAACAGCCAGCACCTTGAGCCAGGGCAAGCTGGGCTATATGAGCCCACTAAGGGGAAAAATCAGTAGAACTTAGTGGTTAATAAAAGTCAGGAACTATTTTTGTTGACAGAAATAACTGGCTCTCCACTTAGCAATGCAGTGCTTGTATGACTGCAATTCCACTTAGGAAATATTTTCTTTTCAAATTACTAAGTAAGAATCTATAATTCTATAGTCTAGGGAAAGCATACTGGAGCACAGAAAAAAAGGATTTTTATTGCTTTTATGACAATGTATCTAAAGCAAAGTACAAATGTGACTTACTCTCTGCACCTTGGTATTCCCAGAAGTCTTTTTCCTCAGTTGATTGAACTGACCTCTGTTGACTGGGGGAAACTCCAGCTAAACTTGAAGAACAAATTCTCCATATACTTCAATATTAATATCTGCATGGCTTGGTTTTTTTCCCACTTCTCAGATTATTTTTTATGTGAAACAGGTTTTGAAGACTACTTATCAGCTACAATCATACTAAATAGAAATTAATATGAACTTATTCTCACAAATTATACACCCCAAGGGTAAGCACCTTATTAGTGAAATTTTCCAATCTAACTCTTGAAAGAACTAAAATTCAACCACAAATTTCATTGGATAAGAACAGAAATTCAAAGGCAATGAACACCCAAACATTTTTCCAGAAACAGTTTTTAGAAAACATAAAGACATATATATGAAAATAAATTTATAAAAAAAAATAATATTAAAAAATACTTATGAGACTAATAATATAACTCTGCTGTGGCTAAATTATTTACTGTGGCTGCATTATTTAACACAGTTTCTTTGTGCCATACTATCATGTTTCCTGAGCTTATGCTCTAGAAGCAAAAGTTTCCTACAATATTTTATAAAGTTAATGAAGGAAACAAAATTTAGTTGGGTGATCACCCAATATTAAATTGTACCACTCATATAAAAAATACAGCACTTATCCAGAATTTTTTTGCAAGCAGTGTCTATAATACAAAACTATGTTACAGAGGACATACCACTCTGTATGTTCTCTGTAAGTTCTCACATACCACCAAGATTATGACAAAGATTCCAGCCAGTTTGGGTTTTCTTTGCATTGTACTGTTACTTCTACTATGCTGGAAAAACTCAAATACTGGCTGTTGAGTGGGATATTAAACTAATTAGACAACTTCTTTATTATCTCCTTTCAATGAAAATTATTAATATAAAAATGTAATTTTCAACTCTGCATTTTGCTTAGAAAGTTGCAAGGATGAACTTGCATTCTAGAAAACATACAAATCCTCTTAAATTGCTTTTAAAATTTCCAGGGTATATCTGTTATGCTTTGATTTCCACTCAAGTTATTTCCACTTAATCCTTACCAGAAGTAATGTACATAAGCAATAAACAAACCTCTAACTTTTATATTCTAGTTCTGTAGGGAAATCCATTTTGAAAAATCCCTTTAGAAATATGTGGAGGAGCAACAGAAAATTAAATTACCTTTTTTTTTTTTTATTATTTTTGCATAAGATTAACCCACTCAGAAATGCACTCAAAAAACTTAATCACAGGAGTCCCAAGTGTCATTTAGGATTGCTCTTACTCTGCAGCAACACATTACAATCAAAACCAATCTAAATTACATCATAATTCCTCTTGGAAAAAACAAAAAAAAAGTTTAATCACCATGAGTCACGTCTTCATGGCTGGGTTTGGCTGTTTTGTTTCCTTTAAAAAAACAAATTCTCTTATTCTTTACCATAGTTAGAAAGCAAAGATGAACATTTTCAGAAACATCACTATTTTCTTTCCTAAAACACACCTATGGTGTTGGCAGGAAGAGGCATGGAAGGTGGAGGAAGTGTCAGAAGAGCTACTTCTATCTTTGAAATAAATACTCTGGAATAGTAAATTTATTCCACTTAAATTCACTAGTAAGATGAGTTCCAGAAAACAGTCTTTTCCCACTAATATGCTTAACAACTTGCTTATTTCTTGCATGTCTGTTTGTCTTCTAAACATCTGACTCTTCTTTGGGCATGTCTAAAAGAACTGAACAGATTCCATCCTTCTTTCACAACACTTCCATACTACAGGGAAAGTCTTTGTTTCATCATGTTTGAACAGCAAAACATGAAAACATAACATAAGTACTTTTTTGGCCAAATCTCCAGACAATTTTGCTTTTTTAAGCAATAGGTAACACTGAGGTTTTTATTTCCAGATGAATTTTTGAAGATCTTATAGCTCATACAAGAATAGTTATAGTTTAATTCCTCACAGGTATCTGCTTCTGCTTTCATTCCTTTTAAATTTGATAAACTTTAAGCTTGACAAGCCCTTTATACATGCTGCTTATTAATGAACCATACACAAGATTACTGAGTCCCACTGCCCTTCCTGAAAGAGCCAACACAAACCAACCAAACTTCTGAGACATGATCTTTAACCTGAGAGCACTGGACACAGGACACAGCTCTGATTCAATCCACATTCAATTCCTCATAATCTGGCTGCTCCACTCAAAAGCTACACTTTGCACCTAGAACTTAAAAAAAAAATAACTATCACCTTAAGTTATCAAATAGGATGATTATGATATTAACATGAACATTTTGGAGCATTTATCAGATTTGAAATTAATCACTGTAATATCCTGCTTCATAATATGTTTCTTATATACACCCTCCACCTTTCATGCCTGAAATAAAAGATGCATCATTTTTTTCTTCCTCTTTCTCTCTTGCCTACTAGTTTTTAATCAAATAGAATTAAATTACATTTTATCCTCCTGATCCTATAAATACTAGAAAATATTATTACATTAATTTCTCCTGCAGTGACTCACAATTCCATTGTTAAGTTATGACAGTCCCATCAGAGTCCCCTTGTGAATTTTATAATCAGTTTGTGACTGTACATTTTAGAAATCATTTCACAGCTTTGATTTTACAACTAGCTCTAGTACAGTTAGAGACATACAAAGAGATTGGGTTCACCATTTTTGTATCCAGGACTTTTTACTGAAAAGTTCTCAGAGTAAATACCTTTTAAGCATTTTATTTTCCTATGACTGATTTGTAATTCCTCTAATGGTTATGTTCCACATGTAAGAAAGTTTAGTCCACAACAATTAACAGCCTTTGTGAATATTTTTCCTTTGCTGTGTAACAAAATGAGATTGCAGAACTTACAAAAAGTTGAAACTCAAACATGACACATAAATTGAAATACATTAATACTTATATTTAAAAACTCACTATTCCAGTATTTTCCACTCTCCTTTTTCTTTCTTTTTTAAAGGCAAGAACTTTCTACCCTTTTAAAAGTAGTTTGATCCTTTATATGTACAACTTTATTTTCCCCTACTAACTGTTTCAAGCACTCCATCAGATGTTCTTTCAAAAAATATTTTTTCTCCCTCTCACAACCCTGACATTGTCTGAAAGAGACTTCAATATACTGGACAACATCTCCAAAAGACTTTGGCAAATTGTACAAAATATCTAAGACACACTGAGTTGGAATAAAGGACATGAAGTCTCATGCCAAACAATCTTCTCTCCTGGGCACCAGTACTGAGCAGTCCCTCTGTTTTCCATGTGACAAACTCCTGCCCTTTACCTTTTGTGCAGACAAACCCTCTCACCTTGTTCACACTTACACAGTACCAAAACATCATTAATACATTGTGAGAAACAAGCACACATAAGGCATTTGCCATGGCTCTTTCCAGCACATAAAATGAATTTGTTCTAAAAACACAAAGACAGTTATTTCCCAAAAAAGTGACCTTGCACTGCATAATTATTTATTCAACCCCCAGTCCTGTTTCTCCACTTTTTCTATTAAAAAAGAAATTTGAAATCTATATTGACAACAACTACCTCACGTGCCTTCAGTGAGTGTGATCACCTAAACCATCTTACTGCAAGTTCTCTGATTAATAAAATAAATAAAAATCAGCCTCAAAACAACCTTCCAGGGAAAATGCCTTTCCTTCCTCCTGTGCATGATTTCCTTCAATGATTTCATACACAACCACAGAAGAGACAATGCACAATTACTCCCCTCTGAGTACTCCTCCCAAATTAAATGCTCAGAAGAATCACCAAACTCAGAAGGTAATGAAGACAGGGATCATGTCATGGAAAGAAACTCACACTACATAAATTATAGTGCATGATCTCTATATAATGTAAAACTCATTAAATTTTGCCATTTGCAGTATTATGTGTCAAAATCAGTCCAGATGTAGTTTTCAGAGGAAAATGTTACTCAAAGCTACTTAATAGCCAAAAAAAAGGAAAAAGAATCCTACCTAACCAGTTGCCTCTTTTATCTAATGGGAAAGACATACTTTTTGAGGTGCAAAAAACCAAGAAATGCTGTTTTCAGAATAGAAAACAATATAAATGAAAAACTTTAAAACACGAGCAGAAGGACAGAAAACAATATGAATGCCAAGTTTAAAATACAAGCAGAATAAAAATTAACTTGCAAAAATCACACATTTTGCCATAACAATATAATATATAACATTTTAACAGTGATACACACCTAATGGAGGACATTCCACCCAAAACTGGGCTTCACAAACTATAAACTAGAATCACAGAACTTTCCTGGGGGAGAAAGGAGAAATATCCACAAATTCTGCTGTAACAGCCAAGAACACAGCCCCAGTGCCTCACTATTCATGTTCCATCTTCCAGAAGAAAAACAAAAAAAGACTTACAAAGAATGACAATTATGAAATTAATGCATTTTCAGTTTTATCAATTATGAAATTCGAATCTTTTCAAGAAACTTGCATAACATATTTGCTCTGAAAATGGAACCCTTTCCACTTTTTTACAGGCTTGGGGTGGGGGGGAACAGAATACTGATTTATTTAAAACATAGTACAAAGAAAAAGTGAGGAACAGCTACCCAGCATCCAAGCCATGTTGCCTAGAAGAAAAGGAAACACCTGGAAACTGCTGCCTGAGAAAATAAAAATAAAATGAAGATTTTTTTTTTTCCCCATTCAATTGACATCCATGCCAATGTCCAAGTAACAATATTTCTCCTTGGAGTATTATTGTACTGAGTAGTCTAACAAAAGCAAGTTCACAAAGATGAATGGTGAGGAGATGAGAGCAACGGTGACATGATGAGAGAAATGGTTCTGCAGTATTTCTGTAATATTAAAGCCACCACCAACAAGCCAATCAAAGCTAGATCACAGTGCTTCTCTCTGGTTTTACTGATCTTTGTCAGTGGGATGACAAGCCAACATTTTTCACAATAATAGATTTTTCATACTTGAAATGAGAGCTAGCATTTGCTTGAAAATGCAAAGAAGGTCAAAATACTCGGATGTTTGTTAAGGCTAACAATAAATATTTATTACTGCATTGCCAGGCACTGTTGGTCTGGATCAAAGTGTTTATTCTTATTTTATTTGTATCTATTCCACCTCCTTGTGGAAAAAAAAAAAGTCCTGAGAACAGAAAAGTAATATAAACAAAATAATCAACACATTGCAAGATGCTTTTTGCTTCTTCATTCTTCTGGTGTTTCTATGATGAGTCATGTTCCCTAAACTTGCTGTCTGAATTTCCTTGTTATTCACAACAGAAATTGTTCACTGTCACAACACAACTTGTTTTCCACTCTGCTTTATTCTTCAAATATCAACTCTGAGTGCAATAAAATGTATCTGACCTCTTGTTCAAATACCTTGAATTTTCTACAGCTTACTATTTTAAGACACTCAAGTATTTAATATACACTAACTAGAACAAGCTGAATTGAAGTGGAGACCAGTGACAACAAATTCTACAGGAATCTTTTTCTACCAGTGATTTTTTTTTTTTCCAAGAAATAGTCAATCTGCTTTATCTTTTTATTTCCATATCTTTCACAACTAGTCACTGCAAAGGTATGAATAGAGACATTTTAAAAATAGTTACTGTTGTCAGTGTTTCTTGAACAAAGTACACAGACTATTGCTTGGGCACATATTTTAAAGTCCACTGTGAGAAAAGGCAATCTCTTCTCAGTTCCTCAGTATTTTATTTTCCTTCTGCAGAGCTCAAAATTGAGAATTAATGTTCAGTGCTGGTCTTTGTTAAAACCAACCTCACTGAACTGTAGTTTCAATAAACACACAGAGAAAATTAATCAGGACAAACAAAATCTATAAACTTTTCCTTCTAAGAGGAAGGAAAAATACATCCAAACTTCAACTAATTTTCCTCCTATCATCTAAATACAGGGATTCTGCTAAACAACAGCATTAAACAGAACTTATACTACCACCAAACAGACTTCCCATCCTAGTCCAGCCAACTTACAATACCCAAAATCCTACACAGGCATCTGGTAGGAGATGGTGGCAAACACTGGTTTAAGAAGGCAACCTTCCCAAAATCACAGTTCAGTCCACAATCAGTCCCCAGCAGAATTACAAATGTTAAGACTGGTATGGATGGAGAACAAAGGGAAACCTCAGGGAGCAAAGACAGCAGGTCTGACTCCAGCAGACCATCAGTGAGAACACAGCCAGGGAAATGCAAAAATTCACACACATGCACAAAATCTTACTAGCAGGAAAAAGTGCCACTTGAAAAAGTTTGTGCTTAAAAAACCAAACTTATCAACCTACAACTGTTCTGATTTGCTGCCTCCTTCTTCCCAGCCAGCAGTAAGAATTAATGACAATAAACTATATGCCTCATGATATTCCAACCAGTTTTCTGAATACCAATTACAACTTCAGTGGATGAGAAAACATTTTTTATCCTAAAATGCATCTGGTCTATTTGGCAGAAGACAGGACAAAAAGGTTCTGCTGCTTGAGATCCATAATATTTACCCAAATTAAGTTACTAACATTTCATTCAGGCCTTTCTGACATTCTTTGGGATACAGCCAAAAGGTACAAGGATTTGTATATTGTTGAGGTTTTTCTTAAATTCCACTTCTTTATTACTTCATCAAAATGCTTTGAATTCACCATGATGTAGCTAAAAAACCAGGTGTATATGGAGATACTGAAGCACTTTAAGATAATTGTCCAAGTGGACAGAGAAACAAAAATGTTTCCAGAAAAAACTTCCCCTGTTGCATGCAGCAACATACTACATGGTGATTCTAGGAACAGAAAAATATTATTATTTTCTTTTTAATACTATTTGTAATGCACATGGAGATTACATATATATAGTTCCATTCAGTAGATGCATACCAAGGAACACTAAAAACATTGTGTTCAATAACTTTAAATAATATGTAATTGTAAAACTAACTTTTTATATCAACAAAGAAAAAGCAGACAGAAAGATTTTGTCCAAATTAATTTACAACCTCCAAAAACTGAAGTCAATGCTTTTCACTAACATTAAACTGTACATACATGCATCAAATGCTATCCAATGAAAATTAATTCAGGTTGCAGAACCTGGACAAACAAGCACCACAGAGCTCTAAAACCTGTTCTGTAGCAAAGTGTTTTAAAACCAAGCAAAAGTGTCAGGTTTATGTATTTTCACCCTAATATCTGATCAAACCTCATTTGATGCTGAAATTGTTCACCAACAAAATAAAACTACATTTCTCCTACCTTCTTTCTCCAAGGCATGCACAACCCAAGCCTACAATCAAGACTTCCACAAACTGTTGATTTTGAATCAAATTATGTCAGTGTAGATTATCCCCTGGAGCTCTCTGACATGACAAACATGTTAAAAGTATTGTTTAGATACACTGGAAACAGTAATTGAAAAGATAAGTTTTTTTACATTAAAGAATTCTCCTACACACCTACCATATATTCAACATTTCTTTTACCACTATATATGCACTACATATAATTCTGTCAATAATTTCCCACTAAAGCAGACAATCCCCATTTCATCATTTAATGGGCTGTGACCTTTTTTTGAAGAAATTTTACAATCAGTTTTTGCAATGTACAACCAAACACATGAATCTAAAATTGTTATGTGAGATACATGCAGAAAATCTTTGTTTTGCAGCTCATCACTTTTGAAATCACATGTCATGGAGCAATTTGATCATGACCAAATATGCCAGAAAAGAAAAGAAGAAAAAAAAAAAAAAAAAAATTAGGACTGTCTTTTCATAACACATGTTCTGAACAACAAGTCCAGGAAATTAAAATAACCAACAGGAAGCTAAATTCTAATTGTGGAATAATTTTAAAGGCACTTTTAAGGTATAATTTAGTCAGAGATTAAATAACTCCACATCTCTTACACAGAATCTACTTCAGGCATCATTTTAAGTTGCATACAATTATTCCTGAGCCAACTATGATGATCATTGTGTGCAGCAAATAAAAGAAAGCAGCACAAAAGGAACTCTGAACCATTAAATAAGAATAAAAATAAAAAGCACTTCTTTAAAAACTGCCATAGATGAACATTTGCAAACCAGTAAAATCCCCAAACCTATTAATTGCAGTGCCAGTGCAGAGTCACACACAGGTAAAGTGACTTACACCAGCTCAGTTACACAGAACAATCCCAAAGGTCGGTGTTGGCTTTGGAACATCTTATTATGGCAACAAACAATCTATTTAAGAGAGACTAATGGAAGTAGGATCACTTTTCGTCTGAAAGACATATGGAGTCTTTTTTCTGTCAACTGAAGTTCATGGCTGGACTCAGCTTACAACTCTGACCATACTGGCATGCTTAAAACCCTCCAGTGCATGGAAATCTCACAAATATTCTCCAGGCAACAGCTAAAAATTCAGAACATTATAAAGAATACTTACTGAGAACAGTCCTTCCTTCTAATTGTATATTTATAGGAAAATAATCATGCAATTCTATGCTCAGTTTATTTTGAACATAGCAGAGTAATAAAATAAAACCCCAACCAATTTAAAAAAAAATAAAAATCACACAAAAAAACCCCAACCAACTCCCAAAGCCCTCTCCAGAAAAATAAAATCCCCTTGAAAAATTATGTATTTTTATCATTCATCTTTGGCTGAAGTGTAAATCCAAGATCATAAGTCCTAAGAAGTTACCAATTCTATGAATGAAAGTTGCTGTTAAGAGTCATTTACCCTCAACACCAAAAAATCTATTCATCCAAACATTTTAAACCCTTTTCTCTCACTAATATTATTTCACTTAACATTCCCTACTGATTAAGTAATTGCTATTAAAAGACAAAAAAAAAAAAAAAACAAACAAAAAAACCCCTCTCAACAGATTTTCAAATAAATTTCAGATACATTATTTTTTTACAAGAGAAAGTCAAAAGGTAGTCATCTGGGAATAATCTCCAATTAGGTTTTAACATCATTCATGCAGTAAGTTATATTAACTGTTTCTTCAGTAACCAACTCAGCAAATTCCCTTCTCTTCTTCTCTACTTATTTTCATTCTTTAATAACTCATATATGAACATATTAAAGTAGGGTTCTGAATCTGACCATCCAAAGGTGAATGTTTTAATTATACATGCAGAACCCAAAGTAATGTGGGACTTGTCATCTTTTTGGAAATGTTAGCCCCCAAACAACATGAAGTATCATGTTTTCTTTTCTGTATGCAACAGAAGTCTCTTTACATAAGAAAGTTATCATGCAATTGAAGTCTTTATCATCCTAGGAATTCAGAAAAGACAACAATGTTTTTCCTTGGCAAGATCAAGTATAAAATGGTGAGGGAAGAAGAGACACTGCTACCAGGAATGCAGGTTTCATTAGTCCTCTTTCCAAAAAATTAATAGAATATTAATAGTAGAATTCAGCCACATATTTATTAAATACCAAAAAATATTTTCAAATACTTTATTTTGTTTTATTTTACATTAAAATATCTCAAAATAATTTACAATTACTTTTAAAGGGTTTTTTTGAAATTTTATGTTATATTTTACAGCAACTGTTGGCCATATTGTAAAAAACCCCCACAACTTTGCTGATAAATTAATTCTAACTGTAGCTAAACACAATCACACTCTAAAACAAGTAACAACAGAGTTCATTTTTCAGTATTTAGAAATGCAGTGCTACTAAACTTCCTCGAACAGAGAAGATTTAATGACCTCCAATACACTGTAACTGGAGATGCTCATATTCTCATCTGCTATGCAGATACAATACACTAATACATAATTAAAGAACAGGCAGTTACTGATTTATATTTATGTGAGATCAGCTTTACAAAAAGGAACATGCTTCAGACTCACAGGCAATTAAAACCAGATTAATTTCCTACCACAAATATGAGATCAAACTCCTAGTGAGAACAGCATGGCTTGTAATTTACTTTTATACACTTTATTACATTAATACAGCAATCAAAACAAAAACTGAAATTCACCCTTGACAAAAATAATGAGCACAAAAACCTTGTAGAATTATACAGTTTTCATAGAATCTACTTGGCCCTTCAGAGCATAAAATTGAGCCCCAGGAATTCCCAACCTCTTGTGGGAGCTGTCCAGGTGGTTCAATGGTAGTATAAGAAGTCTTAGCAGCATGCAATTATATCAACACTTTAAAGACATTTTATTGCTATAAGTCAGTGAAAAAGAACTTGCATGCACAATCTGCCATCTGAACAAGGGTCCCTTTACTTCCATTCTCAATTCTATCACCTGTGTCTTTTAATAAAGAATGCCATGGTGGAAGTCACAGAATACAATGGCACAACTAAATTATGCAAATTGTTGGAGTGGAGGTTTTATTTCTTTAAAAAATAAGATGTTCAGCTGCTAATTGCAAAAAGAATAAACAAGTGGATTAAGAACATAATAAATCACATTTTACACTGAAGTTGCTGAACTAATTGGTTGCATTTCAACATGAAGTACAGATACTATCATAAATCAAAAGCTGGAAAGGGGCAACATACCAAACTTCACTTTCTGATGACACTCTTTGTTTACCAACAAATTCTGCCTGAGGCAGCATTTCACCCAGGGAGGAGCTGGTCTGGCTCCCATCTGTTAGTTCACTGAAACAGAAGCACAGAGCAGCCACCTCTCACTCAATAACACAGATTACATAAAGACAGTGCTTTAACCAAGCAGTTCTAACACCATTGCTTGAAAACACAATTAAGAGACCCAATGATATTTAACATCCTACTGTAAAAAAACTGTTTTAAAAATCCCTACAAATGCACAGAAAATAAGACAGCTTTTACTACAAGAAAGAGTATAAATACAGTAAACTTTCTTGTTACCTTTGTCCAATTTTTATTGCCTGCAAATAAATGGTTTTACTCAGTTTTGTATACTGATGCTTGTATGCCATGATGCTTTATTAGAGAGCAAAGGAATTACCATCAGCAAAACTAATTTGCTTTATGATCTGTGCACACATACAATACAGTTCTTTTCAAACAAACCTGTTATCTAACTCAGGATCAAACAAATTAATATGACAGAGTAGGAAAGACCATACAGATAACAGATACCAATTCCATGTAATTACAGATAAGCAGTCACCTCCCTCAGCACAAAGCAATTAAATGTGTTTATCTTCAGACCTACAGAGCTCAGCTGTCTTGGAATCAACATGCACAACTGGATGGGTCTGTGAGTTTTGTAACTCTTAGCTTTACCCTGTATTTTCATCCAAAAGTCAGTTGCACAAGAAAAGAAAAATTAAAAAGCAATTAAAGTTGGAAATCATCTCTTCAACAAGCAGAATCTGAGCCACCAAGTGTGGTCTAATCCATGTTAGAAATTTAATAGCTCAAAAAGGATACAGGATTAAAAGTTTATCTTAGTGGTATACACTTTTTCCTAATAAACTCTTACATACTTTCTTATGTTATTAAGCTTATTTTAGGATGGGAGCATTCTTCTGTTCTGAATATACACTATATTTAGCCACACAACACCCTTATCCAGGTGGATGCACCCTGTTACTCTGCCTTACAAACATACAAATGGCAGCACATAAGAGGTGTTGCTGACCAATCTGAATTGCCTTCAATTTTCTTTCAATGAGTGGAATCACTCAGGAACAGTAATGTCTGCTCTAAACACCACAGGTATGTCATCATCCTAAAAATCACTATATGGAAAAGTTAAATACCTTAATGTAAACCCTAGCACCATTATTTCTTTCCTGTCCATGATAAATTCACTATATTGCAGATGTCATTCAGCAGCAAGTAATGAAACAACAACACACCAGAGTTACAGAGAAGGGCAACAGCACAACTTGGAGTGACCAATAGCTCAGAAATTGTACCAAAATTCATGCAAAAAAATGGCAAAGTCAAGTCCTACTGATAAAACAGAGAGGGGAGGAGGGGAGGTCACAAAAATCACCTCAGTGCAGTTGGACAAATATAAAGGTAAATTAGAATTCAATAAATGTTCATTGCACAGAAACAACCAAATCCTGATACCTCAGTTTAAGCTTTCCTAAAAGCAATTCACAAGACAGTCATGCTCACCACTACAGCAGCCATGACATAAGATTCATGCATGAAACTTATTTTCCATTAAAATAATGTCTATGTTGTCTATTCTTCCTGGCAGTATAATGTTTTATATATATATTTTTTTTTAATATACATACATATCACTGAGGAATGGAACTGTGTCCACAAGGATCTGAAGTGTATGCCTCACTGAGTTCACTTTGACTAACTTACATTACTGAACTTTCAGCTGACCTTGTTAATCAGTATTTTCTTTTACAAGCATTTGGAAAAAATGACTGTGCAAGATTCTTAAATACTTCAAAAAGAGAAGGTTTTTTCTATGCTCCAATCCCATTCTGCTTCCTAAAAAAATAAAAAACCAAACAACTGAACTACAAATTTAATAAAAGTAGAAAGTAGTCTGAAGGCTAATTTTAATATGATGCCTGCACTACAGACATTTTCTCCAGAAAACATTAAATAATATTTAATTCAAAAACTGGCATAAAGACTAGAGGACTGGTTTCCTGTTGCAATGTTCCAGTTGCTCAGGTTTAAAATGAAACCAAGCAGAGGATATCAGGTATGAAAAGTGGATCAAGTCTCACTATCAGCATTCTTTACAGGATGCAACATGGGAGGGAAGCTTGCCAGTGTCACATGTACATCTACACTACAAGGAATTCTTACTGGCAATTCTTCTCAAGAGCTCACATCCCATTACCAAAAAATCTACATCCTTTTTCACCCCAGGCTCTGCAAATTACTTTTGACAGCATGAGTGATCATAAATTTTATTCTCAAGGATCTGCATGAAAACAGCTCAGCAAAAAACAGAAGAGAAAATTCCACCCTGCTCTATCCAACAGATCCTGTATTTCTGCTAAAAAAACAGCAGCATGTCACATTGCAGGATATGAACCCACAAAGATCCTCTAGAAAATCCAAGCAATTTGATATAGCTTCTAAAGAAACCCGGGAAATGAACTAATTTTGAAACTTGTATTAAAAAAAAAAATTGCAAATGTCCACACTACAGCAACAGATGAAGAGACAGCACTTACACAGGAATTGCAAAATTAAGTATCATGTGTGGAACAGAAAAGTAGGTCTCTTAACTTACAGATAAGCACAAATAAATTCTCCAACTCTTCTGGTCAAAATGTATAGGCATTTTATATCTTTGAATTAGGAATATAAACAGCAAAAAAGGGACATCTATAAACAGAACATAAACATCACACACAGAATCACAAAAAAAAACCCCACACCACACAAAGTCTAATTACCATGGAATTATGAATAAAATTCAGATATTGAAAGCACTGAATGCATCAGATATTTGCACCAAAACTTTTCAATTGATGACTGTGTTGAATGCGACCAATAAAAATGAGAAAGAAAAGACAGAAAAATGTATTTACTGAGTAAATTTGCCTGAAATGGAGCATTATTTTTAGTATTTCTGCTCTTTCAGCATTAACACTTGCTCAAATATAACCCCAGGTATGAAAATCTAGTCAGTTCCAGAAATGAGATGCAATGGCTGCTTCCAGAAGGAATGAAATAAAAGATGTTTCACAAGCACTACACCAGTATGCAGAGGGATCACAGAGTCCCAGGCTGGGCTGTGCAGCCACACTGGGGCAGGCAGGCAGCACTGGCACTGCAGTGCAGGGCTGGCAGAGCCTGAGTGAGCCTTGCTGTGGCTCACACACATCTCAGAGGGGTTCCAGAGTCCTGCTGCTGATTTGCACTGCTGCTAGCAAGTGGTGCTGCTCCCCAGGCCCAACAATCCCTCAGCAGAAGGGCTCTGGGAGACCGTGCAGGGCATTAATCCGGCTGTCTCATTTCCTCTGCCCACACACAGCCCCCCCAAAAGCCCAGCAATGCCCTTCCAGGCCCCTGAAATAGCCTCTCTTCAGGTAATCCATGCCAGGGGTGCACAGGGCTCTGGCCAGTCACAGGGAGGGTTTTGCCATTCATTCCCACTCAGGATCACTTCAGCCTCCAGGGCCCCCTGGCACCCCAGGAACAGAGATGGATTCTGCCCATAGGTAACTAGATGGCATCTTGTGACAGGTGTCAATTAATCCTTCTGCTCTTGTGGGTCTGATTTGCCATTCCATGGGATCCACACAGTGCCATAGGTCTGAATTCCCTTTTGCCCACCTGGCTGGAGTCAGGTCTCTCCAGTTCTGGCCACAGTACTCATTGCTCACATGAACTGCTCATCCAATCCAAGTCTCAACAGCTGCTGGAACAGGCCTGAAGGTGGAAAAGGGAATAAAAGGCTGGGGAAAACCATCCTCTCATTCCCTCCCCAGAGTGGCTGTGATTATCAATGGACTCACAAAGGTCAGGCAGGAGAGCAGCACTGCTCACACATCCCAAAACACCTTCATTGCCCTCGATGCCATCGTGCCATGAACTGATATTTACAGCACAGCAAAGCAATCCTGGTCCCTCTCCCTCCATGGGGGCACATGGCTCACACAGGGTGAGGTGCCACAGCCACAGGAACAGACCAAGGGACACTGTGACCAGGGGCACCACACCTGGCACAGCAAACACTTGGAGCAAACCTGTTTCCAGGTTTACCTGTTAACCCTGGTCTGGCCAAAACCAGGGCAATATTTTTAAACTTACCCTGATATTTGGTAACTAGCAACTGGGAGCTCTTGCTCCCAGAAAAACAGTATGGATATACACTGCTTATGGTAATTATCACCGTTTTATACAAATGTTAATATTTGCTTTAAAATAATGTCATTGTTGTTTTTGAGAACTTGACCCTTGTATTCCATTCTTTTGCTCTCAGCATGTATATATTTTAAAATACTACTGAAAAAGAAAATTAGTAACCTGACTAATAATGACATTCCTAAACTATATAGGAAAATAGTTTAAAGAACCATAAAAAACTCAGGACTAAGAATATGTTTCCAGGTGTACTTCCTGGACTGTTTGTTAAATTATTTCAACTATTACATTCTTTGAACCTATTCTCAAGTTAGTACCTTAATTGTTTCATGCCCTAGTAGGTGTTAAAATTTATCTTCTGGATTTTCCAAATGTCAACTCCATCAGGTTCTGAGCACTTATTCATGCCCACTCACACAGGTGAACACTACAGAACTTTTTTATAACCTTTGCTGAAATTAAGTCTTGAGTCTCTAGTTATTCCCTCTACCAGCAGATAATATAACAAATAATTCCAAGACTGGTGCTACCAATTCCACTTAGTGATTATATTTTTTTCCTTTCCTGCCTGGAAGAACAAACTAATCCACTAGAAATTTTGTGCAACATTTGTCAAAGCAATCCATCTACCACAGCAAGGCAAAACCATTGGCTGTAACTTGCAATATGTCAATGTACAAAAAAGACAACCTCTAAACACTTAAGTGCTCTACTAAGTATATTATCACCATTAATTACTTGCTTGTGTTATGAAGAAAGCATTGTCCCACAAAATTCAAAAAGCATGGTTTATTAATTAGTGTATACAAACACTCCTCTACCTAAAGCAAATTACAATCCCACTACTGGTGAGATTTTCCAGACTTTTGTACAAAAATCCCACTAACAGAGGAGGAATTCTGCCAAGCAATAACCAAAGAATTCTGAAGTGCCAAAACCCAAAAAAAAAAAGCATGTGCTAATGGTGTGTGAGAAATGGGATGTGAACAAATAGGAAACTATCACCACTTTTAACTCTATAATCACGATTATATGACTAATATTTTACAAAGTAATCAACTTTATCAGCAAAACTACTGCTGTAGCTTGTACTACTGTACAAACCACAATACAATAGTTCCCAAATTACTAAGTTTAAAATCCAAGCTACAATTTTCCACCATAGAAATCTTTTCTTAAATCTCCTGCACAGAGCAAGAAAAATATCTTCCATTTCAGCTAAACTTATCTAATTTTATTTAGAAACAGAGTACTTCCAAGTAGAGCTTTATTCTCTTCAGTGACTGTAAAGCAGGTGAAAACTTTGCTTTAGATCTTTACTGCTTTTTTTCAAATTGAAAACGATGTTTTGAAATATACTGCATTTTGCTATTTGAGAACTAATTTTATTGCTAGTCTCTAGGATAAGTATGATTTTGGTGACCATATTCAAAACATCTAAGCATCTTCACAAACTGATGAAATAGAACAAATCCCTACATGAATGAGTTACAGCCATAAACCTACTTAAAAACTGTTTTTAAAATTTAGATAACATGCAAAACCAACATAATGAATACTTTGATGGAGAATAAGAGTAAACTGGGGAAACATAAAAAACTGTTAGAAAAGGAGCAAAGCCATATTAAACCAAGACAAAGACAACAAAGGAAAAATGCATGAAGGAGGAAATCCTTTAGAAAGGAAGGAGGCTGAAAAAGAGCTGCATCAGTAAGCCTTGCATTCCTAGGAGAAGTTTGGTATGAGGGAAATCTACAGTCCAGAAACCAATAAAATCACATCCAAAGAACAAGTTTCAGAGCCAGCTGATCATTTCAGGAGAGAACAGAACACCTTCCATCACTGCTGCTTTATAAGAAACTGGCTTAGACGAGGAACAGAAAATAGGAAATGTGGAGAAGGATTCCCTTAGGACACATCTCTCTGGTCCAATAAAACATCCAAAGGCTCCAGCAGTTTTCTGTGGAGGACTATTAAAATTGTTTTTATACAGCTGTAGCAGATGGTATGATTCACTTATCTCAAAAATACAAGAGCTCAGGGAACTTGATGATATTATCAAGCATCAAGTTCCAACAAATAAAAAAGTGCCTTTCATGCAAATATTGAAACTATGAATAACGCTGTGGGGAGAGGTCTAGTATTTAAAACACTTTTTAGAGATATCAAACTCTAAAACAACATCATGCCAGTGATATTATACAAATAGAACCCTCATCTGTCCCCCTACAAGGAAGTTCTTCAATTACTGCTGTCAGGCAAAGGTTCTACAGGGTAGAAAATAATAATTCTCTCCCTTCCTCTCCTTTTAGGCTTCTGCTGTTGGGCACTGCCAGAGACTGGACACCTGGTCAGGTACACTCCTGGACTGTAAAAGTGCTCTGTTACTGATGGCCTTGTGATTTAGCAAGATTTTGATCTAAAGAGCTTCAGTGAGAAGTTCAGTGAGAGTTCAAGACAAAAAGAATACATAATCAAAGAATCTTCTGCCTCCTCCAATCTCTAAAAAGATGTTTGTTCACCATCTCAGCTTCAGTCTCCATCACCTATAGGAGTAGCACAGATCTTTCTCAAAGTCCAAAATTACTGTCTCAGTATTTTTAAGAAAGAAGAAACTCAGCTGCAACCATTCATTCATGTTTTCACTCCTCTGTTCTCAGTGGGAACAAGCAAGAGTCCTGCACAAATCCAGCAAGGTTTGTTTTCTCTAATAATGCAAATGACCAAAGGAAAAAAATCAAACCTTGCCTTTCACTCAATACTTTAAGTTTGTTTTATTTTCCTTAATGAAAGAGACAGCTTCAAGTCATGTCCTGTTCCATGTCCTCCATATAGTCTTTTGCCTCAAGCTACATGATGGTAAGAAACACACACACAAAGGAACTGAAGAACAGGAGGAAGAAAGGCTCCAATGATATAAATATATATCATATATATAATGATAGAAAACACTGCTAATTACCTGAAGATGGTGGACAAAGAAAAGCCATTTATTATTATAAAACAGGGCACAACACAAGATGAACATCAGGAGTGAAAACAAGCAAAATTGAAAATGTAATCTGCAAGACAAAACAAAGAATACATTTATTTTTAAGTTTTTATTTTTAAAAGCTTTGATGCTTTAAAGAGTTTAGGAACAGTGAAAAAACATTAATCAGTACTAATAGGACAGTTCTTAATGACTGAAACTTGAAGAAGTCCTCAAAGGACTCTGAACATCTGTAAATGCACAGGCATGGTAAAAAGCATAATTACTGAATATGTGACCTAACAGAGCGAAAAAATTCAAACTGAGTACTATAAAAATCAGAGAGGATAGTAAAAGATAATGGCAATGGCAGCTCTATTCAACAGAAACGTCTTAAACCACACATTTGAACAGCAAAGAACAATTAATCTAAGCTGCTAAAAACAAAATACTTCAGTGGGATGTCAATCAGTAGCACAGAGCTGACAACTGTGCTTTAATTACATTTGAGACTGTTACCAATTAGTTAGTCTGCAGCAGTTCAGGCTTCATGCTATGACTCAGTGCACTGACTCATTCAGTGAAACTTTTCCTACAGAACTACCCAGGCACCCACAAGGATGCAAGATCAAAAGGAAAGTAGTTACATTGACCTTCTTAGCAAAAGTCTTGTTTTCAATTTCGGTGGCCAAAAGTGTAGCCTGACACAGCTGCTCAAGTAGGCTTTTTGAAGGGGAGAATTTCAGGAGCACTGTTTTAACTCCATTTCAGATAAACATCTCAAAAAATCAAAATACAAATAATGCTTTGTACAGTTTGAAGCTGAAGCAGCACATTTTAAATCTGCTTTGTTTTTTCTTTACAAGCTGCTCAAGTAGAATTATTTACTATTAGTAAAAAAAAATACCTACCATCAAAAAATCCTATTTTCTGTCACTTAAGAGTCCTGCCTGGTTTTAGCAATTGAAGACTGAAATATTTTGTCAGAAGGAAGGTCACCAGCTGATGGAAGGGGGTGGGAAAGAGTGACAAAATGTATTCAGCCATTTCTCTGTTTCAGGAAAAAAATAATATCTTTGGCTGGATTTTTGAATTATGACAATTCTACCATTGCACTAAGCGGTAATGGCATTTTCAAGCTTTGCAATGAAACAACAGGAAGATAATCCTGATATCCTCATGGACCTCCAAAAACATATTAGATTTCAAGCAAGACTTCTGTCCCAGTTGTTGTTTGTGAGTTCTCAGGCTACGATGCCAAAGCTGGAAGTGCAGGATCCTGGACAAGGAAAGTTGTGTTAGTTGTTGCATGTCCACAGCTTCAGGTCTGATGGTGCCAACACAGCCAAGCAATCAAAGGTGAGTGGATGAGAGGTGTCCAGACTCAAGACAGACAAGAAGTCTTTCAGTGCAGCAGCCATGCAAACAGCTCATTGTTTCTGAAACCAGCTGCCTGCTCACTGCCATCTCCAGCTCTGCTCTCACAGTTTATTCACCCAAAAACAAGGTGCAAGGAAATGCAGCTTTGCTGTCAGCTCATTCCATGGCTGCACAACCACAAGAGCAAGAGGAAGCATGAATGCACATCCAGAAACCAGCATGTCCAGTGCACGTGGCAATGTGTTAAACCATTAACACATAAGAATTTAAGAGTTTTATTTTATTTCCTGGAGGAAATGGAAGAACAGGTAAGACTCTTGAGGATTAAAATGAGCATGAATATTGGAATTAACAAATATTTTTAAATTAAAGCATTTTTTTCTCCAGAACTATACTAGAACCTACAAATCTCAGTATTTATCATTAAATTTTAGCAAATGAAAAAGCTAATTAGGCATTATTTTCTGATGTCAGGGAGGGACAGGAGCTTAGGGAGATGGTGGTATGGGGTGACAGGCATGCTGGACTTGTTCCCTTCAGTGGCTTTGTGTTCAGCTTAGCAAATCCTAAGGAACAAACCAATCACTTCCATTCAAGTTTTCTTTCCAAAAGTGAAGCAACACTGGAAATTGCAATATCCAACACAGTAACTGAGAAATGCACTCAACTGGCAGATGGACACTGGAACTTTGGCCACCCAGCTCCTGTGATTCCCAGGTCACTACACCAAGCAGGTAGGTCATGCTGCTTCTCATTTTTCTGTCTGTAAAACTCAGAAACTCTAGAACTGCCTCCCAGACACACTGTGACCTCAACAGCTGCAAGTGGATGTCCCTCCAATTGCTCCCTCCAATTTAGAGCTGCAAAGCTCTAAACCCAAATGCTAACCTCTTCAAAAAGCCAGGAAAAAAGACATTTCTGCTTGGGCACACAAAGCAGAATTTCACTTGTTGCCTCTAAATTCTGCAAAGTAGAAACAATGCTATTGAGCTACTTTATAAGAGAGCTGTAAATATAAATTCTGTGTAATGAACTTGAATTAATTAATCTATAAAGATAATCTGTGAATGATTCAAAGGTTATAGGGATATAATTCAAGAGACAAAAATCTACATTCAGAGCAGAATTTTAATAGCAAGCAGTGTATAAGACATTTCTGTAAACAAAACATTTAGTTTATTTCCCCAGCACTGGCTGGCTGTATCTACCTGAACAGGCCAGTGGAAGGAGATTCTCAAAGCACAGAAACACCATCTTGTTGAGGTCCCTGCACAAAGGCCAGCAAGTTTTACTCCAGATCATTTCCCAAGGTCACTTTCCTTTTTAACATCATCCCTAGATAAGAGTTGGCTTGTAAATTCAATGCCAGCAGAGGTCAGCATTCAATCCTGCTGAACAATGTTTTACCCAAGTAAAAACTTCTTCATTAAAAAGAAGAGAGAAGTCCTCTCTCTCAAACAAAATATACACTGTGTACACTCACTGCCACACTCACAATAGCAATATTGCTGGTTTTAGATAATGGCAGCTATCAAAATTTATTTAATTTATTTAATCAGACCACATTTCTAGAACTATTTTAAACCTAGAACTACTTTTGCTAAAGCAAAAAGATTGATTAGAAGATTTAGCAATTGGAGATCTTTTCTCTCCTTGTTAGCATTTCAATGTCCAATGGGAGAAAACAGTTTCCTTGAACTTTCTCCTCTTCTGCTCTGCTAGAAGTCACCTTTGTTGAATGAACATAACTCATGTAAGCTGAAACATTTGCAGCTCCTCAAAACCATTTAACAAGGATTTCAGGATAAAATTGAAAAGTCAAAGTCAGCCTACTCCTGATCAAGTCCAAATCACATATCTATGAATTTTCACTACATTTTTCCATTCTAAGCACTGTTTCTTTGGTTGACTGGAGATGCAACTTAAAATGGATAAGTATCCTGTATCCTCCCAATTTATCTCAAAATTATTTATTGCACTTACCACTCTGCCCTACCTAATGCATGCATGGAGAGAAAGGTTTCGATCTTAATTTTTGCACCACAGAATTTGTGCTCAATTCCCATTAAATACACAAGAATCAAAACAGTATACTTGTTTTATATGTCTGACAAAAGTTGGGGTTTTTCTTAATCATGTTAAATAAACCAAATTGTTGAAAACCACTGGCATCATGAGACATAAGTTATTTGTGAAATAGCAACAAAGATTTGTAAGCAGAGAAATGTACTTTTAGAGAAATGCTGGAAGAGTTCTACTGTTTTCCTGAATGAATTAAGAAACTACACACACTCAAAGTCTCAGCAGAAAACATTATTATAACATACACTTTGCTGCTATTCACATGAAAATAAGAAAAACTGTCCCAGAACTAAGAAAATAAGAAGCCCAAGATAATGAGCCCAAGATATTCTTGCATTTTTATACTATTTTATTCAAATTTAGTAAGAAGCAATATTTAGGCTTTAGCATTTATATTTAATAACCTTTCTCTTATGAGAATTCAAAATATTTTGCAATAAGTTCTGTACAGTAAATCAGACATAGCTGGTTTTGAAGTAGAGTACTTTGATTATTCATCGTCTTTTCAAAATCATTGCCTTACAGAAGGGAAAATAATATTACAAATCCAGTGAATCACACATGGTCCACAGACACCTAGTTATGCTATACACCCATCCTGAAAAGTTGCCATTTTCATTTCCATTCTGTTATTTTTAGAAGAACTCAAAAAATTAAGTTACTTACTATAGGGCTATATATTCTGATGTCATCTTAACATCAGTCAGTAACAAAATACTTCCATGTTTAAACTAATATTACTTCTTAATAAAAAGAAAAAAAAAAAAAAAAAAAGAGAATAAAATAGGAACTTCTAGAAAATAAAAGTGTCTGTGGCAAGAAGTAGTTAAGGTTACCCTGTAGAGCAGAGCCTCATTACAGGTTTCCCTGCAGAAAACTTGCAAATGTTTTAAACCTTAAGGTAAACAAGCTTTATACAAATCTAAAGAACCAGTACCAATAAGATGCTACTGATGACACCACTGTGAAAAGTATGAGCAGCTACTGATCTATACAGGCATAATTCCCATCCACAGCTTGCTCAAGTACACAAGAGCTGAACTTGCCAGTGAAAATATTATAAGGGGATTAAAAGGTATTATGCAGGATGACATGGCCTGCCTGAAAATAAAGTTGAACAAAAAAGTGAATATTTAAAGTTCTATGTTTTTGCTAATGGTAATATATGATACCATAAAACCTGTCTTTTTCTGGCACTTATTAAAAATAAAAGAAAAAATCAAATCAAGTACATAGAAAAGAAGAATTTTGGTTGCAAGCAAAAGATATCTCCTATCAGTTCCATACAGTACATGTCTTTCCTTTATGTAAAAAGTTATCAATTGCAATCTAAAAAAATAAGGACTGATAGGTAAAACATAACTGGACTTATTTTTTCCAAAAGTACTCTTGACAGAATATGAAATGATAAAAAAGTTGTTTACATGCAAAGTCTAACAATTTACATCACAAAGAGAATATAAATTAATAGTTGGCATTTTGTAGGAAAACAACCTTCTCAGATCACATATTAAGTAGAATATAAAATGATTTTCCAGTATTGGTCTATTCAACAATTTACCATAATGCAACCATTATTTCCCATTTTTCTCATTGGTACACTGAGGATGCCACTAAATTATACTAGCATACAGATGAAATATCTGCATAATCACTAAGTTTGCATATCCAAGAATTTCAGTAGCTTGCACTATCAACCATCTCTTCATCATTTCACACAGAGGAAAGAAAAGATTGCTATGAGCATATTTTGAAGCACCCATCAGTCACAATCACTTAATGCCTCAAAATAATTTCCAATGTATTTTCTTCACAAGGGCTCCGTTTTCTGATTACAGCTAAATATGAAACAACATATGAACAAAAATGAACAGGTTTTGTATGAAAACACATAAAAAGGAATTTTACTTCTGCTTTGCTTTGCTTTGTTTTGCACTCCTCACTTATTTTCTAAAGCCTCATACCTTAATCTGTGGTCTTGATTCCACAGAACATACTGGAATACATCACCTGAAGACATCTGCAATTTATCTTAAAGTACATGACATCTTTCTCAGTCATCAGCTGTAGGTTCACCTCAAAAGCCTGCCAAGACTCCAGCCACTGGCAAACCACTCTGGGGCAAAGCCATGCCCTAGCCCTTCCCAGCTGAGAGAAACACCCAGGAGCGTTACTGGGAGCCAGGAGAGACAGACCAGCCCCTGCCCCCTGGCTCTTGCATGGGGTAAGAGAAGCAAACAAAAACCACCACCACCACCTGCCTTTGTCACCTGCTTTCAGACAGCACTGGCAGACCTTGCTTCAGTATGCATTATTTATTTCTCTCATTTTCCTAAGAGTAATGTTGTCTGGAATTAGATTTAATGACATTATGACTCAAGTACGCCATTATTAACATTTCCATAGGAAATTAAAATTTCAGTGTCTGGATGACTTCAGCTAATCATCAGACTTAACAAGGAGAAGCTGACTTCCTCTGCTACCTCAGAAGAAACGTCTTTCCTCAATTATAGCTGAGGAGATACTTAAGAGATGCAATGAAAATTTTACAAAGGCTCAAGTAAAAATCTAATTCTTTATTATTAATGGTTAGCCAACCCCAAAAAAGTCATGGACATGGTTTTGATAAGCTTTAGCTACCAGGTTCTTACAGCAACTGGACATTAAGTAATAGCATTTTCATACAGAAACAATATTTATTTATTTCAGTGACATTATTAAAACAGAAGAATTTGTCATTTATTAGAACAAAATTATTAGAAAATAATTTTCCCAAGATGTTGAGCACCAGCAAACATCATTGCAATGAAGATAACATGCTCAGAAAGTCTGGGAAAAAAAGAATATTTTAAAAAAAAAAATCAGACCATACATTTGCATGACTTCAGATACTTGTTTAAACAACAAATTTAGCAGCTTAACCTTTTAATCATCTCTTTACCCAGATAAATTCTGTGCAAAACTACTCCCAACAGTATAGAACACAAAATAAGAAAACACAACCTGCAGATATCTCCCATACTCCAACTGTGATCTTCAATTGCTGGTAATATTTTGTGTGATAGAAAAAAGTCTGCATTTCTGTTTGCAAACTCAAATTCAAATATTTAATAAGAAAGCTTAGCCAAAAGGCTGACTAAAGACACACAGTACTAGATGAGGAGGAAATGAGTAGCTACATATATTAATTATCACCCTTTCTGAGAACACAGGCTCACTCAAGTTAAAATTTAAAGGGCTTAGATTACTTTCTGGTGAATTTTATTAGTTTTCCCCAAGAGGTGCAAAGACTAATACTGTCACAACAGCAGAGGAGAACATATACAGCGTCATTACAAGCTGAGTCACCCGAAAGCACTGCATCTTGCTTTATTATAACACAGCATTAAACAGCCTCCTGAAGCGCTGTCATTTGTTATGTGACAGAAGGGGAACAGCAACCCAGCCCAGCAGCACCAGAAAACCCAACCTGCACATCTGCAGTCCTTTCTGGTAGGCAGAGCCTGTTCCCTTGCTGCTCTCCCTGGATACAGCAGCTGCAGGCTTTCCTTCCTCTACTGCTGCAGAGACAGATGCAGAACAAAGTTAGAGGTGAGAGGTCTTCTGCTTGTGGCTGCTGGTAACATTAAATATGCCCTCAGAGAGCCATGGTGCAGGTGGGAAAATGAGGAGTTCAGGCAGATGTGCAACAACTACAACCTGAAGATTCTTTCCCAGACATCAACTTACCCTTCCTCTCATCCAAGTATTCTAGTTATTTTCTGTCTAAAGACCTAATTCTTGAAGGAGAAAAAAAGTAAAATCTGAAGGGACTTTTTCACCATCCCTCAATTCATATCATTCAGATCCAAATTCACTGATATTTTTCATTTCCTGGTACCACAGTCCAATCACTCAGGAGTACCAGCTTGAAAACAGAGAAGAGTTATGCAGTGCTCTCAAATAAATCACACGTGTTTTCAGTCATCTGTCAATAAGGAATTTAAGCTCCCTGTATTTTTGGAGGGCCTACTACAGAAGTCAGCAAAACAAGAAGACAATTGAAGAGTGACTTTCTCTGTCTCCTCTACTGGCAAGCTGTTAATGAGTATCACCTCCTGTCCTGTTTTCTTCCCAGTTTCCTTCTTTTCTCTCCCATCTTGTGATGGAACACACAGATGCACATACTGTAAAACATGTATAACATTTTGTTGTTAAATATTCCTTCTACCTTACTACATTTTATTCAACTGCAGGTCACAGCAGAGAGCAATTGGTTGTAAGGACCATAGGTAAATGGGGTCTGCTTCTCCAATCTGCATGTCCACTGCCATTGTAAAACCAGACAATGTTATTATTTAAAGTAACAATAAACATTTGAAGTGCTATCTTTCACGTATCTTAGCCAAAACTGTTTTGAAAATGTTTTCCATTTTTATGCACTAACTTCAAATGCTAGCTTCACTAAAATCATCCCTCTTGAAGTATGATTTTAGCCAAGTATTTTAAACAGTGCTATCTGATGAGAATCCATTTAACTAGTTCCCTAGTAGATACATTCAAAAATAAATGTACTTTGCATATATACACATTCAATGCATTTTATTACACACTTCCACACACAGCTGTGATCTGAAGTCTGGCTAGCCTCTTCTGTAAATTTACAATATGTGCAGCCAGGACATCAGGCAAGATAAGAGTGACAGAAAAAATACACAGGAACTGCATGATCAACTGAAACAACTCTCAATATGCCCCAGTAACACTCAAATACCATGGGAAAAAAGTGTGTTCTGTAATTCCCAGAGTATTTTCAGAATTACTCTATATTAATTTATTGACTCTCACAGGTTTCTTTATCTTCCTTTTTTACAACAATCACTACAAAGCTCACTGTGCTGCTGACAGAGAAAAATTAGCCATAAAATTTGCATATGGAAAGATATTTTCAGCATGCTTCCCAAAAAAAAAAGTTGTTTCCACAATAAAGAACATTATGCAAATCAATCGTTCTATGTAAACTTATTTATTTTACAAGTCCAGTGAAAAACAGGCTAAAACAATAAATCTTCTACTATGTCCATGTGTGTGTAGTGCTTTTCCAAAACAAGTATTTCATTAGTTATCTCATCATGTAACTAATATTCCCTTCCAAACGTGGCATTTTGGCTGCATTCTGCAAAAAAACTCATACAACTTGAGAACTCAGAATTAATTTTTCCAGATCTCTTTTCCATTCCTCTTTATTTTGGACACCCTGCAGAAAACTTCAGTTTTGAGAACCTCTAGTATAAACGGGTCATTCCAATTATAAATGATTTGCAGATGGCTTTGGAGGTACAGTGCTAAGAATCCTGCTCACCAGCACAGACATGTAACTATTTATATAACACAACACTTGGAAACCTTTGTCACAAAACAGAAGTCCCCTCTGCAGGGTGCTGTACAGAAAAAGGTTATTTTTGCCTTAAAGCATTTATACTCAGTACAAGGCAGAAAGAGAATACTGATGTATGGAGAAGAATACACAGAAACTAAGACAACAATTTCAAAACTGAATCTTTCTCACTCCAGCAGCCTACCTCAGCTCCCTTCAAGGGTCATCTATTACTTGACTAACTCTGCAGAAAAGGAAGGAAACAACCATGCTCCAGATCAGCATCCAACAGCAGCAACAGAACCTCCAGGAGGTGAAAAGCTACTGTCTTCAAACTTGAACCCCAGAGCTCCAGCAGCACTTCACTCACAACAAAACAATGTCCTATACTCCCTGTTATTTTAGAAATCCATGCCCAAACTCCTTCTGAAAAAGAATCATTTGATGTTTGGATGTGTGAAAACAGTAACTATCCTGAAAACAAAGCAGTATGTACCTGAAAGAGTGAAAGGAAAGCTCACAGCTAATCTGCATGTCTTCAGGAAATACTTGTCTCTTTCTAGAAACTAAGTATAACACATGATTTCCAAGACAAAGAGAATACCTCCTTCAATGAATGCCAAATAGCAAAAAAAAAAAAATCTGAATAACATTATGAAGAATCAAAAGGGAAATACCCACAGTAAGCCCCAGCTGACTCAAGATGATGTCAGACAGGATGTCTCTGGGGAAAATTAACTGCCTTCTTTTTTTTTCAAAAAATTAACATAATGAGATAAAAAATCACCTACTATTAACTGCTTCTGATGAACCACTTAAACATTGAGGAAAATGGAAAGGTCTCATTCATTATTTCTCACCACAAGTTTGACCACCTACCATTTAATTTACAGATGCTAAAAGAAAAAATTTTCTAAAACTATCATAAACCAAATAAAACTAGCAGAGCTTACAGTATCTCCATTATAGTCTCTTCTAGATCATACTCAACAATGGATAAAATCAATCATACAAAACCACAGATGTCATCAGACTACAGGCTTCCCCATAAAATCTGAGTAGGACATAATATTTGTTTTTCTTCTAGGTGGAATATATAAATAATATATAAGTAATATATAAAATATTATATATAGAAGTACTTGTTGTTGCTGAAGCACTACCATTTCCTAGAGCTTTGCAAATCAAAAATCTTTAAGATTCTCATAAGAACGGTTAAATTTCAGATTTTCATCCTTCTGCATTCATACTAGAACTCACTGCTATTGAAATTATTTTACTTAGCATTATAGCCACAGTATGTGGAAAAGATCCATATCTCTAGTTAAAAGGAAAATGACCATTGCAAAGGAAAAAACGAGGAAAAAGCAGGCTGAAAACTAGAGAAACATCATGCTTCTGGATGTCCAAACATTGATTCAAAATATGTTTAGTTCTTTATGAGGACAGAGAATTGTCCAGACAACTGCAAAAACATTGGTCAGATATTTGCAAACAAAACTCCTGGACTGAGAAGATTAAAATGCAGTGTAATCAATACAGTAAACTTAAAGAGGAAATTACTAATGTGTGGACTTAGTGCATCAGACTTTTCATTGAGAAGCGAGGTAGATTAGCAAAAACTAATTTGTAGTCTTTGCTTCAAAGATAGGACTACTACAGGGACTTTGTGAAACAAGGCAATAAAAGAAGATTCAAAGATAAATGGAAGTATTATTGCTCAAACTCCTGACAAACAGATTCCCCAGAGGAGACAGTCAACAAGAATATTCAGTGGGAGGGCACTAACATCTTTATCTCAGCGGTGACTCACTCTTAAGTAACATTTATTTTCGTAAGAACCTCTATAAGTAAAATGAAAATCCCATTCAGTGACCATAACTATAGGGAGAACATCATCTTTCTAATTAGATTCTTTTTTATATTGGTAACTTCTTGTCTTAGGACACAAGAAGAAATACAGGCCCAAATCAGCTATTTTATAACAAATAATATAACTCTATTAAAGCCGAGGAAAGGAAATCTTTATGTGCGTAGGAGAGAATAAAGCAGAAAAACTAAATTCAAGATCCCAGCACTACCTTTCCTGCCCACAAAATAAAGTGCTTATAGACTTCTTGTCATGACTATAATCTTCAAAATATAAATTTATATGACGCTCCCAGTTGGCATCCATGTTAAGACAAACTGATTACCACCACTCAGGTTAGGGAGAAACTATCTCAACCTGTGTTCAAAATTTCACTTATACCAGCAAAACTCAGTTGACACACTGCATCCTTTTGCACATTACTGATTTTTCAAAGCTTCAGAAAGTGCTGTAAATACATACAGAAAATGAAAAGTGGAAGTGCTGAACAGTTTCCCGTTTCAGTCATGCTGAACAGGTTAGCAGTATTATAAATGCTCCTCTCTCAGGTGAACACACCTGGGCTCTCTTATAGCAGTCATTAGTGGTTCAGTACTAGCCTAGGAATCTGGAAAACCATTCAGACACAGACCTGAAAAAATCCCACCCAGCAATAAGCTATTTTACATTCATAAATATTTAAATTAGAAAAAGTCTTCAGGGGCAGTAACAGTTACTCTGTGCAGTTCATAACTTTAAACACTTTCTTTTACAAGTTCTGTTGCCACGTAAGGTTTCCCACATCAATAAAGAGAGTTCAATGAACACTGACGTCACTGGGCTCTTCTTATCTAAGTAAAAACTTACACAACTGGGAAAAATATTTCACAGTGTATCACAGCTTATATGTTCATTTAATGTGTGAAAATGTCATCATAGTTCTGACATCAGAATAAAATCTGAACTCCAAGTTCCTTATGTATTTCTCTAATTTGGGTTTCTTCAACAGTGGAACACATGCAAGAGCAATGTGTATGCTAATGTGTATGCTAATGTGTATCAACACTATTTGCATTTTTGCTGCTTCTTCAAAGACTTAAAATGATGCACAATGAAACACAAGATTTGAGTGCAAATTTTTGATCACTGGCTCCACCTCAGACTTGCTGTATCACCTTGCCACTGTTGGATCATGCTGTTTTCAAATAAAAATAAAAACATACACACACTTTGACCTTTCTTTTTTACCTATTGTTTCAGCCTTTACACATTGATAAGCCTGAATTTGTAAGACTGTAGGAAGCTAAAATAAGCACTAAAATCACAGATGAAAATATCTGAAATGTGAATGTTATTGAAGAATTTACATTATTTTAAAAATCCTTTTAAATTAATACTAAGACCACCCAGACAAAAAACATTTCACTGTGGATCTTTTTCAAGGATGTGTGTAACCATATACTTGGACTATACATGCAATGTAGATATATAAATAGAGACCTGAACTACCCCAGATACCAAAAACAAACCACTTACAGTACCATACCCAAATAAGAAGGCTTGAATTAGTTCCATGCTAATGAGGCTGAACAATCTTTAAAACCTACAAACTTATTACCTCTCACACAAGAGGAAGAAGGCTCTTCAAAAACTGATAACCATACATGAGAACTCCCCAGCACTATGAGTAATGAACATAACCTTAAGAATACACAAGTGCAATTCAGAAAGACAAGCACAAAAGCAACAGAAGAGTCAAATATGGGAGTTTTAATAAATACCACCTGCTTGAGGATTCAGGCACACAGACACCAGAATTTTATTAGTTTGAATACAGAGATTTAACTTGAACTTCAAAACAATTCAAAGGTCCAACTGATTGTTTAAGAGCATCCCTTTATTCCTCTAAATAAAAGCTATTCCTACACTCCACAAATTTTTCTGCTGGATTGTTAATGGATCACAAATGTTTATTAATCATTTAACTTACCTGACCTGGCTGAGGGGATAAACAATTAATAACCTCCTCCAGCATCACTGGTATGTGCAATCTTCCAAAATTATTGTTTTCTGTACTTTGAGGCAACTCTTCAGTTTCACATTTCTGGACAGTTTGCTCCTTTGACTCAGAGTCAGAAAGCTTTTTTGATGAAGAATGGATCCTTCTGGCCAAACCAGCCACATTTACTGAATTCAGTTTCATGTTACACAGAAACAAACATTTGCAAACTTGGCACAGATTTTGAGATAACATTTTGGAGTTGATCAACCTAGAAGAGCAGTAGATGTTGGGAATTACTTTCAAACAAGTATTTGAAATAGTGTATTTGTTTTAAGTAACAAAGCAGAAATGCTATAGGCAAAGCTATACACATTCCAAGTTGGGCAGCTTTATAGATATGTTGTATCAGCAAAATGTTTTC
Source organism: Oenanthe melanoleuca (assembly GCF_029582105.1). NCBI lineage: Eukaryota > Metazoa > Chordata > Aves > Passeriformes > Muscicapidae > Oenanthe > Oenanthe melanoleuca. Next base: position 3,747,661 of record NC_079339.1, read on the forward strand.
AGAACTCTCAAGATTATCTACAAATTCACCATGTTCAAGCAACAGGCAGATTCTTTTCACTATCAGATTTTAATACATGCTTTCCTTGAATTTACCTTGCCAGAAGCTACCAATCTTTCTTGCTTAAGAATATGCTGAAAAAGTTACTCTGCTGATAATTTAGGCTTCAGCTGGGCAGTAAGTCCTCCACCTTAAATCTGAAAGTGTGCATCACTCCAACTTTGAATAGACACACAGATGTGAGGTTTTGCAACAAACCATAGTGTATCTACAGAAAACATCTATTATCCATGGCATGCTGTGCTGGTTTTGCCTGGGGTGGAGTTAATTTGGAGCGAATATGGGGCTGCGGTTTAGAATTTTGCTGAACAGAGCAGGGAGGAGACACAGCTAGGGCAGGTGACCAAATGCACTGAAGGGACATTCCAGACCAAATGACATCATGCTCCATAGAGAAAGTGGAAGATGATGTTTGCAGTGATGGCATTTTCCTTCCCAAGTAACCATTGCCTGTGGTAGGGCCCTGCTCTCCCTGGAGACAGCTGAACTCGTCTGCCCATGGGAAGCAGTGAACTAATTCCTTATTTTGCTTCGCTTGTCTGCACAGCTTTTGATCTACCTAATATATTATCTGTATCTCAGCCCACGAGTTTTCTGCCTTTTTACCCTTCCCCTTCTCTCCCAGTCCCACTGGTGAGGGAGTGAGGAGCGGCTCTCTGGGGCTGGGGTTAAACCAGGAAATGTTAAAGCAAGTTAAACATCATCCTACCCACACTGCTCCGAGCCCCAGACGCGTGCTGAACACACACGAGGGACACGCCGTGCTCACAACCACCCTCGCTTTATACAACTGGAGACCTTTTCCTTCCGAGTGAGCAGAAAGTGTATTTTATAACAGCGCAATCCTAGAGGGACACTCAGGCACGACTACAGGCTGCCGCCTCAAGATCGGGACTCGCCCTAAAGCAGAAGGTAAAGGCAGCAAGGACAAACATTCTACCCCTCAACACTTTTATCAGAGGCGACCGGAGAAGCGACAGCAGCCCGCACCCCGGTCCGCGGCAGGCCCTGCCACGGGCGGGACGAAGAGGAGCCAAAGCCGCCCGCTCGCCCGCCCGACAGCCCCGGCCGTGCTCCTCTTCCTTCCCTCCCTCCCTCCCTCCTTCCCTTCTCTTTTTCCCGTCCCTCCTTCCCGTCCCTCCGCACCCGCGGCCTCCCCTCAGGCGCCGCCGCGCGCCCGGCCCCACGCACTCACCGCCGGCGCCGGCGCTCTGCTGACGTCACGGGGCGCAGCCAATCGGGAGGCGAGGAGGGCTGCGTGCGTGCGTTTGAATTCGGCGAACGGCGGATGGCGGTTGGTGCGGCCGCGGCCCGTGCGTGAGGGCTCGGGGGGCGCGCTCGGGGACGGCTGAGGGCTCGGGGAGCGAGCTCGGGGACAGCTGAGGGCTCGGCACGGCTCGGGGGGCGAGCTCGGGGACAGCTGAGGGCTCGGCTCGGTGCGTGAGCCCGGGGACGGCCGAGGGCACGGCTCGGAAGGTGGGTGCCGGGGCAGGCGCCTCTGCGGCGGGTATAGGAGGGAATTCTCCGGCCATAGGGCCGAGCGTGGAGCCCTGAGGAAGAGCCGTGTGCCGTGGGGTGGGAGCCGGGTCTGGGAGGCGGCTCGGCTTAGAGAGGGCGAGCTGGCCCCGGAGCGGCTAAAGGCCGCTGAGAGCCTTTGCTGTGTAGGTTACTGTCCGCTTTTAAGCTGGGTGAACAGCCAGCTGTTAGCCAAAATGGGTTATTTAAAGGAAATTCCTTTGCTGTGTAGGTTACTGTCCGCTTTTGAGGGTAACCGAACAGCCCGTTGTTAGCAAAAATGGGCTATTTAAAGGAAATTCCGGTTTGGTATCGGTTACCGCATCCCATGCGAGGCACGTTAACGTAAATCCCGCTTTAACTCTCCTTAAACGTGACTATTTCAATGATCCAGGGAGAGCAATGTAGGCGGCTCCTCTTTCTGCTGAAGAACAAAAAAACTACTCGCTTTACTCTATGGAAACGTGGTGTCATCTGAAAGCTTGGCCTGTTGTAGAGGGAGAGGTGCGAATTGGCTTTCTGAAAGCTGTGCTGAATTAAGTCATGTTTTGAGGCCGGTTACAGTGTTTCCCAAAGTCTCACCGCTTTGGGGCGGTACATTGAATAGTCATGGGTGCCTGGCCAAATGTGTGAAGTGTTTGAAAGAGTGAAAATTGTTATATTGCAAAGAAAACCTATGCTGTCGATTGCAGAAACAATTCAGCTCTTGGATCTGAGAGTGTTGGAAGCGAAGCTGGGGAGCGGAAGGGATGACTGCTGCTAAGGAAGAAGATGTCTGCAGCCATGTGAAAGTGGTAGTCCGTGTCCGTCCGGAGACCCAGAAGGAAAAACACGGCGGCTTCAGCAGGGTTGTCCGTGTCATTGACCGGCATGTGCTGGTCTTTGATCCCAAGGAGGAAGAAGTCAGCTTCTTTAACAGGAAGAGAGTGACCCACAGGGATATTAACAAAAGACAAAGGAAAGATCTTAAATTCATGTTTGATGCCATTTTTGATGACAGTTCATCCCAGTTGGAAGTTTTTGAGCATACTACCAAAAATCTGATTGATGGCTTCCTAAATGGATATAACTGTACAGGTAACTTTGCTATTTATCTTTAATTAAAAAGCTTCAGTGATTTTTCTCAAAGTTTCTACCATTCTGTCCAGTGGCTGCAGAGGTATTAAAAAAGCCTGAGATAGAAAGAAAACAGTGTGGTTTAATTCATAGATATAAAAGGCTGACGTTTTAGCATATTGAAGTTAGGATAGCTCCACTCTATTTTAAAAATAAGCTTGTGTTAAGGCTGTAATAGACTTGGGAATATTGTCTGGAATATATGTGCTGACAGGAGTCCTCTAGAGTTATTCAGGCAGAAGCAGTTGTGTCACTGAGAGTGTGGTTGTGAGGAGTGTTGTCTTGTACAACTCACTGAGAGTGACTTGTGTCACCTGCTTTATCAACTCTTCAAGGTCTTGGGGTTTTTTAATTGGCTGCTGGAATGTGATAAGGAAATGAAATGCATATCAGCAACAAGTTGATAGCTTAGGGTTATGAGAGTAAGAAAATATTTTCATGTAACGTATCAGTGAATGGATTTTGAACTGAAAATTCAGAAATGTTGCTTTGAAACATCTCTCTCTAATTATAGATGTGAAAAGTAAAGCCTAAGTAAGAAACTTGAACCATTTATGAGACAGTTGTGCAGAATAACAGAGGTCTGTGAATGTTTACTTGACTTGACTTGTTCCTGATTAGCTTAAAAATAAATTACATGTTTTCACTTTGGGTTTTTTTGGGAAAATTCAGTGCTTGCATATGGTGCAACAGGAGCTGGAAAGACTCATACAATGTTAGGTTCTCCTGAAGATCCTGGAGTCATGTATTTAACTATGATGACACTTTACAAATGCATGGATCAAATCAAAGAAGATAAAACATGTGATGTTGCTGTCTCTTATTTAGAGGTGAGTTCCTGTATTTGGTACAGGACTTTCAATAAGTTATATTTTATAAATAAAGACAAGCTGGTTTTGCTTTATTCTGGTCCTTTCTGGGGCTTGACAAAATGTGTCCTTATAGGAGTAGAAGTGTGTTGTGCTCTGCAGACTTGGTGTTCCTAGGCACCTGTTACTGTTTTACAGAAGGCTGCCCAAAAACAGCCACCCCTTCTAATACATTTATATTATCTATATCATATCTATAACGTGAACTGGATGTTCATAATTTGAATTACATGCCTCTGAGCATCCGTTGATGTGCACAAGAAAATAGAATTTCAGAGTAATATTTTAGGACTTCTCAGTAGCATCTCTAAGCACTGTGGTAAAGCACAACAAAATGCTCTTCTGTTTTTACAGGTAAATGTTTTGGCACTTCTGCTGAGCAGTGCTAGTAAAATGGTTATCTTTTTAGCTCTCTCAAAGTCTTAATGGACTCTGGTTGGTATTTGGGAGGGGTAGAAGGAGATGGGGAAAGCTTGCATTGCCAGCTGCTTTCACAGACCAAGAAAGAAGACATTTAAATAATCGTAACAAGTAGGTTTGAACTAAGAAATATCACTGAAGTATGGATTGTGATGTACAATGGAGGAAAAAAAAAGATTTGGATCCATGCTTGTTGCAAAACTGTTTTTTTAAAAAGAGTATTTTTTTTTTCAATAAAGAATGAAGATTATTTACTAGAAAGAATTATTCATTTCTAAAATCTAAAAAGAAATCATGTGAATGGAATACTATAAACTCAGTATAGGAAAAACAAAAAAATTATGGCATGAATTCACTACTTTGTCTTAAAGGAATATTAAAAAAGACTGGTGATTGGTTTATTTAATTCTGTCAACTATGGGAGGATATTTTAATAAAGTCTTTTGAATTCCCTTTCAAAGGTTTACAATGAACAGATCCGTGATCTGCTGGTCAAATCTGGACCTCTGGCTGTTCGTGAAGATGGCCAGCAAGGGGTGGTAGTTCAGGGTCTGACATTGCATCAGGTATGTAAACACCTATGGAAACTTAAAATGTACTTGAGATATTTGAGAAATGTTCCCATTGTTCTGAGAGTTGGATGGAATTTGGTATTTTCCTGGTGGGCTGTTTTCTGGCTCTAAACACCAGTAACTTACAAATCTAAAGAATTAGCTAAAAGTACATTGTGGAGAAAACCTGCTGGTCTTATTGAATGCAAATATAGCAGCATTCAGTCCTTGTTATCAAAAGGGTGCCATTAGTTTTGAGGGTCATCCAGTAGATGGATGCTTGGAAGCTTTCTTTTTTGGCTAAAATATCTTGGCATTGCCTTCATTACCATCTTGGAGTGCTCTACACTGCTGTTTTTGTCTGAAAAGTTCCATGTTAAATTAGTTTTCTGGACTAACACAGCAATTCTTTGGTAAGGTCAGTGATAGAACCTAGTTTTCCAATCTCAAAATCAATTCCTGGGGACCTATTTTCTTGCAGCTTTCTTTTGTATGTTACATGCCATGGCAGGAAACAATATTCTAAGTTTGGCTAGCTCTGTGAACATCCTTGTTCCCAAACCCTGAGTCTTGTGAGGAAAAAAATTTTCTTGTACTAATGCATTAAATAGTGACATACTAATTTAAGTCCAGACATTCTTAAAAGAGGCTGATACTAACCATGGAGAATCTTTCAGATTTGTTTAAATTCATACCTTAATGCTTTTTTAGCTGAGAATATTTGTTTGAGGAGCCTCCGTTTCAAATAGGAAGTTTCTCTTACTTCTAGGTAGCTAAAATTTTAAGTTTTTTTTTTTTTTTCAAATTAATGTTAATGTAAATGTATTTTAGAATTAGTGTGTTCCTATAGTTGATGGAAAAGAAAAGAAACTTGCATTTGTCTTGTGCTCTACTCTTAAAGCCTAAATCAGCTGAGGAAATCCTTCAGATGTTGGACTATGGGAATAAAAATCGAACGCAGCACCCCACAGATGTGAATGCCTCCTCTTCCCGCTCCCACGCTGTCTTTCAGGTGAGATAGAGCCAATAAACGGTGGGCAGTGCTGGAGGAGCAGCTGTGCTTTCAAGTTGGGTACAGTGGAAGCTTTTACTTTTTAAATGTATTGAACTTTAGTTTGGGGAAGAGGAATTGAAGTTTTTCAGTTTACTCTTCTTGTTGACTCATTACTCCTTGGAATTATGTAGTGGTTCTTAGTGTTTATGTTCAGAGAAATGAATTCAATGGAAAGATCTCTAATTCCAATTGTTTGAATTTATTGCATATAAAATATGTACTTACACATTCTTAACTTTTATTTCTTAGAAGTAGCTTTTATGTAAAAGAGTAATTTAAACTTTAATAGACTTCCATATTGTAATCTTATAAACTGAAAGTTATTAATGGTTCTTTTAATGTTTTCTGTTTTCATGATGTTGCTTAGCATTTCTCTGGGAAAAATAATTTACAGAATGCAGTTATGTCTGACTATAAACTAAGAATATCAAGTAGCACTTTCTTATTTTGCTTTGTTGGTTAATGTTAATTTTACAATCAAGTTATTTACTAATATTCTGGTATAGATCAAGTTTTAGAAAATTGAAATGATGATTCTTAGTTTTCAGAAATTAGTTTTGAATGAGTTGTACAAATATGCTAAAACTTAAGACTTCTCCAAAGATTTCTAGGGTTAGCTACACTGCCTTATTCTTCTGACTTCTTTTTTTAAATACCACCTGTGATATTTAAGAACTAATCCTGTTATCAGCAATGTCTTTTTTTTTTCTGTTTGCTGTTACATACTGCAAAAAATGTTAAAATACATTTGATTCTGGTCCTTGCATCAGAGCACTTAACTGTTGGGAACTTCTTAAGTATCTGCAGACTTAGACAATACTAAATAACTATAGCAAAGTTTAAAAAAACAGCTTCTAAATATGGAACAAAGTCATTGTCCCTCTAAGATCTGTTTTCCTACATACCTTAAACTTATGTTTGAAATTGTGCTTCCTGCTTTAATTTCCCCTTAGGCCTTCCCTTGTAGTGCATTTTACATGACTGCACAAACACTTCTTTTAAAGTTGATTGGGTTGAGATCTGCCTTGTTGTGTGTGTGTGCTGTCTTTAGAAAGGCTCAAGCCACAGTGCTACAGGCAGGTCAGTGAAGTACTGGTTTCTGTTTGTTTGTTTGCTGGGCTGGGATATCCTATCTTGCTTACCTTTATTTAGGAAAAAGCTCTGGATTCTATTATCTGGCAGGCTTTTTCTCAGTACACTTCTAAAAGTGGTAAGCAGTTAAATAACTCACTTCAGTTTCTCATATATGTCCCCAACTCTGTGACATTCTGCATGATAGAATTGTCTTTGTTTCCAGAGATATAAGTGATGAGAAATCCCCTGTGCTGTCATGATTGCTCTTTATTTTTAATGTTTCTTTTATTTTAAGAGTTGCTTTTTTGTAGAGATGTTATTTTTGGCTTTTCCCCTTAACTTTATGGGAGCAGGATATTTTCTTAAACTAACTCAGAAATTGTTAAGTCTTGGCCCAGGACATTCTGAGCTGATTTTTGAGATGCAAGTTTAGCCTTACTGTACTGTATGTCTTATGTTTGAAAAATCTATCTGGGTCAGGCAATTACTGCCTCTGAGAGGAAAATCTGAATTGCCACACTGTTCTATTGAGAGTGTTCTGCTTTGGGGTATTTCCTGTATCTTTTGAATCTTTACAAAAGCTTGAGTCATACAACATAGTTTGGCTGTCACTTTACCTTTCTCTACTTCATTAATGGTTGTTACTGTGTTGCTCTGGTAGTGTGTTCCTAGCCTGAGGTTCTTTTTTCTTTTTTTTTTTTTTTTTTTGTCTGTTATACTGGAAACAGTACAACTGAACTTAGTTGTACTTTTTGATATAGAAACATGTCTGTTTGAAATAGATTTACATTTCATGGCAAGTCATAAGAATTTTATTTTGTTCATTCACAATACTTGTCAATCTTTTCTGTTACAAGGTGCTGTGAAGACTTAGTTTCTCATGCACAAAGCTTAAAACTACAGAAGCAGTGAGATGCTGTCTTTACTAGTCACCTTATATTCATGGCAGCTCTTTCCTAATTCACTGTCCAGAAGGGCATTCATGAATCAGTAACCATTAGCCATATTAAATGGCAAGGCACTCAACACAAAAGAAGGGGAAATGTATACTGAAAAAGTACAAAGCCATCTAAGGATAGCTTTGGTTCTTCTTACTGGCTGTATATTCATGCTTTGCCTACTTCCTTATAGACCTGAGAAAGAATGCCTTCAACAGCAGAAGGAAGCAGAAACGTTTAGTTCTTTATTCTATGAAAATTCCAGGAAAGATGGGGTGAAGGGGAATGAATGGCTTCAGGAGGCATCTCATTTGAAAAGGTCCTGGAGTGTATTTTCACAGCAGTAAATGAGTATTGTTTCCTATTAATGGGAGATAAAATTAAATCTAAATCACTGAATCAGCCTTTTCCTGGTTTATCCCTATACATCTCTTTGGTTAGTGGTTACTTGTTAATTATTTTCTTTTTTTTTTCCTTGTAGATTTACCTGCGGCAGCAAGATAAAACAGCTAGCATTAATCAAAATATTCGTATTGCCAAAATGTGTCTCATTGACCTGGCAGGATCTGAGCGTGCCAATGCAACAAGTGCCAAGGGGGCTCGTTTTGTAGAGGGAACAAATATTAACCGGTCCCTGCTGGCTCTTGGAAATGTCATCAATGCACTGGCAGATCCAAAGGTATGTCTGTGTTAAGGGTTTCCACCATTATATCTGTGAGAGCTGAGAGACAGTCCCAATGAGAGGGAATTAACAACAATGTGCAGCTGCCTAAGGATAGTGTAAAAGATGAATGGTACCTGCTTTTCTTACCTTGATTTCTTCTTTTCTTGCTTTGATTTCTTCAAAATCAAGCATATATAGAGAAGCTTGCATGAGTACATGAATAACCTTACAATTAACCTCAAATCTTAGGGGGAAGCAGCGTTTATAGGCTAAAACAGTACCTCTTACAGGTTGTTCTTTTGGGATCTCACATGCATCCATACACATCCCTGCTCAAAGCAGTGAGTCAGTCTCTGGTCTGGCTCACTAGCTCAAGGCAAGGAATAGGTACAATTGTGTAGGACAGTCACAAAATCTCCTGAACATTTGTATAAGTCCATTGTCTAACATAACACTCTTTTCATCCTTCTGCTCAACTAGCAAATTCCTGCTTCAAATATGCCAGGAGAAAATCAGATTTAATTTACTTTCCTGATGCTGTATGCCCTCATCGCCATCTTGATGGAGGGGGAAAGTAGAGTTTAATATCTGTGCCACAGACATATGAAAGAATCATGTTGATTTATTTGGTGTGGGATTGGGTTCCTAGTGACCAAACTTAGTACCATGAAATTTGTGTTGCCTGCAAAGTTGTGAAATCTATCCTTGAAGGTAATCAAAAGCCTTCTGGGCATAGTCCTTGCTATCTTACTCTAGCTGGCCCTGCTCTGAGCAGAGGGATTGAACTAGGTGGATTTTAGAGGTCCTTCCCAATCTGGATGATTTTGTAAACTGGAAATAGTTTAATGTAGCTTACTTTTTCTGTTAGTTGCCCTATCACAAAACCAGGAGTTACATATCCAGACATCAGAAAGTGACCCAGATAATACATGTGTTGTAAAGGTGTTAAGGGTTCCAAGAGACTTAAAATGTGTAAGATATATAGATATTTCAAAGAAAAATTACTTATGTCAAAGAGAAGTTTCATGGCTGCTTGTCATGTTTTATGTTACTGTTGAAATTCTAAGCAGACTCTTACTTCAAGTACAGTTAAGAGAACCATAAATATATATATCTCTGTTTTTAGAGCAAGAGGCACATTCCTTACCGGAACAGCAAGCTTACTCGTTTGTTGAAAGACTCTCTTGGAGGAAACTGCCGGACAGTGATGATAGCTGCTGTCAGCCCATCTTCCTTGTTCTATGATGATACCTATAATACTCTGAAGTATGCAAACAGAGCCAAGGATATCAAGTCTTCTGTGAGTATATTGGTATTGATTGATCTCTTGTCAAAGCACAATCATAGTATCAAGAGAAAAATAATTTCTTTTGGAATATTTGATTTTCCTTCTCTTTTGTCTTCAATTTTGTTCCACCTTCTTTCTTTACAGTCAGCTCTTCCTTATCTGACTGATAGGTGTAGCAGATACATAGTAGATCCTCAGTCTGGCCTAAAATCAACATAGCTCTGTCTTGGTTTAGGGCAAAGGGTCCCTCCCCCCCAGGAAACAAACCCAAATGGCCCCTCCCCTAACCAGTTTTGGAAGAAATATCCTCGGAGAAAAGTGGAAAAACCTGTTTATTCAACAGGCAAAACAATGCCCAGCACAAAAAAAAAAAAAAATCAACCATACCAAACAACAAAACCTCTTGCTGCTCTGAAGAGAGGATAAATTCAGAAAGTCTCTCTCCTGTGGGTGGTAGCTTGGCTCAGGTTGTTCTCAGTCCCTCCAGTGCTGGAAAATGCCACTACCCAGGCTAGGCCCCCAGTGGGCTACATGTGCAAGCTCCTAGTGCTCCCTTAGTCCAGAGCAGGTTCAAATAATTCCAGGAAAAAAAGAAAAACCATCCAGGGAACTTCTCTGCTTCAGTTAGTCAAAAACTAACTAAAAGCAAAGGGGAGCTCTTTCCCACTGATCACCACGGTGACACAGTCCAGGAGCAGAAGCAATGAAACTCCCACCTCGGTGTTTTGAAAACAATTGCCTCCGACATTCCACTGCTTCTCCTTCCCCCCCTTCACTCTCAGATCCAGCCTTAAAGGTACAAAACTCATTTCTGGGCTAAACAGATGAATGAGGATACAATTCAACATCACAAGTCACCCCAGGACACTCTCTTAATAAGATTATGCTGCCAGTTTGAAACAGTTGTTTTGTGAGCATGAAATTTAGAAATAATCCTCAGCTGGTAGAATTCACATCCTTTTTTAGTATCTTGCTATTACTTTCTCAGAGAACTGTGAAGTATATTAAAGAAGTTTCTGACCAGTTGTACAAAAATAAGTCCAAATTTGTATAGGTAGAATTCAGCTGGAGTCAAGAAGCTCAGTGAGATTGTCTTGATAAATGAAAAGCTGCAATGTCCTGTTTCTGCACTCTATTGTTTAATTTTATTTTTCATTATCTTTTTTATTGTAGCTCCCAATTATTTCTATGTAATACAGGGTTCACTGTAACTTCCATTTATTGCTTACTTAAAGGTAGCTTTTAGAATAAACTGCACATGATAGGCATTTAAATAGTAAAACTGATCAGATAAATGCAAAATGTGCTTGCATATGTAAATTCTTGGTTTGTTGAGGGAAGTGTCCTGTCTATGGGTGTGTAAAAGGTGACAGCAAAAGCTGGCAGTCATTCTCGTTGTGCAAGTCAGAATTTTATGAATCTCTTTCCTCATAAAATAGTGTATGTGTAACTATGTAGTACATATACACAGTGTGTTTATTATGATTTAAACATGGAGCTGCCTTTCAATTCTAACTTGTTTCTTTACAGTTGAAGAGCAACATTGTTAGTTTGGACAGTCACATAAGCCAGTATGCTAAAATTTGCAGTGAACAAAAGAAAGAGGTATGTAAAAAATCTGTTTTTAAGAGGTTGAAAGGTTAACTGTTAACTTTTGAATATAAAAAATAGTTTATGGGATAGAATCTATAAGGTAATATGGTTCTAATGTATTTTGAAGTAAGAAAATTTTGTCTTCTGAGAGGAATATCACCTGCTGCCACTTGTAAAGCTGTTCAGTATCAGTACAGAATGATAATTTTTGAAAAAGAAACAAAAAACGTGTTTCAACTAAAATGTGCTTCTTTTGGTTTAGATCCTAATGTTGAAGGAGAAACTGAGAGAATATGAAGAAAAACAAGCAAGCATTCCTGAAAATCACAATACTGCAGAACTTTCAAACAACCAGCAAGTGGAAATAGTAAGGTAAGTGAATCACATTGAGTTTGCTTCCAAGCTGGATTTTGCCTAACTTGTAAAATCATTTGTAAAACAAACTTTCTCTTTTCAGTATTGATTTCCTCATTTCAACATTGCTTTACCTAGATCTAGGTATGACTCTGCCTAGCACTTTGTTTCTTTTTAGAGCAACTTGGTGGTGGTTTTAAAATTAAAGGGGGGAGATGTAGGAAATGACATGTCACAGGAAGGAGTATGTGAATGCTGACTTCCAGCAAAGCTTCTTAACAGGTTGTGTTTGTGGGTAGGCAGAATGTAGTTTGCATAAATGACAGCAGCTCTTGCCACTGTTGGCAGGCACTGATTCATGTGGTGTCATTCCTACAAGGTTTGAGAGAGACAAAACCTGGAAGTTTTTCTGCAAAGAGTTCACTTATTTTCTATTGCTTTTAATATTTATTGGCCTTTTCTTGGTAATGTTACCATCTTTTCTTATGTGATGGTCTCATGAGAGAACACAAAGTGTAGGAAATTAAAATGTGGAGTATCAATTTGTTGGAGAAGCCATTGTATTCCATGAAGAGGGTAGGTTTTGGAGCAAAAGACTTTCTGGATGTGTCTCTGCATATCTCATCTCATATTTCTGACAATTACCTAAGTTAATTTAGCTAACTTTTTTTTCTGGCCCTTTGAATCTTATTTTTTAACCTGAATAACTTTCTGAGGTATAGTAAAAAGTCATTCAAAGCAAGATCTTGTCTGTGCTTTATTTTAGTGGCATTCCAGACATTTCAATAAACCCTTTCATTCAGGTTATTTAAATTTAATTTTCAAAAGAAGTGTGGGCTTCTAAGTCATGTTGATAGTTCTGACAGTTTTTCTGCATATTTTTGCACTGTATGTCTTTAAGATTGATTTAATTTCCTGTGATTTGCCCTTTATTTCATTCTTTGTGTGTGGGAAGAGTCAGTCAAGGGCAAGGTCTCTAAAATATCTTTTCAAAAGGCTGGACATATTCTTTGCCAAGATTTGCTGGTCAGAGAGTGTTTGTTTGCATTTCATTGTTATGGAAAATCCAAAGGGAGGGCCACATGTAAACCTATCCTAGTCCCTCTAGATGTCAGAAATGGTGTAGGTGTCTCATTCTTTTCTTTCTCTTGAATATCCTGCCAGGTTCATCCTACTGATGTTGTGTGGGTAATGAGTTGATTTTTCCCATTCATTTACAGGTTTTGAAGGTAATTTGCTGCCTTCTCCCTTTTAGCTGGGACAGGGAAGAGAGCCTTATCCATGATCTTGTATCTAGGTCCAGCTACCCATGATTTTTGTGTCACTGTTGTCTGAGACTAAGAGTACACCACTGGCTTCTTAAAACCTAGAAACCATTCCTCCTTCTGCTAAAGCTTGGAGATGTGTTGTCTGCCAGTCTTTCAAGTCTTGAGCTTGTTGAGGGTAGACAGTGGACACTCAAGAACTACAACCACTGGGTCCTTGGGCACTTTAGGTGGTGTAGGCAGTTCATACCCTGGATATGCCTACACAGTGACTTTGTGATTTTTCTAGTGAAGACTAGAGGGTAAAAGTAACTCCATAAGAACAGAAATGTACTTATTGAAAGATTGAATCCCCAAAGGCTTCTGTACTTTATCTTTATTTGGAGCACTGGTGAATCTAAGTACACAAAAGGTTGGTTTACTGGTAATGGCTCCTCATAAGGAGGGTACACAGAATCAGAATCTCCACCCTCATCTGAATTACATCCAGCTTTTTACTGTGATGGAAACTGAGATGATCCATTCCTTGATTCCTTATTGCTGTGTTTCCCAAGCAGCTGGGAGGAACCATATTTCTATGGATGCTGTGGAGTACAAACTCTCCAGGCAGTGTGCAATCAATAGTAAGTTGTATGACTAGGAACAGTCTAGGGTAAGAACTCTGATACTCTGCAGATGACTCTTTCATTATTATAGACTCTTAGGAAAGACCTCAAAGACCTCAGACTCCCGCCATTAACCTATTATTGTTCCTTAAAGAAATAATACTTATAACTTCTGTGAGTGTTTTAGTGCACTTTTACCTAGATATGATAGCATTTCTCTAGACACACAGTGAAAATCTCTTGCATTTCTAAATCTGTGAAGAAGAATTATTTTCTTAATTCTGTTTCTTTTTAAAAGGCAAGTAATAAAACAAAATAAGACTCAGTTATTCAGACTTCAGACAGTGAAATAAAATGGCTACTTCTGAAACCCTGGCAAGAAGTCAATTGCTCGACAAGAATGTCTCTTGTTTTGGAGTTGAACTTGGGTTTTTTAGCATTTTTGCAGTTTTTAATTTTATGGGTTTTTTTAATACTAAAAACTGTATAACCTCAAATGTTGCATGTCTTTAGTATAATTGCATGTTAAACTGTGCTCTAATTTTTATGTAGAGTTCTAACAACATGGAATGTAATGAATTACTTTGTATATGAGGTTAGTTATTACTAAGATATACAATATCTTTTGGGCCATCCTGTGCTGAAGCAATGTCAATATTGAGGAGTGAAGTGAAAAAGTACCACAATTGAAAGTTACATTGCAGTATGGCAATGATTCCAGGTCTTCTTATTCTGCCTTGTGTTGCAGTCTAGGGGTAACCAGAAAACTGGTTACTCAATAGCTCTTTAAGTACCATCTACCACTAGTTTGATTTTCCCCCCTATTGGTCTAGTATGTGTTAAAACATGATGAATGTTCTGAGTTTTGTCATCCATTAGTGATGAAAATTGTACAGCTCTTTCAGGGAAAGTGAGATCTGAGAACCTTGGTGGCTTTCCCATTTTTTGAGGATAGCTAGCAGGTTTTTGAACACTGTGTGTCTATGGCAACAGTAGTCTGATCTGTTTAATGAATTGATGTAAGAAGTAGAGAACATAGGTATTTAGTTTCTTTTGGAGTAAAGGAAAGACATCTGAAGCTTCTTCACATAAGTCTTTTAAATCTCCATGTAGTCGTCATAATTATGACAAGATTTATTTTAAGTGACATTTCACATCCCATTTTCAGTTCAAATACATAAAATTCTTACTGATGTACAGATATTTATTTAGTGCCTTTCTACAGCAGACTTTACTCATTTCCTTTTGATTTCTTTATATTTTATTTATTTGGAATAGAAAATTCCCCTACCAAAGTAAATGGTCATAAAAAGTCTTCAAAAATAATTATTATCCTTTGGTTTTTAGATACAAAGAAATACTTAAAAATGTTTTTGCAAGCCGTGAGGAAATCAGAAAAGAATACCTTAAAGTGGAAAGAAAACTGAAAGAAAATACACTAAAACAATATTACCAGAATCAATGTCATGAACAAATTCAACTGATATGCTCTGAAGAAAGAGTAGAAAAGGTGAGTTTTCTGTAATGGAGTGCAGGGTATCATCTCTTCATTTTGGTTTAATTGTGTAAATTTTGCTTGAGTAATTATGTAATGAATTAATTCGTTTAATTTATTGGGACACAGATTATCACTCCTCTATGACTATTGATGTAGTGACCTAATTTTTGAGATAAATAGAAAAGAGTTAGGACACACTACCTTGCTTATATCCACCTTGCTGTTGCTGGTTTTGTGCCTTTTAGTTGTCATTTCAGAAATAGTACAACATCAGAAGAGTTTGATGTTTGAAGGTAGAGGATTTTGCTTCTCAATGCTTTATCCCTTAGCAGGCTTTTTGTAGGACATAGTGCTTAAAGAAAACAGAAAAATTGCTTCTTCATATTCATTCTTGAGTTACTAGGAATTGTTTAGCCATATTATATAAAAGTAAGGAAAAAGATCTATATGTAAAGAGAACCTGGTGAACATAATTTGAAAGTTTCTACCTTAAATCTGATTATTTGGGTTTGTTTTGGTTTTTTTTCTAGGCCACTTGCAAGAGGGATCTGAGGCTTTCAACACTTAATAGCCACTATGTACGCATGCAGAAGAAAAAAGAGGAGCAGACCAACCTTTTTGAGGAAAATAGCAAGTGGCTGCACCGTGTTGAAAATGAAATGCGCCTTCTGGGTCAAGATGGGTGCATTCCAAAAGTAAAATGCCTTTCCCTTTGTCATGAGGATGGGGAGGGGAATTGGGAAAAGGGTAAAACCTCTAAGTTAAGAACAACTTAGTCATTGAAATAAAGTAAAATATATGGAGAAAATATACAGAGACAAACATGTTTGGACATGCATAGATAAGCATCCATATGTGCCTGTTGGATTTTTAATGCTAATTGCAGCCCACACACCATTGGTCAAAGGAATCTAAAAAGTTTATTTGTGCATGTAAATAAAAATAATGTATACTTTTCTACTATAAAACCTTATTATAATAATATAGCTCTACTATGTCTTTACTTTTCACTATAGGCTGATCTAATATTATTTGTAGTTTCAGTTTTAGTTTCTTCCTACCAGTTTTATGTACAGCTGTTTGATTTTCATTTTTATTCCTAATTTCCCAAAGGAACTCTGCCAAGATCTGCAGTATTGCCATTTAAAGCTAGAAGTTCAGGCCCTTAAAGCCCAGATTGAGCACATGTTGTGTCTGGTGTCCCTTCAAGATCGGTATAATAAGCAAACAGAAAAGTAAGTATGGCTTCATGGCAGATGGGATAAGGCTTACCTTCTGACACTTGTGAGAAGCCCTAGTCAGGGAATTTAGTTTTAATTGAAACAGAAGCAAGGTTTTTCTCACTGCTTGTTTTCTGGGTTAAAATTGTGTTTTCTCAGGTGAGCTTGTCTTCTCTTGCTGTTTTACAGAGTACTGAATACTGCACTTCCAGTTCTTCGCAAGCAATACCTGATCTTGAGGGAAGCTGGGCTGACAAATTGCTTAAGTGAGACTGAATATGCAGAGGTTGAGCACCTGATTCAGAGACAAAAATCAGTAGCTTGGGCTGATCAGACTGAAGAAAAGACTCAAAACCAGGAAGTAGAAATGTCAGCTATATTTTCATTTCCACAGCTTGTGAGCAGACCAAACACCCCATGCCGTGAGTACATCACTAAACTTTTCTCTGTTGGAAATATGTTTCAGTATCTTCTGCAGCAGTCAGATATCATCCATAAACACAGTTGTGCACTTCTGCAGATACTGAAGCCAGATGTAAAATTGAGTCTCAGACCCACTCTCTATAAGTTTAACACCATTGTTAATTGGATACAGGAAAGAAATTTACTTTTTCAATGTCTAGATACACACTGCAACAGAGGAATTCATCCTCTTTGTGTTATAATGTACCCCATGTATCAATGTTCAGAGATCCTGTGAGTGCTGTTAGAAATTCACGTGACATTGATGGGAAAGGAATCATGGTGTTAGTTGGTTATAACTGTTAAAGTCACTTGAGGTGTTAACCAGGTATAGTTTTGTGTAGTTTTTAATAATAGCCTTGAGGGAGATGAGACTTACTATTAATTACAGGTTGACCTGGAATCAATTTACTACAATAATTTAGAAGTTCATGTTTCCAAGAATCAAAGGATTTCCCATATCTACCATGGAACTGACTGTTTTGCTGTATCCTGATGGCCCCATTTTTTACCCATAACTCTGTTATACAGCTGGCTTTTTTCTTTTGCTGTGAAGTGAATTGCCCTGGAGCATAGTCTGGGTAAAAAGGGATGTAGAATCCTCATTAGATGGTGCTGTTCTGAGGGATTACATGCAAAATTTCATCCTGATTGTGCAACTGCTCTGGGGCCCATGCTTGTGTTTTGTGCTGTGGATGGGGAGCACCCAACACCCTGAGGCTTTCTCATTACCTCTAATAATCCTTCTGACAGACATCTATAGTAACAAGGGAAAGATATAAATACTACTTCAAAAAGTACTTCAGCTTCTCAAAAGCTAGTAGTTCCAAAGAAAGCATTGACCCCTGACAAACTGTGAAATGAGTTCCCTCCTATTGATGGCTTTCCTCTTCTATATAGCTTGAGAATTATTTTATCAAAACCATGTGTCATCCCTCTTCTCATAAGGAATGGTGTTTTTGAGTATGTTTGTATTGCTGCTGGTACCTAACAGTTGATACACAGTGTTCCACTGTAATGATAAGTTCAGTCTACATTGGCAGTGGGCTGTTTTTTGGTTTGATTTGTTTGTTTTTTGGTTGGCTTGGGGGTTTTTTCATGAGTGGCATTGGTTTGATTTTGATTTGGGTTGGTTTTTCTTTTTAGTGTGTGTTTGCTTTTGTTTCTATAGAGAGGACAAAAAAAGTTAGCAGATTTGCATGCTTATGCTTATTCTGCCTGTGTTAGGGATTCATTCAGCAAGGTTGAAAGCTGGTATTTATTTTAAATCATAGGCATATATTTTAAGATACTGCGTTTTTTTGTGTAGAGGTATGTTTTTCTTCTGATGGAATAGGTAGGAACACTAATCCAGAAGCTATGCAATATCCTTTGTATCAAAATATTGATTGTAATAATTTTATCTTGTCATATGCAGGTTATCCTTGTTGTGAATTTTAGTTTCTGATGCTAGTATGCTATGTTAGAGTTCTTGATTAATTTACTTCTTTTCTGCCTTTCTTGAAGTTTTGTGTTGTAGGAGGCCTGGTCAGTTCTTAGTGAAATTAATACTAAAATGATTATTATTTAAATTCCACATGTATTATTAAGACATGAACATTCCATCTTATTAAAATCATTAGATGTTATTTAAGGGGTTTTCTTGAAAACCTTGTGTAGGTTTTCCAATTCTTTTATCCTAAATTTTGTTGAACTTCATATTCAAGTAAGTAAATGGGCACTGTTTTCAGCTAAGACAGATTTTTTCAGTTGTAAATGGTGCCTGGAGATTATCCAAAAAGTCCTTAGTGGTATTTTTATGATTTTCATTTGCTTTTTGGCCTTTGGAAGAGGAAATACGAGGCATTACTGTCACTCCTTTCCCCTTCTCCTTAGATGCAGGATAAAACATGGTAGAAACAACTGTTCTCCAAATTTTGCAATCAAAAGGTTACCCAAAGTACTAATGATATTGACACAATCACTTCAGTACAAGTGGGGAGGAAAAAAGTGTTCCACTTACTGGTGCTTGGATTTTTTTTCTTTTCAGCACACAAACATAACCAAGTAGCTCCTCTTCAATTATTTGAGTTCACATTTTAAATAATTGGACTATTAAATGATAGTGAGTTATGAAACACATTTCTCTTGTGCAAAATGTATGCAACAGGCTAATAAGAAAAAAATCATAAGTCAGAAAAAATACATTAGTATGGAAGAATATGAAGTAGTTCAAGGGCAGCATCCCAACCAGAAGTGGGAAGGATGTAGTAATTTCTTTTTTTCTTTAAAGATGAAATTAAATTATTCAAGAATCTAATTCCTGCTTCCTAAAGTTCTCTCAGAAGTGTGCTTGGTAAATGTGAGCAACAGCTGACCTAAGAACTTAGTGAAAAACATTTTAAAAAAGAGTTTTAAACAAACTCTCTTGCACCTTTGATACTTTGATATTTTATTATCTCTAATTTGTTCAAGGTATTGGGAAGGAAGGAGTGCTCCAAGGTTGAAAAAACAAAACAAAAAAAAACAGTTGTTATGTAAACTTCATTTCACATTTAGCATATTTGCATGGACTGCATCTTGTCCTCAGGAAAGGGCAGTGCATTTCAGCTCTTGTGGTCTGGTTCTTCTTATTTTGAAAGAGGTAACATTTTTTAATCTCCCATTTAATATAAATGTATGTAGCCTTGTTTTGAAAGTTTCTTCCATAATTTAGGGGAGAAGGTTAAAAAGTTAATTGATGGCAATGCAGTGATTCCTTTCTATGAAATGTAAGTCTGGAGCATTTAGATTGAGGAAGAGAGTACTAGACCTGCTAGTAGCAAATCTCAGGTATTGCTTTGAACCTGTGTTAACATATTTGAAAGACAATTTTTTGAGGTAAAATCCATCTGCAATGATGAAATAGCACTCATTTATAAAATGCAAAACATGAGAAAAATATTCATTTCTCTTCAGTGTAGGCTTAAAAAATAAAGAATTGTGTCTTATGCTGAACTCAGAAGTATCTAGGGATGTGTGCAATATCCATCCCTTATCCAATTTGGAAGTTTCAGTCATTAACAAAGTACAGGTCTCTCTTGAGTTACTATGTGTTTAAATTGGTAGTGATGCAGGAAACCATCTATTTAAAGATAGTGCTGAATTCTGTGTTGCAGAAGGAGGCAGTGATTGATGCAAAAACTCTTTTAATGGCACAAACTTTTGCCTGAAGCTCTTTGACAGAACCCTGACAATGTTCAAATGCTAATTAATTGTTATTGGGTGTTTTCACATTAAAAATGACGTATTTTAAGTCACATAAATAGCTTTTCTGATTACAAGCACTGTCTCCAAAATGTCAAAGCAGCTACATAATATCTGCAGAATAGGTAAAACTGTTAAAGCAGGACCTTAACAGGTCCTGAAAGCAGTCTTGTGTGTTTCTTTGGAATTAACTACATTTGTTGACTGGTCCTGAAGAAGAGAGTCAAAGTAGTAATTGATGTGGGAAAAGAATCTAAAAACTGCAAAGAGAAGGATAGCAAAGGTAAAAGGGTAAGGGGATTTATTCTAGGTTTTGTTATAAGAAGTAAGTTCTTGTAATGTGATTCTAAATGTTCTTACTTTTTTATATGAATTGATTTTGTTATTATCTTGTTATAAGGTTCTTCTTCCTAAGAGGATTTTTAAAATAGCAAAGCATTTCAGCTGATTTGCAGTAATGTCTAAGTCTTTGTTTCTAATGAATATTTCTTCCTTGGAAAGGATCTCTTAAAATAGTATAAAGTTGTAGTATGGGAGAAAAAGATAAAGATGTTTTCTGGCCATTCATTCAATGTCTGTTTTTCTGGTCAAATTATCAAGGTGGTCAACTTTTGTGAATCAACTCTTGATTTCTAGTGAAAGCTAATTAAAGTTCTCATGCTTTGCCAAAGCACATACAGCACTTCAATCCAGGAGTTGACCTCTTATCTTGTTTTTCCTTTAGCTTTTGAAATCTTTAAACACCTTTTGTAAAATTCTGACCTTAATTATAAGTTTGTTGCTTTTTACAGAAAATGCTGGCTTTCCAATATTTTCTTTTTTTTTTGGACACATACATTAAAAATTTATATTAAGCTTATGTATGCCTAATATAATCATAAATGTGCAATGTCATGAACAATTTAACTGTTTGTCTCATAGAAAGCACAAGCTATGGAAACAATTTCATTTATGAATGTGTTTGGGCTCCCATTCTTAAGTGTTCATTAATGGGGAGCCACACAGTATTCAGAGCTCAGACTGATGGGTGGAGAGCTCTGACTGGTACTTGCAAGTATTTCTTTGAATGGGGAAGTTCTTGGCACTGTTTCAAGCATCCCATTTCCAGGAGCCTTACTGTACATTACCACTGAGAGAATGGAATTGATTTATAGGAAAAAAAAAAGGCATCCATTGCCTCCTCTTGTCACAAACATTCTCATCTGAAAAGTCAATTTTTTTCTTTTGTATGGCAGGAAAAATTGAGGTATAGTTGTATATAGCAAGTGATTTGATTAAAAGTAGGAAAAGCTTAATAAGCAGCTCTTTCATACTGTCTTATGTGACTTCTAAGTATTTTTTCTCATGCTGTGTAAAACAGTACACCTGATCTGTGGGACTTGCAAGAACACAGCCTGGATTTGAGCTTTTTCAGTTCACAGCTGTTGTTTGTGAACCTGTTGTGAAACTTGCCATCACAGTGATGATGCCTTTGGGTCACAGGAATATTAAATAATTGAAATGCATTGACTAGACCTCATTTGCAATTTGGAATTCCATGAGTCAGTTGTTAAAAGAATGAAAATGTATGATTAGAATTGTAACTTGATCAATCAGTGGTAGCCCAGAAATGCTTATTGAAATGAATACATTAATATTTAATTTCACTTTAGCAGAACAACCTGGTAGACTTAATTTAGCACAGTTTCCAGAAATAATCCCCTTATGCATGTATTAGCATGAGTTCCAGAAGAAGACAAGTCTTGGTCATTACTTTGTCCCTAATGTCAATTAGAACTAACTCAATTCATCAGAGTTGTTTTGAGCTCTGCTCACTTTTCCTGTGACTCATGTTTCACCCATAGTGCATCCTGCTTCTTGTATTAATGCACAGGCCTGTAAATATCTGATATTGCCATGTTTCTTGTCAGATAAATCAGTGCTTCTGACTAGTCTTTTGGGACAAATGATGCAGCAAACTAAGGACCAAAACCACCTTCTATCACTGGGTGGGGGTGGTTGATCAGTGGATGATGGCTTTTATGTTTAATTTCTGAGTGAATCTCTTCAATAGTATCTTAAAGAATTTTTTAAATTATCTTTTATAAACATCAGCCTGAAATTAAGGTTCTGCAAATATATGATCTTTTCAAAATATATTTGGAATAATGTTTATTTTTAAATAGATGCATTGCAGCTGAAAATACTAGCTAAGGAAATAAAACTTCCAAATTTCTTTTAACCTACTTCATCAAGTTTACTGCAGCTGTTCTATGAAGTATAAAAGTGATTCATTTCTGTATATGAAATAAAAATATTACTGAATGATGATAATATTGATGCAAAAGATTGAAGTAGCTATAAAACACGAAGCAAATATAGACTATAAACATAATTTCCCTGCCTTATTATGGAACTTGTTTGAAAAATATTTTTCTTTGTAGTTGGAGTATGTTGTTTATATGTCAATAGAAAAATAATGGCAATACTTAACAATTACCATTGGACATCCATTCAGGATCTACTTGGATTTGTCCTTTAAGGAAATATAAGTAGCTCTACTTGGTTTTCCACTGTATCATCTTCAGTACCATGCATTTACAAATTTATGGAAGTAGTAGAGTTTCTGTAGCAACTTCTGTTGTCAGAGTCCCTTTTACTTAAACTTCTCAGTAGTAGCTATTAACAACACTTGCAAAAAAGTTACCATGAGTATCTTACTTCCTTAATAAGATGCAAATAGAAACACTGGCAATTCTTTACTTTGTGTCCAAATGTTTTTCTTGCTGTGTTTTTGTATACCTGAGATCACAGCTGTTTGGAGTGATACAACAGTAAAACAACAAGCTAAAGTAGAATTAGGGTTTTGGAGTTGTTTTTGCCACATCATATTTGATTTATGTTATTTAGTGAAGCCAAATTAAAGAATATTGCTGGGGATGTTTGTTTACTGTGTTAGGAGCAACCTAATATTTTCACCAAAAGCTCTGGGAAAGGGAGACTTCTTAAGTATTCTGTATTATTTCCAGCACTTCAATGACAAGAAAAGCTTGTTGTGTCTTAACTTAGTTGTACAATGAGTTTTATTCCAGAAATAAATAGATTTTTAAAATAGGTCTTTATTTGTTTTTACTGACAGCTTATATTTGCCTTATATAGAATTCCTGCAACTATTGTTGTTAGTTTACTTGTATTACAGTACAAAATGCTATCCATTATGATGGAATTCATCAAATTATTTATGTTGGCAGTACTTTTGTGTTCTTTATGTATTTAGTTAATGATTTAAATGCTGGTACTTACAGTTAATTTCAAAATGCTTCCAATATTTAGGCCTGTAGAAGCTTCTAAACCTTGGCACTCCCATCAAGATGTTTCTCCATCAGATTTCCTTCTAGTAACTTTAGGACATTTGCTTACTGTAAGGCACTGAGGTTTTGCTAACTTTCTGAAACTGAAACCTCCCCATTCTAATGTAACAATGGACTAATAGAGCTCTAACCATTATTTTTCCTGAAACAGGCATTCAGATGTATATAAGTAGGAGTAAAAACTAATAAATGAATATTTTAAATGTGTCCTGAGGCATTTAATGGATAGTTATTCCAAACACTAAATTATATAAGCCTTATTCTTGTACTTAAGACTACAAGATGTCAAAAGTCTTTTTAAAAAAAGTTTGGATTCAATTTTTGGCTGTGACTAGAATTTTTTTTTTTAAATATTTGTTAGTCTATTACAGTGAGCTATATGTTGTACTTATTAAAACAAAATTAAAGTGCAGGTACATAATGAAGCATAGCTTTGTTGATAATGTCATAAAGTAGATGTTTTAAATTGTTCATAAATAAGTTTCTTGTTTGTTACTAAATCCAGCCACGTCTTGTAGAAATGCCTCTATCACAGTGGGCTTTTTTTTGTGGGGGTGGAAGTAAAGATTATTTGGGGTACACTTGGGCTCTGTTTTACTACTGTTTCCATCCCATTACTCATGGGATCCTGAGCTAGCATTTCACCTGGTGAAAGCTCACTGTGGGTTAGATGCAGTATAAGATCATTTCCATTTTAACAAAGATAAAGTGAACTGTAATAGGTGCACACAGACAATTTCACAATTCAGTTATGCCACATCAGGTAGTCCTCTCAGGCCCAAGTTTTCCATGTATGTGTTTCTTCAAAGCTGGAAGCAACATAACAGAATTGTAACCATTCCTGTAATTGTCCACACTACTTTTCCCATAAGCAGTTTAAGCACTGTTCATTCTGACACTGAGCCCCTGAGTGAGGAATAAATGTTTGCTTTGTTTTTTCAATGGTTTCATTCTTGAATTAAGTTGTGGCAGCATAGAATAGACTTGTGGATAATATCTAACCATCTAATTTACTTGGTACTTGTACCCTCTTTGATATTCTGATATCTGTTCTGTCCTCCTGGAGCAGGTCTAAGTCTCATTGTGGTCTTCAAATCCTTGGCTGTCCCTTACAGCTCTATTTTGTATTTTCTAATTGGGCATCATCTCTTGTAGCTGAGTATTCAATCATATGGCAGATCTAGTAGCAAAGTGTGCAGGCAAAAGCAGTGCTCATTGGCTTTTCTTCAGTGAGGATCTTCTGATTTCTGAGGGGACTTGGGAAATTGGCTTTTTTAAAGCATCTTGGCAAATTGGGTTGCAACTGGGCAATGAGCTCAAAATTAAATGGGGCCTGAGAAATGGTAAGCAGAGAAAAAGCTACAAGTATTTAAGCCTTGTTTAACAAATCAAGCTTGTGGAGTTGAAATAATGCAATACATACATGTTTCTAATCTTTGTCATGTTAAAAAGAATGGTTTTGGTTAAAATACCTTAAGTGCTAACACATGAGAACAATAGAAGCATTCAGACTGAGGAGTTCAAGCTAGCTTTCTTACTCTGAGGCAAAGAGAGAATAAAATTTAGAAATAAATATTTATCAACACTGTTCTAGGAATACCATAGCTAATTAGGAGGAACTTGCATCAATTGAAAAAGCAGGAGGTTTTTTTGCACTTAGGTTGCTCACAGGCAGGAAGCAGGCAATGCAGGAAGGAGAAGTATGAATCTCTGGCTGCCAGCTGAAGGGGATCCAATTCATAGGCATTTTAAGGATACTAGGCTTCATTTCTTAAATTTGCCCTGGAAGTTAAATATAGAAGCACTTGGGCTTTTGACAGTCCTCTCCTGCTCTTGATTTCGTTTAAAAGAGGAATTCTGTAGTTTTTTTGTTGTTAACTGTAAGTGAACAGTTGCTTACCCATTTGGACAGTGAGTTATGTCCTAAAATGATCCTCCTTCACTGAAAGCTTGACTAAGTGATTCTCATTATTGTGCATGGTACTTGCTGGGGAAAAAAAAATGGCTGGGATCAGGAATCAGCTCTAAATTACTGTGATTGTACCACCTTAAAATATGAGTTTTGTCCTGGTAGTGCAATAATTTTTAATACTCTTACTCTTCCATCCCCTCTTGTTGGGTGTTAGATCTTAATTGTGATTATTTCTATAAACTCTGGGATTAAGTATGCCAGCCTATGCATATTTATAATACTAGAGTGTCACAGAGCAATTACCATTTTAGATAATGCTGCAATAGAAATAATTTCATCTGTATGATCAAGTTGATATGTATTAAATAACTAGTACTTGTAATAATTTCTGCTAATGACTCAATAGGCCAGAGGAAGGGAAAAGCAAGATTTAAGTAGCATGTGCAGTTAATGTGCTAACCATTGTTACCTGTGTTTCACAGGCACCTCTTTTGGCACACCATCAAAAGAAATGAATAAAAATACACAGCAAGTATTTGAATATACAGGACCACCACAGAAAAGAGCCAGGAGGAAGCTAATGGACTCTCCAGCTGTAGCTCCAAGTCCAGCTGCCTCCAAGCAATGCAGCTTCCTGGAGGACTCTCTTGCCAAGGAAGTCTACCCCTTAGTGTGTACACCAGACTCCTGCAGAAAGCCAGCACAAAGCTGCTGTTCCCAGACTGTGCTCAAGTCCTTGCACCTTGCAGGCCTGGGGACAGTCAGTGCATGTAGCACAGATGTGCCAGCCAAGAGGGCCAGTCTAATGGACACTACCTGTGATGTAATCCCAGACTGTGGTGAGGCTGTCATGAACTCAACAATAATTCTCTATGAAGGTACAGATGAAACCACTGAAACGTCTGCTTACTCATCTGTGAAGGAGCCACAGGCAGGCAGCAATAGCATTGTGCCAAGGTATTTTCTTTTTATATGGGTGAGAAATATTGCCAAGTAATTTCATCCTATCTTTACAGCTGGGTTTTTCCATTTATATCCATTTTATAAATACAACCAACATTTTGAAAATCAAACCCTCAATTTTGATCAGCATCAGATTCAATTCTGCCATTATTTGAAAGCAGTAGTATGGTAGTGACAAAAAATCAAGTTGAAAGCTTCTCCTGTTTTATAAAATATGTACCAAAAAGAGAATACAGCATTTTTAAAATTGATTGTGATGCCTCAGGCAAGTTACTTTCTCTCTAAGCTTTATGTTTTCTGTCTGTAAAATGGATACTTAACCTCTCCACATTGTGAAATGCCATGCTTAAAGCTGCTGTGCATGTCTGAAGTCTACCTCAAATAACATTAACGAAATTAATTTCCAGTTTTGGTTTTCAACTTATCATATGCTTGTTTACAGTTAAGAACAAGTTTACTTAACTTTTACAAAGAATATGTTTTACAGAAATATAATTCTTTTATTACAGACTTCATCTTTCTTCCTTAATTAACAAAAATTCTGCTCCAGTATTTGAGAAGCCCTCGTATATGGCAATGACTTCAGCTGCTCAGAGAAAAAGAAAGGTGTTAAGGTAAGATTAAACTAACCCTTTTATACAAAATGAGTTCTCATTTCTTATGTTCTTACTTCAGTTTCATTATTCTATTTCAAATCTGAAAGCATCTTATACCAGTCATTTGGACCTGCATATGACATGTTCTGGATCACAGATGTTTGAATTCAATTGAAATTTCTTTTGTTTTTCCTGGTAACTTCAGTTCATTTTTTTTCTTTAGTCTTGGTTTAAGAACTTCTGTTTTAATATTTACAGACTAATATCATGTCTTGTGTAGCTGCTGTCTACTAAAAATAAAAAGATGGCACATAATTCTAAAAAGAGAAATGTTGTCATCAAGTAAAAATCTTAAGTTTGTTGGAAACATTCTGCCTTTGCTGGAGCACGTTAGAAACTGCCAGAGTAGAAAGCAGGAAAAAAATATACATGACATTACTTATGTGATCAACTTTGATTTTCTGATAATTCATTTTCAGTCTCATATTGTGGCTTAACTTTTGCCATCTGCTCTAGGAAGAACTTCTGTATCATCACTTCTGTTTTCTATCCCTAAAAGAGACTCGTTAGTAGGAGCATCAGAAAAGCTGAAACTGAATAGACAATAAGTTGAATTGTAGTATTTTTGTGTGTATGTATTTTTTTTGGTTGGTTGGTTTTGGGTTTTTTAAACTATTTAAAACTATGAAACAGCTGGTTTTCTTTTTTTCCAAAAGCAAAAATTGATACAACCTTTTTTTAAATCATGGTTGAAGTTACCTGTTGCTGCCACCATATAGGTCTTAGAATATCTCAAGACTGTTGGATCAAGTCTATAGCTAGATCACAGTACAAGGAAGAAACATAAGTGCCTTTTTGTTTAGTAGCATCTTTAAAATAGAGAATTATCCTAGATGAGATTCATCTGGTCTAGTTTCATGTTACTGTTCTGATTGTTATCAATTACTGTTCTAGACTGACTTGCTAGCATGAGGAATAAACTCTTGTGCCCTAGGATGGGGAAAGAGGCACTGTTCACATTTTCAAATAGCTGATTATATTTAGCAAATTAAACCACCTCTTCTGAAACCAAGCTAGTTTTTTGTACATTCTCTCTAGGGAGGGACATGGGAGCTTTTGGAGCCTGATTTATCTAGTCTTAAGGTAGAAGTTCTCAGACAGGCTTTTGAAGTACTTTTTTTTTTTTGTAATTACTATGTAATAATTTAAAGAAAAAAAATATATATAGGCTTATTTCTTCCCAAAAAGGTAGCTCTTTGTGCTCACCTTCTTTCTTCTGTATCTTAAACATATTTCCCAGTACCCTACAGAAAAATCCTACAACTTCTATTCTTCCTCATTCTTCATTCTTCCTCAGTAACTTATCTGCAGGCTGAAATTCTTTATGGTTTTGTCCAACAGTTGGTGATGGAGAGAATGAAAACACATTTGTGAAGGAGAAAAGGAATATGCTCTTACTTTTCAGAGTGCCTTCATTCCATTCTCTTCTTTACTTTTTCCCTCTTTTCTGTCCCATGTTTTCCCTGACTGAAGTGGTTCACTCCAGTCATTCATCTCCTACTATTGTTGGAATAAAAATACAAATTTCAGTCATATTGTCCACATTAGAAGTATAATTTGAAACAGTTGTATTTTGAGGGTAAGGGATTAGAGGCAAGTTGTAAGAGAGGCTATTTTACCAAATAATGTTATATTCTATTGGCATAAGTTCTCTTGCAGGAATCATGCATGGGTAGGTTTTTAGGACTGGCACAAAGTTGTAGTCTTTGCTGCTTGCTGTATATTTTGATTTAGGCAGAAAATTATTATTAAGAAAGTGTGAGTTAAGGGACTCTAAAGTGGAAATAATACAATATTTATTACAGGAATAGGAAAAGCATAGGAAATTGGGACATAAACACAATTAGCTTGTTTATGAGCTGTCTTGCAGAGTGCAACCAAGGAAGTTTGTGAGGCAATTCCAAAAGGGTGAGATCAAATGGGTTTGTAATTTTCACTGTAGACCTTAAGTGCATCACATAAAGTGCTATGGATAAAATATAGAAGTTTTGTTTTCATGAATTTGAAGCTGTGACAGTTGTCTTGCAGCTTAGTTAAAAAGTATTGTCTGCTATGAAGCCACCCCCTCCAGCTGTGTTGGAGGCTGTAGAAAAGTTAATGTAGCAATAAAAAAAAAAAAAGTGATTTGTTCAATAAACACAGCTTGGCCATTTCAAGGATTTTGCAACATGCCTTAAGATTATTTCTTAGTACAATTTGTATGTGATGGCCATCCAACTGGCTTCTGTGTTTTCAGAAAAACTGTGGCATATTGCCCTGCCTTTTAATCCAAGTGCCAGCATTAGTATCCATATATATCCATAAAAAATTAGTTTACTCTGTTATGATTCTATGGACACTTGTCAATATTTGAGTATTTCTATATTGCAAGGCCTAAGTCCTGTTGCAGTGGGTGTACTGAAAGACAACTCTTTTGCAGCTCCACATCCAGCAGTGTGCTGGGCAGCCTGCAGGAGGCAGCTCCTGCCAAGAGGGTTCACCGGGACATCCTGCGAGTGCCCCGAGGGGCTGGTGAGTGCCAGACTGGCTCCTCCTCTCCTTTGATACCTTACTGACCATCGCTGGGAACAGTGTATCCCTTTGTCCAATAAACAGCAGCCTCAGCTGTATCGGCAGCAGCTCCTCCAAATTCACTTCAGTATTGCTGCAGAGTTGTTGGGAAAACCTTTTCCCCAAGAGGTTTGAAGTTATCCCACCTAAAATGGTTGAGGAATTTGGTGAATTTTATTACCAATTTTTTTCTTTGCCCGAGTGTGGTTTATCAAAAAAATAAAATTTTCTAATAATTTCCATACCGTATTTTTAATTCTTTGCTTTATTTTACAACACCACACTTTTTTTTTTTTTTAACAGATAACAGTTTTTCTCAGAGATTTATTGGTCTTAAAATTTGGGACTATTCTGGGCAAAAAAAATAACTGAGGAAAAGTTATTTTGCTTCTAACATACTGCTGATAATATTAGGAAGTTCTGTTGTGTGAAAGTTTGCCTCAGTTATATGGCTTCTCTCTGAGGTGCATAAGTCTTTTCTGTAATAAAATCAGTTACAAGTAATTTTTTCAGCCAAGGTTCACAAATGTCTTCACAGTTTTATAAAAACCTCTGCCTTTTCTAGTGCATGGCACTAAGTAGCCTGGCACCTGCAGCAGATTTTAATGTGGTGAATCAGTACAATTTTCCTTCATCTCTACCCAGTTGCCTCCTTTTCCTCTCTCTCTTCAAAGATACAATTGACTATCTTCTCTGTCTGTTTAAAGGAGATCCAATATTATTTTTATAATTTTAGTCTGCTTTTTTTAAGAAATAGAAAAGCAGTGTGAAAAAAATATTTCCATTGTGTTGCTTTTTGCAGTGTTATGGGCAATACACTGGTTTTACAGTGCAAGCATGTTTTTAAGTAAAAATTGCTGTGAGGCAGCAAGTACATGTGAAAATGTCTTATTCTGTATTTATGAGAAATGTTGAGGTTTTGTTACAGGAAGCTTTCTGGAAACTGAATATCTGAGTCTAAGCTCTGTCTAACCAAGTTACTTATTTGCAGTTATATCACTATCAATGTCTGCTACAACAGACCATGTTATGAAGTTACCACTATTCAATCACCACTCTGGAATTAAGAAACTGTGTAATGCAGAAGCACATTTTGAAATGAAAATAAATATTAGATTCTTCAAATGTTTAACTGAATTTGAAATAGACTTTATTTTCAAGAGCATGCACTACAAGAGCAGAATAAACCTTAACTAAATACCTAAGAGGAAGGGTTGTTTTCAGATTTAAAAGACACAACTTTCTATAATAAGTGTTCATTTTCCAATGCTATTCTATAATAAGAGGGATTCATCTCATTTTTACATATTTCTACATCTTTTTATAGACAACTGTGCCTTTTTGATAGCATCTCATGTCAGTTGAGGGTCTAACATGGGACTTTCTAGACAATTAAAACACTAAATTACTGCGCTAAGAGTGATTACATTTTGTATATTAATTAATATTAAAATTGGCTTTCAGTAAAGGAAAGATGTCTAAAAATCCTTAGACATATTCTGAAGAGTTGGTCCATGTAGGCTAAATTCTGCTTATGTTTATTGAATGAGTGTCTCCCTATTTATAATAGCATTTCTTTCTTCACTAGGAATTAAAATGAAGAGCAGGAAGCAAGAACAGAATATGTCAAGAAACTTTGTTAGAAGTCTTTCTCAAGGAAGTGTGCCACTGGATGTTAAATCAAGGACATCAAAAAATCTTTTACTTCGTGTTTCCAAGAAAAAGGATTTAGTTCTGAATTCATCCTTATTTCAAGCAGGATTGATGGATAGCAAATGTGAATAGGCTGAATTGTGATTTTTCTTGTAAATAGTCTTTAGAGATTTGTGCTGGAAGTCTTAGAACAATTATTTTGACCCCCTAAATTATTTTCACTGGAGTAGCCTCCTTGTGTTAAAATAATTTTTCTTTTGGAAGCAAGTTAAACAGATGCTAGTATTAGAACATGTTCATGCTTAGCATTTCAATGCCCTTAGATGTTCTGAGATTGCTAGCATCCAAGTGAGTTCCAAGAGACAGAAAAATATTTCCAAAAGCTTTTTTTTTCATTTTTTTGTCTTTCTGGTTTTTAGTCTGTTACTTGGTTGTAAATGTTCCTGTTCTATTTTCTCAATTTAACTCAGCTGTAAATACATTTTTCTTAATTACTTCTAATAAATTTTAATATTAAGAGCAATATAATGTGAAATTTATTTCTAGCAAAAATTTTCCTTCTCATATGAAAAATGTCTAAATCAATTTTGGCAAACATTGCTGTAAGTACATGTTGTTTGTAATGTCTTCTAGAAAATTATTTATATTCAGAGAGAGCAATTTATGTATAGTTGCACTGTAACCTGGACAGCCTGCCCAGCCTTCAGAGTGTCATTCTAGTGGGTTTGGTCTGTGCAAATGCAAGCACATGAACCTCCCAATCCAGTGAGAGCCAGAGGAGGTCCAGTAAAGAGTTCCAGTGGTGTCAGACAGCTGTCTGAGCCAAGGGCAGTTCAGGAATATGAACTGTGCTGCAGAGTTTATTCCTGACACACTAGAGGAGCATTTTCCAGAAGTTTCTGAGGAAGGAGATGGGAGCTGCCTGCAGAAGCCTTCAGGACCACTTGTGGAATGAGCAGGCAATGTTACAGAAGTGGTCTTCATTGGGGAAGTTCAAAGAGGAAAAAATATTTTTTTAATAAATAGGACTTACTAGTTAAAAATAGTAGAAATTGAATCCTCCTAGTTGCATCCTAAAAGGACTATCAGTGGTAGAGTTGTGGTGAGCCTGGCATCTTGCAGTGTAATGAGAACTGAGAAAATATTGGCCATGGAAAAGGCTGGTGTGAAGCCTGAAAACTAGAATTTGGAACATGTCCACATAGCAAGGTGATGTAATTTCAGTAGACTGAAGAGGAAGGATCACTTTAATATTTCCCTATCATGATGAACAACAATATCTTGGTATCAATTTTAATTTATCACTTTGGCACCTGATGCAGCTTAATTAGTAAAGACCATTTTTGATTTATGGGATTTTTTCAAATTTTCAATGTTTAATGTAAAATGTGCACAGGGAGCTTCTTTTGTTGATATCATGTGTACAAGAGACATGTTGGGTTTTGCTTATAAATCCAGTTGTAACTCATTGCTCTTGTGGCATGTAAGAAACATAGATGTCTATAGTAATCTTGAAGTTTCTAGACAAGCTTGTGCATGTAGCTTTTTAATGGTCAATCAGAACATAAAATTGGTGAATTCACTTTTTTAATGTCTTTTGCATACCCTTGAATGGAGTTGGTTCAGTTGCAACACATTCAGGGACTAAAAAAGTATTGAGAAAATTAAAAACTGATGTGAGAAGTGAATCAATCAGAAGTTGATTATAGATTTGTTAGCTAGGTATATCTGTGCCATTTATAACTAGCATGAATTAAATGTTTCCAGAGATATAGCAGATTGAAGGAGGATTTTTTACTTCAGATTGCTGTTGAGTAATTTTCTGCACTATTAATTGTACTTACATGTGTTTTCTTACCTAGATGTGAACACATCTAGGTATTATAAGCAGAAAGTGCTTTGCAGCACATTCCACACACATTACTGGCACAAAACCTTTTATGACTTCATTGCCTAATAAGATATTTTTTTTTTTTGACAGATTTCCAGTTAGGTAGAAAGCAAAGGGTATTTGGGAAGCAGTGTAGGTGTGATATAGCCTGTTTCATTTTCTTGACAATCTACTTTGACTTCTACCTGCTGGGTTGTCTTAACAAACTAGTTTAAGTAATAGCATTTATCTGAAGTACGCACTTTGCTGATTTCACTGTTGCAGCATGCAGGGTTAAATTGTGTCTATTACAAGTGTGAAAAGGATGTTAAAGATCTTGTCCCTCTGGGAAATACTTATGAAAACATGCAAAGGCTGTAGGGTAGAGTTTGTACTATTACTCACTTGCTTATTATAACAGCATTCAGTCAACAAAATTATATCTGCAGTCCTGTCAAACTGACAAAGCACAAGAATTTGATTGGATTATTAGAATAAGTTATTCATGGTGGTAGGAAAAGTTTCCATAGTCTGAAGATAATGAAGCATCTGCTCACTGGAAGAAATGTTTTGGGATATCCTCTGCTAAGGCAAGTGTCTTGTAAGTTTGGGTACTTTGGCTACAGAAGACAGCAGGTACTGTTTGGAAACATGACAACATAATGCAAAAGTAGATTTACATTAGCAAAGTGGTCCACCATGAAAATCATTTCAATTTCTCATTTGTTTTCTTGCACTTTGATTGGATTTTTGATAATTTGGTTCTGTAAGCAGGCATGAGGAAATCAGTTTTAACAATTAGAAAAAGTAAACATTCTTAGAAAATCCATCCAGTGGATGTGAAAAATATGTAATATTCCCTGCAGGAATTTCCAAGAGCTGAATTAATAGAGAATAGATGTAACAGTAAATGGCCTACTTAATTTTTCTACTATGTAGCGCTCTTGGAAAAAATTATTCCTGATTTCCCTGTTGTTTTGAATTTATTTGTGCCATATGCATTAGGTCTAAAGGTTTTATCTAGCTTGACTATTGCACATCTAAGATCTACAAGCGAGGGTTGAATCTAACAGGAGAATAAATCATGCTTTAAAATAGTTTAACTAGAACAATTTTCATTTTTGTGTTTGAATTTTTGTCCACTGCACTCCATTTTAAAAGACAAAGCAGAAAGTTAGAAGTCAAAATCTGAGTCTTTCAACATTGGAAGTAAAAACGTGGAATTTGTACTTGTATGAGAAAAAACCAAAAATAATTTTAAATAAAATTTTAAAATAATTTCCTAAAAGTGAAAGTAATTAAATAATTCACCTCTCTTAGGGCAGGTGTATAGTGGTTCATTAAAAAAGTAGTCAAAGAAAAAAGCTTTCTTCCAACTTTAATCATTCTATTATTCAAAGGAGAGGAAAGAAATCTCAGGCTGAAGATCAAACAGAAGATACTTTATAGACATTTTTGTAAGGAGCACTAATCCAGCTGTCTCACCAGCCAAAAGCACTGAAGGTCAAATTTAGAATAACTGAATAACTATGGTATAAAACCTATTGCTTCAATGACTTGTAAATAGGCTGTGTTGTTCTTTTGGTTGGGTTTTTTAGGAGCTCTGGTGTTCTATACAAGAAATAGAGAATGCAATAAGAAATCTGTTAGAAGGCATGTCTAAAGGTTCCCTCTTTCATTAGAGGGAAATCAAGTCTCACAAATCTGTTAAATTGCTTCACAGACACTGAGCTTATAATTGAGCTGTAACTGCACAGTGTTGTCCACTTATGTTTTCAAAACCTGCCAGAAGATAACTCATGGTAGAAAATAACTCTGCTTTCAGGAAAAGGTAGAGGGGATTCACATAAGAGTTAATTTGTGTTTTAGAAGAAAAACCAAAAAGGGGTTCTAAGGTAAATGAAAATTATTGAAATTGAATTATTCAGTTAGCTGAAACAAAAGCTAACTATGAAGAGGTGAAGGAGCATGTTAGTTGCTGAAGGACTGGGCAGTAAAATTAACAAATTAAATTCAAAGTCAATGAATGCAAAATGATGCACAAGAAGGAAAACAGCTCAAGTAGTCCATATGTGACAATGAGTTCTCAAATATTATTACTCAGGAAAGAGACCTTGGAGTTATTGTAAAAATGTCATGAAAACATCATCTCTGTGGTCAAAATAGCACAAAAAATGGATGGAGAACGAACAATTGTGTAAATTCCTTGCCTGAATCTTGGTGTTATCCTACACATTTCAAATAAATGTAGTTGAATTACAAAGGGTATAAAAATGGATGAGGAGAACAATTAAAGTAGTGAACAGCCTGGACAAAAGTAATGTGGTTTAGGAGCACTTCACCCTGGAAGTGAGGAGTTATATAAGGTATATGAAATAACAATTCATGGAAAAAGGGACTAGGTAACAACTATTCACTGTTTCTTACTGCATAAGAGCTGAATGGCAGGTTCAAAGCACATGACATTTCTTCCCTGAATAGCATATTTGATGATGAATCTGGAATTTAAAGTATGATGGTGTCAAAAGAGTTGAGTTCAAACCTGATTACTCAAATCTATGGAAGAGATGGTTTTGGGGAGCTTTTGAATACAGAGAAACTGTTTCTGCAGGTGCTCAGAGCAGTGAGCAAACAGGGAGGCAGGAGGGAATGCTCAGGGTTATTCTTATCTTTGGCTCTGGTATTTCCTTTAATATCTGGTAAGGGGTGTTAGTAAAGAGAGGAGACAGGGTTTGCTGGACTTTTAACTCCAGTATGTTTATTCTGGGTTTTTCCTTAATATCTTAAGTGCTTAACACTGAGAGTCTTCCTGACACCCTGTGTAGTCAAGAGAGGAAAAAGGTGGAAAGGACTCTTCCAGAAGGCAGTTCAGAATGGGAGGTTGGTTTGGCAATACACTCACCTGGCAGGTGAGTCTTGCTCCTAGAGGACCTTGAGTTTGTCTTTCTGGATATCTCCTCCCAAATGAATTTTATGTTTACTCTCCAGATACTGTGTGGATTTATGGATGAAAAATATATTCTAATGAAAATATGAAGAATGTCTAAAATTTCTGACCTTTTGGCCTGCTTGTGCATCTTTCTGAGATTCGAAGTCTTAGAGGAGAATCTACCCTAGTTGACAGGAAGAGGTCTGGGGTCCATAATGGGCACCAAGTGCTATTTTCTGATCTCAGCAGGGTGATGGCTTCATGTGTAATAGGAATTCCCATTCTGGAGAGTGGCAGTAAAAAGCTAAAACAAGCTAAAACAATTATAAACAAACAAAAAACCATAATCCACGTATATTCCAATTTAGCTATAAAACCTGGAAATAGTGATTTTCATCTTGCATCATAATCTCATTGTATAGTCTGGCTTTGCTTTTTCATACAGTTCACAGTTTGTCTTCCCTCCAGTTGATCTTTAAATCATGCATTTCCTAACATTCTGTGATGCTCTTCTGCTTGTTCACATAGAAGAGAAAATATATGTTGAATATTCTGCAAGATACAGGGGGATTGATTTTGTGATTGCTTTAGGATATTTCATTTGAGACTCATTGAGACATTAAAGATTAAGAAATTTTTAGCACTGGAGGTTCCACTGGAAAGCTCTAAAATTGCCTTCACCCAACTTACAGGAATTTAAAGGTGCTATGGAAACTCAAGAGATATGTATGGAAGTAATCTTGGGAAAGATTCAAAGGAAGGGAAATAATGCTGGTTTGATTTTTGGCCAGTGATGGCTCCTTTAAGGAAATGGGCTCACCATTCACAGCAAACTTCTTCAAGTTCCTCTGTTTTGAGACAATTGAAGCTTGATATCAAATAATGTTGAACATGTGTGACATTTTGCATTCATGGCAGCAGCTGGTGGAATCAGGCTCTTTGCTCTGAACATATAAAAAGGCTTTTAAAACCCTTAGCTTTTGGAAAACTCAGAACCTTAGACTTTCAAAACTGGCAAACAAAATTAGCTGACACTGAACATTTTGGCTTTTATCTTAAATATTCCTTTCCCCTTGTGTAAAATAGTGACAAAAATATCCTCTAACTTCAAAAGGATGTTGGGAGGATCAGTTCATTAATGTTTTCAAAGAATTCAGATGCTGTAGTGAAATCACCATACAAAATCCCAAAAGGAAATTAATAATTCTGTATTCATTGTAGGCTTTGGGTTATGGTAAGTCAATAACACATAAGATTATACACTGCATGGGAGGTGTATCAAAGTAATCTCTTTTTTTGGAAAGTAGTCTTTCCTTCTGTAAATGCTGTCCACTCAAGGCACTCTGTGTGTCAGGGGCAATACAGAAAGCAATTCACAGAATTCACAGAGTGACTGGGTTGGAAGAGACCAAGATCAGCTCCAACCCATCCCCTAACACCTCAACTAAACCATGGCATGAGTGCCACATCCACTCTGTTTTTAAACACATCCAGAGATGGTGGCCCCACCACCTCCCTGGGCAGACCATTCCAGTACTTTATCACTCCTTCTGTAAAAAACTATTTCCTAATATCCAGTCTATATTTCCCTTGGTGCAGCTTAAGACTGTGTCCTCTCATTCTGTCAGTGCTGCCTGGAAAAAGAAACCAACCCCCACCTGGCCACAGCCACCTTTCAGGGAGTTTTAGAGAATGATACATTTATTTGTAAAAACAGTTTTTATTATCCTTTACAAAAGTTGCCAAATTAAGTTTGAAATGAGCTTTGGCCTTCCTAATTTCTTTCCTACATGCCTTAGCAACCCCCTTAAATACTTCTGAGAGACCTGGCCCTCCTTCCAAAGATGATACATCCTCTTTTTATTCCTAAGTCTCTCCAAAACCTCCTTGCCCATCCAGGCTGGATGTTTGCCCCATCGACTCACCTTTGGGCACACAGGGACAGTCTGTTCCTGTGCCCTCAAGGACTCTGTTTTGAAGCACTCCCACCTTTCCTGAGCTCCTTTGTTTTTAAGGGCTGCTTCCTAAGGAACTCTCTGAATAAGCCTCCTAAATAGGCCAAAGTCTGCCCTTTGGAAATCCATTGTGAAATCTTATTGATCTTCCTCCTGATTTCACCAGATATTGAGAACTCCATCATTTCATGATCACTGTGCCCCAAACGACCTCCAATCACCTCATCTCCCTCCAGCCCATCTCTATTTGCAAACAACACAGTCCTTCCCCTGATGGGCTCACTCACCAGCTGTGAGATAGAGTTGTCCTCCACACACACTAAAAATTTCCTGGACTGCCTTTTTACAGATGTATTGAGCTCCCAGCAGATGTCTGGTAGGTTGAAGTCACCTGCAAGAACCAGGGCTGGTTATCCTGAAACATTCTCCAGCTGCTCATAGAGTAAGTTGTCCACCCCTTCTCCCCATTTGGGTGGATGATAACATACTGCCAGTAGGATGTCAGCCTTGCTGGTCTTGCCCTTAATTCTTACCCACAGCATTCAACTCCATCATTAGTTTCAACATCCATGGCATCAAAAGCCTCCCTAATATAAATGGCCACCTCTCCTCCCTTTCCTGCCCCTTCTGGGGAGCTTGTAGCATCCAGTGCAGTGCTCCAGCTGTGTGAGTCATCCCACCACGTTTCTGTGATGGCATCACCACGGCCTCCAGCTCCTCTTGCTAGTTCCCCATGCTGTGTGCACTGGTGTACCTCAGCTGGGCCACTGATTTCACCTCTAGCTCAGCCTTGCCACCCTTGGGGCTGCTTCCAGACAGCCCAGCTTCATCCCCTTCCCCTTCAAACCTAGTTCAAAGCCCTCTCAATGAGTTCTGCCAGCTCATGAGCTAAAATCCTTCTGCCCTTAACAGAGAGATGGAGCCCATCTGGTCCCAGCAGCCCAGGTGCTGTAAAAGTTGCCTCACAATCAAAGAATCCAAAATTTTGCCAATGACACAGACCCTTGAGCCACTTGTTAATGATGTGAGTCCTTCTATTCCTTTCACTGATTATCTCAGCCACCAAGAGGATTGAGGAAAAGACCCCTGTCCTATCAACCACTTGGCCCAGTGCCCTACAGTCCCTTTCAATTGCCCTGACACTCCTCTTTTCCATCTCATCTGCCAGCCTGGAGGATCAGCAGTGGGAAATAGTCAGAGGGCTGGACCAGCCCAGTGATGTCCCACACCCAGGCCCCTGTGGGATGGGTCCTGTCCACATGTGGGGCCCCTGCTCCCCTCAGAAGGGAGTCACCCACCACAATTACCCTGCTTTTCCTTGTGATGTTAGGGGTGGTGATCTGTCACACTGATTAATCAATGGGGAGGCTCACTGGGCAGACAATTTTCTTCTAAATCATCTGGCTGACTCTCCAGACCCAGGGCCTCAGAGCTATCCTGAAGGGGCACATGGCTGGGGGTGGGTGCAGGAGGAATTTTTATTATTACCTCCCTGAGCCCATTTCCACTCCCCTTCACCCAGCAGGTGCAATGCTGAAGCTGTGGGGAAAGGCTGTATCTGTACTACAGGAATGCAGACTCAGGGGCACATCCATATTGCACAGGCACCCTTAGAAATGTGGTTTTGATTTGACAGTCAAACATTCTCTTAGCATAAAATTTAGCAAGTGCTGTTAATATGTGCTCAAGTATCTGAAAGGTATTTGTTTAATCATCCACTGAGAGAATCCTGTTAGTGTGGTTTAAAGGCAGCCCTACACTTGTTGAACCTCACACATGGTGTTTCAAGTACCTGTCAGGGAGCTTTACCCAGCACACAGTGAGTGCCAGGAATGAAGATTTCTAGAAACAACTTGGGAAGTGCATTGCAATTGCTGTCATCAACCTGAGGATCCCATTACATCAGATAATCTGGGGATTTGCAGACCAACAACCAAACTTCTGTGTTTCATGGAGTAAAAATAATCAAGCCACTCAGAACTGTTCAAACTATTCAGAGCTGTAAACATTTAAGCAGAAACTCCAGTTAACAGCTGTGCTGGTTCCAGTCCAGCTGCTCTAAAGAAAGATGAAATCAGAAGGCTGATAGGAATCTAGAAGTGGATGGAACAAAGCTGCACAGTTTCCATAACTTCATTCAGCATCTCCTTTAAATGTGCACATTAAAGAGTGAAGAATGGAAGAAAACATTACAATTAGTGGAAACTGGTGGGTTATTAATCCATGTGGTCAGCACATTGCTCAGCTGAAAGAGCTGATAATCAATCCAAATAAAACCAGCCAAACAAGTAAAATAAACAAATAAGAAAAAAAAAAAACAAATTCAAACCACAAAATCTTTTGGCAACTATATATAGATGCCAAAACAGCCATTCATATAGAAATTTGGGTTCATTTCTTGAAATATTGCATTAGGCAATCGAGCCAATCAGATGCTCAAAACAGATTGGAGAATTTAAGAAATATCAATTTACTGAGCAAATTCTGGGAGGTTCAAGTTGTGCTGAGTGTTTGTGAGCCCTGCCAGCAGTCAGAAGGAGGAAGATGCTCTGTTGTGGCAGAGCAAGTGGATTTTCTTCTGTAATGCAGACACTAAGGATTGTGAAGAATGGTATTTGCACCCACCAATTTTAGTAATAGAGATGACAAAAAATATGGGGGGAGAAGGAAAAAGAAAAATTTGAAATGAAGGGGGTTTTATTGCAATATTTTTTTCTCAATGATTCAAGTTTTGGGATTTTTTGTGAAGATAAAATTCTTGTTCCTTTGAATTGTACACTCAATAAGAATAGTATCTGTATAATGCATCCATGCCAAAAGATACCCCAGAATCCAGGACTTAAAGAGTAAAATTGAGAGTCCAAGTCTCCTAATTTAATTTTCTCTTTGGGGGCTTAAATTTTTATTTAAGTTTTACTAAATTGTGTTATAAAAAGATTAGCCCACAAAAACCTGGATTTTTTAATTCCTAAGGGGAACCTGAAGCAGAAAAGGGAACGTACTTTCTAGACTCTGATCATTTTTAGGAAGAGAATTAGATCATTAGACACTGCCTCTACAGATTCATGCACAATTAGTATTTTTGCTCTCAGTATCATCATTGCTTTCTGCAAGTGTTTGTTTTTGCACACTAGAAAATCTCAGTTACCCACAAAATATTTCAGAAGGCCTTCACTTGAATTATGTAAAGTGTGTCACTCATTAATAAGTAAGCACCAAAACATAACACCAAATAAATAATTTTTTTAAAGTTACTTAAACCGGTAGAAGTTAACAAAGGGAGAATTAATTAGTATTCTTTAATGTGTGCAATAAATTAGTGGCTATCCATGGCTAGGCATTTCTGGAAGTGTTTAGATATAATTTTAAGAGTAGACTTGGAACAATGACAATTCTCTTCTAAAATTTGTAGGCGAAAAGAGTGAATTTATCATTACTTGATTCAATTTTATCCACAAGGTAACGAAGCAAAAGATTAAAATAAAGCTGCCAAACTATTACAGAAATTTTTTTTTCAATACACAGTTTTTAAGAAGCCTGTGTGGTAAAACAAAGAACGAACACAAACTGTTGGACTGAACTTCTGGGGAGAATGAAGGTGATAAAATGCACAACTGTTCCTGCAGCTGCACTGTGCACACTGCCACTGACAACGTTGCTGCTGGTGACAGACATCACTCTGAGAAGGTGTTGATGCTCTCAGACATATGCTAAGCTATTAACCCATGTTTCCTCTTTATCCTTTAGAAATCCATAGGAAACTGACATATTATGGCAACAAAACCTGCTCTCTTCTTTAATTAGACTTTATTTTTTTCTTCCTTGAAGGCATTCAAGTATGCATATACATATGTATGTGTATGTACATATAAATTGTCACAGGAGGAAAACACTGAATTCCTGCTCTCGCTGCATACAAGAGGATGCAGGGACATCACACCAAGTCTTCATTTTGGTTTTTGGGAGGAAGGCCTTCCCAGAAGCCATGGGAAGGGCTGTGCTGTCCTGGTTTCCTCTGCAGGAGGGGCTGGCAGGGTGAGCCCAGGCCCAGCTCAGCCCTTGCTGCGGGACCAGGGGCGATGCTGTACTCTGATCTCTGCTGTGTCTAGACAGATATTCATAATGAAATAGATGTCTGGATAGTGCAGCAGGCTCTCACAGTCCTAATGGGATTGGTGCCTGCAGAGGCTGGAAAAAGAGCAACTTGCATGCACCCTCCTGGGCTGCTGGGTTTCACAGGTAAGATGAGCACGGGTGGTTTGCTCTCAACCTCGCCTGCTCCCTCGTGCTCAGCCTCACTTGACCCCCTCTGGGCTCTCAAGGCTCTGGGGATGCTGACTGAAACATCAGGAGAGCTCTACACAATACTTAATTTCTTCCAAAATTCTCCAGAATATAGTTGTTTTTGTTTTTTTTTTTTTTTGTTTTGGTTTTTTTTTCAGAATGGAATTTCAGTTTTTAAATACTGTGTGCAGACATGATCTGATGAATGATGGAGCACCTTGCATGTTTTTATGGCATGTGGAAACCCTCCCCAACTAAAGAAAGAGTGCCTGCAGCTCCCTGAGGCCACCCTTTCATGCCTCAAGAGCTCCTTGGAACAGTAGGTCAGGCTGGAGAATGTTT
Organism: Oenanthe melanoleuca; assembly: GCF_029582105.1. Taxonomy (NCBI): domain Eukaryota; kingdom Metazoa; phylum Chordata; class Aves; order Passeriformes; family Muscicapidae; genus Oenanthe; species Oenanthe melanoleuca. Next base: position 3,789,896 of record NC_079339.1, read on the forward strand.
GTGTGAGTGCTAGCATGGAAGGCAGGAGGGAGAATGCAGGCAATCACTTTTTGTTCTTCCAGAACTGGACAGCAAAAGAGAGCACTAATGTCCCTAATGCCAGCAGCAAGCTGCCTGGCATTCTCATAACCAGAGTGGAACAGAGTGACAGAGTGACAGAGTGACAGAATGACAGAAGCCAGGGTCACTTCTTCCTCATTCTCACCCATGTGCAGAATGGGTCTTGGTTCCTTGTATACTAAGAAAACCTGAAGAAAACTAGGAGCAGGGAAATTTCTGAGATAATGATGGAAATCTTTGGGCTTTTCTCTAGTGGTCTTTCAGGATGCAGCTCTGGAGTACTTTGGGGTTCATTTCCACTGGCTCTTCTTGAGAGGAGCCCAGATGCCCACTGGGCCCATCCCTGCCTGTGCTGAGACTCCAAGAGACTCCCAGACACTGCCTGCAGCTAAAGAATGTTCCTGGTCACTTCTGCTCCCAGTGTCCTGCTGGCTGCTGCCAGAGCAGGTACAGAGCCAGGGCACAGAACTCAATGTATTCAGCAGGCATCCATTATGCAGCTTCCCTTGTAACTGGTGACCTTTCATAACATACCTGTGTGCTGGGCATTCATCAGCTGTAATGTGATACAGAACTCATGTAAGTGTATCTCTGCAAAACCCATTAAATAATATATGGGCCTATTGAAAAAAAGTATGACAAAAGGGTGGAGTATAGATTAATAGCCTCTGTTTTCATTTTTTTCTATGAAGGTAAAATTATAATTTGTCCGTATTTCAAATATTAATTTATGAAATTATTTTAAAATTAAAATAATTTTTAAATTCATTTGCCAAAAATTACATTTTCAATATGCCAAGGTCTATCAAAATATTTTGCAATATTCATAAACACACTCATAGATTTAAAAGATGCAAAATTAAGGCAACAGCAGAAGACAATACAAAAATTTCAGATCCTTTGTATTTAAATAGTTTTTCAGAAATTAATTTATGAGGGTTTTTTGATCAGCCCCTGGTGTACATGTGTAAAAGAAAATGCACTGTGCATTTCCCATAGCATTTACCATAATCATGTGCTTAAGGACAGGAACCTTTTTGAAATCTACAACTGTACTAATAGCATTTCAGTCAATAGAGCTGCTCACACTGGATGAAATATTCCCTGTGATTAATAGGGCACTGACACGCATTTGCTGATAAGATACATCACCAAAAAACATATGAAACAATATCTACAGTATTTTGGACTCCTTTTAGAGGGAAGAAAATGTTTCATCTTGGGCAGGCAGGCATGAATACTTTCACCTTTAGGAAACAGTGCTGCAGCAATGGAAAAACCAGAATAAGCTGGAAGCATAAGCTGTGGGAGAAGAGCAAATGTAACTGCTGAATAGTGGAAACCAAACTGGGCTGGATGAAGCTCAGCTCCATCATAAATCTGCCTGTCTCTCTGTTCACACCTCTACACTGGTGTGCAGGGTTATCTTCTTGAAAATTACCTGCTTGATAATATTTATTTGTGAGTCAATGGCTCATCTACTCCACAGAAACTTCTATGGCCTTTTTGTCTCATTATTCTAACTAGAGAAAACAGTTTCCAGTCTCAGCTGGGGCAGTTCTGATTGTGTGGAATAACTGCAGTGAGCAGGATTAAAGCAAACACTGAAAAGATTTCAGGAGTGCAGCATGTGCATGGTCCCCTCTTGGGCTGGTTCACCTGGTTCTCTTTTAAAGAAATAAAATATTATTAGTTTTATTAAGTTAGTTTTATTAAGTATTATTAATATAAAAAAGTATTTTTCATTGTCATTAACAAAGCCATCACAAAGCAGGTCTCTTATATCTGTCATTTTTATGATGAAAATAAATGTTTCTTTGAAAATCTTCTTAAATGTCAAAATTAATTTTCCATAAGTGATGCAATCTCTTTAGTTGGATGTTATAATTTCATTACAATGAAAAAACACTTTAAAAAAACAGGTAAATTGTTATTAAGTTTTGATGCAGATAAATCTTTTCAGTGAGGACTGCTTAACTTCTGTCTTGTCCTCTTGTCTCCTACTGGGAGGTATTTCAGAGGATGCTCCAATTTCCTAATCTTCATTCTCTGTATAAGCACAGTTTGTCTGGAATTTTACCATCTAATTATACCATATTTTTTTGTTTCCTCTTAGAAAAGAAGAAGGGGCTGATTTCTTGTCTTGGCTGCTGCTCTGGGACCTTGGTACACCTGTAAGCCTCCAAAACTGCTCAAGTATCATGTTTCTGTGCAGTCAATAGCATTCTTTGTCTTCTTTGATCAGAATATTTGATAATCATCAATAAATCCTTGATAATGTGTCAATAAGACTAACACCTCCCATTATCTATGGTGTAATAAATATTCCTACAGATAAACACTAACTTTTACCAGTGTAATGGGTCAGCCCTAGTTATTTTTAACTTGGGTGTGGGACTCCAGGCTCAGTTTAAGAATAAAAAGGGATTTATGGCTGGGAGTTGGGCAGCTGATGCCATTGATTTGACCCTTTGCTCTTATCAGAAGGATGCAGCACATGCACTCTTGCCTGAGTAATTCCCTTTGTTGGAATAAGCACATCACAGACTGCTATAATTTGTGATTGTGCAAGTAGTCCTATTTTGGAGCTTGCTAAAAAGCCAGTTTTCAAGTTTCAGAGTTTTTAATGGTTCAGTGATTCAGTCTCTCTGGTCAACAGCAGCTGTGGTGTCACTTGAGAGGTTTTCTCTTTCTGTGGCTTTGGGACAAATAACATCACCTGCTTTTGCCATACATTCCCTAGTGGCTCTCTGCATTTGTGTTTGCCTTTTTTTCTTGGAGGAAGAGGAGGAGAGCATTGAGGCTGATATATTCCACACCCCAAAGTATATCCTATTCCATAAACTTCTTACTGAAATGAAACAAGTGGAGACCTTTTTAATGTAAGTAAAATTGTATATATGTTATTTCTGGAGGGGAAACATTGCTGGGCTAAGCTAGCAAAAGTCTGTAGAAAACCAGAAGTTTAACAGTGCCAAATATATATATAGGTTTTTGTGTTATCTTTTAGAAGGCCAAGGTAGGAATATGGGATGAATTAAGGGAAAACAGATACTTGATAGAAAGAAAGTGAAATGCATCAAGAATTCCTGTATTTCAGAAGATGTCATGATATCCTGGTGGGAGGATAAGGCTCTCTAGGCAATGCTTTTATTGTGTCTTTTATCACAGTATTCACTTTACTGGTACTCAAATTTAATGTGTGTTCCAGAAAACCAAATGTATAAATTTGGATTTTAAACTATCTATTATCTGTAAATAGTGCCAACTGTAGTAGACAGGTACCTGAACAGTTGTACTGGCCATCTTGGCAATTTGGTGTTCATCAGAGCTCAAGTTTGTCTCTGCCTATTTTTCCTTTTTTTCCTCCCTTATATTCTACACATGACTGTAATTCTTTTCAGAATAAAAGTAAAAATTACTGCATTTTAAATTTACAATTAGAAGGCAAGAATAAGAAACATCTGAGCTGAAGGAAATCTGTTATTGTCTTTTCAGGATGCCTTTCTAATGCTGGAAAAGGTATATTTAGCTTTGAGTTTGGCCATGAGAGATAAATTCAGTCTTTCTAACCTGTGTAAGACATCTAAACCAGTCCTGCTTGCCCTCAAATTTGTCATGCATCATAGAGATGTGCAAAACCCAAATCTTTGTCTCAAACAATATGTGTGGGAGCATAATACAGATGACCCTTGATTTCCAGTATCCCAATTAATAATTTAGTAATTTGCTGAAGTTCTAACCCAGTATATTACATGTTTAGTGTTAACTTCAATTCAACAACCAAATAAAGATGTTGAAGATGTCCTGGCTCTGTCATTGGGACATTCAATTTATCTGCTGGCACTAAATGGCCAAAGGAAGAACAATTGTAGATTTGGAGGTGTTTGCTCACCAGCAGAATGACCAACAGAAATTCAAAATACTAACTGGCATGTGCCAATGGAAATCATGCACAAGTAATTAACAGCCTGTGAAAAGGAGAAAAACAAAGGTGTAACAGTCAGTGAATTAAACCCTTTGTGACTTTCAGTTGCTGAATCCACTCCTGCTGAACTTTAACCAATGCAAAGTGACCTGTTTAGCACTCCTAATCACAAGTGGTGTCTCTTGTTAAGCCATTTCCTTTCTTGGTTTCTTTGTGCAAGATGATGTTATTCTGGAATGAACAGGCATGACTAAAGATTATTTCTTATTGTTGTTATTTTGCATTTTTAATGCCTAGACTGACCATTGCAGAAGTAACTGGTATTTATTTTCAAGAGTTGGCTTTTCCTAAGGCCTAAGGATTGCTCCAGGAGGAGTGCAGTGATCATCAGGTCACTATGTACACCTGAATATCTGGCCATAATTATTTGTGTAGTCATTGATCATTGTTTTTTGGTACAATTAAGTCTAAGGGTAGAAGTCTGATCCTTCCCCAGGACACAGCTTGATATTGTTAGAGGGCATAATATTATGACTAGATGATGGCAATCTGTAAAAATAAATAAAGAAATAAAACCACTATGCTAAGAGCAGTTGTTGATGTCTAAATGCTGTTTAGAGTGTTGAAAGATTGCTTTTTGTTAATTTGTATTGGAAAAGAGTTGATCAGATTTAGCATCACCATGTAGAAGCCTAGGGCAGAGCCAAAGCAGAGGGCAGGGGTATTTCCCAGCATCAGATCCTTGTTTGTATGAGATGCTCAGCTCATTAAATACTTTCAGGTGACCTGTAACCTGTCCATCTGCCTCACACTTGCTCAGCTGGTCTGGAATTGGAGCTTGGAGTGGCAAGCACAAGGTGTTTCCAGGCTGCCTCCAAGAGAACTTTGTGGATGAGTCTGGTGGGACAGTAAGATCAGACAGCCTAAGATTAGGTGCTGAACTCTTTCAGGTTCAGGCCTTGAATTCCTCAAATTTTATGCAGGGCTTTTTTCCCCCTGTAGGTTGAGCCTTTGTAAATAATGAAAGTGAGAGAAACCTGATCTGGTAAACCAATAATTGAATACTTTAGGTAATATAACAGGAAAGCAGCAGTACAAGACAAGATTCCTTGTACAGCTCAATAATTAGGTGATTGTCTAGGGCAAATTATGCTGACAAACATCTGTTTCAAATTTGGAGTTTGCTGTCAGGAGTGTCACAACAGACTGTCCCAGTGGTCTGTGATGATGGGCCTGTGCTCATGTCACTGGCTAAATTGCAAAATACTTTATCCTCTGACAAATCTTAATCCCATCATATGGGAAATGAGAGAATATGGCTTCACTAACACTTAGTCTAGAAACAGAGTGTCTCTGCAGTTCTGTGTGCATGGAAGAAAAGGTTTCTGTGCAGTTAGAAGTGAGGTGGATCCCAGGGAGAAGAGATTGCCATCATCTCACCCCTCAGCCTCCTTTTCTCCAAACTAGACAAGCCCAAAATCCTCAGTGGCTCCTCACAGCAACTTTCCAACCCTTTCACAAGCTGTTTCTCTTCCCTGCTAATCTTTTGCAGAGGATAGTGGGGTGTGTCTGGACCCCAATGTTATTTGGTGACACCCCCCACCATTGCTGGGGACAAGGGACTCTCTTGGTGCTGAGAGGGCTTCAGTGGCAAAGTGTGGCAGCCAAAGCCATCTGCCATTTGTTCATTGTCACCTGGAGCTCTCAGTGACCTTTTTTCATGTGAGTCACCCTCTCTTTTGTATACTTTAGTTATTAATATTGCTGCTGCTACTGTTCTTGTTCTTATCTCATGGCTGTTTCCAGTAAATTGTTCTTGTCTCCTGATCCTTCTGTGCCTCCTATTGGAGAACAATGGAGAGGAGACATTTTTACTGATCTTTGTGCTAGGAGTACTAAATTGGGGGATGCCATTCCTAAACCATTCCTGAGCCTGGGGAGAATACAGTGGCCAGTCCATGAATGCTGTGCACATCCATTCAAAGATCATTTTTAACAGGTGCTTCATTTTTCTGCTCAGCACCTTGAGCAAATCAAGTGGCACAGCATCCCACACCTCTCTCCTTTCAGATTTCATTTTCCCTGACTGGATTGAGTAAAGCTCCATCACAATACCATCATCACAGCATTGCTCAAGTTCCAACTTGGCACAGCACAAGAAAGGAGCTCAACAAGAAGTTCCATCCTGGGAGAAATTACACTCTGAGGTAAATGTGTTTCCAGAGGAAATAATTTTCAGCCTTAGACCCTGAATCTTAACTAACTCTGTAACCCCAGAGTCCAATCTCAGAAATATGTGAATGTTTAAAACATAAATGTAAGTTAAGAAGTTAAAGATGAGCCTGGGTGCTCAGTCTTAAGAACTAACTTCAGCTTCTGCTCTTTGTGTCTTTGTTGTATGGTTTGCTTTTTTTTGCTTTTTTTGCTTTTTTTAATGCACACTAAAAGTAGTGGAGTCAATTTTATGAGCTTCAGAGTATCAACAAAGGGTAAGGTGTTAAAGCAATATAAAGTTATTTTCATCTCCTGGAAAGATAAGTACATTTGAGAACAAAGGATTTTGCTGCAATTAAAACATTCAGTGCTTTGGTGCTCACTGGCTTTGGTCTCATCACAAAAGTATGTGTTTCTTTATCAATGTACAAGATTTTTTGGGGTTTTTTTTTTCTATTATTGTTTATGAAAAATCCTCTGAGGAAAAAGTATTGGATGAAACAGACAGACTTCAAGCTTTAGAGGATAAGCACTCAATATGCATTTAGATAATAATTTAATATCAAAATCTCATTATGGATTTGTAGCCACTATTATGACTTTTAAAGTACTATATTTATGCATTTTTGAAAATAAGGATTTGCTGAACAGAAACAGCAGCTGTGCAGAGTTTGGCTCTGTTTCAGGCAGACACAGTACACTCTGCCTGGCCTTGCAATCTGAATGGGTGGGTATTCCTAGACAGAAAGCAAAAGGCATAAAACTAACTCCTTACTGCTACCTGTTCTTAAAAAGCAGCAAGAATTTTGTGCTCTGCAAGGATTTGGGAAGGTTTGCAGGCATTGCTGCATAAAACTGCTCATGCTCCCTCCCTCTGGGTTGGAATGATGGTGCATTCTGCACTGGTCTCCAGTAAAGGATAGAAAATTCCTAAATCACTGTCTGTTCTGAAAGCCCTCAGTTACTTAATGGGTAACTATTTTTACTCCATATATTTTTCTATGGTGGTAGTGCTTAGGAGTTTTAACATGGAACAAGACCCCAAACCAGTATAACACACAACAGAGAGAAAATCCCTGCCTCAAATGTGAGATGGCATGATACAGGATGGCCTTAGAGGTCCCTCCCAACCTTAATGTGCTCTGATTTTGTACAGGAGAAGGAAGAGAGTGCTGGTGAGCACAGCAGGCTGGAGCTGCACACATCAGCAGCCCACATTGTGGTTTAATAGACATGAGGATGAGGAATGCTCCTGCTGGTGGAAGGCAGCAGATATTCCTCAGGGAATGAGGAATATGAGGAATATGTTTGCTGATGGGCAAACAGCAGCTGGAGTGAGTGGCTGAGTTTGATGCACTGGAGGCAAGAGGAGGGTCTGGCACAAACAGCACAGAGGTGAAGCAGCAGGGGCAGAGGGGTCAGAAAAATTCTCCTGGTGGAACATGCAGGGTGGGAGCAAGGCTGCATTTGTCAAGGTGGGAGGTTGCAATATTAGAGATAAATAAAAGGGTTTGGATGAAAGCTCAGTCTGAACAAACTTCAGTTTCAGGGGTCTTGTACAGAAAGAAATGAGAGATATTATGATATAAACTGGACATCAAAGTTAGAATGAGTCTTCCTTTGTCAGGAGGGATGATTAAGTTCTAATTTGATTTTTCTATGATATTTCTGAGGGTTTTTTTAAATTTTACTTTCTAGTCTCAGGCTGAAAAAGCACCATTCCACTGTATTATCATATTGGTTTATGTTAAATATGTTGGTTTGACAAGAGTCAGTTTTATGGCAAAACTCAGAATACTGCTGTCTAAACTTTGCAATGAGGTGCCAGAAACAAGAAACTTCATACAAATATCAGCTATAATTTTCTTTAGAAGTTCTGGCAGGATTTCACTAAAAGCTGAAAAACACTGCTAGTGAATTAGAAACGAATTAGAAATGGGCATTTATTTCTTGATGAAACTCTTGGATTTTTAAGTGACTTTTTGTCATCTCTTTAGAGATTTCTGAATATTTGAAACTGGCATTGCTTCTCAGTGTGCATATCTGTTTATATGGCCCTGCCATTTGCTAACATGCATTGTTGCAATGCCAGTTTTAGTTTTACACAGGTCACTCTATGAACATCAGTGCTTCCCAGCCAAGCTTTCCAATATCACTTTATACCATTTTTTTTGTAGATAGAAACTCCTAAAAGAAGGTTTGGCAGCTTCATACTGTGCTATACAGCGACAGGATTTCAGAATGTGCTGAGCTGGAAGGGACCTGTCAGGATCACCCAGTCCAGCTCCTGACCCTCCACAGGACTCCCCAAAAACCCCACTATGTGCCCAGGAGCATTGTCCAAACACTCCTGGAGCTCTGGGACCACTTCCCAGAGCCCAGCCACCCTCTGGGTGAGGAATATTTTCCTGATATCCACCCAAACCTCTCCTGGCTCAGCTTCATGTCTTTCCTTGGCTCCTGTCACTGAGCAGAGATCAGTGCCTGCCCCTCTTTCCTCTCAAGAGAAAGCAGAGCACTAACACTTAGTGGATCAGGGGCACCTTAACCTCTAAGGGACCATCAAGCTGTAAATTATTTGATCATCTCATTAATCTTCTTATTAATTGCACACTGAACTGACAGCAAAACCCAAAGTAAAGCCTATGTTTTTTCCAAAGCTAGGCTTATACAAAACTTATTTGTTATATTTGTGTGGGCACTCACATGTGGCTGAGAATTTATGGTTTAATCTACAGGTTTTAAAAGTGAGACCATACTTATCTAGATCTCTGCAAGAGCTCCCTGTTTGTGCTCCCCACAGAGCTCTGAAGTTATGGATTTAACCTCAGGTAGGCAACATATGGACAGTGAAGAATGATGTAATTTTTGTGTGATTTACCAGCTTGAGTCAAAAGCTCACATCATGAGAAGCTTCACTTCTGCTCAGTGATTCACAGGGAAGTTTTAGACTGCCTTGTCTTTGCCAGGGTGTTTACTCAAGTGACTCTAGTTAGGAGTTCACCTTTGTTGGGCAGTGCAGATGTGGTTTGAGTTGTGTAAACTAAATTCTTGACCTCTGGGAGCTGCTTGTGATTGCATGCCACCAAAGGTTATGGCTTTGCTTTATTAAACATTGTTTTTTAATCCACTTCACATCCCTTGCTCTAACCTCCCTCTAAACAAATCCAGTGTAATCTGGATCCAGTGCCATTTCCACCTTCAGTACTGTGTCTGTCCTCTCATGGCAGGGGCTGACATTGCACTCCATCTTCTGAACTGCACTTTGAGCTCTCTTAACTGTGCTACCTGCCAAAACGTTTCTGAGCACAACCTTCTTCTCCCCAGCTTGAGAAAGACCCTTTAGAAACCATTTTACTCTGCTTGTTTAGCAAAGGGAATGGTGCAGGAATTTTCTCACTTTCCAAGGGGACTGAATAGGAGCAATGCAGGTTTGCTCTCTTTTACATTGGACTTTTCATCAGCCATGCTCATATTTAATTATTTGTGCTCCTATAATTCAAGATAAAGTAAGAATCCTAGAATCATAGGAAGGGTTGGTTCATATCATCCATTTCCAACCTCCTGCCTTGGGCAGAGATACCTTCCACTAGACCAGTGTGCATTTAAGCTAAAGCCCATGGAAGAGAGCTAGATTTAGTTCTTCACATGTAAATAATGGTGATTGATATCTTGAAATAATGGAAACTGATTTAGCATTTCAGCCTAACATCAACAGAGACCACCTGTGAGCTGAGCCTCATTTGGTACATAAGAATTAAAGCTGCTGTTCCTGTCCAGCACTGTCTGGCAGTAGAGACACCAACTTTTACAACCTCTATAATGAGGGATTAATCAGTTTCTTATTCATAAAGCAGAAATAAACTTGACTCCCTCACCTAGTAACAAGCTACAGTGGGAGGGAGCAAAAGGCAATGTAGAAAGGACAAAAGGATCTGAAAGGCAGAGGAAAACAGGCATTTAATATTTTATCTTTATGTTTTAAATTGTTGCTTTTGAATATCCTGAATCTTAATTTAAGAAATCTCTTTGGCATTATTTTGGCTGTAAATTATTTATGTTTTCCCATCTTTCATGGTGCTCTGTTTCTGGGCCTCCTGCAAGATCTCATCACCTTGTAGCAGCATGCTGAGGCACTGCTGCAATCTGTCAGAAAGGGAGATGGGCTGACAAAGAGATGCTCTGGGATTTGTAGTAGCATGAATTGTCTAAGGTGAATAACTAATGATGTGTTTTCTCACTTCTGAAAGGCTGAGGAAAATCCCTGGTAATTTTGTTAGAATAATTCATTAACAGTATTTTTGCCCTTTGTTGTTGAATCTTACGTACCTCTTTTTTTTTCATCAAACTTAGTGAAAAACTCTTACATTTGTGTACCTTCCTGCTTGAAGAAATCTACTTCCCTGAGCATTTTTGTGGGTATTTTGTTCCATTCAATTTAAAATATCTCCAGAGAGATCCTATATCCTTCAGATCTGACTTTATTCTTCTCCCTGCGTTGTACTTTTCTCCTTTCAGACACTCAGGCAAGAGGTGTCATTTGGCACCTGTGATTTTGCCAAACTTCAGCCAAGGTCAGATTGTGCAGTGTGGAGCCCATGTCCTGCACAGCATGCCTTGGCAGAGGTGAGTACAGGCAGGATTTCTTCCTTTCCCTGGCCACATTCCATGGTAAATCCCCATTCCACTAGCCCTCCATATTTCTCTTGGGTTTGGTTCAGGATTTCTGCTTTCAAATTTCCCCCCAGCCTTCTGAGAAAAATGTCAGTACTTCACTGTTTTGGATTCATTCATAGTAATAAAATCTGTGCTTCAGTTTCTGGGCACCTTCATTTTTAAATTAGGAGAACTAAGGCAGAAGAGCACTTTGTATTTTATGACCAAGAGAAAAATAAAATGTCACAGATGGAGCTGGAAAGCCTTCTGCAGCTCACAGGAGAGCTGGGATTTGGCTCCTCCAGTGCAAGGGATATATATGGATGTATATGGATATATATGGATATATATGGATATATATGGATGTATATGGATATATATGGATGTGAGCAACCCCATGGAAGTGCTTGGGAGTGCCTACCTATTGAATGTAAATTCTTCTTCTTTAGTCCCACAGCTGCATTCTGCACTGCTGTGGGTGATCCCAACCTCAGCACCAAATTTTCTGTGATTGATTTTTAATCAGATTTATCAGCTATGGTAGGATGACTTTCAGAAAGAGGAATAGACATGAGAATAAAAGGAATATTTTTTTTTTTTCATTACTGGCAGCTTCCTTGCTTTGACCCTTTGACCTCTTCCCAAGGTCAATTACAAGCCTCAGAGGAGCTGGAGTGGCTACAAATGAACTTTGTCATTGTCCATTGGGTGGATGGAGGACATTTCACAAAAATGAAAGCAGGTTTCCAGGGAGACCTTCTCAGTGCATGACTTGCCCATGAATTGAAGATCAGACCTTTTCACAGGGCAATTCTCTGCTTTGCTCAAGTGTTCTCACTCAGACTTGGTGCCCCCAGATGTTTCTCCTGTGGTGTCAAATCCACCACCAGCACACCCAGCTGGAGTCCTTCCCCTTCCATGCCTCCCATCCTCTGGTCCAGCACAAAATCTGCTTAAGTACCTTGTTCTCTGCACTGGGGAAACAAGTCATTGCCAGGGAATAATTCCCTTTGACTGTGGCTGATAGGGAAAGGAAAAAGCCACAGAAATGAGCACTAAATGAAGATCATCCTGTTGACTGCAAGAACTATCTTTGAAGAGTTCCAAACAATCAGAAACTTCAGTTTGTTTTCAGCATATGCTCCCAGGGGAAGGTCATCTGATTCATATCCGTCAAATGCTGAAAGGATGAGTCACAGTCAAACAAATCACACTTCTCTAACTGTCTTTACACATAAGGGAAGGAATAATCTCTCTTCATTTAAAAGGACTTCTTCTTTTTCTTAGTAGACAACACTCAATATCTTAGCTCCATGTTATCTGTTTTCCTTGAATTATGAATATTTATTCCTCTCTATATCCATAAATAATACATAATCTACAGTTGCCTCATTTTTCTCTTATGACCTTTATACACATCCTGTACTTTAAATCAAATTCTCTCTTAGTTACAAAAAGCTCTAATTCCCACTTGAAACTTCATTCAACGTCCACAAAAAAAAAAAAAAAAAAAAAAAAAAAGGCTTGTCTTCAAATAATAGCTAATACCAGACCTTTTTGTCTCCTAATATATACTGAAGTGCCTAAAGAGTAAATCTGAACAAGACAACTATTTTAACAGCAACAATTTCACACTATTTAAAAGTGAATTATTTTAGATTTATGACCCTGCATCCCAAACAATGCTCAGGGAATGTGCAAAGGTATTCCCTCAGCTTCTACCCACTAACAATTTGAAGTGCTGTCCAAAACCTGAACTACTCAGAGTTAGGTAACTATTCCCATTTTAGAGAAAAGGAACCTTGATACACAGAGAATGCATTCAGAGCAATTAATCACAGGATGTATCTGGAGCCAGAGCCAGATCTTCTGACTCACAGTGCTTCCTTTTCTGTTGAGAAAAAACACATACTTATTTTTCATAATTATACCCTGGAATAAGTGTTAAAAAAAGAGTTTTAGAAAATGATATGGACTTTAGGGTATTCTAATTCCATGATGACAAGCAAGATTTGGAAAAGTGTTTATATCACCTATTTACTTACTGGAAAATGCAAGTCTTCAATCTCTTAGTGTGGACATCCATATGAAATATTTCTAAATTATGTTAAAAAGTTCCTTGAAACTTATCCTATGGGAGACACTGTCATTCCATATTTAATTCTGCATTCCAAGTGTTTGTATTTCCAGAAGACTGGAGCTGCCTGTGAAGGGATGCCAATCTCTTTCCAGCTCCTCTCATTCCAGGTGGCCTTTTGCCAACACCAAAAGTAGTTGAAAGAGTTCCACTGAAGTGTAATTTGTAGTAATATAAAATATAAAGGGGAAAAAGGAACCCCCTCAAAGCTGGATTTAACAACCAAGCTAATTTATCAGATAAGCAAAAGGTTTTTGGGCCTTTAATGCAAATAGGCAGGCTGTATCTTTCTAAGGTAATTCCAGAGCAGTTTTCATGACTGCTTTCACTTAGATTCTTTGCTTAATTCATATGAAACAAATTATGTGATTTAGACACATAACTGACTTGGAAAGTCATTTTATCTAGGGAAAAAAATGGATGTTTCATAACTGAACTCCTTCTGTCCTATCTTATGTCCTGCCCCATTTTCACACCTTCAACTTCAGCCTTAGAATTTGTATTATTTCCTACTTAAAAATGAATAGCTAAACACAACTCTGCTACTGCCCCAAGTTCATCTTTATCACAATTATCTGGTCCAAATGTATTTGTTACTGGGTATTATTCTCTTAAGTATCCAATATGCCAAATACACTCCAAAAAACACAGTACCATGGACCAGGGTTTTAAAACCTGTCTGAAAAAGGAGAGAGAGTAAAGAAGATAAACTCTGCACCCAAAGGGACAATTGAGCCCTTTTGAGAATTTAACCCCAGCTGTACATGCTGTGCTTTTGACAATATAGCTATTTGTTACATGATATAAAATATTACAGTACCATGAAATCTTATTATTTGGTTGCAATATACCATATGAATGTAAATTTCTCTGGAGTAATTCTGTTTAAATTCTAGAAATACTTAAGCAAGTGACACTTCACCCAAACAGGTAATTAATCCATCCCAGTGTCACTGTAAAACAGACCAGAATGCAAAGTGAGAAGATGCAGAGAACTTTGGGGATGCAATTCCTGCAGGCCAAGCTGCTGGAATGGTGTCTGTTCAGAGAAAAGGATCTTGTCTCCAGTTTGCTGTCTGATTTATAAGTGATCCTGATGCACTGAATTAGTGTCTTGTCATATGAAAAATATCTCTACAATAAATTCTGAAAAAACAAAGAAATTAGTATTAAAAAAAAATAATTCTTATTTTTCTTTTTTTAAAGAGGTTGAGGTCCATGTTGGAACAAGATGAGGTGATGCAATAAGCAGAGTGAATGGGATGTCACAGTGCTTTAAAACAATGGATGGCTTGCCTTAATGTCTTAATTCTGCTGTGTCTGTAACAAACACTCCTGGAGCCCCACTTGACAGCTGCTTTAATTTCAAGTTAATTCACATTGATGTCTATTGCCTATTAGTCACCACTTCCAACAGGAATGATAGTGACTGAATATTTAAAGAGAAATACCACTGGTGATGATTTGCATAGTGAAAAATGCCAGTATCAGATCTATTTTGACGTCCTTGAAAGTGTGAGTTTGAGAAAAGGACATGTGGAGTTCAGCCCTGTGGTCAACACTTGGGTTTTGGAAAGAAACTTTTGAAAATTGTCCTCTTAGGTTTAGCAAGTGCAACAATACTTAAGTAGAACTAAGATGTACAAGCCAACAATTTTTCCTTTTTATTTTTATTATCACCCCTTGGCATTATTACTGAACTTACTTTAGGGCAATGAATTATCATGGTAACTTTTTCCCTTGGATACCAAAAGTCACTGAAGAGTATAGATTACCATTTCTTCTAATGTATATGCATATCTAAAATACTTCAAAATAACAAACACCTATCAATGCCTTATTATAATGTCAAAATATTAATTTATTTTATCCTCTGGTCTTCAGCAAAGGCTTCCCCTGGAATTTATTGAAACCTTTTCATAGGGCTAATAAGAAGCAGTGTGTTGAATTATCTATTTAAGGACTCATACAGTAGCTGACCATATTTTCTAGTGGAATGAGGTGGGAGGATGATTTACTGCCCATTCATGTGAGTGCCCTTTGGTCAGGAGGCAACACTCCACAAGAGAAATTGAATGATGTCAAGCAGTGCAGGAGTTAATTTAGGAAGGTCCCCTGAAACTGGCTGGAAAAAGGGGTTTACAGTGTGGAGTCTAAGTTACCTGTTTAACTCAACAATTTGCTAAATTTAAAATAGAGTTTAAACTCCTATTAATTCTATGACTCCACCAAAACCTGAGAAGATCAATAGGGCAGGAAAGGACCTTTCAGGAAGCCAGGGGCCTTCCATGGCATTTAAACATTAAATGGTTCTGTAGCTTTCAAACAAATCTTTTAAACTATGTTACAGAAGTCATCCTGTCTCAGGGGGTTGGCTGCTAATATGGAAGGGTTAATGAAGGAAGAAGTTTTGCAGAGGAAGATGTTTGCAATAATTTTGGGATTTAGTAAACAAAAATCTATTCCATTCTTCCATCATCCTGTCTTGCTTCCCTCTCACCAAACCCCTTTAAGCTCACCTGACAGCTGCAAACGTGCCTTCAATATTCAAAACCAATTTTGAATAGACAAATGAAAATATTTTAGAGTCAAATTTTGGTATCAGTGCTCAAATATGCAAAGAGCATATTGTTGTAAGCATGGCACTTCAGGTAAAACTCTTGAGTCAGGTCTTGCAGGATGCTGAGTGAGCAAATCAGTCCCTGCTCCCTCCCAGAGCCCCAGGCTGTGTGTGTGCAGTGCTGTGCACCCTGTGCTGTGCACTGACAGGGGAATCCACAAGCCCCAGTGACACAAACAGCAGTGAGAACAGGCTCCAATTAATTCTCTCCTGGCTTCCACTCTGATAACAAGATGTAGTAACTACTTTGTCACTGTTGTGCTTTCTCTAACACTTCCTCAGAGAACTCCCTTAGAGAATTTCCCCCAGAAAAAAAAAATAAAAAAAGTGTATTGTTCCTCCCCTTTGTGCACCAATTGTCAAATTCAAGGATGCCTGCCAATGCTGCTTAGCCTTTTGTAGTCTGAAATTAATTTTCAAACAATGCCTTCCAATTTCCAGCTAATCTGCTGTATGTTACTCAAACCCCTAATGTATGTAATTTCTCAAGGATCAGCATTGTCAAGCACTCAGAAGCCTTGAGCTGGCATGTCAAATGAAGTGTTCTCTTGGAAATGAACACAGTTGCACAGTGATTGAATAATTGGTGTTTTGAGTGTTTCCTTCTGAGGTTTTGCAATGTATTCCAAAGTCTAATTTTATAAATGCATCCTAACACTTCCTGATTATGACTATGGAGCAGCTGTTTTGTGTAAATTAGCAGCATGTGCTAAAGCCTAGCCCTGCTTTAAGTCAGCTGCACAAATCTCTTGTGTTGCTTCAGTCTGAGAATTCCTTGCCTGTCTTTCAGGGCACAGCATCACTCCCATCAGTTCTGATAACAGAGCAGGTTTTAAACTTGCTGTGAGGCCAGTGGCTGTGTAGGGGCTCTTGGCATTTTCTTCCCTGCTAAATCTGGACCCAGGCCACACAGATGTTGTATGGTCTGACAATTTTTTGCAACCTCAGTGAAATCCAGCTGTCTTTCAAGACAATATCCAACAAAAAATCTCAAGACAGAGCTGGCTGTGCAGCCAGTAGCCTTCCTCTCTTTCAGTAGCTGGTGAGTCAAAACTAGATCAGATAAATCAGTGTTATTCACTATTGGGTCTTGGAGCTTAAAGTCCCAATTCCTTGTCATCTGGACAATTTTTTTTTCAGGAAGTTTAGCAGCTCTAGGCACAAGCCTGATGTGACTATACTTATATATGTACTATGAGCTAGATGGCCCAAAGTCTCAACAAAAGTTATAAAACTGGAGGCCACATCTCTCTTTTTCTCTTTTGGGGAATGGCAGGCCTGAGAGAAGCAGGGAGGTACAAGATTTATTATATTTGCTTTAACATCATTATCCTCTCAACATTTCAGCCACTGGCCTGCAAAAGCATAATTCCCTCATCAACCTCAGCTGGTGTGTGTAGAGCCCATGTTTGTCTCATTTTGGGCAGTGAGGCTTCTCAAGTGATGGAGGAAAGCAGGATTTGGGGTGGAATCTGTGATCAGTACACCTGGATTGTCCATCTTCAAAATTCATGAACTGGATATAGAAGCTCCTACCGAGGAATTTTTTTTCCTTTACCTCTTTAAAGTAATAACTATTATGTTAATATATATATACTGAAAAATATGATGGTGTCAAAAGTAAAGCTTTCCCCATCAGTAGAAAGACAAATTTCCAGGGGGACAAGTGAAATGGCCTGTGCAGTGACAACACTGGTCCAGCAGCCAATTTGGGGCATCCTGTGGCTGTGCTACATGCAACACAGTCTCTTGAACATAAAAACCAATTTTTTAATTAAGCAGTCAGAATACTGCATTATTTGAGGATTATTTAGCATCTTCAATTCCTCATTTGATTCAGCTTTATTTCAGTAATGTACTTTTTGTTGCTTCTTGGTGTCTTTCTCTTTGAATCTGCTTAGAAATCCATTTAGCCAGGGTAATTGCTGCTTCACAAGGCACTTCTCTGTAATGCTCAGCACAATGCTCTCATGGCAGAAGATGAAGTCAAAATAAAGTGACTATCATGATAAAGCCTTGTCTAAACAAAAAAAAAAAACAAAACAAAAAAAACAACAAAAAAAAAAAAAAGATAATAAAAATCTACTATTTGGTTCCTGTTTCTGGTTTTCCTCCATTACAGGTAATGAAATAATGTGAATAGAAGTTGTAAGTATTATACCAAAGGGAGCCCACACTTACCCATAATTTCAAAAATTACAAGTCTCATCTTGTTTAGTTGCACATATTGCTGTAGTTGGAATTCTGTTGTCTGATTACAAAAAGAAAATAAAAAGGAAACATCAATATTGCAGCTGAAGTCTTAAAGCAATTTTATTTCCAAATTAACAACATTGATGATGTACTTGAATATAAAATAATCCCTCTGCAGTGAAAAGAAGGAATTTGAAGGTGCTGCTTCAGACTTTTTGTATTTACCTTTTAATATTGTCAAAACCAATACTAATTAGATGGATGGTTTCACACCTTCTCATTTGCAGAAAATGGAGCCTTGCTTTACAGCCTCCCATGACAGTGATCCTGGAAAAAGATGTCTGGAAAAGGGGCACAGTCTGGTTTATATTGTTTGTTTTGAGTGGCATTTGATTCATCCCATTATTTCTGCACAGATATGTAGAAGTTCACATGGGGAGGAAAAAAATTAAAGCCATTATTGATATGCCTTGCAGGATTTTGCTGACCAGTAGTTTAAACAAATTGCATTTCAACAAAACTTCTTCATCCCCACTTAGAAAAAAAAAATCTTATTTAAGGCCACCCATGGAACCAGGTTTCTAAAGGTCTTGCACTGAACACAAGAATTATTTTGAAGGAATTTGGTTACCCTGAGACTAGTAATTTATTCTGTAATTTGCTGCATGGCTGTACTTTGAAGATGTTTGTGATTTCTTTGCAGCAATGAGACAGTGCAATATGTCATGGGAACAGAGGTGTGTGTCTATTTGCAATCCCCATGTCTCTCCAGCTCTCCCTAGAGCACCTGGATATCACATCTCCTGTGATATTTTTAAATATATTTAAATATTTAAATATTTTAAAGTCCTGTTAGCTGCCACTGTGCAGCAATAAAGAGTTGCAGTGCTTGGGCTGGCCTCAAACATCTCGATTTCAGGGAGAGCTCAGAAGGGAAATAACAGCATATCCCTCAGCTGAGCACCTGGAAAACTCCTTGTTGCTGCTCTCAAGACCTCCCTCCACTCTGAGACACGAAGGGAAAATAAAACCAATATTAACAGTCCCCAAAAATATCACATGGAGTGGCACTGGCACCAACTTTTGGTCTTCACTTGTGGCAGTGCAGCAGGGAGTGAGGAGGGTTGGTCCTTCTGCAGTTCTCCTTTTCCAGTTTGTTCTGCTGGTTTGGTTTGGGGTTTTCTGCTGTGGCTTTACTAATGCCTCATTCTGGGGCAGCCAGCTGCCCTGAAATGAGAGATTTGTTGGTGCAGCCACCACCTGGTGCTGACAAGCCTGACAGGAAGGTTTTCCCAAGTGCTCCCAGCTATGGTGGAGGCAGCCTGGCTCAGTCTGAATTTCCTGGGCTGTCACCAGCTCTGTCTCAGGACATTTCCCAGTGCAAGCAGGCAGATATTGATGCCTGTGGTCAATGCCCTGCTGGTGAGACAAAGTGCTACATGAGAGTTTCATGGGAAGATTGATGCTGCTGACTCACCCATGGCATCTAATGGATGCACTTCCCTGAATTAATTCCTGCTTCCAGTTCCATAAATACGGCTAAAGTAAATGATACCTCTCAGGAAGCATCCTGTCTTCATCCTAATGTACTTATTCCACTGGTTAATTACTCTTACTGTTAAACATTTGCATCTTATTTCTGGCTGAAAATCGTCCAGTGTCAGATTCCAGTTATGCTTTATTTCCTTTCTGTTGTTTTTTTCAGCAGGCTGGTTTTATTTGGGAGGCTTTGTAATTAAACATGATTTTTTTTTTTTTAGTCAGATTTTAGTGATAACATCACCAATCTTTTATTTTCTTTTCCCATTCAGCGTGTTTCTTTTTACAATAAAGAAGCATTTTGGAATTGTTAAACCATTTTAAAATATTGTATTTTTTAAAGGAATAGTAATGATTTGGCTTTGATAATCCAAAGATATAAGAGACATAAGGATCATAAGCTATATTCATATATTTTATTGGACCAGCTGATACAGGCTGGGGAGAAAGGGGGTGGAGTTATGGAATAAAAATTTGAACCCATAAACCTCCTCCAAGTTGCCAAGAGGTTTTTGTGACCAACTGTTGAGCAGTCAGTTTAACAAGATATTGCTTTTTACATGCTTTCCTTTTTTTTTTTTTTTTTTTTTTTTTTGCAATATTTCACAAAACAAGGGCAGAAAATTCTAAATAAATAATATTTAACTATCTTCTGGCAAAAAGAAACTTTATTTGATAAAAATAATCTATGAAAGGAGGTATTAGCAGTTTTGTTCAGCTCAGAAATAAATAAAATAAATAAAATTAAATTAATATAAAATGTTATATTTTCTGTAAGGTTAAAAGTGTTGAGCTAGAGAAAATTCTGTTATAGTTTTCTCTCTTGTCTTTCATTGCCTCAAGGCCTATTAAGAGGAAATAAATACACTAAATGTATTCAGTAATAAAGTGTTATAAAAAGGTATCTAAAAATTCAGTGATGGGAGAAGAAAATTAGTAGCCAACCATTACAGTGCTCTTTATCCATTTTGAAAATGGCAACCCCTGTTGCCCCCTCTGGCAATGTCAGAGCAGGCAGAAAATTGGGCTGGGTGATAAAAAAAAAAAAATTATTAAAAAAAAAAAAACCCTCACAAAACCAAAACCAAAAAGCCCAAATGGTTTTGTTTAAAATAAGGCAAGGAGGTGTTGAGATTTTCTCCTTCACAGCATTTACTACATATCTGACATTTGAGCTGCTGTAACTGGGATGACTCCATCCTGAGGGGAAGGATGTTATTTCTTCAGCTAATTGGCTGAGTGATGCTTTAATTCATGAATCCCCTGCGTGCTCTCATTTGCTGTGACTAAAGATCCCAACCATTTATAGCTGCAGTGAGGACAGCAGTACTCATATTTCCTGCTTTCTTTGAAGTTCATTCTTAAAAATCACTGAGATGTAAAATTCCTCTTGGACAGACTTTTTTTTAAACACAAGAACCATTTAAAATATATATAATATCAAACCTTCCCTAAGAAATCCATCACAGTGACAGAGAAGGGTTTCTATTAAATCCTCTTATTGAGTGAAGAAGTAATTTAAGTTCAAATTTCACCAGATGAGGTTAATGCAATCAGGGATGTTCCAAAATCTGGCAGCTCCCCATGCCCTTTGATGACTTGCACATTGGAGAAGCAGCAAAATTAGTTCCCATTTCTCCCATGCATGTTTCATACAGAAATCTATGGGGAACATTTCCAGAGGAGGTTGCACCTCCTGAATGGTTTTTTCCTTTTTTGATGGTAATAACCATCCTCATTTTTATTTTTTCAAGTTTCCCTGCTCAGTTTGACCCTATTGTTAACATTTAATGTTAAGACTTGAAAGGGTTTATAAATTAAAAAAACCTCTAAATGATGAGTACTGAACTGAGGATTAAAAATAAACAGATAATTACAAAATAATAGATGATTACATTGCTTATGCACTCTAAGTTTTATCTCAGAGACAAAAAACTCTATAATTTAATAGAATTGTTCCCCCCCCACATCTCCTACAGTAACTTTACATTTGAAACTTATACAAACATTTTCTTAAGCCTACATATAAGATGCCAAATGAAACTTTAAAAGAAGCATTGGCTTTGATTAATGAAAAAGCCTCTGTCTAGCAGAAAAATAAGTTAGATATGAGTTATTCACAGTTTTGATGTCTAAGTGAAAAAACTGTTGCACCCTTTAGTGGTTGGAGCAAATCTACCGTGTCCAAGACTGCCTCAAAGAGTAAACTACATGGAAAATTTAAACTTGGTCCATTGAAAAAATTTCCTTTAAAGTTCTGCACAATGCAGCCTGTAAAATGTTTTGGGGCATATTGAATTGTGTGTAAGATGGGTAGGAGAGTGTATAACTGGCCAAATATTGTTTCCAGTCCATCTTCTGACAATGGTCCATTGGCATTTTAATATTATATATTGCATTTGTGAAAGTAGAAGAGGGAGAAAAAATGAAAGAAAGTGTTTTGAATTCTTCAAATGAGTGGTGAAGTAAGTATTATTTTTATAATTACATGTTATATTCAAAATCATTTTCTCCTAATCCATGGTTATTGGCTATATATTTTCTTCATAAGGAAGAATCTAGGTTGGAAAAGAGATCTTTGAGGTACTGATTTTCTCCTTGATTTCCCTGATGCACCACAGAAGGAATTTTCTTAGTGATATTTTATTCATTTTTCCCCTTATAATTGTCTTTGATTTTTCTTTCTCTATCCTTCTTTCCATTCTCTGCCACAGAAAATGACTCTGTGGTGAGCAGAGGGGAATTCCTCCAACATATTTCAGGGAGCATGCAATTCAACCTGGGATTTTGCTGGGAAAGCTGGAGATGAAAAGTGCTAACTAACAAAATCTGCTTGGAGGGAAAACGTTTTCTCACTTTGATAATGAAATATTCATATCATAAGACTTTCCCCCTCCCATGGCAATTGCATGTGAATTTCAGATGGAGCTCCTGTGATCTCTCTGAATGGGACCCTGGCAATTTTCCTCCTGTCAGGATTATTCATCATATCCATGGATGTAAAGAGTGGTCAACCAGCCACGTGGCTACAAACCCCTACAAGTGTTTTTTTGGATTTTGTGACTCAGAGTGATGCACAAACATCTTTCTGAATTTCCAGGACGTGCCCTGGGAGAGATCCCAACCTCAGCTCTCCAGCAGTGGGGAGCTGATGCTGCTCCCTGGGTTTTTATAGTCAGGCCTGATTTAAAACAAAATCACCTGCAAAGTTACATGACCAGGACTACCTGGCTTCCATTTATTTTTCATTTGTCTGTTAGGTTTAGTGTAGCTTCATAAAGGCAACGAGATTCTTTTGAACCAATAACAGCACAAAACAAACTAATTAAAAATAAACTTCACTTTTTCATACCATTGCACCACAACAAAAAGCTTTGAAAGTATTTTAAGTCGTGGGTTTGGGGTCACTTTTGTAAAGCCTGAATTTTCCTGTCATGTGCATTAATAATTTTAATGATTTTATATAATGATTATGTAGAGTTTATGGGTGTCCTACACAGCACATCTGCCAGGTGCTGCAGCCCAGCAGAACGGCAGGTAAGCCTGGAATTCCCACCCAACACTGGAATTCCACCCACAACACTGGAATTCCCACCCACAACACTGGAATTCCCACCCAACACTGGAATTCCCACCCACAACACTGGAATTCCACCCACAACACTGGATTCCCACCCAAAACACTGGAATTCCCACCCACAACACTGGAATTCCCACCCAACACTGGAATTCCCACCCACAACACTGGAATTCCCACCCACAACACTGGAATTCCCACCCAACACTGGAATTCCAACCCACAACACTGGAATTCCCACCCAACACTGGAATTCCAACCCACAACACTGGAATTCCAACACACAACACTGGAATTCCCTCACCCAACACTGGAATTCCCACCCACAACACTGGAATTCCCACCCCACACTGGAATTCCCACCCACAACACTGGAATTCCCACCCAACACTGGAATTCCCACCCCCACAACACTGGAATTCCCACCCAACACTGGAATTCCACCCACAACACTGGAATTCCCACCCACAACACTGGAATTCCCACCACCAACACTGGAATTCCAACCCCACTGGAATTCCACCCAACACTGGAATTCCACCCACAACACTGGAATTCCCACCCACAACACTGGAATTCCCACCCAACACTGGAATTCCAACCCACAACACTGGAATTCCCATCCAACACTGGAATTCCCACCCACAACATTGGAATTCCCACCCACAACACTGGAATTCCAACCCAACACTGGAATTCCCATCCAACACTGGAATTCCTCACCCAACACTGGAATTCCCACCCACACACTGGAATTCCACCCACAACACTGGAATTCCCCACCCAAACTGGAATTCCCACCCAACACTGGAATTCCACCCCAACACTGGAATTCCACCCAACACTGGAATTCCACCCAACACTGGAATTCCACCCACAACACTGGAATTCCAACCCAACACTGGAATTCCCACCACAACACTGGAATTCCCACCCACAACACTGGAATTCCACCCACAACACTGGAATTCCAACCCAACACTGGAATTCCACACCCAACACTGGAATTCCAACACAACAACTGGAATTCCCACCCAACACTGGAATTCCCACCCACAACACTGGAATTCCAACCCACAACACTGGAATTCCCAACCCAACACTGGAATTCCAACCCAACACTGGAATTCCACCCACAACACTGGAATTCCAACCCACAACACTGGAATTCCAACCCAACACTGGAACTCCTTCCTTAATCTTCTTTTCTTCAAATGAGAGATACTGAAACAAAGGCAGAAGGTTGGACTGCAAGTTTAGTAGCAAAAAGATAAAAATTTTCTTCTCAATGTTTAAAAACTAGCAGAGCACATAAAATGTTCTTTTTATATAATAATATATTTAATTGTATTCTAAGTATGAACATAGAAAATTATTTATTAGTCTTGTGTAGAATAAGAGGTTTTTTGGATTGTTACACAGCATATAATGTGTGACACTTATTACATGCAAAAACAAATGGTCAGAATGTTTAATTTATCTCAAAGAGGCAACATGAATATATTTATTAGCAAGCATCAAGCACCAAATAAATATATTAATCATCAAAAATAAATTTTTCAGTTTACTAAATACGTGTTTGTATATTTTTGTTTCTAAGTGTGGAATGAAGGTGAACACACAAAATGTGTTCAGTCATAGGTGGTGTAATACAATCCTGTGTTCCTGAGTGGAAAATTATCCTACATGGATAATCCCAGGCTTTGACCAATAAATGGGAATATATGAAACTAAATGTTTGGTCTGACCCATGGTTCACTGAATTCCACTTAAGCAAAGAAAACAAAATTCTCCATGCTGCACTTTGAGACTCCTCCTACCTCACCTCAAGGAAATAAATCTGATAATTTTTTGTGGCTTAATTTATGTGAGTGGAATTCCACCTCTGAAATCAGTGACACAGCTCCTGTGCTTTCAGCTGGATGTAATTCCACTTCCATGTGTGCTCTGTGACTGATGCTCTCTGCCACACATAGCTCCAGGAAATGTCATTTATATGTATTTGTGCAGGGCCCTGCACAGTAAAAGTTTGGTTTGGTAACACAATATAAATAATAAATTATACCTGCTAAAAATTTTGTATAGAGGGTTGTGATTCTGTGGAAAGGAGATTTATGCAGCATGAAAAAAAATAGTATTTAATGATTTCCCTTTAGTTATTCTTTAGCCTACTTGCAGATTAAATTGGCAGTTCAACATACAACATGACTAATTTTCTTGATTGTTCAAGGACCTTACAAGAACCAGGCATAAATCATTTTGGTTTGGATGTTGTTAATTTAAGTGACAAAAAAATTGGCCTAAGTGTTTAAAATAGTTTTATCCTGAAGGCTGTGGCCTTGGATTGGGTTTGCTCCTGTAGATGTGTCACTATTCATCTTTCCTGGAAGGGCAGGTGGAACAAACTACCTTAGAAAACATCATGACCCCATAGAGGAAGGGGTGAAATGTCTTGGTCTTCTCTCTCAACCTTCTGATCACCAATGCAGAAGAACCCCCAACATGGTGGTGATAACTAAAAGAAACATTTTTTCCTTTCTATTTCACCAGAACAGCAAGAAGAGGCCAATCTCACTTTGCTGTTTGAATCAAATTGTCAAACTCCAAAGCAAACTGTGGAAATCACAAAAAGAAAAATGTAATTATAAAACCCAAACACCAAACAAAAAGCCTATAGCTTTGTCCAGACCCAATGAGACTATATTCAAGGGAGAAATCCCAATTAAATTCTAGATCATTTTACATTATTTCCCTTACATTTAAATACTTAGTGGTAAGTCAAATGGAGGTGGAGGTTGACAAGGAAAGAGCCCCCCATTGTAGGCAAAATCACCATTTGGAATTTGAGCAGGCAAAATGGAAGGAGGCATTCCAGGAAATGTCTTTGTGTTGATCAGTGATAAAGTGAAATAACACCTGGGTGCACTTTATTTGATTTATTGGGAAATTAATTTACCTGCAGGAATTTACCCCTAAAATGTTTATTTTTATTATCTAGCTGGGACACTGTTGTGTAAGCTTGCAGAAACAGAGGCTGGCTCAGAGATCCTCTATGCCTTGTAAAGAAATTAAATGCTTGTTAATGTTTATTGCTTTTGACTAATAAAGGAAAAATTATCCTCTGAGCAGACTTGGCTCCTTAAAGTTGTGATTAAATAGAGGTGAAAATACACTTTGTTATTGCCTTGCTGCTGTAACTATGAGCCATGAGTGTCTTCATCACAGCTACACATAAGAAACTTTTCTTGCAACAATAATTTCAGCTTGATAAGGTGATAAGAGTGTTGGATTTTTTTTTTTTTTAAGACACAAGAGGCTGCATAGGAAAAACCCACATAATAATGGTGAATCTGGTGAACAATATTTTAAAAATCCTGGTTTGAGAGCTCTTGCCCTCATGCTTTCTTTTGCCTTGGGATTTGTACAAATTTTTCTGAAAAGATGCAAAACCTCTCCTGGGTATTATAAGCCACACGTACACTTGGATATTTGGTGCTAGAGGTATCACAAATTAACATTATTGATTTTATAAATTAGCATGATTATTTTGTTTTCTAGGAGAGGCAAAGTCCGTGCTTCTATCCAAGCACATTGCACTACCCTCAGATTTAGCACCTTTCTCCTCTGCAGACAGAAAATCTGACACTGACATTTGCAAAAGGAAGCCAAGGCCTCAGAAGCATGACTTGGAAACTAGATGAGTACATCAGGAGCTGGGGAGGGAGCTGCAGACACCTGGAGAGAACATCACTAGCAGTGTATTAATGTCCTTCCTCCAGGTGTGCTGTTCTATCAAGCACACCTATGAGCTATTTGCAGCCTCTTGCTGTCACCTGTGGCAGCTTTAACCTCACCCTATAAAACGACAGTGCTTTGAAATCAAACTGCCTGCTAATGTGGCTAAAATCCTTCACTGCATGCTTTCTGGCCAATTTCCTTGCATTTCAAGATTTGCCAGTTGAAACAACATCTCAAAATGACGGCATTTTGTTCCTGGAATTTAATATTGTCAGCATGTGGAGAGGCATTACTGCCTGACTAGTGGCACCCTTCATCTCCTACTGCCCTCAGAACTGTTTTCCATCTGCCCTTTCCCTCAGTGTCTGCCTGGGAATATTTCTATTACCAGAGCAGCAGATTGCACTTGCTGCTTCCCCCCAGTCAAGAGCAGCTTCCAGACTGCTCTCACCAGACAATAGGGAAGAAATAAATGTCCAATGCCCCAACCTGGTAAATCAGATTAAACAACTGAGCATATCCAGAGAAATTAAATGTAGCCCAATAACTCTTAATGGCTGGGAAAATTACAGATGGGGGGAAGCTTTAGAACCTGGAGCAAGTCATTGACAGGCTCACTCAGAAATGAGTCCTACATCAACTTGCTGACCTTAAGAGACAAATTTCAGCAATGAGAATGTCAGAATCAGACTGTCAGGATATCACCTACCCTCCATTTTAGTGTGTGTTTCTGTGTTGGTGCTGGTCACTCACAAATGTTCATCCAACTCCTCCCTGTTAGTGTTTAGAACTAGACAACCCAGAGGAAAAAGGGAAACCTGGCTACAGGACACCACCAATTTCTGGCTCAGCTTTGTGCTGAAGCCTCAGAAGTGAAGAATGAATCTGAAAACCCTGCTCTGATCTTGATTTGGTGGAAAGCAGAAGGGCTGGGTGTTCATGCAAGAATGCAGGGTGACTGTGCCCTGCCCCAGGATCATTGAACCTCCCTGTGCCTGGGCTCACAAAAAGAGTGTTGGAGCTGGCAAATCATCTTCTCATCCTCCTTCTTTCCATTCTCCCTGGAGGCTCTTGGATGGTGCTTGCCCATCTCCCATCCCCTCAGCACCTAAGGGGTTATTTAGTTCTGTGTGACATTTATTTGGCCATGATGGAGCCATGCATGGAAAAGTCTTCTGGAATTATTTCACCCTAGACATGATGATGTTATGAATTGCCCTATCTATTTTCTTTTTTTTTTTTTTTTTTTTTTTTGTGAGTAACAGAGCAGCAAGAGTTTAGAAAAACAGCCCTGGGGAGAAAATTCTCTTTATATTAATTTTTTTTTAATTGAAACAAAAAAAAAAGAATAAAAAAAGAAACCAAGCAAAAAAAAAACAAAAAAAAAAAAAAAAAAAAAAAAAAAAAACAAACCAAAAAAAAAAAAAAAACAAACAAAACACAAAAACCACCATCAGAGAACACCATCTTTAGAAGCAGAGTGAAATATATATATGTTTTTCCTTTACCCTTTGTCATGTTTCTTTGGTTAACTCTTAAGCAATTAGGTGGAAATAGAAATAGTCCTCCATTAGAAATGGAAGCAGATAGAAAAATCAGGGGTTTCTTCAACTATTCTGAGAATGAAAATAAATATTATAAATTCTGCAATACTCCATTTTTTTTCCTTTTGCTTCCTCTTGGATTGCTAGGTGCACCACATTTATCCATTTGCAGCTAATCCATAAGATTTATAAAAATTAACTACGTTGATGCAATAGAGCCATTCCTTGGCCTGCTGTGTTGTGGTGGAGACAGTGGGGTTTGAGCTGTGTCAAGGGTGAATTTCTGTGCACATAACATTACAAATGTTCGAAATATTTGAATCTGAGCTCTCCTGGGCTGCATCTATTTAGCCCAAGATGCCCTAAAGTAGAAGTTGTTCAAATGAGCTCTAAGTGCACATCAAGTCTGGTTCACATCCTGGACACAAAGTGCAGCCAGGGCTGAGTGTTGTGTCCAGGGCAGTTCTCATTCCAGTCATGGCTGATGGATCTGCATTTGGATTTCCAACAGCTGACGCAGGCAGGGAGTCAATTTCTGCTCAGAAATGCAAAGTACTGGAAATTTCAGAAGAAAAAAATGTAGCCTACATTTGTGGGTATAAATATTTTCATTTACTTTTGTAGTTGATGGTAATGTTCCTGATGATTTGAATGTTAAATCCTATTAGCCCAATCTCTTTTTTGCCCATTTAACTGTGATGGGAACAGATAGAGGATGTGAAAAGAACTTTAGTAAATGCATTTTAGTGCTAAAAATGTTGCATTTAGCAATTTTACCTGAAACTAGATATCCCAGACCCGTCTCATCAGTGCATCTGGCTCTGCTTCTTTTCTGCAAATCTAATAGCTACCACTAATGAAATGAAGACCATGGTGATTGTAATTACTTTCTTGGAAACAAATAAACCATAAATACTGATGGACCTAAGTTTCATTAACTACAGATCCCTCCTTTTTAAAAAATTTTCTTGATCTCTTGGTTGATGTAAGAAGGAAGAGAACTTAGAGCCACTGTACTATGCTCTCTTCTGGAAAGATTTACTAACTGGTTACATAAACCAGCATTTCAAACTTCACAGCAGGCTGCCATGATTTTATTTTGCTGATGCTTCCATGAATTATTTTACATCTGAAACTTTAAAATTCTGTAAGTTTTCTTTCTTCAGAAGCATTAGGAATCTATTTCTTTGAGAATTCGGCTGAGCATCCAATATTGGAGCAATTCTCTTCATTTAGCAAGTCACAGGTTAGAAGATTTTGGAATGTTTTTTGGGATCACATGGCAGAAGAACAGTGCTCTCAGAGCCCAGAGTGAGCTAAACCCCCCAATAGCTCAGAGGCAATTTTGGTTTGTTATATAAACAGTGACAAGCATTAAATAATTTGCACTGGGGCTTTCACACGCTCTAGGGAAATTGCTGAGATTATTTAGAAATATGGGAAAGCCTAGCAAGTAATCTCTCAGCTTCCCAAATGTTTTTCTCTTTGCACCTAATTCCATGCAGATGTGGGACAGACTTAGAAAAAGCACTTACATTTGAATTTCTACTTAAAGGTGAGTTTATTTTTTTATTTATTTTTTAATATTCTGCCACCTATTGGTAATTGTAAGTGCTTGTACATGGCACAGTGATATACATATATATACATATATATATATATACAACAGCCAACATAATCCATGTCCCCATCCCTCTTAATTAACACAATCATTTACTCTTCTTCCCATGCAATTTACTCTGCAAAACTTCCTATGGATCAAATTATGTCAGGGCAAATTACTAAAGCATTAAAACAATTCCTCTGGTTTCTGGTTGGCCTGAAAACAAATCAAATTTTCAGATTCTGGGCTGCCTTTCAACCTAGAATATATCTTAAATACCAGGGCCTCTTTTACCCAGCCTAATATGAACACTTCCTATAAATCTTATGTGGCAAAAACATTTAGGAGACCAACAGCACTTCTGCCTCCATGTAACTGGAGACATTAATTTATTTTGTTTATGATGAACATTGAATAGAATTGGATGTCCATTATGTCTGGAACATATTATTTGGAAATCATATAGATTCATATCAGTCTTGATTAGCTCTTTATTTTTAGAAGCAGAGAAAATTTTACTTCACCTTGAGCCAAATGAGAAAACTCCAGTGATTTTGATTTTTTTTTTTGCAATATATCCCATAACTTTATTGTTTATTCAGAAATCCACTCAATCAATCCATGCACTGTTATCTTTGTCTCATTCATAACTCCAAATGTAAGGTTAGCATAATTTTAAAGATTTCATTGCTATGGAGGAGGAGACATCACAGGCTGGGACTGGGTCCATTCCTCAGGGTTTGTTATAAGGTGTTAATCTCCCTTTAAAGATTCTTATCTGTGGATGTGAAACTTGAATTTCTGAGACAGCAGGTGTGGAAGTGTTTGAGCTACACAATGTTGGATGTTGAGTATCTGCAGAAAGCAGGAGGGGAGCAATCTGTGTGAAAAGAAAAAGAGTGTTGGGGCAGGCACAAATAGGTGAATATTTTTATTTTTGAGTGTGAACAGGAGTTCCAGTCTGAAAATCAGCTGCAAACATCAGAAAGAAAGCCACAAAGAATGGGAAAGATGGAGAAAAATCAGAGAAGGTGGGAGAGTAAAGCAGAGTTATCAACACAAATGTTTAGCCACTAATTGGCCCATAAATATATTTGAGCACATTAAAAAAACCAAAACACACTAAACCTAACAAACCAAAACTTCCTCATGGTTAGATAACAAAAAGTACTTTGAGCAAACTGTGAAGCCAAATACTAAGAGTCAAAATTCTGACTGATAAGGGCAGATTTGGAAATAAGAGGTCGAAGTGTGAAAACAGACAAGGAACTCTTTGGAGGAGAAAAATAATATTATATTGTGACAAGTAGGTAGCCAGAAAATAAAGGTGAGAGGCAATTAAAGAATATTTGCTGAGACCTCACAGGTCCACATGTAGTAGATACATGCAAGATGTGTCTCTTGATTATCTTGATTTTTTTATGTTCACAAATGACTGTTAAGGAAATAGAGAAAGCATGGAATGAGAGGTTAAAGTGCTGTTAAGTTGAAGGGGTTAGTGACCAAAAATTAGATTGCTGCTCTAAATCTAAATCTAAATCTAAATCTAAATCTAAAATCTAAATCTAAATCTAAATCTAAATCTAAATCTGAGCCTGGCAAGCTGTGACCAAAAGGGATGAGAAAAACAGGCAATATAAATCATGTGGGGGAAAAGTATAAATATATGATTTTGTTTTAAAAATCAGAAAATCAGTCGGTTCCTTTTTTTTGTTTGTTTTTTTTTTTTTTGGAAGTGCCATTTTTACTTCTTGTCACCACACCAAATGTGAAAAAAGAGACAGCTGAAGTAGCAGTGATTTAGATATGAAAGAGGAAAAAAAATGGATTTTCAGACAGAAACAAATTAATCTAGAACTGACATAGCAACATCTTTCAGTACTTTACAGTGCATTTAGAATGGCAACTGGGCTATCTTGGTGGCATGCAATTCTGAAGTTGGAAGAGGAGATAGCCAATTAAAAACAAACAAACAAACAAAAAGATGTAACAACATTCTTACCAACTTTCCACTAATTAGAAGCTGAAAATCTGGAGGAAAAAAAAGAAAGGAAGTGTGCTGTTCCAGATCACAGACACTGACAGATAAGTGGAGCACAGACAAATAGAGCTGACTCCATCTGCACCACCTGAAAATCCATTGTGTGGCTTTGAGATACTAATCCCAGTG
Source organism: Oenanthe melanoleuca (assembly GCF_029582105.1). Classification (NCBI taxonomy): domain Eukaryota; kingdom Metazoa; phylum Chordata; class Aves; order Passeriformes; family Muscicapidae; genus Oenanthe; species Oenanthe melanoleuca. The sequence goes on from NC_079339.1 coordinate 3,821,875, forward strand.
AGCCCATACAGGTTCATGTATTTATAATAGAGTGGAGAATGGTTTTAGCAGCTGGCACCTTTATCAGCTGCCATGGTGCTCTCACATCCCTTAAGCAGCTACCAGACAAATCCCAGTTAAACCTGCTGTCCTGTGAACAAGCTGTGCATGACAGAAATCACCCAAGAGCTGCCCTTGGTTTGGTACATGCATGACAATTTCAGGATCTACAAAACTCCCAGTTCCCTGGGTTCTGGCAACTGAAAACACAATCATGATTCTGGCACTGGTATTCAGGCTGTTGGGACAGAAGTTTACTCAATGCAGTTGGTTTTGTAAGGGCACAAGTTTGTGAGTTCCCTTCAAGATGTAGATCCATGTGCAGTAAATGTGAACTCATCCTCTCTTCATGCAGAATGCTCAGGGCAGAGAGTGCTTCTGCTGAACAGACCTGACAGAAGCTGACTTGTTTTGCAGGGCAGGAAGAGAGATCATGGAAACTAAAGGCTGCAGCACATGCCATCCTTCTTTCTGCTTTGCTTTTACCCCCTTCTCCCGTAGAGCAGAAGAGTTTATTGTGGGAGTAAGGGACACTTAACCAGGTCAGTACAGTTTTCCCCAGTGATGGTGGCAGGGCTGATGCCAAGGTCATATCCTACTGCAAGACTGCAAGTAACACCATGAAAAACCCATTTTCCCTCTGCAGGAAGGTTCGTGGAAATGACTGCACTTAGTGAGGAGGGAGCAAACCTTCACTGAGCAGGTTCAGCTGGGCCAGCCTGAGTTTGTAACTCACCAGCCAAGAGCTGGGATACAACCCAGGCTGGGAGAATGGAAGCACATGTGGGAGCAAACACTCTGGGGATGATGCTCAGGGGATAGAAAACAAGCTCCAAACACCTCTGATTGCAGGAGGGGCCACACAATACTTCTAGAGTGAAAGCTCCTTGCAATCCTCTCTTGCTCAAATGTCACCTCCAGAGGTGTCTCAGGTACATTTCCCTGTTAGTTGTCTCTCTTACACTGTTTAACTGTCCTCTTTTTTTTTTTTTTTTCTCAGCCTGGAGCATCATGATGCTCCAGTTGCCTGACATGGCCCAATAAGGACCATCTCTATCTGCTTTTTAACCCTAGTGGAGTTTTGTTACTGGGAATGGTGCTTTCTCTGCTGAAGATCATGTAAAGATGATGTCTGTAAGAGAGAAATCAGAATAACATTTGGAGTAAAGATAGAGATATTTTGGCATAGTACTCAATTTTTGTTCTAGGAAAACTTGTTGCATTTAGGGTTGAGAGCAGGAATTCAAAACTGGCTGAGTGTTCTTTGGTAAGTAAGTAGGTCTGTCATGTGGATGATGTTCTTTTAGCCAGCCTCACGAAAATCTGCTGAAACTTGGCCAGCTTGTGAATCCCAGGGGGAAAATTCTGTTTGCCTGTGCTCAGTAGCATATGTGAGCAGTGGTGAAATTCTCTGCAGCAGCTGTAGCAATGGGCAGACACCAAGCTGCCCTTCTACTTAATCTTCAGGAGTAGTAGTAGTAGTAGTAGCAGCAGTAGTAGTAGCAGTAGTAGCTATATTTTGTCTGAACCAGTGTGACTTGCTGGCCAACAAGATGAGTTTTGGATTTTAAAACTCTCATCCTTTAATTGTTCATAAGAAAATGTCTTAAGATTTTGTTTGTTTCTGACTGCTGTCTATGCAGGTGATTTCATAAGGTAGCTAATATTTATTATTTGTTTTTCACAAAGAGCAGTTTAAGATTTATTGTCTTTACCATAAGTTTTCAGAGGGATTAATTTTTTAATAAAACTGAGGATTTAAAATCAAGCCATGACCAATAAAAAATATTGCACTAATATCTTATATATATGTCAATGTGAAAATACAGCACTGTGATCAGTTCAAATGCATAAGATGTCAAAGTCACTATAAAAAAAAAGGATTCTGAAACCCACTGAATAGAAGATATCTCATTCTTTTGTTGTCCATCACAAATAACCAGTGTGATTTCAGGAGTTTCTGGTTGCAGGAACTGGCAGGTGTGTACAGTTTGCAAGACAGGTGAATAATACAGGGCTTCTAATTGATTTGAAAAGTGTCATCACAAAAGTTCTCTCCTCCACATTTTAAGTATGAACAGTGTAGATCCACTCATCACTTCAGGAGAGGAAAATTTGAGAGTAAGGAGCAGAAACCCATTGGAATAATAGCACTCATCCTATAATACAATGCAATAATCCAGATAGTATTTGATATAAATATAACCATGTATAAAATCTAAATAAACTCTGACTAGATTTTTCACCTGCATGGTAAGAGATGGGTAGCCAAGACCAACCTCCCAAGTAAACTTGAATTCCCAGCACTTACCTCAGAGCTACCAGTTAGTTTTTTGGTGAAGAAAATGAAGTGCTTTGAAGAGGCTCAGGGAGTGTAATCATGAGTAAAAGGAGCAGGTTGATTTTTAAGGAGGACCTATTGATTTTTACAGTTATAGCTGTGACACTGTTTAGACACAAGGGTAGCAGTTCCAGTTGAACAGGCACACAGCCACCTCACAGACATTTTAAATCCTCTTAATATTTGCATTTATTTCTTGTTAATCCTCAGTGCCACAGAATTCTTGTAATGGATGTGGGGCATAAAAGAGGGGAAGTTTTGGTCCTTTCATCTGAATGGGAAAAAATCCAGAAAACCAAGATTTCTGCTCAGATTCCTGCCCCTTCCCTGCTGCTGGACAATTTCAAAGGACACACATTGTCCCTTTGCTGAGCAGTGCTCAACAACATGTCAATGTGGAGAAATCTAGGAGGGGGCCAGCTGCAGCTCACATGTCTTCTTTCCACCTTTCAAATTCGAGAAATTGAAGTAAGAGAGCTGATGGTTGAATCACAGGGATAAAATGGAATTTGCAGTCTGGTCCTTCCCTTATTGAGTGGCCAGTGCTGTCAGCATTGGGAGTTTTCTGCTCATTTCAGCGAATCCTGAAGCTTCAAGGTCTTTTTTGAGTATCTTACTTTCAGGCAGATCTGCTGAAAAGCAACAGTTTCTAATTTTCAGCTTCTCAATTCTTTACAGGATGCTGAAAGGAGAGCTTACCTTTTTCCTTTTTTTTTTTTTTTTTTTTTTTTTTTTTTTTTTTTTTTTTTTTTTTTTTTGAGTAAAAATAATGTGAAACAAAACCGATCTGGTACCTTGAATGAATGGATAATTGTGCAGCATCTCAAAGTGTGAAGATTCTCAAGCCCCAAGGAATTATTGCTGTTGTGCTATTTCTTATATAAGACTACATCCTGCCTTCCTCATTAATTGGACACAACTGCTAAAACATCCTTTACAATAAGCACTTCTTCATACCAGACATATTTCCTGGATCTATAAAACAGCTTTTAGAAAGGGAGAACTGTATTTAAGACATTAATATAGTTCCACAAAATGATGCTTGCTGATATATGGAGCACTTTTTGAATAATTCACTTTGAAATTAACACTATAGTACCATTTACCTTTAAAGTCCTATTTACTGGAGCTGGAAAGAATTGTCCTCTGGAGATGAGGATTTCGGCAAGCACCAGACTTCCAGAGCTTTTTGGCTTGATAAAAACAGCCAGATGATTTCATGCAAAGGAAATCAGCAAGCAGGGAGAGAGGTAACAAGTAGAGGGGAGGAACACCAGCCTCTGCTGCACCATCAGGCTGTGCCCAGGCTGCTGGGCTGGCAGCAGAGGAGGCTTTGCAGGGATGCTGCCCTCAGGTTATCCACACTCCTGTGCAGAGTTCTCCCCCCTTGGCTGCCAGGACCTGGCGGGGACCGAGCCTTAAACCGCTCACTGCACAGATCTGGGTTAACTCTAATCCTTAGGAAGACAGGGATTATTCCAAGGGCAGGTCAGCCCCACTCTGGAACTGGCAGGGCCACCCTGCAGACAGGCAGCCAAGCCCTGCTGCAGCCTGAGATGGACACAAGGCTGCCAGGACCTGGCACCCGCCACTCCTTCCACCAAAAACCAGACACCCAAGCTCCTCCACCAGCTCCAGTCTAAAGCACTTGCTTAAAAATCCATCTTTCTTTTTTCTCTGCTGCTTCTCCATTGCTGCCACGCCTGGAGTTGATGATATCACCTAGGCAGAAGGAACAAAGGGACTAATGGAACTTCTGCCCCTTAAAATGAGCTGCAAATTTGGCAGTCAAACGTTCACAGCATCATAACTGCAACCTGATTTTTATTCAATTCCCTATTTACTTGCCCTTTAGCCAGTTTTAGGTATAAATAATGAGGGGAAAAAGGGGGATCTTGGTGGAGTCCTTTTCCATTGATTTCAAAATTACCTTTAATATGAGTTTCTTTCATTGACAACAAGTCCTACAAATGTTGACTTTTTAGGTACAGTGCTATATATTTTTATTTTTTTATTGAACACCTGTTTACACTACTGACAAAAATGGTTTTGGTAAAGTCATATGATGTTATTTGACTGAGCTGACTCTGTCAACAAGGACAGCCCAAGTTGCAACTGGCTATAAGTTTTTCTAATGTAAGAGTACAGAGCACAAATTTATACACATTTCCCATTACAGTTCATGTGGGCACATTTTTATTTCCCATTTTGATTAGCTTCACTGTTGCCAACCTCAAATATTCAAAAAATTGTGAGTCAATTTATAAGAACAGTGGGATTAATTTAACTTTATATACTTATGGATTTCATTTTTTTACTAAGCTCTATGATATAAAAATATTAAGTGTAAAAGTAATTTAGAAGCATGTAGGCTGAGCTATTTGCTTAGTCAGAATAGTGCAGAAAGTGAGACCTTACCACTCCCTGCCATGGTCAGCTGAGGCTGCTGATAATCTGGGAAAACTGGTACTGCTGTCACACTAGCCTGGAATAACCTATACAGAGTGTCCTGTAATTTCATTTAACTGAAATGTAAACCCATTTATCTGTGCTCCCTTTCAGGTATACCAGTCACAGAGTACCTTGGCCAGAGTGAGAAATTGTCTGTTTCAGGTCACTAATGGTTTTTTTTTAAAAAAACACCCTCTGTCTTCAGTGGGAATCACAATTTCCTCATCCCAGTGTGAGTGGAGAAATGAATAATAACATCTAGATTTGTCTGAATTCCATATATCCCAGAGGGATCAAGTTTGATTCCCTCCCTTATTTACAATGCTACAAGGAAAGCATTTCAATTCTCCAAATGCTCCCTCATGTGGCTTCTTAGTACTAATACTGAAACATTTATGTGTTCTCGGAGATTACAGCTCTATGCCAGGAAACAGACTGAGACAACATAAGAGGTATTTCATGTGAACTTTGACATTAGAAAATTATGGTTCCAGATCCTGTATGTAAAATGTTTGGGTTGTTGTTGGGGGTTTTTTTTTTGTTTGTTTTTAATGGGATGGAAGCAGTTATATTTGCTTCTGCCCCTGTGTTGGGGGAAGGGAAAAACCTGAGCTTTGATCAGGTTTGCCCGCTGGATTATTTAATCAGATGTCATGGCAATAAGTAAGGGATACAAATCTGAAAATCACAGTCACAGAATCAACTGGGTTGGAAAAGACCCTTAAGATCATCAAGCCCATCCTGTAACCTGGCACCACCTTGTCAGAACAGGACACAGCACTCAAGGTGCAGCCTCACCCGTGCCAGGTAGGGGAAAATGACCTCCCTGCTCCTGCTGACCAAAAAAAAGGGATTACTTTGGTGTAATATCTGAAAAAGTGGAATTCTGTGTACACAACCAAGGGGATTTGCATAATGCACAATCTTGCTTCCACAGCATTTGTGAATAAATACACAAGTTGCATATTGTTGAAATACAGAAGCTGAAATACAAGAAAGGAGATGGAGGAAGGTGAATCTGCAGCACTGTCTCTCTCCTTTACCACAATTTGGGAGATGTTTATTTGAGCTCCACTTCCAGTTTGGTTACAACATGGGAAGCCAGTGCTGAACCTTGGTGAGCAGGTGCTGTGAGCAATACCCTTATTTCCATTCATCTGAAATTGCTTTGTTATCTAATAACTTGGGCCACCATGCTTGTTTTTTCTTTTTTAGTGATAGCTCTGGGTCAGCACTATCCTTGACTCTGCTTTTTCCTGTGCTTCTGCTGGTTCTGTGTGATGAGCAGGGACTCCCACCTGTGAGCAGCTTGATCTTGTGAGGTAGGAACAGATGCCACAAGTCCTGGGGACTTCTCATTTCCATGGTGAAGTGCCATGCTAAAGAGCAAGGAGTGACTAAGCCCAGACAGTCTTCTTTTGTATAAAATCTCTGTAATAAGAAGCTAACTTCTATTCTTGAATAGAAGCTCCCCCTCTTCTTGAATATTCAAGGAGCATGGAAATTTATCTTATAAATTTATTTAGAATTTATTTATCAGATTGCTCAAGAGGAGCAGCACCTCTCCCAATCACCTCCCCTCTCTGAGGGAACCAGGGAGGTATGGGTGAAGCAGGAAGATAAATTGCATCAAAGATAAGGGCTTAGGGAAATACTTGCTGTCCCTCTGGAGAGCCCTCACCTGAACCCAGAGTGTTTGCATGTATGCAAAGGCAGATATGCAGGTGTTTTGGTGTTCATTTGTGCCTGAGGTAAAGAAAAATAATACTGCTGCTAGGTCCCCTCAACAGTCTGGGAACACTTGATTTGCTTCTCTGCCTCTCAAGTCCTTTTTGAAAGGGCAAGTTTTACCTTAAGGAGGTTGATTCTAGAGCTGCTGGCTCACTCACAAGAAAAAAAATTAAAAATCAAAGGACTGCTAAGTTAATAATTAATGTGTTTCATACTGGACAAAATATTTCTCTCAACAAGAAAATTTTCATTTTTATTTTGAGCTTTCTAAAGCCTGTACAAATAAAATTCTCTGACCCTAGAATAGCTTCTTTTGAACTTGGATGAAAAATCTGACGAAAGTAGGAGTCATCTGCCTGCCTTGTGGGAACACTGCTCTGCAGTTTTTACCAATAAAAGTTCTAACCAGGAGTGTCACCCAGCCTTCACCAGCACTGTGAGGAAGATGGGGGTATGGTCTGTATCCAGATGCTTGAAATTGTTGCAGAAACACTCAGTGTTGAAACCTCCCCAGCAAAACCTTTTGCAAGATGATGTCTGTAGACACCTGGAAAAATATGTTCAACTTTGCATTTTGGCTGTAGGAGTGGTGAAAAGGATAATGCAACATAGTTCCTCGTGTAATGGAGAAGCAAAAGAGAGCTTTATTTGAAGAAACATTTCATTTATTTATAGGGTAGTTGGTGCAATACAAAATGGAAAAGGCTCATTGTTCCAAGAAGGCAACACCTCTTTGAAATCATGCCTTATGCAAAATAACACATAGCACACATCTCCAGCAGGTGTTTAATCATTGCTGTAATTTATTGTTCTTGAGCAGCCTGAGAAACCCAAGGCTTCAAGGCTGCTTTTCCCTGGCTCCCAGCAGCATCCAACCACATTCAACCTGTTCTCACATTGTTTGGTATTACTTCTAACTCTTTGGGAAGAAAGCCAGTGCCAAAGGAAATGCAACTGTTTGGGGGGTAGAAAAAACCTTGCATATTGGTGATTTTATTAACATATTTCCATCCCCCATGTAATTTAACATAGTATCCCTCAAAATACTTTTGATTTGATCAAAACAAGAAAATATCACGGGATTTTTTTTTATTTTTTTTCAGGAAATCTCAATGTCTTTGCCTTCATCCAGTATCTTGAATTGTTTTTTTTGGCGACAGAAAGTTTGTACTCAGTGTTGAGGCATATATACAGCATATTTGGGGGACTCCATAAACCAGGGGAGACAATTTCTTTTCACAGGTACATACGTTAGATTTCAGGAGTTATTGTTGAACATAGAGAATGGAGCTTTTCTCAAAGAAAAAGATATGATGTCACATCTTTGTCTGTAGGTATGCCCTGCTCATTGTGACAAAACATTTGTACTTTCTTGAAGCAAATAAAAAGCATTGAGCCTGCCCCACCTTAACTGCAGGCAAAGACCCAGAAGAGCATCTTCTCCTAAAGTTACAAGGCAAAACGTTTCAGTAGTCACCTCTCAGTTTTGCAATGTAAAATATAAACAGGCCAATGCTTAATAACTGGGACTGACCTTTTCCAGAGGTAGTAGCAGATTGATTTACTATGGCAACTACAGGTCTTTTGTTGGAGAAAGCACAGTAATGAGTGGTGCAGGGCAAAGGACAAGTTAGTCTGATAGACATTTCAGATATCTGCCAAGCAAAATGTGACAGGAATGGAATTTAAACACAAAATAGCAGTAAAACACTTCACTTGGGTTAGTTAACAGTGATATTTAATTTCAATTCAGTATTGCATACAGCTGGATATACAATTGCAGTATGTACCAAGTTCTTGCTCCTCCTTTCTTGCCTCTCCAAACATCCTACTTTCAGCAGCACTATGAGATTTTTTATTTATGTCAGGTTGAAACATAGAAATTATATTAAATATGGCATGCAGTGTAGTTACCACCAAGCCAGGAGCATCAAGGCTCTTCCTCAGGGCATTGTTCAATCACAGAAGGAGGAGCCAAGCCAGAGTGCACTCTTATTCTTGGATTGCATGGGCAGTTTAGCAAGGTGAGATGGTGTAAGAACCATGGTACATTATTCAGTTTTTCATTTGCTAATGCCCTTACCCAGCCTTCAGAGATTGCAGGAGGAAGGGACAGGGTCAGCCCACTGCCATCTCTTCAAGATACTGATTTTTGCCTTTTTTACATGAGTAGCCTCTTCCTTCTACTTGTCCCAGCCACAGCAACATGGCAGTGCTGAAATGCAAATGGGATGGCCTGGCTCATGAGGACACACATCTGCCTGAAACTCACTTGGAATTCCTGGTAAACAAAATGCAAATGAAATATTCAAAGCCCTCTCTGCAAACCAGCTAAAGCAAGCTACTCTACCTTTTTCTTTAATTGGTCTTACAAGCCAGTGTAGCATCCCCATAAATTCACTGTGCTCCACGACCTGAATTCATACTGCTTGCATGTGGAAATTATATGATTCACTGTTTTCTGTTTATTTGGGTATTATTCACATAAGGCCCTTAAAGCAACATGAAAATGTATTTACATTGCAAGAATATTAAAACAGGCAACAGGGGCCCTAACAATGAGAATTAAAAGGGATCAGGGGCTCCTAATAAGGGCACCTAATACAACAGAAATTTTAATTACTAAAATGGTAGATCTAAGTCTCCATTTCTGTAATCTCACATCCAGTAATGTCAGCATGTGTACACATGATTTAGACCACTTGGGCACCCATCCAAAAAAATCAAATTCCACCAAATCTACCATTATTCAGTGACCTATTCATGTTTTGCATGGCCCTTACACAGAAAAAAAAATATATACTGTGGTTTTAAAACACTGACTTTATTTAAATTATATCTCTCGCCATGAATCCCAAAGACCTTTTGAAAAGCCTTCACCTGAATGTTTATTTACAGTAAACCCCATTTCACCTCCTTAGCAAAGGAAAGGGGCTTTACCATAGCTACAATTCCTATTTATAGTTACCCAGAGACCTCTGGACCTGTGTAAAAGTATGTTAAGTGACAACTTAGACCTAAAGGGCTGTGGCTGATAAACACAGATGACTCAATCTAGGATGAATAATGATTTCTCAGGCAGAGGTCCATGCTGCCCTTCTTCCCACACTTGCTATGGTGTTGTCTCATCTCTCCATGTGGCAGCTGCTCACAGCCTGGAATTCGTGTTGAGGTGAAGTTGTACCACATGTAGATCTCTTTCATTGCAGATTGGTGACTGAGGCATCTCTGCAGAGATGTTCAAAGGACAACTGGAGACAGCAGCCACAAAAAGGATCATAAAATAAATCATTCCCTTTCGTCATCCAGACCCCTAAGCAAACTTCAGGAAGTATTTGTTGTGTGGACAAACAGTTCCACAATTACATTACTGTGCTGTAAGTACTATCCCAAACATGTGAAAAGGGCTTTAGTTACATAAGGCCATTAAAATGGGTAGAAGTTATGTGGCTGGCATTCTGTGTATAGAAAAACTTTAAAAAGCAGCAATCACAGTCTCTTGACTTCTGGTTTTTTCTTTTTTGTTGTTGCTGTTTTACTTGCTGGATGGTCATCACCAAAAAGCCAGTGTAAAGTTGCATGATTTACTCTAATATCATCAGAACACAGCAAAAGCACATATGAGAAAAGCCAGACTAATGAAAATAGCATTCAAATATTGTAAAGGCTGTTAGGATTGATCTGAAGCAACCATGAGTCAGATAAAGAGGGTTTATATAAAACCCAGCTTTTGGAAAGTGTTGGGAGTGTGAAACTAGTAGCAGTACACCAGCCAATGTTCAATTCAATTTAGTCCATTATTAATGGTTAGTTTGGAGTACCTGTGCAAAGGTCTCAATCAAAAGAATTCTGTCACCATGCTCAAGTTCCATGACTAAAAGGAAGCTCCCTGCAGGATGTATCATCCTGTTCTTCATCCTGATAAACACTGCAGGTATGAGCTAGAAGCACAGACTGACCCCTCTCTCACAGAACTCGTGGTCTCATTCCTCCACAAGAGTGGCCAGCTTGTACTTTTTCTCCAGCTAGCAAGTTTAAGCAAAGGAGGGTAGTAATGATGTCGAGGCAGACATGACTGGCATCATCACCAGTCCTTTATTGAAAGCTTCTCATGCCTTCTTTCAGGCAGCTCCACACAGCACTGACTCCTTCCTCCTCCTCTCTGCAAGTTTCCTTCTGCATGTCTGGTTAAACCCAGCCTGTCCCTTGCCCAGCCCCCTAACCCTGTCTGTCCCTCACACATTTTACCTTATCTGTCCCTTCCTCCTCACAGCACAGCCAGCAGACCCCATCCCAAACTGCAGCAGATCCTGATTCTCCAACTTACTCTCAGCCAGCTCTCCCACTCTTTGTGACACCCATCCTCATTAGGCAGATAAGGTTGTCTCCACTTTCCAGCAATCAGTGCAGCTGTAATTCCCTGAGGAAAACTGCCTTCTGCACTATCCTTGTGAACTATTCTCCTACAAAGAAGCACAGAGATTTTTCTCACTAGGAAAGTAAATAAAACAGAGCTTGTGAAGCAGAAGTGGAGCCTTGGTCACACCAGCCAGTGTAACTCACAGCCTGCTCCAGGAGTCAGTGGAGACCCTGCCAGATAACTCTCCAAACTCTTTTCTTTTTCCTTTTTGTGGAGGAATTTCAAACAGAACTGAGACCATAACCTCGGGCTCTCACCTCCTCATTCCTTACTGAAACCATCACACAAGTGGCTTTTCTAAAGGTGAAGAGCTGAGGTGGGATCAGTCCTGCACATGGCATATATGGAGAATAATGCAGTATTTGATCTGAGGTGCATCAAGCTGAGTATTCATTGCTCTGCTTGGTTTAATTTCAAAGCAAACAAGGAAAAATCTGCATGGCAGTCTGGCACTCCTGAGCTCCTGGCTGGGCTGCAGTTGGTGTGTTCCTTCACTTGGCCACTGATCTCCTACAAGAGTGGAACAAACAGAAACTGCTCAGCCTAAAGCTGCTGCCATTCAGCTTGCCTTTATGTTAGCCATGCCCTTTTTTCTCCTTATGTGCATTTTATGTGTCTGGGGAAGAAAAAGCTGACTCTGAGGTCACTGTGTAAATCAGAGATGTGTTTTTTATTGGACACTATAGTACATGCACAGAACAATGACATCTGTGGCACAGACATTTCTCTGGGGCTTTGAGTCCAGGTTTTTTGTTTTTTTTTTACTGTGATGTAAATCTGGGATAACTGGGAGCTACTTGGTACCTTTGAATATTTGATCTTATACTGAACTTTAGGACAGAAGATAATTAAACACAAGAGAAATTGTATCCCTAGAACAGGCAAAGTTAAAAGGTCCTGAAATAGTAGTTTAAAGGAAAAATTTTTAAGTGGGAATAGAAAACTCATACTCTTTATCTAACTTGGACAGAAATGCTGAGTGGGTTTGAGAAGAAATGGTTATTTTAATACTGGAGTTAGTCTCCTGATTGGGTGGAAGGGAGGCAGGGGTGGAGAATGGAAAAGAGGAAAGGGGATTTCTTTAAGGTGAAGCATTGCTGCAGCCCGAGCTGGGGTTACAAAAGAACGAGCTATGGGAGACAAAAAGGGATGTTACATGGGTGGTGCAGGGAGAAAAGTGCTGGAATCCCACCACTGACTGTGGGACCAGAGGGTGGCTGACTCTGCTCTAAGGGAAGATCCGAAACAAGAAAATTAATATGCTCTTAAGGAAAAAAAAAAAAAAAAATACCAGCAGAAACAAATAAGTGATGGAAGAATGGGGAAAAGTGGCATGTTTATAAGAACATCATCTTTTAACAAAGGTGAGCTTGTGTTGGATCCTCAAGGAAGTACTGGCTGAAGTCTTCCAACTGCTTCTGCTCTGGCTGAAACTGCAGTGAAAAGGCAGCACAGACATGAAAGATTGTGCATTTTATGGCCAGTTCTCTGAATTGCCTGAAATGTGCATTGGGTGGATTTAACCGAAAAACAGCCAATCTGGAAGAGATTTTTTTTCTTTCAGCCTGCTCTGAAGTTCCTTCCTGAAACCCATTCATCTCCAAGACAGGAAGAAAGCAGGAGGGAAAGAATGGCTAAGACAAGTCTGAGGAAGGAGAAACCGTGACTAAGAAGAAAAAAAAGGAGGATAATATTTTCAAGATGGAAAAGTTAAGTTACAGCTTTCAGTAAGACTTTTTTCTTTCCTTTTAAAATACTTTTTCTTACTTAAAATTACCAAAATCCCCTCCAACAAAGTGAGTGTGTGCAGATGTGGGTGTGTGTAGTGATGATAACAACGTGCTCTTAAAAATTCTGGGTTATTTGGGGTTTCCACTTGGATCTGTGTTCCTACAGGGTCCTGCCCCTGTCTTTAATCAGGGACTCACTTTCCAAATAGAAGATAGATATGTATAACTTCACAAGATTTATAGTTATATGCCTTTCTTATTAACTTAATAGGGAGGCATGTTTTGCTTGGGCTTGCCTTGTAAGTGCCATATCTAGCAGAGCTTTTAGGCATATCAGCAACCAGCTTTTACCCAGCTCAGCTGTCAGTGGTTTCCAATACCAGGTACAGAGATAAAATAATTTTTCATTGTCCTTCTCTTGTAAAGTAATTTATAAGGCATGTTCTCATATGAAAGAGTATTTTGGAAAGCACCTTTCTAAGGCTTTCTGCATGAGTTAAGCATGCTCCAGTTTATATGACATTGATTGGGTCTTTAATGTGTCTGTTAATCTCTTTTGGCTGGAAATATTTGGTTTTAAACAGGATAAATAAAAACATATTAAAACTTGAGCATGGCTCTGTACATGAATGTCTGCATGGCTCATTGGGGAACTTTACCTAGAAGAGGTCCCAGTGAAAAAAAAAACTGCTGGTATTTCTTACAGAACATAATTTTAATTAAGAGCATATACATACATGGGTATATAAACACAGATCTAAATAAATCTGGCCCGTTGTACAAAACACAAGCCACACAAAATAGCTAAGAAATATTATCAAAATATAAGAAGGGTTTTTTTTGTCTTTTAATACATTGTAGCTACATATAATTTTTTTTTCCATAATGTCACAAGGTTAGAGAGAGGATGTCTTAGTTTGATATTGGCCAAATGCCAGGCACCCAAAAAAGCCATTTGCTCACTCTGTCTTGTTCTCAGCTGGGCAGAGGAGAGGGGAAAAAATGAACAAAGGGCCCAGATGAGTTCAGATAAGGACTGGGAGAAAACACTCTAAGGACAACATAGATTCAAATTTAAAGGTGTAAAGTAAATTTATTATTAAGGCAGTCAGAGGAGGACGATGAGAAGCAAAATAAGCCTTTAAAACACCTTTTTTCCCTCTAGCCCCTCGTTGTTTCCTAGGGACAGGGCAGGGAGATGGTGTGGGGGGTTTGGTCAGTGCATCCCTGGGGATCTCCTGCTCCCTCAGGCAGAGGAGTCTCCTCTCTGCTGTGCCGAGGTGTCCCTGCCACGGGCAGACATTGCCAGGCTGCTGTGGGAGGGTCCCTGGGTGCAGATTCCTGGGACAGGCTGCTCTGGTTGGGAGCAGGGACCCTCTGTCTGTGGGAGCAGGGCTCTCTGTGCTGGGGTCTGTCCATAGATCCCAGCTCTCTCTGGCACCCCTCTGCCCAGCAGCAGCACTCTTCCCATGGGCTGAGGATATTCCTGATGAAATCTTCTGGACAAAGCAGCTGATTTGAATTCAGCTGCCATGCTTTCTTTCTGCACATTGGTTCTCACATAATGATTGTTAGTGGATCTCTCATCCCCTGTGGATTTCATGCATTGCAGCAGGACAGTTTCCTTCACCCTAGTCCTCACTGAGCCTTGCAGAGGGATTTTGGCTCTGACACTCGAAGCACCTCCTCCCCTTCTTTTCCACTGACCTTGGAGCTGCCACGGTGTTTTTCCCTCACTTCTTCCTCTTCCTCACTAGGAGAATAACTGACACTGGTAGGTCTCATTGCCAAAGTTCCTCCCTGGGGAATTGTTCTCTGTGTTTCCTGCACCGCTGTGGCAGCTCCAGTGGTGCTGGCAGTACTGAACCCTCTCCTGGAGCTGAGAAGGAGCAGCTGCCAGCAGCCCATCCCTCCCCTGCAGCACAGCTGGAAGCCACCCTGGGGTGGAGGTGGCCACAGAGCATCTCACCCCCCTGGAACAGACTGCCCCTGCACTGCTGCACTTCCCTCTCTAATATTTCATCACAGGGGCATGAGCACTGTCCAAATAGGGCCAGCAGCATGTCCCCCTTCAGAGCCACCAGAGACTGGATCTCACAGAAGAAACCAGGCCATGCCAAATCAACACAGGCCAGGAACCCAAACAAAACCCAAAAATGGGGTTACCACACCTGGAAGGACGTGTGGGGGTTGTGTTGTTTTTAAAGATGCTGTTTTGTTTATTGTTCTAGGCCAAAAATGGACAAGCCACAGTGTTTTGTAATAGAGGAAGTTTAATGGGGCCACATTTTGAGATGTATACAGGTACAATAAATTAAGATCATCAAAAGTCTGGAGTTATTCACCAGTATTGTGATTTTAGTTCAATTCCTTCCATGTACAGAGGGAACATCCACTTTTTAAGTTATGCTTAAAATTCTGTTAGATTTTATCCCTCTAAAATATGATAATTATTCCAATATGAAAAGCTGACTTATTTTTCTGAATGGGTTAGAAATTATGGTTACCTGGTATGTTGGCTCATATGACAGCATCCAGATTCACTCTTACATGTATAGCAGAATTCTAGTCCAGGTGTATGAAGAGCACAATACCTTCTCCTTTTTCTGTACTAGAAATGTAAACTAAAAAGTTACTTGATTAGCAGCTTTTATTTCAAAGAACTATTGTATTTTGCTCATATCACATTGTATAAATATAACTAGATATGCATGTTTTACATCTCTTACTCAGGGTTTTATCAGGTTTTCCTTTTGAAATTTGAATGTTTAAGTTGTTTTTACCATTAAAGCTAGTATAGTGTACCTTTGCTGTGTATTTTATCAGCATATAAAAATCATTACTTTTGCCTCCAAGAAGCAATCAGGATTAGGATTTTGTGATTTTTTTAGTACACTGCATGACATTTTTAGTGTCCAGCAGCAAGTCATGTGAAGATTTATCCCCTTTCATATACATACCAAAACCACAGGCAGAGGAATATGTTGCTCTCCAAACCAGAGATCCTAGAAAACCATCAAGGCAAAGATCTGCCCCTTTTTTTTCATATAAAATCAGACCAGGATCTTAAGGGCTGATGGAACTGGGAATGTTGCTTGATTACAAGTGCCAGATCAGCCCATGAAAGTATTATATAAAATATATATATAAAATATATAAAATATATAAAATATATAAAATATATAAAATATATAAAATATATAAAATATAAATTATAAATAAAAGCCAATTGCATCTACTTCACCTCTGGCAAGACTTGTGTGTGTTAGTAGCAGCTGTAGGGTGACTCCTACCATCCATCATCACCATGTTTAATCAGAAAACCCTTGGAAAAAAAACATCAGACAAAGAGCACAAATACTGCACCAAGAATGTTTCCCCAGCAGAGAAATGTGCTGCTGAGCACCACAATCTGTTTCAGTTTTGACAGAAAGAAGTTTCTTGAGAGTTTGCATCTGTAGGAAAAAAAAAAAAAAAAAAAAAAAAAAAATGGTTTACAGCTATTTTTATAGCAGTCTTTTCCATTCACTTCCTTTGTAGTTTAATATTATATTTGTGGGTCTCCATATATTCCAATTTCTCTGCAAAGATTTCCATTGATATGCAGGGTAGGGGTTTGTGGGTAGGGGAAATTCCTGGTTGGATATTTGGTTTCTCTTGGCTCTTAAAAAAGAAGGGAGGCTAGAAAACTTGTCAGAAATAATATTTTAAAGGTGTATTCAACATTTGACATTCAGGTCTAGCCTTCTTTTTTTTTTTTTTTTAACCTGGTAGACTCTATGGATCACTGAAGAGCTATTAAGCTTATGACATCAAAGGTGCCATGGAAACAAAACCTGATTAAAAGTGATTTTGGTTAGTCTGTTTTAAGCTTTTGTTTTTTTGTTTTTTTTTTTTAATGTTAGCTGAAATGTTTGAATGAGCATCTGGAAGGAAAAAAAACCTACAAGTGTTTCCTCCTCTTGTTGTGGATTCTGTTCTGTCTTCCTCATCAAAGGCTGCAAGCTCCATCCTTCCACACCTACAGAGGAATGCATCCAGAAACCAAAGAATGTTGTTTCCCCAGTGTTTCTCATGGGAGAACCAGCACACAAAATTGCACCATGCTGTGTCCTCAAACTGGCACTTTTTCCAATTCAACTGTTAAAAAGCCAGTTTTTCTCTCTTTGACTCCCTGGAAGTGATGGGGTGGATTGGCTTTAGGAGTTTCCCCATTTACCAGTGACATGAAAAGCACATCCTCCTGTTCATGTGGAGTCTCAGTCTAAAACAAATTGCCTGAATGCCTGCTCCACTGAAACCTCTGTACAGCAACCTTCAGAGAAATAAGTTTATTTTGTAATAAAGCCTTCATATAGCTTCTTGTTGCCTAAACATTTTTCCAATATTTTTATGCTTTGTGCAAACTCAATTGCTTTTATTTTTGGTCTGAAGACCAGCTGTATCTTCCTTCCTCATGCCTTGGTTTCAGTCATTCCCTTGCTTTGCCCAGACCCTGCAATGGTTAATTTATTTATTTTTGACATGGTTGATTTTTCTGCCAGCCAGGAGGGTCACAGCCAGTCCCTGTAAATGCCACCTCCCACCATGCCGGGAGTGGGATCAGTGTTCTTTCAGGTTTGCAGGGTGCTGGGTTCTGTGAGGTGAATCCTGCACCTCTCCTGGAGCTCTGCTGTTTCTCACTGATCATTTCCCTGTTTTGTTGCTGTTTCTGGCCAATTGTTCTTACCTCAAACTGTGCCTGTAATTCTCCCTTCCACCCCAATCTGTGGGGAGCAGCATGGCCTGGGATGTTTCAGAGGGAAATTAAATTAAATTAAATTGGGGAATACTCTTCCTAAACCATGGCACTTCTTATCTTGCAGCCATTGCATTTATTTTCAGGCCAGACACTAAATAATGCCCACATATCCACAACTGATTTTCCTCTGAGCTTGACTACCCTTGCATATTTCATCTCCTTTTCTTTGTGATTTTCTGCATCACCCCAATGCCAGCTGCAGCTATCCCTAAGATACTTCCTTTCAAATAAAATGCTTGAGTTGGCCGGATTCCAGTTTGTTGTTCAAATATTTACTTTAAGGTTGCACTCACAAAATCCACTGCCCCCATCTCGATGCTTCTCTCCCACCCTGCACCTCCTCAGGAATCATCCTTCAGGTGGTTTTGTTTAATGGTGGTTGGGTATTTGCACTCCTGCATGCTTTTCTGACCTGCATGGCTTGAGACACAGGCTCTGAAAGGCTCTGTTGCTGTTCTCTTGAGGGAGGCAGTGCTGCTCAGAGCCTTGTCCAACACTGACCAAGTGCAGTACCCAAGGGCCAGCCCCAGCTCACTGTCACTGGGGTGTACGACAGAAGGAGCCACGCTGAGGTAAGGGGAGTTATACCCTGCAAATTCTTTGTTTGCCATTATTTCACCCTGTTTTCCTCCTGTCTGGAGCAGGAAGATCAGAAAGATAAAGAGCAGCTGTGGAAACACTCCATCTGAGAAAGGAGCACCAAAAATCTGGTCTGAGAAATGTGAAATACAAAGACTGGAGATCTGTACAATTTTGTTACCCGTGCAAATACCTTAAAGTGTAGCCCCATCCTGCTCCAGCAGCTACATTTTATTCACTTTCAAATGTGTGAGAACAGTTTTCTTCATCAGTTTTGCTGGCTTGTCCATGTTTACCCCAGTGCTTTGCACTCACCTGATCAAGTCTGCAGAGACCTCACCACGTCCTTCCAGTACCCACAGGAGGCCTGGAAGAAAGATGAGGACAAACTTTTTAGCACAGCCTGTCATGATAGGACAAGAGATAATGGTTTTAAACTAGGAGAGTTGAACTAGATTAGCTGTGAGGAAGAAGTTTTACAGTGAGTGTGGTCAAAGCTGGCACAGATGGCCCAGAGAAAGGGGGAAGATGCCCCATCCCTGGAAACATTCAAGTCCAGGCTGGATGGGGCTCTGAGCAACCTGGTGTAGTTGATGTCCCTTTGTCAGTACCAGACTTTCTTAGCACTGGTTTAATCAATGAGCCAAAACTTTCCAGCAGCCTTTCTTCCACTGCTGGAAGCCTTTTGCCTTGTCTGCTTTATTTCCCCCACTCTGTTTTATATCCCTGGGCTTAATCCTTCTTGCCTTTTAAAAACCTTTTCATTTCCTCTGCATTTTTGGGTTCACCTGTTGCATACATGTGTTTCCACCAGCTCAGTGTTGAAAACCAGCCCTGGCTCTTCTCAAAGCTATCACTTGTGAAATGGCAGCAGCAGCATGAGCTGAGTGTTGTGCTACTCTCTGTGCAGGAAGGATGAGAGGATATTCTTCTATATAAATTTCATTCAAGCTAATCTTTCCTCTGTCTATACTGATTATTCTAAGAAAGTCTGACTGTCTTATCACTTTGTTTTGATTTTTTGACTGGAAGGGAAAAAATAATATTTCCATCCATTTTTTGTGTGTAGGGCCTTTTCACCAACATGATGAGGAATTACCTGCCTTCTGCACTGCAGTAATTATGTTGAGACAGACTGGACTGGCAAAAGAAAGGAGGAAGAAAGCCTCTGACAGCTATTGCTTAGGTCCCTAAAGAAGGAAAATAATCTGGAGAATGAGGCTAAGAGACTGAGGCAGCACATGCTAAATCAGTGGCCAGACTCTGAAAAGTTTAGAGTCATGACACCAATGACAACTTCTGCTGGTATGATTGCTATTCTGAAATCCCTCAACCTTTTCCCTATGCACTTTTGTGATGATCTTTACAAGTCATGAGAAACAATGGAGCCATGCTGTTAATGTTCTTAAAAAGTCTCCATGTGACTGAGCCATCAAGAGGGGAGCAGAGAAGCAGAAGGAAAAGCAGCAGTTTCAGACTTAAGTCCACCACCCAGCCACAGGTAGTCAGTGGAACTGCTGGAATTTCAAGGATGCAGGGGCTGGTTTTGACTCCTCTTTTTCAGCTTTGCTCAAAATGCTTTCTGTGGTGATGGAGATGTTTTGCCAGACTCTCTGTTTTATAAACCGCTTGTGTAATCCACATTCAAAGTTTGTGAGGCTTTCTTGGGTGAAGCAGGAGTTGCTTTAAATGGCACTTAAACCCATCTGTTTCACTGGAAAAGGCCTTTCTTTTGTAGGTTACAAGATGCATAGGTTCATCTGCTTCTATTACCTTCAGCAAACTTGCTTCCCTCCCTTCCCTGAGGAGCAGGTGACAGCCTCTCTGCTGCCCTGCCTGCTCCCTGGGCAGGGCTATCCCTGTCCAAGCTATCCATCCCTGCAGGGAGTTTGGCTCTGGGTGTCCTTGTGCAGCCAGAGAGGCTGAAAGTGGCAGAAGGGCCCTGCCCACACGTGCACCTTGGACACATGGGCTCCTGAAGTGTGGCCACAGGCAGGCAAGTGCCTGGGCAAGCCGTGTGCCAGCAGAGCCCTTCCCACACTAGCCAGCCCTGGGAAGGGACTGCTGCAGGCAGGCAGTGCAATGAGATATTTGGCTTCGTGATTCGTGGTGGGAGAAGGAGCCTCAGCACAGTCACCTACTCATTTGGAGGCTCTAAAAACTGCCAGTCCTTATGCCCAAAAAGCATCTGCCCCCACACCCTCTGCTGCTGGTGGGACTCTATTTTCTGCTGGGGGGACAGGCAGCCTGCTTTTGGGGAGCCACATCTTGGGAGCTGAGGGGGGACAAAGGCACTTTGGTGACTGCAAAGTGCAACAGGAACAGTAAAAATGAGGGGCTGGGTGATGATTCAGCCCAGACCTTTCGAGGATAAGGGCACAACTCCTCTTCTGGATGCCAGCTTGAGCCCTGAGCCAGCTCCTCAAGCCTAAATCAACCCCACATCCAAACCAGGAGGTCATTGCATGAGGCATTATCTAGTGCTCAGTCCACCTTGGTTTGGCCACTGCTGGAGCTGTCTGCCTTGCCCTACTGACAGGAGAAGCTGGAGGCATTTAAATAAACTTAACCAAGGTCTTAACCTCCCTGCACAGAGGAGTGCTCCTCCCAGTGCTGGGGCACATTTCTATAGACCGCTCCAGGGAAACTCCTCTGGCACCAAAATTAACAAATACAGCTCTGCTTTTTGGCTTATGGAAATGTGAAGCAAACAGAAAGGAAACAGGAATAAGGAAAACTGATTATAGATTATGTGTACACCAAACAGGATGGGGAAAAAACACTTTTTGTTTGTTTGTCTGCTTGTTTTGTGTTTTGGTGGGGTGTGGTTGTTTGTTTGCTAAAGTGCAATAATCTTATAGGAACTAATCAACCCTTCTGCCTTGATCAAGGACTTTTTTTCCCAACCAGGCTTCTGTTTTGAAATCCTTCCTAGCAGAAAGCTCTCCTACATCCCTGGGACCCAGCAGCTCCTCAGTTCTGGGGTCAGGGGCCAGGGCACCAGGCTGGGCAGGCACCAGAGCTGCCCTGGAGCTGTGTGCCAGCTCTGCACCCCTTGCTTGGTACTCACAGAAGATGTGCCAAGTTTTTAGCTGTTTCCCACCCTCTGGAAGCTGGAGACAATCGATTTTGCATGACTCCTCAAAGCTTCTCCTGTCTCCCAAATCCCAGGAGAAAAATGCAGGGGTGAGAGGAATTAGAAGGGAGATACATTTCTTTGGATTTCCTTGACATCAGTCATTTATTTTTCTGAATGAAAACTGCTGCATGCACTCATGGCATTGTGTCTGACATCCTCCAGGGTAGCAATTCCCTTAGAAAAGGCTTGTGTGTCTGGAGAGCATTCCCTGCCCTCAAAGTCTTTAATTTGGACACACACACACTGAGTCCTTTATGTTGCCATTCACCAGGAATCTCTCAGAGGCACCAAGCAGGTGCTCCAAATCCACCAGGCATCACTTGGAGTGACTTGCTGAGCTCCTGGCATCCAGATCCCGTGTGCATTCCCACTAAATGGTTATCCAAGCCCAAGCAGGGCTGTCTCTTCCCCCAAGGAATGGTGATTTCGTTACTAGACACACCAAGCCTCCCTGAATCCATGGCTTCTGGTGTCTTGAAGAGGAAGCTGTGAGTCTGAGCTGTCTCTCTGCCCAGCAGAAGCTCTGCCTTGCACAGCACGCCCCCTTTCATTGCATAATGATGGCAGACTAGTCTAGATGTGACTCCTCTCTGGCAAGCCTTGTCTCCACTCCTGGTGGATGGGGTGAAGGGAGATCTGGAGGCTCAGCTCTAATTAGAAAAGCCTTAGCTTCACTCCTAAATAGATTTGAGGAGGAATCTGCCAATTTCAGGGCAGGCAAAAAAAAAAAAAAAAAAAAAAAAATCTGAATTTTCAGGTGGTTGTCAAGCATAATTAGAGCTTGGCTTGTATTTCAAGGGGATGTGGTGATTTGAGAGCAGTGTCAGCACTGGGAGGGGCAGGTCAGCAGGAGCTGCTCAAAGGAGTTGGGGTTTGCCAGGTCTTTGAAGCCCTGTTTGTGCCTAAATGTGATAACAAACAGTGAAAATGCTAATGGTGGAAATCACCAGTCTAGAAAAAAATCCAAATACCTGATGAATTCATAGGAATTTGCTGTCTGGGTCAGTTTATGAGCTTGCAAACTACAGAAAGAGAAAAAGCTCTAAATGTTTCATTCTGACAAGTAAATATGTCAGGTTTATTTCAAAATAAATTTATCATTATTCTTGAATATTTTTTTTTAGTTACAGTCACATCTCAGCCAGCTGGATTTTTTATTAAGTTGAAATATGTGCTATAGGTCCATTTGAAACCATGTGGGTTAACCTGATCAGCAACCCATATTTTGGGCTACTCCTTGATTTAAAAAAAAAAAAAAATTTTAAAAAAAATTTGTGTTGTGCACCACTTCAACTGGTTGTATATTTCTATTGGTTTCTGGTAAGCAAATGTGTGAAATTCAAACCCAGAGTGTTGACAGCTATTGTACCAGTCAAGGAATAGTGAAACACAGGCTCTGAAAATAACAATATAATATCCCTCTGCACTTGCTTAGGTGGAGGCTGCCAATGGACAGCCTGTGGTCCTGATACAGCCTTATGCTATTATATTGCAATTTAAGATTATTTTTGTCCATTAAAGTAGCAGGACATCCTGGCTGGCTTGGTTAGAAGTAAATCCAAAGTACTGTACATTGTTGGGTGTGTGAAATGGCTTTTGTAAGTATTGGAATATGTCAACACTTTCTGGCAAATGATGTATCCAACTGGAAGCCATTTTTGCAGTTGTGATTTAAAAAAAAACAAAAACTTTTAATGCAGATGAAAAAATATAAAGCAAGAAAATATTGCTACTTAAAAAAAAAAAAAAAAAAAAAAGAAAATGCAAGTCACCAAAGAGGTGACTGTATTTACTGGTTAAGGAAGGATGATCAAACAAGTATTTATTTTTTTTTCCCTAGTTTAAAATATGTCTATGTCTAGAATATCCAGCAGAAGCTCTGTAAGAACAGCTTTTCCTGGTGCTTCAGGCAGGTTTCTGCCACAGGGTACTGGGATGCAAGCAAGCCTAGGATACAGGATATCAGCTCCTCTGTGATCTGTGCTTGCAAAGCTCCTTCTCAGCCAGCAGAGAGAGGGAGACCAAAGAGCTGCACAGAGGTTCTGCAGACAATTTATTGTTCTACAAAGGGGTGCAGGCAGTCTGAATACTTGAGGTGTTAAAGGGGCTTTTATAGGGTCAGGTGCCTCAGAAAATGAACCAATAATATCAAGGATTGAAAACTATCCAACTACTCAATGGTTTTAGGTAAAAAGTGACCAGTCACCCAAAGAATAAAAAAAGGACCAATTAACTCACAAAGAGATGAAGCAGGGTGTGCAAGAGGGGGGTAAAGACATTTCCAGCATTAGTCATTCTAAGGAAGCAATTTCTTATCAAGGGATGATTTTCCAGGGCCTGCAGGGTTTCTGCTCCTTCCACACCATCTCAAGCCATGCTGTGCCCCTCTCTGCTGCAGGAACTCCTGGGAAACCTGCTCTCACTGAATTAAAACAGTCATAAGCATTAACAAGAAGCAGACTCTGAAAAACCCGGATTTCCTGAGAAATAAAAGCTCTCTTAAGGTGTCTTGTGCATTAAAACTTGTATGGAACTGGAAGGGATGAAGTAAATCAGCTTCTTGGCTGAAAGTGGGCTGGCATGGCAGGAGATAAAGTGATTTCCTCCAGCTGAAGGGATGGGAAACTCTGCACAGAGGTGCAGTGGCTTTATCAAAGCCCTGTGCCCAAAGGCAGCTCAGCAGCAAGCAGCCCTTCCCTCCCAAAATTTCTCTCAGCCTTGATTAGCAGCCCTTGGATCCCATACTACCGAGTTGTTAGAAGCAAACTTTGTAAATGTGCATTGTCATGGAGACAGTGCAGATCAGCTGAAGGACCATATGGTTCTTTACTCCTTCGAGCTATCACTGGAAGGAGTAGACTGAGGAATATATTTAGTGTTTTCTTTTCAACAAATGGCTAAAGATAAGGAAATAAAATTAGTTGGAGAAAACCCTCCTCCTTTCCTATGGGAAGTTGGCTGCTCTTTACTCTGCATTAGAAAAAGTGTTACTGAGATCTCTTGTTTTACTGCTGGTCATTGGCAGGTGTTTTGGAAAGGTCATGTCTGAGAGCCTCTCCTCCCAAGTACACAAGGAAAAATGTGATTACCTTTCTTTCTTTAAAATTGCATGGACCTGCTCCTTGTAAAAGCAGGGCCTCTGTGAGATTTTTCACAGATAATTCTTCCTTAGGAGAAGACTCCTTTGATCACAACCATGTGCTCACATCCACTTTAAGATCACTTCAGCATCTCAGGGTGAGGGGCAGCCTGGCTCCAAAGCCCTTCACAGCCACAGATGATCTAATGCTGGCACTGGTGGGATGAGTAGCTCTCTGCAGCCCTGCTGGACATGCCTCTTCCCTGGCCTGGAAGAGCCCTTGGCTGCCCTTCTGCTCTTCCATCAATTGCTTTCACAGTGGGGTTTAACAGGGATGTGGTGGAAATAAGGAGGCCCTTTGTCCCACTGGGCTAAAAAAAGACAGTGAGACTGTTGATGAAACCACCATTTCTCAAGAAAAGCTTTGTTTTAGGGGGAAAAAAAACACACTGTAGTCCAAGAAACAAACAAAAGTGTCATGCAAAAATATTTGAGCAGCTTTATGAACCCTATTCACTGGCAAGGGGACCACTGCAATTCATGAGCTGGGTAACAGATTTCACACTTGAGCAGCCAATCTTTAGCACAGTACAGCATTAGCACAATTCACTCTCCAATCAACAGTTTAATAAGCAGTGGATTGTTCTATGCCTTTGTGATACATGTGCTCACAAAGGGCAGCCTGGCTGCAGTGTCTCAGCTGGAATTACTTCAGGGAAAATGTTCCCTTGCCAGTCTGAGCTTCATGCCTCCTCCTGGAGTGCAGGTGGAAGCAGAATGTTCTTTCCCTCTGGTGGGTCTGCTTGGGAATGATTACAATCCTCCCCATCATGTAATGGTTAGCATGGAATCTCAGGAATTTCAGGGTTGATGTTTTGGGATCTCTCTGAAAGCAGGAGCACAGGCAAGTAAGAAAGGAGCATCAGCTGGGTGAGCAGCCTGATGGAAACACAGAAGGGATGGTGTGGTTGTGGTCCCTTGGTCCCTGCTGCCAAGGCTGGTAAAAAGGATCTGCTGCTTGGCTCTGGGCTGGCAGCTTTGCCTTTTAACTTTTTCCACGTTTTTTACATTCATCAAGACAGCGAGTCTCCTGTAAGGAGCAGCCTCAGCCAGGTGAGGGTAGGAGGTGACATGAATATTCAGGAATAATTGGCAGCTGTGCCAGCATGAACAGGAAGGTGTGTGAACAGGAAGGTGCTTGGCTGCAGCTTTTCAGATATTGGGAGCTTTGCTCCCTGGTGGTTCTGCTGTTTTGCTGGCAGCTCTATGGCTGGGTGTCCAGAGGAAAGGGACCAGGACAAAGCTGCCCAGACCTCCTTTCCTCTTCCCTCCTCTAGGTCCTGAGTGAGCCGCTTCTCTGGACAAGATCCAGATTCCCTGACTGAGTCTGTCAGACTGGAGGGGGAAGAAAAGAAGACACTCGTTTGGTCATGATTAAACAAATACAAATTTGACTCTACTTGTAACAAAAAAAATGTGACATTTCTTCTACCTTCTGTCTCAAATCCTTACCCATTTTGCACTTAGAGGTTTATTTTTTTTTAACACTAAACTATTTTGGTTTAAATTGTGCCATGGACTCCTAAACCAGAAGACTAAATAGGACATCCATAAGTCTGCCAAGTTGAACCAAAAGAGAGGAGATTCTTGAATTAACACAGCCAAAGAGTTGAAGTTTAGCAAAATTTCTAGCTCCTAAAAAATCAGTGTTTTTAATGTTATAAATCAGTTTAAATTGCTTTATAACAGGGTGATGCTGTACTCACAAAAAAAAAAAAAAAAAGCACATCTTATGTGACATATAACACAAGTTGACAGTTTTAACCATGTGTATAATTAGTGATATTGTCTCAGTAACAGTGAGAATGACTTTTCGTTGGCACTCCATCCCATTAAATTGAATCTTTCCCAAGGAGGAAAATCTAGGAGGCACTAGTCAGTCACTGACTCACTATCAGCTGCCTCCCTGCTAAAGCCTGAATGCATTCCATAGTAAGTTATTTGTCACAGTGACTCAGCATTGTAGGCTCCCTTCACATCTCTCCCTCACCACGGAGCCAAGAAAATCTCCCACCTCCCCATGCCGTATGCTCGGGAGAGAGCACTTGCATCTTGGGCCAGGGGATAACACATTCAAATGTATGCACAGAGCCCTGTAAGGGTGTTCACGCTGCCTGCAGGCTGGACGTCACCGGGGGAGCAGGCAGGAGCAGCAGCAGCAGTGTGCCTGTGTGCCATCCACCCCAGCC
Organism: Oenanthe melanoleuca; assembly: GCF_029582105.1. Taxonomy (NCBI): domain Eukaryota; kingdom Metazoa; phylum Chordata; class Aves; order Passeriformes; family Muscicapidae; genus Oenanthe; species Oenanthe melanoleuca. Next base: position 3,848,434 of record NC_079339.1, read on the forward strand.
TGCACCAGACAGGCAGCCCAGCTCTGGAAAGAGCCAGCACACCCTGCCAGCCGGGGGCTGCTGTGGGAGGGCACTGGGAACAGCCCTGTCCCTTCAGCAGGTAGCTCCCCTCCAGCCCAGGAAAGTCAGTATTAAACCATAGGGACTGAGGGCTGAGGAGTGTATCTGCTTCACTTTGAACATCTCCATGTCCTTCAAACCAGGACAGGTGTCTGCCAATAAAGGCAGGAGCTTCTCTTTCAAATGGAGAATGTAAACCCCCTCCTTACAAATTATTATAATTTTGAAATTAAGGGGCTCTCAGGCAAAGAGATGGGAATTAGGAATAACAGTTCTTTACTAGGAAAATTAAAATAGCAATGCAGTATTACACAGAACAATCCCAGCCCTGCCAGAGTCAGAATCCAAGCTGACACCCGTCAGTCAGTCAGGGTGTTGGCACAGTCCCATTCAATGGTGGCTGCATCCTCCTGCAGGGGCAGATGTGGTTCAGCTGGAGCAGTGCTCCTGGAGAAGGTGCAGTTTCCTCTGAAGGTGCAGGGATGATGTGGAAAGGTCTGGTTTTCCTCTGGAATCCAGTGGAAAGAAGGTTCCTTGGTGTCCCAAATGTCAGTTTTTATCTGGGTAGGAAAGGCTTGGCTCCTCCCCTGGCTGGAGCATCTCCCAGTGGGATGATGGAATTTTATCAGTCATGCCCTGGGACTCACTGGCCATTAACAGGAGATATCTCCTGGAGGGAGGATGGGCTGTGGGAAGATAAAGATGATTGCCCAGCTGGTTTAAAGATGGCCCATGAGCAGATAATGTGTGCCAGGAGATCAGGGGCACTGCCCCAGCTGGGTTAACAGATGGGACAGAATTCACATTTCTGGTCTCATCCTGTACTGCAGCCCAAGACACCACCTTGGTTACCCCCGAGTAAATTGAGGATGATGAGATGTACCACCCTCTGTCAACTGCCCTGTGCTCTCTATTCTGTAGAATTTATTTAGCACTTACTGGCCCTATTAATCACAGGTGTTCCCCAGCTGGTGCCTCAAACCAACGGGAGAAAAAAGCTGCTGGGATCAGATTCCAGCTTGGATTGTATCACTCCTGAAAGCAGAGCTTCAGCCATGGGGATGAGGGAGGGCAGCTGTGTGGTATGAGAGATGGCCAGGGGTGCCCAGGCTGAAGGAGTGCAGAGGGGCAGAGTGATGCTGCTGCTCCTCTCTGCCACCTGCGAGCCAAACTCTCTCCTGGCATCATCTCCTGTTTACCCAATACTGACCTGCTCTCACACTGCTTTATCCCTCAGGCCAGATGGGCCACAGGTGTAACCTGTGGAGAGTTTAGAACTCAGGCAAAGAAGTCACATGCTTTTGTACCGACTGGGAAACAGAAATTAGTCTGCATTAAGCCAAAATGAGCAGTATGGGAGCCAGACCAAGTAACCAAGAGCTGCAGGGGGAAAAGCTGGGAAAATCTGCAAAACTCTCCAAATTTTTCAAAGAGTGAATGCATTGCATAGACCACTTTTTTTTTTTTTTTTTTTTTTTTTTAGTCTAAATTAATATAAATTTCTCAAAGCTCAGTCAAAGGGCTGGAGTTCAAATCCATTTCATCTGTTTTTTGGTGCAAGAACATGGCTTTCAATTGAAAAATTAAGGCAGCTGAGATCCAAATGAAGGCAGATAAAAATGATTTCTACTCTGCACACTATGTGATGAGTGACAATCAAAAGGGGGAAAAAAATATTAATCGGGATACAATAGTATTTTAATGCCTACAAATGGAAGTTTGGAAGTGCCTACAATAGGATAGTGCACACAGTAACCCAGGCATTGGTTGTGAACCCACAAACAAAATGATTGTGACTTGTGCTTGCCATTTGGGCCCCTGTGCTGGCCAAGGGGGAGGCTGAGTGTCTGTGCTGTCTCCTGATGGATTGCAGGGTTGTCTGCTGGAATTTTAAGGAGCTCTTTGTGTGCTGACAGCTACAGACAGAGCTCTTGCCAATGACATGCCATCCATCACAAAACCTCCCCAGTCACCCTCCTGTAAGGATGTGGTGACCAAACAGCTCCATTGAGCTCTGATATGCCATTTTCCTCCTGAATTCTTCCTCCTTTTCTCCTCCCTCGTTACTCAAGCATTTATTTAGGAAGGTATTTGCAGTGGTTAAAAAGGTCAAGTTCAATTCCCTTTACTTAACATCACCTGGGATGGGAGATGAGCTGGGGTCTCTTGGAATAAACCCACAGCAGGTCCATTCTCCAGGCTTGATAGAAGGGAGCAGGTTATGAGCTCTGGGAAAAAACCTTCCACAGCTGAGAGAAGAGTCAACAACGTCAGCCTGGATAATTCAGGCTGCCTGAGCTGACCTGGATGGTGACAAGTGTGCTTGTAGCTGTAGATGTGTGTGTCACTGCTGCTTCCTTCCCTCTATGTGCAGCACTCTTCATGCCTGTCTGTGGTAATGTGTGCTGCAAGTATCTGGCTATGCTGTGCCCTGTTGGAGGTTAAGGAGTAAAGGAAAACATATGAGGCATGTTACTGAAATACTAACCAAACACCTCCTTTTAGGAAAAAAAAAAAAAAAAAAAAAAAAAAAAAAAAAAAAAAAAAAAAAAAAAGTCAGCTCACAAAAAAATGTTGTCTTTAAAACATTAGAAATACTCTAATGGCAGGTCTGGAATCTGCTGTTTTCCAAGCCTGCATATTTATCCCCTTTTGGACAGCAGGAAAACAGTCATAATTCAACTTTTCTTCAGAGCAGAAGTGCTAAGCAGATAGATGGTTTGGAGCATCACAGCTCACAGTGATATCAGAATTTGTTGTATCTTTGCAAGACTCTGCTCAAGTCACCAGGAATGTATTGACAATATCTCCTTTTTCTCTCTTTCAAACACTCCATCATCTTGTCCCATGAACCACTGTTGTTACTAAGAACCTCCTGTGATCAAAAATCCCAGCTGAGACATTCTCAAACTTGCCCATTTTTTCTGATCTTTCAGCTGGAAATGTGCAGTTTGGGAACTGGCCATGTAAACAGTTGCCTTGCACATATAGAGGCAACTTCACAGAAAATCCTGTTCAAAATAAATGTAGAATAATGCGTCACATTATTATAGGAATTTCAGATGTGCTGCTGACTTGTTATTTTTACTTTCTCTTCATTTTGAAGAAGCTGTTTGATACTGTTTGATTCTATATGTGTCAAAACAGTTTTAATGTTTTTTGTTGATAACTGAGTATAGACACAGTAATGACTGGAAAACAGTTCTCATGTCTCCCATCAATGATGGAAAACAATCACATCCTCAGAAATAAAGTTGATCTTGCATGTCTGGTGGGTAGAGTGACCTATTGCAGAAGAGAAAGCAGAAGCAGAAAAATGCTATGCCAACATTTTGGTGTAACATTTTGAAAGTTTCAGGTGAGGGGACTTCTACACAGAGACTTGAATGGTGATTTGGCTACTGGTGTTACCTCTCTAATGGATCAGAAAAAATAAGATCAAGAAAAAAAAAAGCAGTATTTCCTAATAAAATGGTATCCATGAGGATACTACAAAATCTTGAGTGGTTAATGAGTTTTTCAGAAGTCTCTCTTCCCTCAGTGCTACATTGATCACTCCTGAGGGCACATGGAGTCTAGGAGGGGAGTGTTATTACAAAGAGCCCAGAGGTTTGGGGTGGGTTGCCTTTCTCAGGGGGTGAGCTTGTTGCTTGGTGTCCCCCAGGTGATGGGAGCCCTGCCAGCTGCTGCAGAGTGAGCAGTGACAGCCTCCAGGAGCTCTTTCACTTTTCTTTTAGCTGTTTTCACAGCTACTGAAAACTGAAATCAAGCAGAGACCCAAAAACCAGCCCCAAACTCCCTGATGGAGCTCTGATGGCCACCTCAGCAGCCACTTGGCTCAGGTGTGGGCTGAAACATCTTGGTCTGTGAGTGTTTGTGAAGTGTTCCAGCTTTAAGTGATTAAAATAGGACTGGGAAAGGGACATATTTCTTTGAGCCTAGAAATCAAGTGTCACCTGTACTGGGGCAGGTCAGTCTGGGAGAAGCTCTGGATAAGGTTCCCCTGTACCCCCCTGCTCTATCCAGGGCAGGTCCCTCTTCTAAAATAAAATGCATTTCTTGGTTCAGGTAGAGGGTTGTGCAGTAGGAAATGTGAAAGAATTCACTATGTCCCTCCTTTATATCATTCTCTTTATTTCTGGGTGTAATCAGGCTACAGCTCCTACCCATGTTAGCACTTTGTACTCTTATGTCTCCTCCCAGCTGAGACTCAAATCCATTTTGGGAAAAACCCCTCCAGAAAGGCAGATTCTCCATTTCAGAGATGGAGAAACCAATAACAAAGACAACAAAATTATCCAACTGCACATGTGAGTGTTTTAAGGGACAGCAGAGCCCAGGTCTCTTAATTTCTAGCTATTTTACATATATATATATATATATATACATATGCAGACACAAGTTTTGAGGTAAGCTTTCATTTTTCCATGACCTGTAGGGATTGCTGCTTGCAGACAGGACACAGTTGATTGTGGTAGAGTTGGTAGGTGCAGCTGTGAAGTTTTATGCAAACCATGACACAGACACTGAACATCATCTAAAGCAGAACTGGGGGTGAAAAGGTCTCTGTGGAAGTGGAGCAGTTAAGTGCAGTGGCCATGGAGGGATGATCTGTGATTAATTGCTGGTCTTAGCACTAAACTTAGTCCTCCTTTGTGTCTGTGACAAAGCAGGCAGACCAACTCTAAGAAAGGCAAGATTACCTTAGCTGGGGGAATCCTACAGGTGGATCCTTCAGCCATTGGAAAGCTTTAATTTCAGGTTGATTTTTCCATGGGTCAGGCAGGGTTGCTCTTTGTCCTGGAGGATGTTTGGTTGCTCAACCCATCACTGTCACTTTCTAATAAAAGCCTTGATTTGTAGTTTTGGGTTGAGATTTCTAGGACAGCTGTCACTCTGCCCCAAAGTCATAAATCCTGATGGTTTTCTTCATCTGGCAGCCCTCTGTGATTAAAGCAAGAGCTCCTTGGAAGGATGAATCACCATGCTCATAGGTATTCACTCACTGTCTCTCCACTGCAGCCCACTCTGTGCTGTCCAGCCTCTGTTTGCCTGGCATAAACAATAGATTAGATGTCAAACATGCAGAGTTGCTCTGAAAGGAAACAGCAATGATTTCTAGAGCTCCAGATTTCTTATTTCCTTTTAAGTCTGGAAATTAAATGTGGGGGGTTCTCTAAAACTAACAAAAGCACTGGAGCAGGTAGCAGTTTCCTTTATTTGTGCATATAAACATGATTTTGGAGCAGTAGGGAGAGAGATGCCATTGATACCTAATAACAAGCACACAAATTACTACTGTCTTTTGTGTGAGTAATTTAGATACTCTTGGGGTTTTTTTCCACAGCATGTTCTTCTATTTATCAATTTCTTCCCTGTATCTCCCAGTTTGCCTGCATCTTCATTCATCATTCATTTACAAAGCCATTCCAAGCATCAGAAACCAATTTCCTCCCTGACTCCAGTCCTGTAACAAAACAATACTACCCTGTATGCAAGAAATATTATGAAGATGTGGGGTGTTTTGAACAGAGGAATGTGTAACAGGCAGTGGATTAAGACTACAAAGCCAAACTGTGTTTTGTGAACCGTCTCATCTTGAGCTCAGCATCCCTCCACAACATAAAAATGGATGTTTTCCACTTTGTTCTGATGCATAGGCCTGTAAGCTGTTATAAAATTAGACATCAAGCTAATGGACACTGCATTTTGACTGGCATTTTTGCTCTCCCCTCAATCCTGAACCTTTCATTGCTTCCTGCAGCCCACCCAACGAGTCCCTGCCCAGCAGCTCCTCCCCCTGCATGTGCTGCTCTGCCCCTGAGTCACTGCCTTGACTGGGCTCCAAGGGCTCTGCTCTGCTCTGCCTGGGGCTGTACAGGTGGGGACCTGCAGCGCACTGCAGAGAGCAGCTGTAGATCACCGGGCACTCCCAGCTGTGCACATCTGCTGCCCTGCTCTCTGGGTGCCTGGGGGCACATCCCCATGCTGCTGGGACCCCTGTGCCCTGCTGGCAGAGGATTGCAGCCTGCCCCCATCTCCAGGTAAGGACTCACACAGCCCTTGGTGTCCCTCAGAGGAGGGGTCAGCCTGCTTGTCCAGGGAGGTGTGGGGAGCTGTGTAGTGGGTAGGGTTTAGAGTTCTCCAGCCTCACCTTGCATTTCTGTCTCACCAATACCTCTATAGACCGTGCATGGGCAGGAGGGAAGGCAAAGGAGTCTGAGGTTGCATAGCTACAATGCTTTCTACAATGGTTTTTACACCTGAGCTGCTCTAAGTTTACTGGGAGAAGCACTGTCACTTCTTAGCACCTGGCCCTTGAACTGTGCATTATATGGGAGGCTGGTTAAGTAAGAATGTTTTTACCAATCCAGCCATCATTTATGTGTGGGAAATAAAGATAATGGATTAAAATCAGTTGTTCAACATCAGTTTTTGATGGTGGTTGGCTGTTGATGAGACTGAGGAAAAATACTGAGCATTTCAGACCTTGCTGTCATAATCTCACTCATTCCTGCAAACCAAGAGCTTTGCATGTTAAAGGGTCACATGTAGGAGAGAATGGCAGAGACATGGACTCCTCCTGACTGTTTTTACCCTGTCTCATACAACTGACATGGTATCACTGCAGCACCCACGCTGGCAGTGGTCCTTCAGTGTTCCCCAAGAAAAAGGCTTCAGATGGCACATTTCAGCCCACAGGGCATCAGGAGCTGAGGAGGAGCACTTCTTGTGTCATTGCTCTCAGTCATCCTCCAAAGCCTAACTTTTATTCTCTAAATTGCCATTCTTCTATTCTGTTTTATGGTCAGTCTTGGTCTGTATGTAAAAACATACAAGTGCAGGTAAATTTTCCATTTCTTATCTATGCATCTGTGTACAAATAGACTGGGGAGCAGTATGGTCAGTATGATGCCCAGCCTTTCACCCTGGGCTATGACACTCCTTCACAGAGCCACAGTCCTCAGCCCTCTCACTGCTCAGAGCCCTTCTGCCACTCTGACAGATGTTATCCATCCCCTCCTCTGCCTGGTAGGGATGCACAGTGCTGGAGGGGTGTCCTGCATCCCCTCCTGATGGAGTCAGTGAGTCAGGGGATTCTCTGAACCCTTCAGGGAGGAGTCAAGGTGCAGGGGTTGAATTGAATCCTTTGGATGGATTGAAATATTATGTTAAGCCACTCACACATAAGGTAAATGTTTAAGTAGAAGTAAGTTAGTAAGTTTTAGTAGGAGCTCTGGTGCTTTTAGTAAGTAAGGTCTGGATCCCACAGTAGTAGCTTGAGTTCTAGTGAAGGTTGAAACACACTGATATCTTCAGCAAGAGCTCCAGGCTCACAGTGTTAGACAGGACTTAGACATAATAGAGCTCTAGTAAGAATATTGCTTGCATTTCTTAGATAGAACAAGACAGATTGTATGCATAATTCTATACTAACCTGGTGTGCTCAGAAACTGGAATTCTAAAAGGTTGATGGGTGCTGGTCTGAGCTTCATCTTAGCTTGTTAGAAAAATCCTATATAATAGTTTGTACTGGGGAGAGTTGGTGCTTTTAGCCATTGGCTTTTGCCAGGGCTTGTAGCCATTCACTTATTGCCACTGCATTTGCCATTGCTTTGCCACTGCTTTTTGAGACACAGGCTTGCAGGGAGGGGAGCCCTGCACTAATCCCTGTGCTCCAGCCCTGCTCTTCCTTGCCTGCACCCTCCAATTTCCCACCTCCCTGCAGAAAAGGGACCACCAGCCAGGGCTTGGAGGGCACTCTGACACCAGCAGCACTTTCAGGGGTTTCCCTGCTCTTGATGGTGCCAATGTAGCTTCAATGGAAAGAATAACTCAAGACATCAAATTTGTGAGATGGCACCTATAAAAATGGGCAATGTTGGCTTTTTTACCTCACTGGCTGTGAGCACTGGCCTCTCCATACTGATGAGTTTCAGAGCCTGGGGCTTATTTATCAGCACTGTTTGCCTACCTATATTAGTAAATACAAGTGACAGAGAATAAGCTCTACTAGTCAGTTTTCAAAACAAAAAGTCTTTATCATAATAAAGAATTAGGTGGGGAAAAAGGTTTTTAATCTCCATTTCGTAATCAATATAGTCAAGCCATCACTGGACTGATTTGAACAGTTTTTGTTTGCTTTTCTTCTTGACTGGTGTCTTTAAGAGGTCCAAGGTGCATCAGACAGATGCAGGGTTGGAAGATGGTTTGTGCAAGGTGGATGAGCCCCACAAAGCTGTGGTGCTACATCAATTTCAGCAGCTGAGAATGCAGGCTGCACTTTTCAAATTACATTATTACAAATTACAAATTACAGGCTCTTTATGTTGTAATTTAACTATAGATTTTTTTTTAATATATATTTCATCTTGCTATTGTTTTGGCTTGTGTTGTTCTGCTGTCTAAGACTGCTCTTTAGACCAATAACCAAAATATAGTTTTTTAGAAAAACTTGGTAGTACAGGAAGGTGTCATGTTTAGATACAGTGATTTGTATGCTCCTAATTAAGTAATTGAGAGGTACTACTATTCCATTACACTCTTCTTATCTACTTACTTGCAATGAATCATTTGTTTTCCTCCTTATGGTTTATCTCCTAGATTTTAGTCACAGATTTTTCCCTTCAAAGTATTGCCACATAATTTGCCACAGGTTTAGTGGGGATTACTCCTGAGCAAGGAGTGTCAAAAGGCTTGTGAGAAACACAAGAAAAAAGATAAATATGAGATTATGAGAGACAACAACTTCATAGGAACTGCATATTCAAGCAAATAATCCAAGCAAACTTGGGCCAAGTTTCATTTTGGTCTCACATAACTGTGCAGATTGTTAACAATGATAGACAAGTAAACCCAACAAACACTCTGGAATTATATTTATCGCAGTTATCTGAATCTGCCCATCTTCCTTCCCTGGTAGTATCTGGGTTGCCTTCTCCTCCTCATGGCAGGCAGGCTGCCCAAAAAAATGATTCACCCACGAAAGATCAGAAGATGCTGGCGTGCATCACCTGCCCTTCAGGCCTGAGCTCTGACCCAAGTGCAGGTGGATAAAATCCTGACTAAAGGGAGAAGGCTGTGGCACAACATGGGGTGGCTGCTGTGACACAGAGGGCCCCCAGCACTGCAGGGCTCCCCAGGTAAGGAGTGCTGCCAGAACCTGAGCAGGCAGGTGTGCTTCCAGCCAGCCAGCACTGCATGCCTGCTCCAGAGGCTCTGGGCTGAGCCCTGTGCCCATCCTGGGCTGGGCTGAGCTCTGTGCCCATTCTGGGCTGTGCCCTGTGCCCATCCTGGGCTGAGCCCTGTGCCCATCCTGGCCTGGGCTGAGCCCTGTGCCCATCCTGGGCTGAGCCCTGTGCCCATCCTGGCCTGGGCTGAGCCCTGTGCCCATCCTGCTCCAGAGGCTCTGGGCTGAGCCCTGTGTCCATCCTGGGCTGGGCTGAGCCCTGTGCCCATCCTGGGCTGAGCCCTGTGCCCATCCTGGGCTGGGCTGAGCCCTGTGCCCATCCTGGGCTGTGCCCTGTGCCCATCCTGGGCTGGGCTGAGCCCTGTGCCCATCCTGGGCTGTGCCCTGTGCCCATCCTGGGCTGGGCTGTGCCCTGTGCCCATCCTGGGCTGGGCTGAGCTCTGTGTCCATCCTGGGCTGGGCTGAGCCCTGTGCCCATCCTGGGCTGAGCCCTGTGCCCATCCTGGGCTGAGCTGAGCCCTGTGTCCATCCTGGGCTGGGCTGAGCCCTGTGCCCATCCTGGGCTGAGCCCTGTGCCCATCCTGGCCTGGGCTGAGCCCTGTGCCCATCCTGGGCTGTGCCCTGTGCCCATCCTGGGCTGGGCTGAGCTCTGTGCCCATCCTGGGCTGGGCTGAGCCCTGTGCCCATCCTGGGCTGGGCTGAGCCCTGTGCCCATCCTGGGCTGAGCCCTGTGCCCATCCTCCTCCCAGGCTCTGGGGCAAGGCAGGGCTCAGAAGGACACCCACAAATGGGAAGAAGGCACCAGGTGAGGAGCACAACCAGCTCACAAGGAGCAGCATCCTGTTCTCCATCCCCATCTCCCATGACAAGGTGACCCATTTAGTGTATTAGGGAAAAGCTGTGGTATTGTTTAAAGCTGTGGGTGTTGTTTACCTGGACCTTAGTAAAGTCTTTGACACCTGAAGAAACTGCCTGGATGAATATTCTCTTTGCTTGGTCAGTTTTTACCTGGACAGCTGAGCCCAAAGGGTGATGGTGAATGAAGTTCACAAGTCAGGTTCCCCAGGGAAAGTTCTGTTTAATGTCCTAAATGATGATCTGGACAAGGGGATCGAGGGCACCCTGACTGAATTTGCAGAAAACACCAAGCTGGGTGAGATGTGGATGTGCTGGAGGGCAGGAAGGCTCTGCACAGGAATATGGAATATGGATCAGTGGGCTGAGGCCAGATGTAGAGGGGCAAGAAGGTGTGAGTGCTGGGAAAGGAGCAGAGGGACCTGGTCAGCAGCAGCTGAGCATGAGCCAGCTGTGCCCAGGTGGGAAAAAGGCCAGTGACATCCTGGCCTGTGCCAGAATGGTGTGGCCAAGAGACCAGGGCAGGTCCTTGGCACCAAACTGTGTGTTCAGCTCCGGGCCCATCACTGCAAAACACTGAAGCACATCCAGAGAAGGTCACCAGAGCTGAGGAAGGGTCTGGAGCACAGATCCCATGAGGAGTGGCTGGAGGAGCTTTGGGGGGCCTCAGTCTTGGGAAAAGGAGGCTCAGGAGAGACTTTGGGGCTCTCTACAGCTACCTGAGAGGAGGCTGTGGCAAGGTGGAAATTGGCCTCTTGGGTAAGAAACACCAGGACAAGAGGAAATGGCCCCAGGTTTAGGTTGGATTTTAGGGAAATCTTTTGCATGGGTTGGAACAGGCTGCCCAGGGAGGTGGTTTAGCCGCCCTGGAGGTGTTTAAAAGATGTGTCCATGGGGCATTGGAGATGCTATTTAGTGGGTTTGGTAGTGCTGGGTGAAGAGTTGGACCCAGTGACCCTAAAGGTCCTCCCCAACCCAAACAACTCTAGGATTCTATTCTGTGGTTTCAAAGCTCTTCCACAAAACTTCCAAGTTCACAGCCCAGGGTGAGGCCATGTAGCAAACAAGAAATGTGTTGTGACCCACAGGTGACCCTGAACACTTAGGACAGACAATGTGAGTCTGAGAAGGCATGAGAGATGGAAAATCTGATTGCTGCTCCCTCACTGTTTGCCCAAGTTTTCTGCTTTTTCTTCTAATTTATGAACACTTCAAAAGACCAAAGTGATTTTGCCCCCATATTAATAATTACTCCTTGCCAGTGTTTTGCTGTTAGGCCATATGAATGATATGGCATATTCTTGATATTATGATAGAAATATTTTTACATGGATCATTTCCCAGTGTCAAAGTAATATGCTCAGCAGGCACAGGAGAAGAGTCATTACATATTTCTTAGAAAAAAGTGTTGGGACTGCCAAATCTTGACTGGCATTATTATTGTGGGTAAACTGCTTAGGGACCCAGCTGCACTATCAGAGTCATTTACTGGCAGTTTCAGTGCTCTCTGCCTCAGTTTGTCTTTTTGTAAAATGGACACAGAAGTGTCCCTCAACGCTCTAAAAACTTATTCAGGTTTCTGAGAGATTTGCAGACTGTGCCTGAAACAAAATAATCAAATGTGATGCAGCTACTGATGAGGGATGTGTGCTGTAGGGATTCAGGAATAAGTTATATGCATGTTTTTGTAGAATTATGTTCAGGGGTGGTATTACCCACCAGTTACCAGACTGATAACCTAAAATAGGATGTCATCTAATTCATACCAAGAGAGACAGGCTCACAAAATCAAGCAGACTTGGTTTCTGTTTCTCCCATAACTCTGTAGTTATATCACTTTAATTGAAAAAAAATCTCAAATTGTAGTTGTGCCTCAAAATATTTATCCTTAACTATAGAAGAACTTCTACTCTTCTGTGTTTTATCTTTGTTTCTTTGAGAAAGCTGGTATATGGCAGTTTGTGACATTTTCATTGTGAAAGATGCTTAACATGAACCAGTTACTTAGAAGCAAAAGCCTTTGCCCTAAGATACATATGGTTGCACTTAAGCTAAAATCACCACTTTATGTTAGAAAATACAGGTTTCATCATAAAAGGTAAGTGTTCCCAGAAGTGTATTTAAATGCACACAGATACAAAAGAGAAATATTGGAATTCAGTCTTGGGTACCAATGTAAAAATATTTAAATATGCTATAAATTGCACAGATCCAGTATGGTTCACTGAAGAATCTTTCAGGTTATTAAAATATTTTTAGTTCAATAAGAGACACTAAAAGTAATCATGAAACAATTTGTGTGCTGTTCAGTGTTAGGAACACTCCTATATGTATTCAATAAAGGTCCCCAAGTCATAAACCAAAGTTACTTTGGCTGCTATGAGAAGCAGTTTGAACAGGAGACCACATCAGAAAAGAAAATGGAAGGGAAAATGTACAGATTATATCTGGTTCAATTCCAGTGGAGGTGTGAAAGGTAAAAACTTTTTGGCTGAAGTGGATTAATCCATGGTGACATCCAAAGTCTCCATATGTGCATTGCACTGAAGGAAGGCTGTGACTCACAGAGCCCATGAAGAGCATGGACAGCATTGCAAGGGGCACTAAATGAAAACAGTGGCCCCTGTTTGCCACTCTAGTTTCAGTTCTTGGGGAAAAAAGTGAGTTTTTTCATCTCTGCTGGAACAGAAGATGTGCTAATTGCTGCTCAGTGGAGGCTTTGCCAATGGCCCACCTTTTTGACAGGTTATCAGGCAGAGCAAAGGAAAGGATGCTGCAGCAGCATATGGGCTGCAAATGGGAAAGACACATCTTCAAACCCATGGTGCAAATATGAAGTAGGAGTAGCAATAATATTTTTACCAACAACCTCTAACACTGCTGCTTTTGATGAGTTTACCACAAAATCCTAAACAAACTCCACAAAATTTTCATCTAGACTTGCCCCAGTCTTTGCAAAGCTTGGTTCTGGAAACAGATCTTGGCTCTACAGCTTCAGATTGAATAAGGACAGCAGATCTAGCTCATCTCAAGAAGCAATGTATCTAAAGAGACCTGTTTGTGTTAGTGTGTAATTGCTCTCTTTAGCAGTAATGAATGACCCTATCAGAAAGTTAAGATGCAGCAATCACAGCACATGAGACAGAAAGCATCATGTAAATTCTCATAAGCTTCATGTGCACCTTATCTCAAAAACATGCATACAACTCCACAAAATAATACTTTTTTATTTTAAAATTTATTTATGCCCTAACTGGAAGGTCTACCTTGTGTTTTGGCATCAGAGGTCTTACCCTAAGCACCCCTGCTTTCTTCAGCAGTGCATTTTAAAGCTCTCAAGCTTCTTTGCCAAGCTGGGATAGTGAGACCACAGTGTCTAGCAGGCTGTTTGTCCCCCAGGGTTTCATATGCATTTTGCAGCAAATGTTTTTAAGTATCCTGTTTTAAAGGATCCTTGCAGGAATTCTTACATAGGAGCAGCTTTATTTATTTAGGTCAACATTAGCACTATTTCCTGGTTGTTGTGAATACTATCTCAGGGGAGAATTTGTCATTTTAGTCTGAAAATGACAGGACAAAAATAGACAGGACAATTTCATACATGGATGGTATGGATGTTAGCTTTTAGCTAACTTGTTCCAAGAGCCTGGATGGAGGTTATTATTTTACAAAGTGCCCCCAGTTCAGTGGCAGCCTTGTAAGAGTTTCTCTGTATTTCTACTTTCCTTCAGCATTTTTACCCTATATCACTGTTTCCCTGCTCCTCTCCTGTTGTCATCTCATCCCCTTCCTCTTTTACACAGGGACCTTGCAGAGCACACAGTTATATTTGAGAGAGTTCATCATATGAATGCAGAGACAAAGTCAAGGATCACTCTCACTCAGAGCCTGCCAGCATCTCTTAATAATCCTATCTGATAGGTTCCTCTTGCCCTCTGCTAACCCAGGCTATAATTTTCCCAACAGACATTTTGTTCTCAACAATAACATGTTTCTATCATGCTCCATGAGGTTCAAACATCAAGCTATTACTGCAAGCTCCCATGGAAGCTGAGAGGGTGTTTGGCTGCTGAGAAGTAGATTAATATGGTTTGGAAGGTAGTTTCCTTATAAACATTAACTTTAGAAAGGAATTAAGGTATGTGTTTGCTTTTCACCTGTAAGTGCAATTGAGGCTAATCCCCCTGGAAGTGCTGGTTCTCTTTACTAACTCAGGTCTGCACGTAACAGCATTTAAAACATGATGAGGTGGTGGTGTAGCTGGTGTAGCTTATTTTGTTCATGGTCATGCTGGATGTTTTCTCTTTAAAGAGGAGTGAAGAAAGATGTCTTTTAAAGGCTGACATGCCTGGAGATACTTTCTTGTGGTTACCTGAAGCAAGGTGTAGACTTTAATGCCAAAAGGAAGGGTCCCCCACTTTGTCAATGAATCCTATAATCAGGTTGCAATAGTAACAGATTACAGCTGTCATGTTTCTTTTTCTCCAGGTTCTGATTTCTCTCCCTATCTCTGGTTTTCTCCTAGTAAGAGATACCCAGTGTCTCATTTTGCTCAGGTCAGGCAGGGGAACTTACATGGGCCAATAGTTTCCATTACATTTATCTAATCTCCTGGCTTTTTCAGCTAACCTAAATGAGTGCCATACAAGCACTGAACTACATTTGCATGTGTGGTAGAGAAAAACAAATCCTTAATTCTGGAAGTTTTCCTGGAACACGCCTTTCTCATAAATGGCAGAAAAAAACTCTTCTACAATACTGCTTTTTTACTATAAGTTGATGGCAAATAAGTAATTAATGCAAAACTCAAACCTTGAAGTTCTTGAAGTCTTGCTACAGTTCCACTCCACTGTGAGAGGGATGTGGAGGTGCCTATAGAGAGCTGGGAGTACAGAACAGAGGAATTCCCCAGGATCAGCAAACTGGGGCTGGCTCAATGCTGACATTTAGCCCTGTTAGCCCTGATGCATGTCATCCCTCTGCAGCCTGTGCCATTGCCTCCACAGATCAGGAATGCTGGCCAAGGCTCTGTCTGAAGCTGTTTGCTTCAGACAGTATGGGTGATGGAAACCCTGATTTATCCTGACTTGTGGCAGGGCTGCGTTTCCTCAAGCAGACTGAGCTCTCCTGGTTTTACCAAATGTGAATACGAGCTTGGCACAATTAGTGATGTTAAAAGTGACCAGCGTGCCATTGATGGTGGCACTGCAGCCCTTCTCCTGTGGGCTGGGATGGGCTGGAGCCCAAGCTCTGTGCCGGCTGTGGACCCACCACTCTCCCGTGGGAGTCTCACCCTCTCCCCCTGCCCGGAGGCGAGTCCCTGCCGAGCGGAGGCACAGCCACAGCGAGCACGTGTGCTGCTGCTTGTCTGCTCCAGAGGGTTTCCTGCTGCTCCCGGGAGGCTGGAAGCGAGCTGAGATGTTCCAGCACTTGAGAGAAGGACAAGGCATTGGTGGGAGGCTGAGTGGGATCACGACTGCGATGTTCATCTGCGTGCTTCCAGCGTGGAACGCACGAAGAGAGGCTCAGAAAGGCAGGAAAACTCCCAGGGAGGGAGGAGGCAGGGTGGCAGACTGCTAACACTTGCGGCGTGAAGATCAGGGGAGAGATGGAAACACCGGAGCAAGATAACTGCGGGAGGAGGAGAGCAGGCACGGAAAACCAACACTCGATGGGAGGCTGCCCTAAATACCTACCGGGAGGATGGTATGTACCCTCCGGGCAGCAGCAGGGCAGGTGCCAAACCCTCCTGCTGGGGAGGCGGGAGGTTACACCATAACCCCGGGGGACCTTTCCTGCGAGCTCCGGATCGCGGGACGGGAGAAGCTGCCAGCAGCGATGCCACACAGCTCCTCTTTCAGAGGCACCTCTGCCTTTACAGAGCTTTACACCACTGCTGCCTTCTGGTTCTGCTCGGATTGCTGATGCTGGCGGCTGGGGCAGGGCTCGGCGGCCTCTGCAGGAGCAGCTGCACGGAATTATTGGAAGGCGCCTTCTGCACCTGCTTAGCCACATGTTTTGGTGGTCTTTCAACCGTGTGAAAAAGCCAACCAGTAACACCTCGTTTTCTGAGGTATTTCAAGGCAGGGAAAGAACATTTGCAGCTTGCTTAGGATTTTGGGGTGTTTCACAGGTTGATTTAAGGCACTGCGACTTTCTAGCAATGCTCCTGCAGTATTCTTCACATTGTTTTGTCTAAGAGAGGGAAAACGTATGGCTGATTCCCGCTTAATTAGGCCTCATCTGCTAAACAGTTATGTCACTATTTACATATGAGTAGTCCCCACTGAAGTCAAGTCCTGCAGCTGTATACTTCATCTGGTAACAATGTGATTCCAAGATAAACAGACTTGGAACAAGAGACGTACATTGCCTTATATGTATGAACTACCTGCCTCCAGCAAATGCTGGGCCGTGTCATTCTGGCAAATGCTAGCAGCTATTCTGTTTCAACACCCTGGAAATGGACTGCCTGATTATTAGTCTTAAATAATGGGCTAAACTCTACTCACTAGTCCCAGCTTTTACTGGCGTGTAGGATTTGTCAGATGAGTAACTTTGAGTCACTTGTGCCCCTCTATGGTAGTAAGGAAAAAAACCCTCCACACCAACTCACATCAAGGGATTTTTTCATGGCTGGGTCTCCCATGGCCTGGAGAGATAGAAAAAAATAGATGGAAACAAGACATAGGGACAGGAAATGCCTAGAAACTCAACAGGCATTTAGGTTGAATTCTAGCCCATCCCCTTTCCAATGCCCTTCTTGCAGGAATCCCTGGCAGAGGAGTGACTCTCCTCTACCATTTTTTGTGCATTGGCTGGTGTCTCAACCCCAGCTCTGGTCCATCAGAATGGCTTGGGCTGTTCTCTCACCTGTGAACGTCGCTACAAGGAAAGAATTCTGTTTTATACTACCTCCTCCTACTCATCTTCTGCCAGATAATTCCCATTCTCCATAGCACCCCCTATTACTGTACCAATGGCCTTTAGCATTTCCATACACTTCTGTACCATTCCCTTGATTTCAGTGCCTGTTTATTCCATTAATTACATTAAAGCAATCCAAAGCAGTCCCTTCAGCAAACATCTGCTTATTTTGGTCTGTTGAGAATGAGATGTGTTATCAATTGTCACCTATTCCCAGTGAGGTGGGCGGAGTCTGTTTTTAGGCAGAAATATTGACCAGGAGCTCTTCTAGTCAGCTCCCAGAGGTATCTTTGCTTGTGTTTCTGCCTTATTACTGCTGGCAAACCCATAGGTTTCCTGTAGAAAATGCATCTGGACAGGGCTGAAATGACACCATGCTGCTTCCTGCTGTGAATCTCCTGGGAAGTTGTGTGGAAGGATTTTTTTGTTGTAAAATTCAACATTATTACATCAATGTAATACTGTGACCCACCAAAGGTTTCTCCTGGGCATCTCTAACAATTGAGACCTTCACCAGAAAATGAAGATACCTAGAGGTTAATGAAATGAGAAGCAGGAGAGAACAGTGCTGCAAAGTACTTTCTTGCAAGTGCTACAGAGGGAATTACTTTCTCAGTGAAAGACTATGTTTCTTGGGCTATACAATAAGTATGTAGAAATATGTTTTAAATTATATTGCACCTTTGTGAAGTCCCCTCTACAAAACACTGAGGAAGAGGCAGGAGCAGATTGCTCAGAAGAATGGGAGAAAGCAGAACTCATTGCAAGTCCACTTGTTGAACCACTTGGGCTTTTTTTTTTTTTTTTTAATTATTATTATTATTGATTTTAATGCCACTTAAAACTGGTATCCCTGACCAGTATTAGCACTAACTATGAGTTCTTCCAGCTGTTCCAGCTTAGGAAAACTTCCTGAGTGAAGCTGAGTTAGGGATGTGTCTCGGGTGACACCCTGTCAGTGACGGGGTGATCTGTCGGGTGCAGTGTTACATCAGCGACAGGCTGTGCCTGCTCATGGCAGGATGTGATGCAGGTGAAGGGATTCAGTGCTCTCCTCAGGGCAGCTCTGCTGGGTGCCACTTGACTTTCCTTCTAACACCTTGTCCCCAGGACAGCCAAGGCAGGAAAGTACCAGCTGTACCAGTCTTAGGGCAGCATCTGCTGGTTATTGCATGGATCAACATAGATGGTTGTCATGGAAGAGGCTGCTTGCTTTGGCTCTCAGGCAGAGGTACCTGGGACTCGGGGGGCGGGAGAAAAGGGCACTTGGGAGAGAAATGACCCGTAAATGCAATTCCCACAGTCAGTCAGGAGAGAACGGGAGCGGACAAGGAGCGCCTCAGCCTTGGTCTCTTTTATTCCTTACGAGAGGCAGCACCCACAAACTTTGGCAAGTCCAGGTTCAGTTGACTGCAGTTCGCCTCCAAGGCAGAGAAAGCCGCCCCAGCACCTCCCACAGCCCTTCCCGCACCCGCTCCCGCTCCCGCGGGGATCTCCGGGCCGGGAGGCGGCGCAGGCTCTGGGATAAACCCGAAACACCAGCACGGGATGGGGACTGGGGATAAACCAGAAACACCAGCACGGGATGGGGACGGGGGATAAACCAGAAACACCAGCACGGGATGGGGACGGGATAAAACTGAAACACCAGCACGGGATGGGCACAGGGGATAAACCAGAAACACCAGCACGGGATGGGCACGGGGGATAAACCAGAAACACCAGCACGGGATGGGGTCTGGGGATAAACCAGAAACACCAGCACGGGATGGGGACTGGGGATAAACCCGAGACACCAGCACGGGATGGGGACTGGGGATAAAACTGAAACACCAGCACGGGATGGGGACTGGGGATAAACCCGAACCACGAACACGGGATGGGGACGGGGGATAAACCAGAAACACCAGCACGGGATGGGCACGGGGGATAAACCCGAACCACGAACACGGGATGGGGACTGGGGATAAACCAGAAACACCAGCACGGGATGGGGACTGGGGATAAACCAGAAACACCAACACGGGATGGGGACTGGGGATAAAACTGAAACACCAGCACGGGATGGGCACGGGGGATAAACCCGAGACACGAACACGGGATGGGCACGGGGGATAAACCCGAGACACGAACACGGGATGGGCACGGGGGATAAACCCGAGACACGAACACGGGATGGGCACTGGGGATAAACCCGAGACACGAACACGGGATGGGCACGGGGGCTTGGTGAGCCTCGGCAGGAGCAGCGCTGGGGCTCGGGGAAAGATGCTGCAGCTGCGCCCAGGTGTGCGGCTGCTGTCACAGCGCAAGCAGACCCGAATGGGCTGAGCGACAGAAACCACGGGCGGAGTCGGGGGCTGCTGGGGCCCCGAGGGGAGGGAAGGAAGGGGAAAGAAGGGGAGAGTGGGAAAGCAAAGGCAGGTCCCGGGGATAGGCTCCTTGTCGGGGGCAGGGGCTGGAGCAGCCCCCGGGATGCGCCTCCCGGTGAGGGCGGAGGGAGGAGAGGGAGGAAAAGTGCGCGGGGAAGTGGCAGCTCGGGAAAGGCAGGGGGTTCGGAAAGGAGCTCGCCTTGGCAGCTGTGCCACGCTCCTCTTGTGGCAGGACCTAGTATGCAACAAGTCCCTGGAGCGCTCCCCGTGAGAGCGCAGCGAACGTGACACTGGCGCGAACAAGCCAACAGCCCCCGAATGTTCACTCACCTGTCCCGAGCGGCAATCTCCGCAGCCGGGGTCCCGTCCTGCCCGGCCCCAGGCGGAAGGAGGGCGGTGAGAGTCAGGGCACGCTGCAAAGCGCGCCCGGCCGGCCAGGACTTTCCTCGGGAACTTATTGTCCCGCTCCGGTTTCCTGGGAGGCGGCTGCCATCACGTTTTATACTGTATTGGTTGGTAACCCCTCTCATTCATTAAGATCACGTAAGAACTCAGAGGGAAACGTGACTCTGAGCTAAGGCGTTTGCGTAAATCTATAGGTTTTTAAAACTCCCTGCCAGTTGCTTTCTGTCTTCTGTAGGCACCAAGGTGGTGGAGAGTTTAAGCTTGCGGATATTGCAAAGGGTTATTAGATTCATAAGTCACACCAAGTGGTGGGCGATCCACTGAGCAAAGCAGAAGTTCTCACATGATGACTTCAAACAAGACACATTACCTTCCAGCATCTGTTGGAGAGACTGGATTTTAAACCACTTCTGTCTCCAGGACAGCAAAGAAACAATGGTGAGTACCTACAAAAAGAAAAAGCTTATTTTTAATACCTGGAGAGAAGAACAAAACAACTACAACAAAAAGCTTGAGATGTTGCTTAACGACAGTATCTAATATGACGGGCTCGGCTTTCTAGTACTTAATACGCCGAAGAGCGTAACCCGCGGGGGACGGCAGAATTGTGCTTTAGACGGTGTAACTTTAATTGCGACGCTCTCTGATTTAGGGCTGCGATGGGAACGGCGCGTCCGAGGCGCAAACTTGGAGCAGTGTCGGGCTGCCCGCCGCCGGGCTGCTCGCCTGGCCGCCGGCTCGCCCTGCCCTCTGTCCCCCGGCGGGCACGGGAGGCGCTGGCGCCGCCCTGGGGGGACGGAGGGTCGGGGTGCCCCGGAGGAGGGGGGACAGCCACACGTGATGGCGAGGGGACGGGAGGCGGCGGCAGCACCCTGGACAGCGGCGGGGCCCGGCGGAGGCGGCCGCGCATCGCCCGCATCGCCTCGGACCCTGCGGGCTCGCCGAGCCGCCGGCACCGGTACCGGCTTCCCTCCCTCCTCCCTCCCTCCCCGCCAACCCCCCGCTCCTTCCCCTCCCCTCCCCTCCCCGCCCGCCGCCCTCTCGCCCCGCTGGAGCTGGGCGAAGTTGAATTCCTAGCGGTGCGGACTGGAATAGGAGCAAGAGAGGAGGGATAAAAAAAAAAAAAAAAAAAAAAAAAAAAGAGTCTTGCAAGCTCCGGGGGTTGGTTTGACGGTGTCAACTTTGGGAAATGCCAGTATTTATCTCCGCGATCTAGCCACTGCTGGTGGTGTTAGCTGTAACCAAGGTAAGCGGAGGGGGGACACCCCCGGCGCCCCTCCGGCTCTGCCTCTCCCTCTGTGCTGCGGGGATGGGTGCCTGCTCTTTGCCTAGTTTTGTTACCTTGCTGGCTGCTTGACGTGTGCGAGGGCTGGAGAAGGAAGGAAAAGCTGGATGAGGTTTAACTACGAGTTAAGTTGTGCCTGATTTAACCTGGGAATCTCGTCTATGTGTGTGTGCATGCTTTGGGCAGAGATGCAACTGATCTTCACCTAGCGAAGCAGATGCGACGGATTTCTTTTTTTTTCTCCTGGCTAAGGATGCAAGTTGATTTTGCATAGCTAAAGAGATGCAGCTGAGCTCTGGCTGGCACTGTGCAGGACTGATCTTTCACGGATAAAGGGACGCAGCTGATCTTTACCTACACGGAGATTAGCGACCCCTCTGTATACGCAACCTACGGCTCAAAGGGAGAGCCGTGCATGTATTGCTGATGATCCAATATCCGCATCTACTTTGCTATAATTAATGGTGTGTGTGCGTGTGTGTATGTGTGTTTGGCAAGCCTGAAACCCAAACGCAGCCCCCCCAACTGGAGATCATTCGGATAAGCTTTCTGCTCATCTCCCTCCCTATCTCTAGTGCCTCCCCCCACCCCTCCCCGCGCTTCCGATTCTTCCTACGTAGAAATGTAGCTAATAATATTTAGTCTCCGGGCTAAAAATAAGCTCTGGAAAGTCAGCAGTTTGGCGGAGCAGCGGCGGCAGCAGGTAGAGAGGCTCTGGGGTCTCCGGCTCCGCACGCAGGCTGTGCATCACCCCCTCCCCCGCTCCCTTCTGCCGAGGAGAGCCCGCACCGGGGGAGCCACGCTGGCCCCGCCGCCCCGTTCCACCGGGGAATCCCGGCCGCCCCCAGCGCCCCTCCGACGGGTCCCGGGGCGGCCGAGCCCCCCGTCGCATCCCCGGCGGGTCTGGGGGGCGGCCGAGCCCCCAGCACATCCCCGGTGGATCCGGGGCACAGCCGGCCGAGCCCCCAGCACATCCCCGGTGGATCTCGGGGCTGCTAAGCCCCCCATCGCATCCCCGGAGGATCCGGGGGGCGGCCGGCTGATCCCCCCATCGCATCCCCGGTGGATCCGGGGGTCGGCCGAGCCCCCAGCACATCCCCGGCGGGTCCCGGGGGGCAGCCGGCCGAGCCCCCCATGGCATCCCCGGCGCTGCGGCAGAGCGGGCGGCCCCGCCGGCAGGCAGAGAGGGAAGGAGGGCGGGTCCCGCCGTCCCCTCCTCCCGCCGGGCTCCCGCTCCGGCTCTCACGTAGCTCCGCCGAGCAGGGAACCCCCCGGCAGGCGGGGGAGGGGGCGGCGTCCCCACCGCGCAGCAGGGCGGAGACGCCGAGCAGGGCAGCGGGCCGGGCCGGGCTACCCCCGCCGGCGTCCCCCCGGGGTTCTCTCCCGCTTTTCCCCACCGTGGTTGCTACGGCGACCGCCTCCCTGCATCCCTGCATCCCTGCATCCCTGCATCCCTCCATCCCTCCATCCCTTCATCCCTCCATCTCTGCAACCCTCCATCCCTCCATCCCTGCATCCCTCCATGTCTCCATCCCTCCATCCCTCCATCCCTCCATCCCTCCATCCCTCCATCCCTCCATCCCTGCATCCCTCCATCCCTGCATCCCTGCATCCCTGCATCCCTCCATCCCTCCATCCCTCCATCCCTGCATCCCTGCATCCCCCCCGGGAGGCTCGGGTGCCGCGGGGATGGGGCCGGGGATGCCGCCCCTCTCTCTCCCCCCGCCCCGCTGCCCGGAGCGGCTCCTCGGCACAGCCCCCGGGCGGCACCGCCGGGCCGGGCCCGACCCCGCAGATGGAGGTGGTGCAGGACAGCTCCGGAGGGGAGGGATCTGTCTGTCCCCTCTGCTGCGTTGGGGCGGCTGGCTCTGGTGTTTTCATCACTGAGGCGAGATGCTTTATCATCTCCTCTCCGCCAGATGCGCTGCCGGCCGCCGTCCTCCTGCACCCCCCAAAGCCGGCCGGGCAGGATCCCTCCGTGGATTCTTCCATTTCCGCTCGGAGAACTTGCGTTTGCTGGGGATACCTGTCAGGCTGCCATGTAGGACAGTCCTAAGCAGCTGTAAGGCGAGGAGGAGCCCGAGGAGAGCCGGGTCTCAGGCTGGGTGACATTCAGACACTCACGATTTGCAGTATCGGTTTCATTAAATTCATAATGAAACGTCCTCTGACCTTTTTTCACTTAGGAAAAAGTGATGTGCTAGAGCTAATATTTCAGTACATTCACTGTGAACTAGAGGTTCATGAGCCCTACTAAAAATCTATCCACTTCCCAAAATAATTTTTTTCTGTTATCTAGGAGGTTGTCAAGGAGCTTCTAGTTATATGAATTTTCCACTCCATGCATAATTTTGTGTATCTTCCTGTATTTTAAGTTTGCACTCATTACTTTCTTGCCAGCTCCCAAAAAACTCCACCATTTCCCTTTCTGCCTCTGTTGCCATGTTTCTCTTGAATTCTAATCATTCTCTGCAGAGATGCATGGGATGGACGGCTGCTAACAAATGACATGGGCCATATTTGGTCCCATTGTGGTGACTCATACCTTAATCTGCAAGTAGCTTTATTGATTTTAGTATCTACTGCTTCTCCACGAGCTGTCACTGCTTTGGTGGTGGCTCATCACCACCTTTCATCTCTTACAGTTACGATACTGTAAAATGGCCAATCTTCCCAGAATACGTCTTCATCCTCCAGAGTGTTGGTGTGGCAGTCTTTTTTGCCTTTATTCTCAAGTTGTATTTTACCTGGTACCACGAGTGTTGGTGTCTGTCAGGAGTCTGTGTCCAGCAAGAGATGGTTTTTATATGGTGTTTGACACAGGCATTACCTCTATGCAAGTTTGCCATTCTCAGCAGCTCACCCTTTGGATAACCTTTAGATTTTCAGGATTGCTCAACAATCTCCTATCTCAAATGGTATGATATTTCTCACTATTTATTTTTAGTGGCCAGCATTCACAGGCATGTATGCCAGTGGATTAATGTCTAGCATTTCATTAATCTGGGGTGGCTGGATGCATATATTTGGCTTTGTACAGCAAGACCTTTTTTGTTTTTCCTCTATCTAATCAATGCTGTTGAGCTCTAAGAAATGCACTAAGAAAATGCAGACTGGCTGCCATTCAGTAACCATAAGTTGCTTCCTAAATACAGTGGCATATGGCTGCCCTGCCATGAGAAATTCTGGAAAGGTGGATAAATCCTGAGGGACAGATTTTCCTCAGAGCTGTAAGTCTTACCATGAATCATTGTAGTAAATCACCACTAAGCACTTGAAGATGTAGCTGCCAGAGTTTTTTTAATCAGATACGCAAACAAAGAGAGCATCCATAAGATTTCAGGAGAACTAGTTCATTCCTCTGGCAAAAAATAGTAACATCAAGTGCAGTAAACAACATCTGCAAGAAACAGTTCCTATCAAAGTTGTTGAAAATCAGTAGATTCTCTAGACCTCGGGGATGAGACAGGTAGTGCAAGGTAAAATATGCACTGAAAGACACTTTCACAGCTCCCTCCCCTTTGAGCTAACATTAGATTGGGGCTAAGAAACTGGGGCTAGAAAAACCAGGCTTGTGAAAATGCTCCTTTAAATGGATTCCATGGCTTTCGGGGCATGAAAAACTAGAAAGAAAGAATGGAACTTCTGTAGGACTGGTTTTGTAATGGTCATTTCCATTTGTGGTCAGCAAGTCCAGCTAATAATAAGGACTACAGAATGTGGGCAGATGAAATGTAAAAGAAAAGGTAATACTTGTATGCCTGGAAGAAACATTTTGAACCAAATGTGAATATTCTGTGTGTCTTTCATGTTCGGTTTTCCAAATACTTTTACACTTCCTCTCTGCATCTCTCCCACCACATTGTTAGGAATAGTGAAGTGCCCTGGCAGGGAAATGTCAGGGGACATCCTGCAGCCCCCAGGCCACGTGCTGAGCAGGTTCACTTGCAAGCTGCTCACCACCTTTGGTGAATTCCTACACCCACGTGCCAGCAAGGTGTAGGGTAGGGCATCCACTTCTCCCATGAACTGAAAATATCTCTGAGACACACTTTTGCAAGATTATAGCCAGGAAAACATACCAACTGACATGGAGTTCATATAACAACTGCCCACCCATTTCATTATTTCACAAATGTGTGATTCTTGCTTGTGAGCTGTCACCATTAACATTTCCATCTGTCTCAATATTGCTTCTATTCTTAGCTGCTTTGTGATAGATGTAGGTGTATGAAAAAGATTTTTTTCCTCCCTCCTCGTGTCATGAAACAGAAAAAATGAAAGACACATATATGAATCCACACATTTCATGCAGGCAGCAAGGAATACAGGCACTTTAATGACACTCCCATTACTAGATGTAGAGGTGAAGTAAGCAGCACATGCCTGTGGCCTCTTGGTGCTGCTGGAACAAGTACATAATGGGGAAAAGCATAAATAAGTCAAAATTTAACTGCAAAAGAACAATATTGCTTTGATCTCCTTTTGAATATGCAGTTGGAGAGACCTATTTTCCCAACCATGTAAGTATGGGAATAATTTTACTTATCATGTAATCCTAATTGGTCTTTTCCTGAGGCAATCTCAAAGGGAAAATAGGTGTGACACACTTTGGTGTTCAAAGGATCAGGTCCTCAGCTGTGTAGGTATTTCTAAACTTAGACCTTTCAAGCTACTCATTGCTTGGACAAACAGAAAACTCTCTGCATTATAGGCAAAACCTGCTTTTCCCAGTAAGTCTGTGCCAAAAGTGGAATCAATGGGATACCTGTGGGAATGATCAGACATTTCACAGGAGTCTCCAGCAAAAGCACACCTGGTTCCAGTCATGTTATTCCTGTCACTGGTGGGACCATAATGGACCAAGGTCTTGCCATAAGTGGCCAAATGTATCCTTTCTCTTCTGCCTTTTCACGGTCTGGTCTTTTTTTTTTTTTTTTTTTTTTTTTTTTAAATCCTTCCCAAAATAGCACACAACTCCCCAATTTAACAAGCATAAACCATACACTCTGGCCTCCAATTTATTTTGACATTTGGCAAGAATGATTTTGCAACATGTTCATTAAGTCATAACATTTTCACTATTTTCCCATTCCAGATCCTTATTGACTGTAGCACATGTGAAAATAATGAAGTTATTTATTCTCCAAATGGACAGTAGACCCCAAAGCTCCCAAGAAAATGCATTGTTTATGGATGCAATGTATGCAGAAACTTTTAAGGTCTTCCCTGACTCTTAAAAAATAGTTCGTTTCTGAAAGGGGTGAAGAGGGGTTTATCATCCACTAAAATGTTAATAGCATTGTTCAGTTAAGGAAGTCTCATCAGACCAGTTTTTTCCTTTTTCTTAAACAGAGCCTTTGTGGGATTTGGGAATAATGCAGTAAAAAGTTATGGTAGTAGATAATTAGATGGACCAGCTAGAAGCAATATGAAAGGGGGCTGGTAGCACAAGGATTACAGAAGGTGTGTGGGCATTTTGACATCCAGAAAACATTATAGATCTGGTCTCAGCTACCTCAGTCTCATGATGATAATTAAGAAATGTGGGCGTAGAAAAGCTCTTTGCATGGTTTGGTTGGATTATTGCTGCAGTTCAAAACACAATTGACAGAGACACCCACATTGGACATGATTGCCCTTTGATGAGGCAGATACTGACTTTTTAAAGCTGACACAGTTAAAATTATGTCCAAAATTTATGGGGCCACAAGCTATTCACCAGACTCCATTATTGTAACAAATGGTAAAACACAAATTGAAGCAGTTTAAAAAAAGGGTGAGGCATGCTGAGGTGAAAGGGACCCTGGCAGTGGGATAAACTTTTCTCTCACCTGTTTGGCAGGAGTAGAAGCACACAGGCAGTGTCTGGGGTTCACTTTCTGTGTGTGTGTGCTCTTTAAAGGCAAAGGGGAAGACCAGCAAGGCTGGTTTCATTGATAACCCACAGTAAAGCCAAGTTCTCATGCAGCTTGTGTGTTGTGGGGCAGATTTTCCAGCTCTTTTACCTCCATCTGTCCATCAACAACACAGAGATGTTACCAAGCCATTTGGAATGGAAAGAGATTGATGGAGGCTGTTCAGATGCTACTGCTCAAATCCATGACAAGACAAACAGTATAGCTCAACATACCAACTCTTGCAGTGTATTATTCTGATATTAGAGACACTAAACCTGTGCAGCTATGGAAATGTCAAAATATTTACTTCAGCCCTGATCCTGCATTCAGGTTTATTTATCCTTTGATGTGTTTCAGCCCTTGAAACAACAGCAATAGAAGGAGGTTGTGTGGTGGCCCACAAGTAGTTCTGTACCTGTCACTTAGCTCCCATTCAGATTTTCCCTCAGGAATCAGAAAAAGCCACACATTGTCAAGGCAGACAGAGGTGGGAAAATATCTGACATTTCAAAATTAAATTTTTCCCAGTGTTTTCAACACAAACTAAGTTCTGTATTATTTAACAGTATTCAAAGAGGCTTTCAGTATTTCTATCTAAAGCTATCGTCAATAACCTGACAATGGCACTTGATAAAATATTCAGATTCAAACACAAACAATGTAACGAAAAGACAATGGATTTAATGGATTTCAGATAAACAGGTGGCTATGAAAGGAAAAAAAGTGCAGCTGATTTCTGATAGTGAATACCTTGTGAAACCCAACCAACTCTACTGAGAATGGGATGAAGAGACATGAGCAGAGGTCAAGAGACTGGAGCTGCTCCTGTGTTGGTTTGCTCTGTAAAATACATGTTTACTCACAGCTGCCAAAGTCTATAAAACCATCTGAGAGAATATTTGGCTGAATTTTGCGAACAGATAGCTGATAATATAGTATTGACCAGGAAAACATCACCATTTTTGAACACCTAAGTGATATGAATAACCTCTGTCACATGTTTTGTTCTCATCCTCTTCTGAGGTAACAAGTACTTCACTCTAGGATTTTCCCCTAGTTTTGGTTTTTGAGGGGTTTAGTTGTTGCTCCTTTCACAAAGGTCTTGGTGGTAGCAAGAGGTAAAAGTTTAATCATGGAGTCCCCTCCTTTCTTTCTGTGTGGCATTTGCTCCTACATCAGCAGTCAGTCACTCTATCCACCGCTTATTCCCCAGGCAGATCTGATTCTCCTGCTTTTTCTGCCCACCACCTGTTGTTTTCCTCTTCCCAAATCCTTCACCTGGACTCAGTCAGCTGCCTGGCCATGGTCACAGCCCTGCATACCCACTGCTTTTCTCACCTCTCTTCCTGAGCTCTTCTAAAGACACAAATGTCTCTGACTTAAGAAGAGCTTTTAATTCCCAGCCTGCTGCCTGTGGCACCTAATAGTTATTTTTATCATCTACTTTCCCATCAAAGCATTTCTGCAGCAGTCCCTTAAGAAAATTCTGCTGGCTCCCAAATTCTAAGGAAGCCAAAACCTCTGACAAGAAAGCAAGTTTGGCAATCCCTCAGCCATCTGTAGGTGGGTCCTGCCTGCCTTTATCTGAAGCCCTGATGGGGGAAGCTGCCCACTGCCTCCCGAGCCTTTTTTGTGGGGTGTGAGTAAAGATTAATGGGAAGCTGAAAATCAATCAGCTAAATTTAGATGGAGGTCTAGTTCCAGTTTGTCAGACAATGAGAATGTGTATTTCATCTGCTTGTCTTTCATTTGTGTTATCACTCAGGCTCAGCCTTTCTTCCTGAGTCTCTAAGCCCATCAGGTCATGGAATTAACACAATGTTCCTTTACTGTGAGGGTGAGGGTCTGACAAAAGCACAGCAAACCCAAACTGCAAAATAAACTGTGTTGTCAGTTATACTTCCCCAGCTCTGGTAGTTGGTGCAATTTTCTGGCAGTTAATAGGCTCTAAATCATGAAACTAATCAGAAATAGGCCTGAAAATTGTGCTGGCTCTTATTTACTTTCTTTTATCTTGATACAACTTCTTAAAAGAATATTTTAAACAGATCCTTTAAACATTTGTAGTAAGAGGCAATAGATAAAATGTCATAATTTCCATATGAAGGAGTGCAATTCCTATACAAAAAAGCCATTTTATCCTAATATGGTCTCAGAGTCTAAGTAACGTATTCTGTCACCAGAACTTCTGCATCAAAACAATTTTTCTGTTTCATATCCAAGAAGAAATGTTGAATATTTAAATCCCACATTCTTTTTGATCTTAATTCCCTTCACAGAAGAGCTCTTTAGGTCTCATCAATGTGCTCTAGGTGCAATATCTCAGTATATTTTTTATATTATGGGATCTAACCCAAATTAAGAAACCAAAGGGGAAGAAGCTAACATGCCTGTAAGGGAAAATGATTCTGCTCAGAGCACATAGCAGGGTAAAGCATCAAACAGAAACATAACAAAAGTCTAAAGGAAGGGGTTTCATGCCTTGGTGCAAAGTGCTTGCTGAAAATCCAGCATTTGCCTCCCTTCTGATTTAAAAACTTTGCATTCCTGCTGACTTCCATGGTGTTTATGTTCAAATAAGTAAGGCACCATGAGGCCATACAGTACAACTGCAATTTGCAATAAATTATAGCAGATTAAACAGCCAGCTAATGAAATACAAAGAGGTGTTTAAAAGTCTCCCTTGTAAGCATTTATGTTTCAGATGTATTAACTACATGAAAAATAAACATTGTCCAGAAAATAAATGTATATTATGTTGTTTATGAATTTATACTCTAATGGCACAAGTCCTGAACCACCAAGGCCTCACTAAATGTCTTGCCAAAGCCAGGGGTAGATTTTACTTGGGTATTCTCTCAGTCATATCCATCCCTTGAAGTACAGAGGCTTTGAGCATCAAAATGCAGGATTGCTTTCCTCCTGCTTAAGGTTATGTTCATGATGGTTTTGTGGTGGTGGCCGTGTCTCCACTGCTGGATGAGCCCAGCCCAACCACCCCTTACCCCTCAAAAGCCACCCTGACCTTGTGCAGGCTGGGCCAGAGAAATCAATATGTTTTCCCATTTGAGAAATGGTGTAGAATGTGAGGAAAGTTATTTTAAAATAGCTTAAAATTTGTATTGATTTTCTGGATCAATATTTCAGGATTTTTGAATTCCCAGGTAGCCATACATCCACCCTATGTTTTGTTCCCATCTCTCTGCATCTATAAATGATAGTCTGAGCACATCTCATGCTGTAGAGAGAGAACCAGCTATGCACCCAACAACCCCCATACTGTACTACTGAGGAGGAAAATAATATTTTAATAGTAGTACCAAAAATCCAGTTGTACTGGCACTAGCTACTATTTAAAGCAGTTCTGCCATGCAAGTCAATGAAATAATTTCAATGCAGAGTAATAATGGCCCCTGTGCCATTCCTGCTCTTTGCAGCTGGGTGTTGGAGTGGAAGGAAAGAGGAAGTGAGGGCTGCATCTTCTTTGTTGGCATCTTTTGTGTACTAGCACTCCCTGAGGAATGGGTGAGGACATCACCCAAAAGTGACTCTTGCTGCTGTCAGTGCTCACATGCCACCTGGGCACCCCTCTGCCATGGATGAACAGACCATGCCTTTCATTATGACAAATGAAAACTCGAAAATGAAAATGAAAATGAAAATGAAAATGAAAATGAAAATGAAAATGAAAATAATGAAAATGAAAATGACAAATGGCAAATGAAAACTCCATAGACACGGCTGCCTATTAATCTCCAAAGTGGAATGTAGTAACATTTACACCCAACATGGTTCCAGTCATTAAATTACTGAAAGATTAATAATCCCAAGTATTCAATAAACAGAAATGATGCCATGAAATGTTTTAGTCAAGAGAAATTTTTGCTCTAATGTGACTAATCCAGTTACTTGTTTCTTGAGACACAAGTCACAGTAACTGGAGGACAAGAACATAATGGGGTCTGAGTTTCATTTTGAGAACCCTTTTTAATATTTATTGCTGCACAGATAATTTTAGTTTGCAATTAACAAAAACATCTACTGGTTCCTAGATACTTCTCCCTTTAATGCTTTGGGTAGTTAACATAAAAATGCTTTGAACTCTTGTGTTTTGTTTCTTAGGTGAAATAGCTCAATATGCTATTTAAAGAAAAAAAAAATCCTGAATTTACCTTTAAACACATCAGCTTGCTTAAAGCATTGATGTGGCTGTGCTTTGGAAAGGGATGGAGGAACAGTACCCTAACCTCTTTGGGAAGATGAAGACAGCTACCTAAGTGCAGCATAAAATACATTAATATGAAAGTCCTGAAGGGCAGGAGAGCCAGAAGAACTATTTAATGTTTACACATGCTTTGCATTCCCAAGGATTTCTGTGTACCCAAGGAGGATCCCTCCTGCCAGCTCCTGGCCAGAGTGGGACCCTGTGGGTGGTGGGCACCCTGGAACACTACTGGCCCTGGTGCCAAACACCATCTTCAATCTCCCAGCCCAACTGTTTGCTTTAGATCTCTTATCACCCGTCACCCCCGGGCAGTATTGCTGAGCTGCTGCACCTGGCAAATGGAGTGCTTCAGCTTGGTGTCAGAGGAGATTTTAGTTCTTAAATAGAAATAAACTACAAAAGAGCATTCACAGGGCCTGGGAATGGGGGCTTGGACCTGGGATTTTGGGGCTTGCTTGTTTTAGCACACACTCAAATAAGTTCTCCAAAGTTATGCACTGAGGAGGGTTTGCTAAGGCATACACCTATTCTGATAAAATGCCTGGCTAAGTTTATAAACCTCCTGGAATCTGATCCCTTTAAATATTAAAAATAATCCACTATATTGCATCTAATTGAAACCCACTGAATACTTAGAGGAAAGGAGAGATGAGTCAATCCCAACACCTTTCACCCACAAGTGCACCAAGAGTTTTCTGATCTTCTTTAATCATAGAGCTCCAGTGGCCTGATTCGTCACAGGAGTGCATCTCTAGCCATCTTTTCTTTCCACACTTGGCTCAGGTTTCCACCATCTAAGGAATCACACACAACCTCTTTGGGGAAGAGGGGATTTTCTTTTCTGTTCCCATGTCTGCTGCTCCCTCAGAGCCTGCATTTTTGCTGGTGCTGCACCAGGCCCTTGTCTGCTGTGCTGGAGCCTTGGCTGAGCTGTTAGCAGGAAGGTCAGGGGTGAGTGAGGAATGCTCAGGCTCCATATGCCAGACACCTGGTACACTGGATACCCCCAGACACAACCCAGATACTTTCCTCTCTGCTCTGTGCTCAGGTGATGGGTGTTTAATGCCTCCAAAACAACAGCAGTAAGGCAGAGACACTCGGGAGATGAACTGCCAGTTTTAGTGAATGTCAAAGCATCAGGAAATGACAAACCAAACTTTAAATGCTTCTGCTGTGTTGGATTCATTCTCTCCTTACTTTTTTTTTCCTCATTCTCACCTTCTTTTCTGTGTCATCATCCTCAACAGCTGCCCTGCACCCCACAGTGTGGGGCAAGCCTGGCTTGGCACTGGCCATGGGGCCAGGTGTCAAAATGAAGGGTGAATTGTCCTCCTGGCCTCCCCCAGCCCTTCAGCACAGGGAAGAGGAACTCCACGTGTGGCTTAGGAGTCCCCCTGTCCAAGCAGTGCATGGAGTTCATGCAAACCCCAAAAGAAAAGCCTAGGGATTTGGATGGGAAGGATTTTGTGTGAGTGTTTGTGCACATCCTTGCATGTGGCAATTGTCACATATCACACATTCTACTCCTACAACACTTGATGCCAATAGAGACAATTATATGAGTGGTGGCAAGGAACAAACCCAGGAGTGGTGTGCTCACCAAAAAGGATGGAGAGGATGTTCATGGGCAGCTTAATAGATTTATGTGTAACAG
The DNA here is from genome assembly GCF_029582105.1 of Oenanthe melanoleuca. Lineage (NCBI taxonomy): Eukaryota > Metazoa > Chordata > Aves > Passeriformes > Muscicapidae > Oenanthe > Oenanthe melanoleuca. The sequence continues at coordinate 3,881,307 of NC_079339.1, forward strand.
ACATGCATTCCCTTGTTTGCAAAAGGCTAATCTGCACCTACCATACAACTCTGTCAGAGAAGCAGCTTCATGCACATAAATCGTGCTGAAATCTCTGATTAGAAGGCATGGGACAATTTTAATTGTTTGCTAGAGTTTTAAAATCACGTTTGCTGTAGCTGCAGGGTGACAATTCTGAGCTATTAAGTGGTATTTTCTTCAGGAAAAATGTTGTGGTTTTGGTGCCTGTGATTCAAAGAGTAGGTTTTCCTGCTTTATCCTGGGTACCTGCAGCCTACAAACCATGTCTATTGAAAGATCCTTGGGTTTGTATTCCCATCTTTTTTTTCCTAGTTTTCCTAGTGCACTGGTGTCAGTGTGGAGCATGAGGGGCTCTCCTGTGTGTGCTGCAGCCACTGAATCATTGTAGAGTGCCTTCATAGCCCAATCATCTCACAAATGCACCATGTCTGCAACCCTGGTGGTGTATATTACTTGTGTATATAATCCATAGGGATTTTTAGCATTACTTGAGTTGGAAAAGTTTATTTCCATGATTTTCCCCCCTCTTTAATGGGAAAAAAATAGCAAATAGAGGTAACTAGGAAGCATGAATAAACATAATTAAACATAAAATGCTTGTAATGATAAAAGAAATTACTTCAGCCAATTAAAACTTTTAACAGAAAAAAACTGTAGCATCAATACCCGAGTACATCAATAGCATTGTCCTTTTTGTAATCAGGATTAGTTTATATTTCCTGACAGCCAAGTGAGAAGAATTCCAAATTGTAGCTTCTTGACCTTTTTCTCATTCAAAAACAGGTCAAGATACTACATGAATAAAATGGGGAGTGTAAAGACACAGTTTGGGGGAGGGGAGACTCAATCACCTGTTATTACCTTTTGTCTAATTATGCACCTTTTAAGAATGTTACTCTTTTCAAATATTGACTTTTCTATTGCTTCTCCTGAAATTGCAATGGGGGAATTGAAGAGCCCCACAAACTGCTTTATCATATAATTAGTTTATCAGTAAATTTGGACCTCGTACATCAATCACTATAATGCATAATCTCCACTGAGACAGAAACCAGGTGTGCGTGCTTCTGCTTTCTTCTTTACAGTATCTACAGCATCATTAGTGCCTATGCTACAGTTTAAATTGAATTCAGCAAAAAGCAATGATCTTACCCTCCTGCAAGCAGTAATACTGCAGGGATAAATCAACATTTTGCTGATTGACAACTCATACTCTTTCCCTGTTGCTGTTTGGGAAATGGTAAAGCATGATTTGTGTATGCAAAAAATTAATTTTGTCATGGATAGAAAAAACACTTGGTTTCAAGGTAAATGCTGTAAAGTGGGCATAGTGTGACAACACCAAGAGGCTGGATACACTGAATTATCTGAAACCACCAGGAAAGGGTCTGCCTGCCCGTTTCTTCTCTATGCAATTGTGGTGTGACTTCCTTTTCAAGTCCCTCTTACTTGTGAGATCTGCACAATCCAAAGGGGGGAAACATAGTTGCTCCTGAGAAGGGGTGGAAGGAATCTTCTTTCAGACACAGCAAGAGAGAACTCCTTTTGGCTCTACCAAGAAAATATCAGGACACTGATCTTTGAATCCTATGTATCTCACAAATCTCAAAGGTGATGTTTATGTAACCCCCAAATTTATAGTATCTTATGGACAAAGGGGTGGAGGTCCAAGTAGAGCAATGTACCCATGTCAGGACTATCAGTTGATTCACAAACTAATACCTTGAAGACCCAATTTTTGGGGGAGCCATTCATAAAAATTCTCTTGGAAGTCAGAGTCTGACTGAAAAATATGGAACCCAGGCTTGCATGTGCATTAAAAATCCAAACAAGTAATTTTTTACACTACTTTTTCATTTTCTGAGTAGTCAAGCACTGGCTGGTAATAATGCTGAAAGGGCTGATTATACCAGCAAGAAACAGCAGCTCCTCTGACCACACCTCTTCCCCAGGAAAATCTCTACACCCATGAAAAAGGCAGCATGTTTGTAGCAGAGAAAAATGGGAATTTCATGGTTCTAATTAATGGTTCTAATGTTCTTAGCAGTGCTGAGCTGAAGCACTTACTCCAGAGTGAGGACTTGTCAGGCTGGCTGTAACATGCTTCCTTTCCAAAATTTAAAAAAAAAAAAAATGTTCTGATTGCAAGCAGATTTATTTTCAGAGTATATGCCTTCTCCTTCACTCCTGAGATAAAGCCAGCAGTGTTTCTAAAGCATGATACTTGCTGCTGCTCATCTGCATGTCTAGTGTGCTAGCAGAAGAGTCTTTCCTCCAGGAATAACAAGTGTGTAATGTATTACATTACTGCTGATTAAAGTAACCTCTCCTGCTACTGTTTAACTTGCCTGGTGGATCATCCAAATACTTGCAGGCACCATCTTATAAACACAGAATATTGAAACTGTGCTGCTTTATGACTGTGCAAAAAGGCTGCTGAAAACATGCTGCCTTAGTGAAATCAGGTATGCACACTAATACTGGAAAGTTAAACGGTATTGTGAAGTCTAAAACAGATAAGTAAAATGCACACTTTAACTTAGCAAATTCTAGGTACAATTATGTGTTTGAAATACCTCTGGAACACCCACCTGGCATTATTGCTGATATAAGCTTATACTGGTATATCAGAGTGGGAAAAGGAATGGTTGATATATCCTTAATGGCAGAATTTGAATAATACAGAAATAGCAGAGCAGGACTTGGCCTGAAGAGTTGTTTGTGACTTAATGAGTGTGTTAGCTATCAGCCAACAGGAGCTGGACATGATTCCTCAGGCCCAGGCTGTTAGTGAAGGCTTTGAAGATGTCTCCTTTCTCATAAATTGGATAGATTTGGACCAGAAAACACTGAGACAAAAGAGGTAGAACTGTCTTCATGCTCACTGACATTTTTAGTTCAAACATGTGAAACCAAACCCACAAGTGCAAGAAAGATGGTGATGTGGTACTTAAGAATGATTTTTTTTAAAGTTCTTAAAGCTGCAAAGGTTATTAACAACCAGGAATCTTTCCTTTAATATATCTTAAAAGCTTATTTATATGGAAGGCCTTAGGTGTACTCGAATTCCAAACACCTGGGTTATTTTCTTTACTTTATTGATCAATGCAGGTGTTCCACAGAAAAGTGCACAGGCAATCAGACTGTCTGAGGGCAGCAATGAGTTGCACACATTTCCCCTAGGATAATTAAATTTTCACAAGTGTGTGGAGTGAACGGGCCTTTGGCATTAACTGATATTAGATGGCAGTCAGGCTTTGAGGCGTAGAAAATACATGTTTTAGCCAGTTCATAAAAGAGTTGGGCTATCTTCTTCAGAAATCAACATCTTCCAATTCTGCCTGTGAGGGAAGAGTGGAGAGGCAGGGCTGCCCCAGCCCATGGCAGGCAGGGGTGAGGCAGCTCTCCCAGCGCTCTGAGGTGTAGAAAATACACGTTTCAGCCAATTCATAAAAGAGTTGGGCTATCTTCTTCAGAAATCAGCTGCCTCCAATTCTGCCTGTAAGGGAAGGGTGGAGAGGCAGGGCTGTCCCAGCCCATGGCAGGCAGGGGTGAGGCAGCTCTCCCAGTGCTCTGAGGTGTAGAAAAATACATGTTTTAGCCGGTTCATAAAAGAGTTGGGCTATCTTCTGAAATCAACGTCTTCCAATTCTGCCCGTAAGGGAAGGGTGGAGAGGCAGGGCTGTCCCAGCCCGTGGCAGGCAGGGGTGAGGCAGCTCTCCCAGCTGCCGGGATGTGGCACAGCCCGGGCAGGGAGCGTGCCATCCCTCCGTCTGTACCGAGATCAAATGCAGCTAGTCAATCAGGGGATACCATTATTGCCTCCGCCATTCAATTTCCACTATCAATAATTTACTTCATTTGCTGCACGTGCAAGGAAGGAGGAGGAGATGGAAAAGCAGATTTTTTTGCCGGGGGTACAGAACCCACCCGCGGGCAGAGCCGGGCAGGGCGCTCCGGTCCCCGGGCTCGGCGGTCCGCCCCATCTCCGCTGATGGACGGGCGGCCCCGCCGCCGGTGCCGGTGCCGGTTCCCCTGCCGGTGTCGGTGCCGGGCTCGGCAAAGCCGCCTCGGGACCGCTGGAACTGAGCTCCCGCTGGGCGCCTGCAGAAAGTCACCGGTGTAACGTTACCTGGGGCGCTCATTAATAAGCAATGCCCGATGATATTATCTTGATTGCATTCTTAATAGGCGGACTACGGAGAGGTCAGCGCGGGAGCGATATTTAAATGGATTGGGCTTGCTTAATACCTGGCGGAGTAAACCAATATCCCGCCGCGGGCGGACCGGCACCCCCCTGGGGAAGCGCCGGGGGAGCGGGGCCGAGCCGGGCTGAGGGGAGCCGGGCTGAGGGGAGCGGAGAGGGGCTTAGGGAGCCGAGCGGAGCTGAGGGGAGCGGGGCTGAGCCGGGCTGAGGGGAGCGGAGAGGGGCTTAGGGAGCCGAGCTGAGCTGAGGGGAGCGGGGCTGAGCAGCTGAGAGGAGCAGAGCGGGGCTGAGGGGAGCTGAGCGGGGCTGAGGGAGCGGAACCGGGCTGAGCGGGGCTGAGGGAGCCGGGCTGAGCGCAGCTGAGGGGAGCGGAGCTGAGGGGAGCGGAGCCGGGCTGAGCGCAGCTGAGGGGAGCGGAGCTGAGCTGAGGGGAGCGGAGCCGGGCTGAGAGCAGCTGAGGGGAGCGGAGCTGAGGGGAGCGGAGCGGGGCCGGGCAGGCGGGCGGGGCGGGGGCGGTGGCGGGGCCGGGAGGCGGTGCGGAGACTCGAAGCGGGGCAGCGCGGTGCCTACGGCCGCCGCAGCCGCTGCCCGGGGGCGAAGCCGCTCGGCGGGGAGAAGGCGGAGGGGCTGGGCCGGGAGGCTCCGGTTGAGCGGCGGGAGTGTGGGATCCGGCTCCGCTGCCCTCCCGCCCCTCATAAAGCTTTGATGAGACACTTGAGACGCCGACTGTGTTGTCGAGGCGGCGGGAGGCGGTCGGTGGGACTGGGCGCCCGGGAGAGGATGTGACTTCCCGGAGGGAACCCGGACAGGCTTTGTGTGGACGACAAGGTACGCGGCGCCCCGCCGGGAAACTTGAGGGGCCGGGGGCGCGGTGGCCGCGGAGCTGGGCGGGCGCTGGCCGGCGAGAGGCGTCGGGGAGCGGTGAGCGCGGGGGAGGGCCGGGGCAGCCCCGCGCCGCTTTGTTCCCGCACCTGTCGGCGCGGCCGGTGCCCGGCGGGGCTTTTGCCGGGGCCGGCGGCAGCGGGAGCGCGCTCCCGGCGGAGCGAGGGGCGGCGGAGCGCGGGAGCCGGCGGCGCTTCCCCGACGGCGGCGCGGGCGCGCGGCGGGGCGCGGCGGGGCGGGCGGCAGGCGGGAGGCGGCGGCGCCCCCTGGCGGCGGGCGCGCGGCGGGGCGGAGGCCCGGCCTCCTCCTCCCTGAGGGGCGGCGGCGGCGGCGGGGCCCGGCCGGGGACGGGAGCGGGAGCGGCGGCGGAGCCCGGACCTGGAGCGGGAGCGACAACGGGGCCCGGCCGCGCAGCGGGAGAGGCGGCAGGGCCCGGGCCGTGCAGCGGGAGCGGCGGCGGCGGGGCCCGGCCGTGGGGCGGCGGCGGGGTGCGGGGAGGGCCGGGCGCCGTCAGGGAGGGGCGCGATGCACTTGTTGGAGCTGGACGGTCGCTGGAATGTGAGGCATGCCGGGCACCGTCACCGGGATCCGGTGCCACGGGCGCTTCTCTGCTGTCCCGCTTCACCGGTGCCGCCGGCAGGGAAGCGAAGGGCAGGCGGCGCAACGAAGGTGTCGGTGCTCGGGAAAGAGCCCTGGACCCACCGGCTGTGGATTCATATCGGGGGGTCAGACACGTCTTCACCCAGAAAAAAACCCTGGGGTTAAATGGTAAATTTGTTTAGGAGAGGTTTAATTAATACTGTGGAAATCGTGTGCTGTCCCACAGATTTTTTTTTTTTTTTTTTTTTTAGGATTAAAAGCATGAGGTGTTACAGCTGTGGGCCATGCTTTCCTTTTGCTTGGTTGTTTTTAAGAGGTGCACTTGGTGTCTTGGTTTGTACATTCCAGTTAAGATATGTCCTTTTCCGCTCAGTTTATTGTAGTTTGCTGTTCTGAGGTTATGCAAGATCAATAGTCATTACTTATTTATGTTTCTAGTAACACAGTTCTAATGAATGCAAAGAATCTATCCTGGCAATATATTTTTCTTCAGCCAGTATTTCTGTAATCTTTAATTCATGGTGATAAATAGATAAAATGAATTTCCTTGGTTGTCTGTAGATAGGAGCAAAGGTCTGGATAATGAGATGCCTGCTTGTGGGCAGGAAGAACTTTCACAGCACCAAGTTTTAATGGCTTTTGGGTCACAGAAGTGAAGACTTTGCTCTGTTTACACGAGTGGCTGTCCCAAGAAGATCATCGTGTTGTGTGCTCTTTGGTGTTGAGTAGTGCCTTTGTGTAAATCCCAGGCTCTGCTTACCAAGCTGGATTGCTGTCTGGAGCCCTCAAGTGAAAGCCCAGCCCCAGTGATGGCCCAGAGTTCGTGTGGGTATAGAAGAGCGTAAGCAGAGGGGATGCTCTTGGCTTCATGCATGCTGCAAATGCTGTAGTTTGGCACGTGAGAGGAGGGAGCAGCTGTTAGGGGGATGCTGTGGCTTCCTGTGTGCAGAGTTCCAGGGCACTGGCTGTGTAAACAGAGCCGGGAGAGGGAGAAGACAGATAGTGATGTTCTGCAGGAATGAGTGCCGTCCCTCACCTGGGTCTCAGAGCAAAGCAGTGACTCTGTTTCAGCTCTAAAATATCTGTTTTCTGCTGTAGTACTACCACTAACGTTCAGCTTCACTGAGCCTTGTCTGGGAAAACCCATTTGTAAGCAGTGCACCTTCTGTTCATGTTGCAAGCGCTCGCTGCTTTCAGGAGCTGCAGGGTAGATCCTGTTCTTACATGGCTGTGAAATCAGGGTAAACCAGGTGAGAAAGATGAAAAAATTTTATCTGAATAATCCAGATATAATGGTGGAGGAAGATGGGAAAAGACTTTTATCTTGGATGGAGTAACACTTTTTTCAGTTCAGTCTAACTTCAAGCAGTGTGCTGTTAAGCACCAAGGCATTATGTTGTAAGAGTAGTGCCTGGGAAGTGCTGCAATATGCTGGAATACTACAAAATGTAGTGCACGGATGCAAAGGTTTTTAAAGGCTCATTAATGTGAAAAAAATATAGGGGAAAATAAGGTTCTGTGCCTTTGCTTAAAAGCTTTGTATATGTGATGGTGCTGAGCTGGAAGTGGCTGCACTTAAGTCTGTGCAGTAGCTGTAGCATTTGTGCAACCCTTACTCTGCTGTTGCTGTAAGGAAAACACAAAAGCTGCACATTTTGCTCAGATAATAATTCAGGGAGTGCACGTATAAAAGCAGGTCACAAGCATCTTGGAAGTAGGAGACCCTTTCAACCCTTCTACTGGTAAGCACTGCATGAAAAGGAGAAACAAGTCACTCTACTGGGTGACTTGTGTAATAAGTATGGTCCTATTAAAGAAAAAAAAAAAGGTATTTCTCATACCTGCCTTCCTGGTTTGTATAAAAGGCTGAAAAGTTCTTCTAACAATGTGCCCCGTGCCTGCACTAGAAACCTCACATTAGGCATTGTGTGAATTGTTGGAGGCTCCACTAGAGAAGGATATGTGCTTTTAATAGGCTAATTGCTAACTTGTCTTGACCTGTCAAGCATATGTTGTGAGCACTTGGTTTCTGCTAAATAGCTGAAATGCTGCTTAATTGGGAAACTCTCCATCATTTCTTAGATCAGTTCATACACTGGCATTCTTGGTAATCCTTAGTTGTAAACACCCTTTAAAAGGAAGCTTTTAAAGGCTCTGAAGCTGAGGCTATTTTTGTGTGTTGCTGAAATGAAGTGCTAACCAATAACCTACTGTCTTCAGTTCCAGCTGGGAGGGTTCTGTAACAACTCTTGTGTGCTGTGATACACCATTAGGAAGCAGCACAGGTGTGTGCTGAGTGAACTGCCTGATAAATGAGTTGTGATGGGGCTGGCAGGCTGTGTCCCCTGTCTGTCAACTCACAAATCTTACTGCTTCCTTATCCATCTGTTATTCAGTCTTATCTTTGACTGCAGGTTCTTTAGGGCAGAGATAGCCTTGCCTGTCTTCTCTTTCTGGTAGCCAGCAAGAAATCACCAGTGCTCTTGTAACATAAGCAGTAAATAATGGATTTTGCTATGCAGTGCATACAGGCAGCTCTGCCATGGCATCTTAAACTTGCATGCTATCAATTCCAGGTGCTGAGCAGTCCAGTGAGGAGCACTGTTTGTAGGAGTTGTCCATGCAGAGCAGGGCAAACAGTCTTATGTGTAAAGTGCAGGTGATCTGTAGGGGCAGGCTCAGCCTTTCCGTCTCAACATTCAGGACATAACCATCAGGCAGCTGTGACTGGTGGAGTTCAACTGCTGTACCCAACAGCAACAATGAACATGAAACAGTCTGAAACACTGGAAATGCCACGGACATGACTGACCAGGAGACAGTCTTACAAGAAAAAAAGTAAAAGACAGCCTCATCTTGGGTACAATGTCTGCCCTTTACAACTAGTGAACAGAGGGCTGACTGGGATATACCAACCTGATGTGATTGTAATTCTTGGTAACACTGGTACCAGTGGTGGTGGAATGTCCCCTTACAGCACAATTTAGGCACCATGAATAGATACAGCTGTCTAAAGATGAGTACCATGGAAGCAAAAGGAAACTTCATTTAGTGATTTTTCATGCCCTTCTGGCAGCTGCCATAAGGCTGTAGCAGTTAGATACTTTCCTTGGTAAGAATATTGTATTTTTCAGGGAAGTCAGTTTCTGAAACCAGTTAATTAGGACAGTTATTTCTGGCCCTGGCATTTGTAGAGAACAGAAGGCATGATTGTTCTTCTATTTGTTTCTCTGAGTCCTTTGATCGACTAGAAGCTCTCAATGCTTTACGCTATAAATTACCTCAATCCTTTGGCAGTTCATTTCTTTTCTTGTGTACTTGGTTAGGAAAATGCAGAAATCCTTGTGAGTCAGCTACAGACTACTATAAATTATGAAAAAATGGGGGAGGGGGTCACATTTCTCGTTAGGAAAGTCAGTTCTAGGAGGATGGAAGGATCCTGGTTGCTGAATTTGAGATAAGCATCTTAGAGTATCTCAAAATCTGAGCAGCTACTGCCACCTAGAGATGCAGGAACCACATAGGGTGCTCGGGCTGTCTCCAGCAAGGGAGCCTGCACCTTTAAAATGAGTTAATCCCAGTCCTTACTCCACAGTATCAATTTAGTGTATGAGTGCAGACTTTTTTTAGCCCTGTAATTGATGATTACCTGTGAATCCTGTTCTAGTAATGCAGGTAACTAAATTTTATAGAGAGTCTTTATGTGGCTTAAATTGGTAAGCAAAGAAGCATCACTTTCAGTGATCATTTGCTGATTTAATTTAGACTACACTTAAAGAAGTATTGCAAGTCAGATTTATAAGGGTTTGGTACAGCTGTTGCTGAGGCTTCATGGCCTTTGTAAAGCTACACCAGTAATGCAATGGAGAATTAGTCCCTTAAGGATTTCAGTTCATTTGAAGGTTGGTTTCTTCCTTATCCCATCTTTGAAGTCTACTTGTTGTACTGTCCTTTAGTATATATTTGCGGGAATAGAAAAAAAAAATCTGATTTTCCCAAATGTATCAACTCAGCAGCCTTTGGATTGGTTTCACTAGATTCAACATTTTCTCAATTTAAAAATTAAGTTTCAAAGTTAAGTTGAATATGTAGCTATATGTTGCTACCTTAAATCTAACAACTTGGAATACACTAGTATCTGCTCCTATTTTGTGTGTGTGTGTTTTGTGCATCGACCTGCTATAGCAGTTTCTTCCTCTGCATTTGAGAGAAAAGCAGTGTTCCCTACTTAATTTGCTTCCTGATTACAGAGGGAAACAATGAGCCTTTTTTACCTCCTGAACTCATAATCTCATGTTCAGTTATTTCTGTTTGACTCTTAGAGGCACAGTATGTTTTAGGGCTTTTTTAATAACTGCTAGCTCTCAGCTATCAAATGCCTACTGGAATAAGCAGACCAACACAACTGAACCTGGAGCTGATAATACCGTCTCACAGAGCCCTGAAAATGCAATCCTTAGTAAATTGCATGTACTGTATAACTTTCCAGGTGGTGGGTTTTGAAATTTCTTAAGATATTTGAAGGCTGACAGGGTACATTATATTGTGATAAGAGCTTAATCCAAAACCTTTGAGGGAACAGTGTTTTCCTGTGGGGAAATTGAGAAACTGTGATACGGGGATATTTGCCACAAGTCAGGAGGCAACTGCAAACTGCTGATGCCATATCAGGGTGCAGGAGAGCTGTAATACCAAAGTAGAGTTTTAAAAACTATCCTTGGCTCACTGGAGCTCCACATCAGCCTCAACCTTTCCAGTTTGTGCATTGAGTTACAAGTAGGCTTTGCATAAATGCAGGAGGAATCTGAAAAAAAAAAAAAATTGAACTAGGCAAAACCTTGAGCAAAATGCTGTTATATGCTCATATGTAAAGGACTCAACCCAGAATCCTGTACTATATGTATTTTAAAATTGAGTTAAGCTTAATCTTGTGCCAATTCTAATGCATATTGTGCCTTATCTAATGTGATCTAAACACTGTTTTTTTTAAACACTGCTCCTGGAGAAATGCTGTTTCATCAAGATCAAGAAATTAAAGGTTATGATCTCTGGATTCCTTAGTCTGTTATGCCATTTTCTTTTTAAGCTTGGTGCAACATCTAGTATCCATATGGTTTAGTTTATCCATCTTTACACTAGCCATGGTGCTCTTGTTGAGTTTTTAGTACGTGATACACTGAGAAGAAAAGAAATCCAAACTTTATTGAAAGGCTGGATTAGTAAAGCCAACCTCTCCCCTTAGTCATAAGTGTCACTGTACCACAGAAGTGTATGGATACTGTTGGGATGAGTGACAGGACTTGCTTTGTAGTATTTCTAGGTAATTCTGCCTGCTGGCTGCCTCCACTAAGGCTTGGATCTTCACTTGCTATTTACATTCCTTCTGAGTTGATTATCCAGTTTGACTGAGCCATAAATGCTGAGAGACAAACGCTTTTTGATAGAATTTGTACTGAGAGCCAGTGTGAGAAGGAAGCAAATTCAATAACAAGTTGAAGCTGGCAAGAGTGATTTAAGCAGAGCCCGTGCCAGGAAACTGTGGTGAGCTATCTGAGCATCATGACCACCCTTTATCGTTATAATGGGCTGAACCAAAACTAGAAATAAACACATCTGAACTTCTGCCTTTTTGCTTTTCCAGATATAAACACTACTGTTTATGTCAATGGCATGATTTTTTTGTTGTTGTCAGCTTGTGCCTTGTAGACTGGTGGAAGGACTGTTCTTATTTTATGTGAGGCAAAGAAGGATGCTTCACATGTCATTACAGCAGCAGAGTATTTACTGGTGTGGCATTGGCAAAGTGATGCCAATGAAATGGTGCAAAGAGAAGAAGCACGTGCTTCTTTACGCCTTAGCACAGATGTACAGGTTTTTTGACTAGCAAGAGACATCTGAAAATGAGTTTTGCCCCTAAAAGCTAATGATTGGCACAGGAATTTAAAACAAGGAATAAAGCTGCCTTCCTTGAAAGACTCATTTAAGTCCTTTTCTCTCTTGGCTTTGCACTAAGGATAAATTTCTGCTATCCCCCGTGCAAAACTTTTTTGCCATTGCAACTGCAAAAGTAGGAGGAATGTCACCAATGAACAAGGTTGTTGCAAAAGAATAAGTGAGTCAATTCCACATGCCTCCATTAAAAAAAAAAAAAAAAAAGGCAAAAATAACATTTAAGAATAAGTTAGTTAGAAGTCTAAGCTTCCAAAGAAGTCTGCCTTTGAGAGTGACAAACCTGTAATCAACATCTTGAAGTTCCATAAACCTCAAGCATGAAGCCATATCACCTAGTTCTTAATCAATTTTGTTCAACATGGAAGTGGTTGTATATTTTTTAACCTGCTCTGATTCCTGTAACTTATGAAACTTACAGACTCTCGTGCTTGGAAACACCATAAATCATTTCCCCTGCCTTTAGCTAATGGAAGGACAGGTATGCAGTGAGACCTAGAAAACACAATAAATAACTTCCATGTCTACTTTAAATTAAACACTTTGGAGCAAGTCTTCAGTTGCAAAGCAGCACCAGACCTTTTAGTATTCAAATTGTGCTCACTAGAAAATGGCTGCAGGGGAGCTGCTGATACTCTGCATGTCTTGTCATTTGTCATCTTCAGGCATATGTCAAAACATGACCTGTAGTTTTTTTAAGGACAGTCTTGAGCCATTGGTATTTTAACATAAAGATTGATCTGTGGGTGTGCATTGGGAAAAAAAAAATGATTGGAACTCAGTAATCTTTTTTCCTTTTATTGTTTTGATGGTTATGGTGCTGCTACCCATATTACAAGTAGGCATAGCCTTGCTCTTCTCCATTTAATCCAAATTAAAGATGACCCTAGGTGCCTTGAAAGCTGCCTGGTTTGTGTTTGTAGGGTTGGTAAATACCTGCTTGGGCAATAATACTCCTTTATGGGAATAGGTCTTTCCTGAGTTTAATAATAATCTTGCTGCAGGTAAAAGCAGTCTCTGGTCTGGATGAGATAGGAACTTGTGTTGCATTTCAAATCAAACTTAGAGGTTTTAATGGTGAAGATATTTATATTTTAACACTAGTTTTGTTTCTCTGTTACCCCTTGTTATGTAGTGGTTGAGCCCCCAAACTGGAGTGTGAGGCTAAATCTGGAAAATGAAAGAGGAAACAAAAAGCCATATGGCAATAGCAGGAGTTTCTGCCACCTCACCTTAGGCCCGTGACAACATGCCGTATGCTTAACCTACAGTCAGGAACTAATAATGACACAGATGGAAGTGAGCTAGCATATGTATTTAAAGTAATACCCTGAAGGTTTTCATCAGCATCTTTCTGTGTTAGCCATCTAAATTGCCATGGGGAGATTAGCAAAATATGCATGTGGTACACATGGTAAAGGCATGTGTAGTGGCTGAGCTGAGGGATTTTGAGCAAGAACTCCCCTGTTCTCTGGTTCAGCAGTGACTTGCTGTGCAATCTGGGGTAAAATGTTTAAAATACTTGTGGGCTTTAGGCTACCCAGAAGGAAAACATGGTTTCTGATGTGGTTCCTTCTCACATAAGTATGTTGAGATTCATTGCAAGCAATGCTCTTTGGAGGCTTTGATAGCATGTTCTCCAAAAAATGTTCTACAATTGGAGAGTCACAACAGCTTAAGTACCAGATTTCTTAGCTTTTGCAACCTCTTTTCCTCTCTAACTACTAATAATCTCTGGTATGACATTTTTGCTTTTGATTTTGAATAGGATGGTGACTTCTATAGCTAGTCTATTATGTTGTGGAGATACAGAGGGAGAATACTTAGCTGTTTCCAAGACTAATTGTGTAGTTTAATGTTTCTTGCTTTAACTTTCTCTTCCCTCATGGCCATCCCCAGCTGTTAGAAGAGCAGCTGTCCTTCCCTGCAGCATAGTGGGATCTGCTTACATGAAGGGACAGGTATTGAAGTTTTTCTAGAGACGTGTTTATTTAATGACTGAAATCTCATATACAAACCTACCCTTTGGAGCTTAAGGGCTCTTAGAGTGAGAACAGTGCTTTGCTGGCAGCAAAGCCACTTTCTTCAGTGGGGGGTTGTGCATGAAACAGGACACCCAAGTGAGGATCATGAGGTGGTGTTGGGCTGGATTTTGCATACTTCTCTTTAGAGGCATGTCTAGGCTATTTATCTGCTTAAATCAGTGAGGGAAGAGAAGAGCTAGCCTGCACACCTAGAAAGGCTTTTTCCTTTCTCTTTAAATTGTATTACCAAGTATGTGTGCATCCCTCAGGAGTCCTGAGGAAGCTGCTTTGCTGAAACCTGTGACATTTTGTTCTGATACAGCTATTCGCTATAGTTTAGGTTGTGACCATCTGATTTTCTGACCACATAAATACTGGGCCACCTTTGCAACTGATATAAATCTATGAATGGAACACAGTGGAATTATACCAGGCAGAGACTGTGTCCACCAGAACACACCTGGAACTTAGCACTTCAAAGAACTCCAAGAATTTTTGTGGAAATAATTCCCTATGATGCCACAATCTTTTCTATCTGGTGGCAAGTATGAAAAGTCAGGAACCATGTAACTTCATTTTTAATTAGGGAAGGGAAGGTCCCAATGTCAATGTAATTCACAGAAATCACAGTGCAACACTCCTTGGTGAAAGAAATTACACCATTATACAACTGGGAGAAGGCAGGAGCTGGATTAATTTTTCCTGTAAGACTGCAGGGGCTTTTTTGTCCCTATATGTTCCATTAAATGTTTGTACCTTGAGCAATACAACTAATGAAGCTTGTTTTCAAACCCTTGCATCTTTGCCAGATGTACCTCCTCACCCCTTCTAGTGACTCCAAACCCTTTATCTCTATGGAGCTTGTGAAATGAAGGGAAAAATATGGTGTTGTAAGTCCATAAGCCTATGCACTGGTGTCTGCCTAAGGGTGGAGGAGGAGAAGAGCTTACTTGGGTCAGTCTTAGGTGCTGGCATACTGGTTATGCAGTGTGACCCTGTGTATCCCTCCATTGAATCTAGTGGAAGTTAACCCCCAGATTTTAGGATAGGTTAGGGATAGAGTACCAGCCATAGCAAGTGCAAAAGCCTTGTTTCAATGTGAAACCACTTAGAAGGTGGGGGGAAAAAAAAATAAAAAGTGAAAACTGTAATGCTTTGAAATCTGTGTCAAGTTTCATTGTCATTGTAAAATATCATTGGTGAAAGAGCACTTCTTGCCAGAGTGCTCTCAATACAGTTATGTTAACATACTCACATAATTTTCCAATAGTGTTATCTGCAAAGATAAAGCTGTTGTCACAGCAGGACATGCAGGGCTGGCTGCCCAGTGAAGTGGATTAGATTCCCAATGAGCACATCCTTATATTGTTACACAAGTCCTTGTTATTCTGTTAACATTGATTGAGGTGACTTTGCAAACCCACACATTTCTGCTTCTGCTCTGGTTCTGCTCCCATGGAACTTGGGACTTGAACTCTCCAGAAACTGCTCTGCTACCTCAGTGTAAGCTTTTATTCCTTGCCCTGTGTACGGAAATGATTTCCACAGAGATGCTGTGCTGACAGCTGGACTGAGCATGTGTCAAGAGAGATCCACACACAAGGGCAGCCAGCCAAAAGATGACTGGAACACCACTAGCAAATGCAGGAGTAGTGTTAATAGCTGCCAGGGCTCTCACAACAAGCCATTCTGGTTTCTGGTTCTGCACATCCCAGTGTGCTGATCAGCTGCATTTCAATACTGCCTATGGCTAGAAGTAAGGTGTTCTCTTACAGCAATGCCACACACCTCAGAGTCTTGCAGCAAGTGGGTATAGCCCTTGCTCTCCTCCCCTCACCCCAGTGAGAGCACTGCCTTCCCAAACCACTGCTAACTGCACCATCTGATGATTTTGCTTTTTCACAGTTTCTTTTCCTCGGCAGATCTTCGCTTATGTTCCTGTTGGGTGCCTGTTGTTCTATAGGTCCAAGGAAGCTTCCAGCAGCAGAGCTGCTGCTGTGGGGTGCTTTGCATGCTGTTCAGTCATTGATAGGCACTGTGTGAGATCCAGCCTCAACTGGTGCAGGAGCTTCGGGGTTGTTCCAGGGCTGCTGGACACATGTCACTGTTCCAGGAATCCAACTCACGCTAGATTGCACGCAACATGATCCCTTGTGTTCCTGCTTTGGGTGCCAATTATCCTTGACTTCTGTGTGAGCCTCATGTGTGTACTTGGCAGAATAGCTTAGTCCTGTCATGATTCAGTGCACTGTTTCATACCGAAGAGCCATA
This sequence comes from Oenanthe melanoleuca, assembly GCF_029582105.1. NCBI lineage: Eukaryota > Metazoa > Chordata > Aves > Passeriformes > Muscicapidae > Oenanthe > Oenanthe melanoleuca. Next base: position 3,897,261 of record NC_079339.1, read on the forward strand.
CTGAAATAGAAGACAAACTACAGATGCTGCTCAAAGGTCTGAGGTTCTGCCTTAATGTTGTTTTGCACACAGGTTGAATTAGCATTGTATAAAGCTCTAGTGGCTATTGAAGCAAATTATTTCAGAGAACTGTAATTATCTGCCTCCATGGAGGAACCAGATATATCTTGGCATGGAGTAATTACTTAATGGATTGGTTTCATGTTGGCGGGGGGTATGTACCCTATTCTATAGGTGAACCTTCCTTTCACAGAAATTGCTTTCATGTTACTTCTGAATGACCACAGGAATGGCATGAGCATACCTTGATGTATACTCTAAAGAGATAAATGCAGTTTTCTGAAGTCAGTTTTGAAATTGGAATTTGCTAATGCACAAGTTTTGGGCTCAGAAGTATTATTCCTACTGTACAGTTTTTGTGACAGAGTAATAGAAGTGCAGCATGTTACTCTAACCATGATCCTGTCAAAAGCAGAAATAAAGCTGTTGGTAGTGTTTTTATTTGTGGAGTACATTCGTTGCATACCTTGGGATCTCAACATGAAATTTTGGCAAAAAATGTTGTGGTGAACCATATTGTGTTTGATATGAACAGGGGCACACAGATTCCCTTGGGAGCTAAGTTTCTTTGTGTACAGCTGGAATCACAACTTCCTGTGCAGTTTGAGTGCCCCAAATATGATATGCTGTACAAACAGCTGGAAAGGCTGTAAATGTGTTGTTGGCTCATCATCAGTTCCCATTATCAAAGTATAAAAAAAGTGCACATCTCTTCTAAGGATGTCATCTCTCTGAAAACCTGTGATAACTTCTGTGAATCTGGTCTGCTATTTCTCCACTTGCACATACTGTCAAAATTCATCCTTCCTGTTTACTGGTATGGGCAGACTGGGTCTGATACCTGTCTGACAGAGATCCTGCTGGCAACACCTTGTAGTCCTGCACTTAATTTAAGTATAATTACCTGTGTTAGCAATGATTCTGCGCTCACTAAAGCAGCTGAATTCTCACTCAGAGCTTTGAAGCGAGCTGTTTGAGTGTCTAGAAAGGTGCAAGCAGAGTTTGTAGGCAGCTCTGATACATGGCTCTGTGAAAGATCAGGACTGTGATGTCATGGCATTATTACTTTGCCATTATTTTCTTTGGGTTCTTTCTTACCTCTGGTTGTCTGAAGTTGTGATTTCTGTGTGTACTGAGGAGAGAGTCCAATAAAACCTTGGAACTCCACAAAAAATGCTTTAGATAGATGCATGCTTTTCCAGGGCCAGTATAGACATTGCTGGAGCTTCTTTGCTCTCAGAAGCGTACCACAGACAGTATTTAGCAACGTGAGATAAAAGCAAATTTCTCATTCTAAAAGTTGTACTTAAAGTTAACACTACTGGTAAATTTACTTGCTGTTTGTCTTGGACTTCAAAATACTTCATAGTCTCTGCTATCTCTGGCATTAAGACTAAGTAGATATCATTACCTCAGGGAAAACCAACATGAGAATAAAAATAAAATAGGTTTATTCTTCCTGGTGAGAAGCACCAACTTACAAGAATACAAATTGGATTTGGGTGTGCATGTATATGTATTGGGGGGTGGGTGCTTTATTTGCAGTAATAAAATGTAATTATATAGTTTGCTGCATAAATAGCCTCAAGGATAAGTAGAGTGTGTCAGACATCCAGTTATGCATGTGATAAAGGTTAATACTATTTGTTCTCAGTACATTTAGTCTTTGCAGATCATGTGCTGACATGCATCCCATTTTGATATCTGTTCACACACTGTGGTAATGATGCATAAAGCAGAAACTCATGCCTGTGGCATTCAGTAGGACTTAGTAAATTGAACTTTTGTGTAAAGATCTTAGAAAATAGCAAGGCACAAAACGAATGTCACTTGCTGCTAATTTTATCTTCCTCCACACACTCCTTTCTGGAGATGAAAGCATGGATCTATTCACTACTGAAAGTTATTTCAACTCACGTGGCACATATTGGGATGCAGAAAAGAAAGTACATGTTCCCAGTTATTCCTGAGGTATCTCTGCTGGAAATATAACCTGTTAAACTACTGGATTTCTGCTTAAAGTAACTAAAAATAATGAAATAAAACAATTAACTGGTGTATTCATTAAATACAAATACCGAAATAAATCGTACAGCAAGGTAATTGACTGCATATGCAAAGTAGCTGTAGATAATTGACATGACCTTCATTTAATGAGCCTGCTTGCCATTAGTGGAGATGACTGCCACAGTTACAAGTCCTTACTCCAGCTGTAATTGTATGGAGTGTATTGGGGTATGAAGGGGGTCACATCTTCCCGAGATGGGGTCCAGTGGGTGAGCTCTGCATTGCTACAGCACCACTGCCATGGAAGCAGAAGGGGCATTCTCCTGGCTGTGGGAATGGATGTGTTCACAAAGCTGTCTCAAATGTGATTTCTGATGGAGTGTTTAAGGCTTGCTCTCAGGGGGGCTGGTATATATCTGTGGTGTACAGGTTAGTGGGACAGCAATAGGACCAAGACTTCCTCTCCTAGAGAGGTCTTCCATCTTTTATGTGGCTGAGCAGGAGTGCAGAAGGGTTGCAGCCTTTACTTGTTCCTAGAAGGTGTGGAGTAGAGAGCTGAACCTCCTACACCTGAGAAGGGAGGGAAAATGAGTGTATTGCAGAACTACAGAGTGATGTTGTAACACCAGTAATTTTTTTTTATTGTATGTTTCTGGGTGCACATCTTGCAACAAGTAGTCATGGCTACACTGTTTGTCTGGCGTTCAGTTGCACTGCTGCCCTCAGAACATGCATTACCAGCCAGGCTGCCCCTGCTGAGAAAAGCTCAGCACTGGTGAGCCTCCGTGGGAAACAGCTGCTCAGTCTCCAGCACAGCCTCAGGCATGGCTGTGCACAGAAATCCTGGGGCAGCTCCATGCAAGGCCTCGTGCTGGTGGATACACCCAACACAGAAAGCATCAATGCCTTGCTTGGAAGTAGCAGGCTGGGAAAATAGGAAAGTAGTTTCCTCCCCTGTTCCCAGCCCAGGTCCCCTTCTACACAGGGTGGCACATTGACTGGCTCGTAATCAGTAGGATGTACACAGTGTGTTAGTGTTTGGTGTTTACAAGGCACTTACTGTAACAGGACAGGCAGGGTCTTTGATCTTTGCAATATAATGAAGGTTTGGTGGTTGGGGAACAGAGAGGAAAAGGACTGGGAGCTGCCATCCAAAGTGTTTTCAGTGACTTTATTGGTGTTACATATTTATTGTTATATGGTGTTACATATATTTATTGGGATGTTTATTGGGATGTTAGTCCTGCCTCGTTAAAATAGAGAGGAACCATGCTGGTTTGATGCTAAATGCCAGGCACCCACAAAAAAACTCTTCACCTATTCTCCTCTGCTGCAGTTGAGCAGAGGAGGGGCAAGGAAAACCCAAAGAGGCTCATGAGTTGAGGTAAGGATTGGGAAGAAACACTTTAAGGGCAAAATAGGTTCAAAACTTAAAAGGTACTAGAAATTTTTATTAACAAAATTAAAAGAGGATAATGAGAATTGAAATAAACCTTTAGAACACTTTTTTCCTCCCCCGTGCCCCCAGCCCTTCTTTCCTTCCCCCTGACAGTGCAGGGAGATATGGGTGTTTTAGTCAGTTTATCTAAAAACCTTTCTTCAGTTTGCCTAGGGAGAGGAGTCTCTTCTGTTATGTGTTGGGGTCCTTCCCATGGGAGGCAGTTCTTTGTGAACTTTTCCAAAGTGGTTCTAATTTTCACAAGTAGCAGTCCTGCCTGGCCTGCTTGTAACGTGAGTTCCTTCCACGGGCGGAACAGTCTTCCCAAGCTACATGGTGTGGGTCCTCTCAGTTCATGGGGTGTCGTGCTTTTAAGGGTGGGCTGTTCTAGTTTGGAAGCAAGGGTTCTCTTTCTCTGCCTGCTTTCTCTGAGTTTCTCACTAGATCACAGCTTTCCAGCACGAGCACCTTTTTCTCACGGGCTGTGCATCCCCCCGTGCACTTCATGAATGACAGGAAACAGTTTGTTGTGTTACAGCCCCAACCACGCCTTGCAGAAGAAGGAGCACCTCCTCTCCCTCCCTCCTTTCACTGACCTTGCTGTCACCGTCATCTTCTCCTCACGTGTCTTCAGCTTTTCCTTTTCTCTGGCTCAGGAGAGAACTGGTGGCTGGAGGTTCCTTTGTTCTCAAGTTCTGTCAGTTTAAAAGTTTATATAGAGTTCTGCAGTGCTGAAAGGTTGATCCCGTCCAGGCTCCTCCTCAGGGAATTGCTCATCATGCCCCTTGCTGTCAGCCACATGGTCCCAGCCCCTCAGAGGAGGAAAGAGGAATTGCATGCATTTTTTTCCTTCTTAGATATGTCATCATAGAGGCATTACCAACCACTTCAGTTGGCTTAGTAGATGTCTGTTTTCAGAGCCAGCCCACGAACTGGCTTTGCCAGGCATGGAGGAAGCTTCTAGCAGCTTCACACACACAAAAAATCACTTCTATGCCTGGCTCTTCCCTCCTCACCAAAAAGTCAAGCTAGGCAAAACCAACACGCATTCATGTGTCAGTTCAACAATAGCTGGAAGGTTGTGTAATTCTACCCATTAAGTGAGATATCTTATTCTGCTAAACTAGCTGATTTTTAGCAACTGCTAATACAAATTGCTATGGTCTCTAAAATCTCTCTATCTCCCAAGTGATAGAATATTACTCCCAGGTGATATTATGCCTTTGTATTAATTAAACCATTTGATAATTTTACTATAAGCTAAGGACTCTCTATAGTGCTCAAGTCACTGTCAAGATAGAAGAACCTGTTTACATTCTGCTTCTGGAGTTCAGCTTAGTCTGGGACTCACCTGCAGAGATGTTTGATCTGCAGTTGCTTGCTGGTAATATTCCCTGTATCTGTGCTGCTAAAGCTACTTTGACATCTTCTTCTACAGTTTTAAATGGGAGGAAGAGGATTGGCTTTTAAGCAGATGTGTTTTCTTGTATCATCAGTATGCTATGTGGGTAATGCCTGTCTAAAAGCTGTTGGTGTTCAGTCTAGCTGTACACAATTTCTTGCCATCCCAGGTGATAGTGGTGGTTGTGTCATTGGATGGGATGTAAATTGATCAAACTTGACACCAGTTTTCTTGCTAAATGGAAGGCATAATTGATTAAGGAAAATTTAATGTGATATATAAAGTACTGTTAGATGTGACCAACCAGCTGTCAGTGGAGGATGCTGAGGGCTTATCCAATTTGTCCTTCCTTTTAAGAGAAGTGTCCATGTGGGTGAAGTTGCACAGCCACAATTCTGCTTTCACATCTGTGCAAGGTGAACAGCCCAATGGCAGTAGTGAACAATGTGGCCTGGTCCAGGGATTCTTCTCTCCTTTGTTCACCTGTCTGGCTTGAAAAGCAACTGATCAGCTCTGGCTGCTGTGCTTACCTGATGAGCGCAGACTTCCTTCTGCTCTGTGCTTGGCTTGCTGCCTCTTTTGCCCTCTTTGTGCTCTGGGAGGCTTTTTGGGGGGCCTAGTGCTCAGAGACATCTGTCCTACAGAGTCAAGAGCTGGCCAGGACCTCTGGGCACTGCTTTGATAGAAACAACAGGAGCTTGGGTAGGAGCCAGAAGAGCTGTTTTCTGTTCATTGCTCTGGTGGCCACAAAGTGTGATGTGAGTGTCTGGGGTTCTTTTCATTTTTGGTTTTATATTAAACAATTCTCTGAAGAGAGAGTGTATAAATATTATTTTTTTTTGTTCCACTGGCTCTGCATCTGTATGTTAGCTGAGACACTCATTTTCAAGACAAGAATTGTCTTGTCTCTTATTTGATAAAGACTAGCAATCTTTGTCCTTTTGTGATTACCTTTCTAAGGCCTCTTTTCTTCCCCTTTGAGGAAGAAATATGCTACCACCTGTAGAATGTTTTAAAAGTCCCAACATAAAAAAGAACTGCCAACCATGTTCTGCATGGCTAGAGCAAACACTATGTTCCTGTGAGTCACAGATGTCAGGTTTGTTTAATCTTAACAAATCTATGCCACAACAACACTATTAAACAGGAAGAGAGATGGAGGGATGAAGGAAGAGTTGTGCTGGGTTAGGAAGGATTCTTGGCCAAAATCTTGTTTAGTGGGGGCCTGGAGATGAGGTGGCATGGAGATAAACCTGAACCCTTCCCACCCTGCCTTCACTAAGTACTTTAGGACCCACGTTTTGGGCATTGCGTTTCTGGTGCACATTTCATTTTGTTTGTATGTTTTATGATAAATTCCCTTTCCATTTTAAGTCATAAGAGTACTCATTTCCCACAGCATGTTTGCTGGAGATAAAGTGAGTCTTTTTACATAGCACCCTGTTGGCAAACAGAAATAGTATTTTCTCCAATGAGTGTTGCCAAGTATGAGGTACTTCCAAGTGAACTTCACAAGCTCTGAAACATGCATTAGCTGCTTTTTCAAAAATGTGAACAATGCCATTGCTTTCTAGCAAACAGCACTGGTGAGAAGAGGGATCAGAAGGTAAAAAAATAACAACTGGATATGATAGACGTTGTAGTAGTGCTAGGGATCAGACAGAAGGCACAGCTCTCTGTCACTGCTGGATTTGGGGGCGTTTCTTGTAACAGGACCTGAAGTATCTGCTCTGCACTTGAGGAGGAAACCACTTCTACCCTAAGGAGACTTAGCAAAGCACTTGGGAGAGAGTTCATATGAGCCTCAAGCAGCTGGGAGTCCTGAGAGGAGTGAGTTGTGCTGACTCCAAGCCTGGTGAGGAGTTTCCTTACCAGCACTCCTTTCTGGTGCTACCCCTCCTCTCAGTGAGGACACAGATGAGCATAACATAAACATCAAAGCACGACCCTTAGCATGTGCCAGACTTTGAGGCAGAAAGGAGAGAAACAGGCAGACTGCTGGGTTTCATTATGGCCTCTGGGCTCTAACTAGGCACAAATAAATGCTTTGCCCACCTGAGAACAGGCCCTGGAAAAGTACAAGCAGTGGTTCTGCCGCTGTCACTTCAGCACAGCTCTTGCCAGCTCAGTAGTCCAGCATGCCCTTTCCATGCTATTCACACGATGCAGGCTGTCTGTCCAGCTCAAGCCTAGTACACTGCTCCAGACCATTTCCTTGTCCTGTATTTATGTATATATACCTTCTACATTAGATGAGAAATTGACCTGCTGAGACCTCAGAACTGTATGGCTTCCTGTGTTTTGAAGAATGCTTTCAAAGCACAAATGCAGTTTATCCTGGTGCTGTTCAGTTGTTGCAGTTTTGGTTTTTTTTGGTGGGCAGAATGATGAACTATTTTCTGCCATAGAGTGATGCTCAAAATTGAGTGTTTACATTTGTGTTTGAAATGGAAGTCTTGCCTTTCACAGGCAAATATAGCTGTGAAGCTATATTTTATTGCTGAAATGTTGCATTGCTAGATAGCATTCTGCTTTTGCTGTTACTTGAAATAGGTATAATTAGTCAATAAATAAGGAGTCTGCATAGTATCTAATCTAATACTTGCTACAGAGAGATTTTAGCATGCAAGAACCAAGTTGCTGGGCTCAGTGTTGCCCGTGGTGCAGCATACGCTGTTTCTGAAACTCTAAACTAAAGAACACTCTAAACTAAAGAACACTCTAAATTAAAGAACACTCTAAATTAAAGAATGCTCTTACAAGAGTATGTTCTGTCACTGGTAATTGCAACTGCATGGAGAACATCTCTGTGGAAAGCGCACAGCCTTGTGACTACTTGGGTGAATTTCTATTACTCCAAACCTTGTAAGTTAATTTCTTTTTCTTGGTTTTAACAGTTCCACCAAGTGAGAAGAGTGATGACCATCCTTTTCTTTACTATGGTTATCTCCTACTTCACTTGCATGAAGGCTGCCCCGATGAAAGAAGCCGGTCTGAGAGCACAAGGCAGCTTGGCTTACCCGGGTCTCCGGCCCCACGGGACTCTGGAGAGCATGGATGGGCCCAGCGCCGGCTCCAGGGGACTGACGTCGCTGGCAGACACCTTCGAACACGTCCTGGAGGAGCTCCTGGACGAGGAGCAGGACATGCAGCCCAGCCAGGGGAGCAAGGACGCGGACTTGTACACTTCCCGGGTGATGCTGAGCAGCCAAGTGCCTTTGGAACCCCCGCTGCTCTTCCTGCTGGAGGAGTACAAGAACTACCTGGACGCCGCCAACATGTCGATGCGGGTGCGGCGCCACTCGGACCCGGCGCGCCGCGGGGAGCTGAGCGTGTGCGACAGCACCAGCGAGTGGGTGACGGCGGCCGAGAAAAAGACTGCGGTGGACATGTCCGGGGCCACCGTCACCGTGCTGGAGAAAGTTCCAGTGCCCAAAGGGCAGCTGAAGCAATACTTCTACGAGACCAAATGCAACCCCAAGGGCTACACAAAGGAGGGCTGCAGGGGCATTGACAAGAGGCACTGGAACTCTCAGTGCCGAACTACCCAGTCTTACGTGAGAGCTCTCACCATGGATAACAAAAAGAGAGTTGGCTGGCGCTTCATAAGGATAGACACTTCCTGTGTATGTACATTGACCATTAAAAGGGGAAGATAGTGGGTTCGTGCTGTATAGATTCTATTGAGACAAAGTTATCTATTTGTATATATACATAACAGGGTAAATTATTCGGTAAAAAATAATTTTATGGACTGCATGTATGACTGAAGTTTATACAGTACAGTGGTTACACAATCTATTTATTGAACATATCCATGACCTGAAGGGGAACAATAGTCACTTGCGCACAAGTTTAAACAGACAGAAAAAAGGTTAAAAAAAAAAAAAAAAAAAAAGAGAAAAGCAAACAAAAAAGTCTGCATTACATTCCTCCATAACATTGTGGTTTGTTGCCGTTGCCAAGAATTGAAAATATGAAAAATTTTTTAAAAAAAGAATAAAATTGCATGCTGCTTCAATTGTGAATTAATGATAAACGGTCCTCTTTCAGAAAAATAAATTGAACCAAAACATTCTGTTTACATTTTAGACAGTAAGTATCTTTAGTCTGTTAGTATATATGTTTACTGCTTCTAACTTCTGATAGCGTTGAAATTAAAACAATGTCAAGGTGCTGTTGTCATAGTTTTACTGTTTCTCTTTTACTTTTGAATTCCCATCAGATCGAAAAAGAAAGAAATCATTACCTTATTCTGGATTAGAAAATAATTTGGTTTTTGTATGTTGTGAAGGTGTTTGCAATAGCAGTCCGACTACTGACAAAAAATAATAAAAAGAGGCAACTGAAAAAGAATGGTGATTTTCCACTTCACATTGTTGAACTTCAGGCTTAAAGACAACACTTATTTAACTGTATGGCAACATGCTGTTTTGGTTGTTGGGGGGGTGGTTTGTTGTTGTTGGGTTTTTTTGGTTGTTTGTTTTTCTTTTTCAATTTTCAGTCTTTAGAGACATGCATTTGCTTATACCATGTTTGCTTGTGTTTGAGAATTTTTTTCCCCTTTCCTCCCTCTGGAGGGACATTGGTTGTGATCTTTAAATATTTCACTTACCATAGAACTGGAGCTTGTCATATAGAGAATATTCTATAGTGTTCAGAGCAATTATTTTCATATAATAAAAGACTGTGCTTGGATCAAATGTCTTGGTGAAGCACGGTGGGAGTGTCACTAGAAAAGGGTCTAGAAAAGGTGATGGTGGGTCTGAAATCAGGTTGATTGTGGGATTTTATACCAGGGATTTGGGTTGACTGAGGCTATCCCAATTGCAGTCAGTGCTGAGCGTGGCCTGTGCACTGTGTTAGAGAGCAGGAGCTCGGCCCCAGGCCTGCAGAGCTGGTGGGCAAACAGCCTGAAGGAGCTGGGCATTAGCTGGGGAACGAGACAGAAAGGAGCACTGCTGCTGCTAGAAAGCAGTTAGCATTGTGTTGGTGTGGCTCTACCTCTGCTGTCAGACTCATTCTGTGAAACAAACATTGGCACTGAAAAGCCCCTCTGGAGGTAAACGAAGAGCAAGTGCTGGAGGAGTTAGGTTATCTCGCTCAGAGCTGCATCTCTGAGGGATGTGCTTAGCTCTGCTCTTCCCCTCTCTGACAGAAGTACTGCTAAAAGGGTGGGTTGTGAGGCTGGGAGCTGTGCATGCCACTTGCACTGCCTTACAGTGGGCTGAGAACAGAAATAGCTTGTTAGTAAGCTCACTGAAGGCTGGTGCTATATTTGTAATTCCTGTAGATTAAAAAAAAATAGCTGAACAAGTAGGAAAATCCTGCAAAATATAATCTGCTTCTGAATGCTGTGGAATCTGTGTGTATTAAAACTTTGCCTGGGCAAAGCTTTCAGAAATATGTTGGCCCCCGTAATGCTCTTTGAAGAGCATATTTATCACTGATTTTATGTCATCACTGGTAGAAACCCATGCCCAAAGCTAACAGACCCTTTCACATCAGGGATTTTTTCCTACTTCAGGTAGAAGGGCAGCCCCTTCCTGAGGAGAACTGGCTGTCCAAGTGCCAGTTGCACTGGCTGTGTGCACAGCAGATGTGAGTGAGAAGAGAGGGTTGTGTGACCCACCTGAACTTCAAACTTCAGCCTTCCCCACCAGTTGCTGATGGGGATTTAAAAAAAAAAAAAAAAAAACAACCAAAACCAACCCAAAACCTTACTGAAATTCTCAAAACTTCATCTAAGATGTTCTTCGTGCATATTAAATCACAGAATCAAAGACTGTTTTGTGCTGGAAGGGACCTTAAAGATCATTTCTGTCATGGGCAAGTCCACCTTCCACTGGACCATTTCATTCCCTGGGAGCAGTACCTGTGCATACTGTAATTTGCATTTAGTGAACCCAGCATCACTCAGGAGCTATTCTCAGCAGAGAAGTGCTGTAATGTTGGCTTCTCTCAAAACAAGGCTTGCTTGCTTTTAAGGAAAGGGTGTTGCTGATATGTGAAAAACAAACAAATCACTCATTGAGACTGGAGAAAAACCAAAGATAGCTGGGTTCTGACAGTGGTCTAATTCAGACACAGGAATAAAATAACCACTAGTTCAAAGAAATGGGATTTCCAAAAGAGAAGTGTTAATGCAGAAATAATGCTAGAAATAAAGTTCCCTACTTCCCCAGGTTAACTCTGGCTGTGTGCTTTACTTGTAAACCCTCAGCTGGCACAGTAAAGGTGGAGCAGCAGGTGCAGAGGGGTAAGGACAGCCTGGGCAGTTGTAGCTAGCACAGACAGAGGGGAGCCTTGGTTTTTCTTTATATCACTAAACTCTTGCTGTGGTCTGTTTGTGACAGAAGTATAACCATGCATGTCAGCAGGCCTAGTGCTGTGTTAAAGACTATTGCAACTGTAAGTTCATGTCTGTGGCCTTGTTCTCTATTATTCATCTTGTGTAACATAAATATTTATTGTATATTTATATAATTTTATGTTTTTTTGGGAAAATACTGAAATTGGCATTAAAATTTAAAAGCAACTGCGTCATATTGTAAATATAATTAAGCTATATTTAAGTGTACTGATTAACATAATATATGTTTAACTAGAGTTTTTTACATTTTTAAATATATTTTCGAAATACATATATATATATATATATATAAACGGGGGTTTTGGGGGGACCATGTGACTTTTCTCTAATTGTAAAACAAACTTGAGTTTTACTATAAATATGCGTGTTCTTTGTTTTAAACCCTTTTTTACTCTATTTTAGCAATAAAATCTCACTCGGAGGGCAGGCAGCCCCTGTTTCATAGCTGGACAGTTAGCACTGGGAGGGGGGGATAGCAAGAATTTACTGGGGATACTTGCAGAATGATGTATTTCCATTTAATTCTAGCACACAAGTCCTCATGAACTAAAAGCCCATGAATGACATATGGCTGGTTTTACTCAAGTATAAAATAAAGGGTGTAATGGATGTAAGGGGTGGGAATTTCTACCCTTAGTAACTCAGGGATAAGTGAGACACAAACTCAATAGCTGTAGTCATGTACCTGATTTTTAAATGGTGTCATTTATATTTATATCCCCTGCACTGATTTATGACCCTGCAGAGTACTAGGAGTGGAATTCCTTGGATTTAACATTTCTAAAATAGTATCCTCCACTACAACTGCCAAGCCTGTATAATTAATTGTCCCATTGACCTATAATAATCAATAAATCCTCATGATGAGTAGAAAACTTTCATATAACTTAAGGAGGGAGGTGGGGGGAGAAGCACCAACACAAACTCTGAAGTCTAGCCAGCTACTCTACTGAGTCCTAGCTCTGAAAGGGAAAACAAAGGCATTTCCATGGCTTTTCTCACTTGGAGCAAAAAAATAAAAAATAAAAAAAATCCATAGCTAGACTTCAAAACTAGTCAGCAAAAAATAATAGAAAGCAGCAAAAGATTTTTGAAGAGGGCTACCCTGAAGTGTAATGAGGGGGGATGTTTATTTCAGTTTGTCCCAGGTGGGTCTAATACTCAGCTTCCACAGGCTCCTCCCCCTAACTAGGTCCTCATTGAGAAGACACCTTTTGGCAGGCCAATTGAAATGGAAAAGTAACTGATGCACTTGCTTAGAGTGAATATAAAGAGCACTGATGTCTGACATTATGGAGGAATTGGAATTCTAAAGTCAGGAAGTTTCTGTAGCAGGTGTTTTGGAGGAGGAGGAGTTGTTTTATTTTCCTGAACTTTTTTTATAGGTGGAGTTTGGCTTTTTCAAACAACTTGCTGCCATTTGGGGTTCTAAGAGACTGTGGTGTTGCTATAAATAATAGAATTTAAAGGGCTAGCTTTATTTTGATGCCTATGGGAGATGGACTGGAGGTAGCAGGAGTGATTCTGCTTTTCCACACGGCATCTGGCTTCACGTGGGGAATCTGAAATGCTGCTGGAAAGTCTTTCAAGTCTTTTAAATCCTGTCAGACAGTGGCAGAAAGCACTTGGAGGTCAACTGCTCTTTGCTGCACCAGCCCCTCTCTGCTGAGACAGATGGCACACAGCTGCTGGTTCTTGCTCTGCTGTGCAGGGGTGAGGTGGAACCTGCCTGTGCCCTGCTCCGTTCTCCACACTGAAGCCAGCAGGTGAATCTGTGTTTATCTAGCTACAGAACCACTGCTGCTGCTGCCTGCTGTCTCTGCTGCTCAGGCTGCTCTGTGCTGTTGACTCCATGCATTAGTGCAGCTGCCCCACCTTGCTGTGTAGGATCGGTGTGCTGAGGGAACAAGGAGTGGCAGTTCCCAGGAGCTGGCAGGGCCTGGGAGGACCTTGCAGCAGCAAGGGCTTCCCTGCTGCTGAGAGTGCCCCACTGCCTCAGCTTGCAGCAGACACTGCTGATCTCATCTGAACAGCAACTGCCAGTTTGCTCACGCAGGGATTTCAGAGATGAGGAGGAGGATTTGGCACAGAGCTGGGAGGCTTCTTGCCTAAATCCTCTTTTCTGCCTCTGCCAGCAAGGGGATGGGTTACAAGGAAGGATATGTCCTGCTGGGAGTGCAGAGTTTTGCACTTCCAGAAACGGCATCTCATGAGTCTACACTCTGAAAACATTTCCCTTTACCAAAAGAATCCTTTCTTTATACTGTCCCTTCCTCCCCTTTAGTAAAAAAGTAGAGTAGCTTAAGCCCATAAAGTTCAAACTGCAGTTCATGTGTGTAAACCAAGCTGTCTCCTCCTGTGCTATGGTAATTATAGCAGCCTTTAAAACTGCTCAGGCTCTAAACAGGGGTGCAGGTACCTGGTGGACTAAATATTCCTTCAACTGTCATCTACACTGAGGGTTTTAAATTACCTTCAGAAGGTTTCCAGTTATAGTTTATTTGACCTTTGAAGACCATTCTGCTGGGAGACTCATTTTTTCTCTAACCCCAACATGGTCCTTCATAGAAGTTCTACTATATTTGGACTCCAACCTTGGGAATCTGTTATTTCAAGACATTATAAAATATGTGTGACCATGCTTCTGTTACAAAAATAGTGCTGCCAGTGTCACCATTTACTTCCATGAAGCAGCCCAGTGAGGCCCTTTCGCCCCATTTTACACTCTGCTCTTACTCAGGCATGGTAGAGCTGCAAAATTGAATGGCAAAATGTACCCAAAAAAAGCTTTGAGAAATATAAAAAGAACAAATCTGGTGAGCTTTGCTGAGAGCAAAGTGCAGGTGAGGTACTGCTGTTCAGAGCAGGCTGGACATCCCCACCTTTGCCATTCACCAACAAATGCATACCTAAAGTCCTGCTTAGCTACAAGAAACTCAAACTGTGAACCTTTTCTGGTTTTTTTAGTCCTTCTGGTTTGCTTTATTCTTGGGCCAAGCAAAACTCTGTCCTTGATGTCCCTGTGTAACACAAGCCAGATGGTGAGCAAGAACAGTCTCAGCAACACAAGTATTTATTAAAAAATAAAATCACTGCATCACCTTGGGAATTAATACTCTTTTTTTTTTGTCTCGTGGGAGCTACTGCTCCTGAGGTAGAGCCAAAAGGTTGTGCTGATACAGGAGCAGGTCTCTGCTAACAGATGATGGACAGTGCTGGGCTGCAGCAACAAGGTGACACGTGCTTGTGTCACTTAATGTCAAATCACCTCCCAGCTCGTTCAGATTTTGACCACTATTCCCTTGTGCGGGAGTAGATCAGTCTTGGCGGTGCCACCATCTGGCTGTTCAATTCTGAAGGCTACAAAGTCTCACCAGCTTCAGCTGAGCTACTGAAAACAGCCATATGATGTTTATTTTGCTTTGAGCTCCCCCCTTGCTGCCAGCTGTGCTGGTGTGGATCACTCAGCTCCCCATTTCAGGGCACGTGGGTTCAGACATGCCCATTCAGCCTGGCTGAGGGCTGCTGGTGCATTCCAGTGAGCTGCAGAGCTCAGGAAACAGAGATCCTGCTGCCAGCTGCCATGCCCTGCTGTGCAGGAGCAGCTACCAAACTGCTGCTTGTTGGCTGACTGCAAGACATGACCCAGGGTAGGTGACCCTGTGCTTAGGTACTGACAGAGGCAGTCTCAGCTCAGTGCCTCAGGAGGGAAGAGCCATGCCCCTGTTTGCAGGAGGCTTGTTGCAAACAAGCTGTCTAGTGAAAGAGAAACCCATCACCTGATGTGCCAAACAGCAGCTTTGTTCTCCCAGGGGAAAATAGGGCAAGAGCTTGGAAGAGGCTAAGGGAAGGAAAGCATCAGTTTGTGTGTTCCCTTAAAACATGCATTGCCCTTAGCTTCCCAAAAAGATAGCAGTCTTCATATGACTATGCACTGAGGCCTTGACAGTCAGATATTTTATTTCAGTGGGCCTGACAAGCCCAGGGACCACACAACTCTTTCTGCCAGCTGCTAAATTCAGCTTGCACAGTGTGGGACACAAAAAGGCAGACAAACACTTGAAATCCCTCTGTGCATCTGTCAGGAAGGCACCTGCAGTTAGCAGGAGCAGTGCTGCTCTTTTCTGTGCCTTCTCTAATTAAACCAGAGACTCCAGGCATAATTCTGCACGCCTTTACAGCTTTGTAATTGTTGCCTGCATGGAAAGTCAGAGGAACAATGAAGATAAAATAGTGCAAACCATAGTTGTATGAGCTAGTTAGCCCTGGCTGTCACTGAAAATAGTGAATGCACTATTCAAGCCTTGCTTGAACTTCCAAGGCAATATGTTACTATGAAGTGATCCTGAAATCAAGGGTTCCTGTAGCCTGAGATGACATTAGGGGTCTGCAATCCACTACCTGTGCAATGGTCACTTCATAAATTCCCTTTAAGAAACATAATACTCTGTTCTGTGCTTCATAACACCACAGATGCCTGTGGTTCCCAAGAATTGGTGCAATATCTCTAATAAGGTATGTATCAGGTACTGAACAGGGCTGTAATTATGGTGTAATTCACAGTTTGGTGCAAGGCTAATGAAATTACCAGCTATGCAGTAAGTTGGGGCATTGCAGAACAAAGCTGCAAGCCCAGAGACCTCTCAAATGTTCTTTCATGAAGCTTTTGTTTTTCTCTCCTTTAAATAGGACAATTTTTCCTTAATCACAGAGCCTAATTCTGCCTTTGAAAAGCACAGTGTCTACTGAATTTAGCTGGAGGATTATAGAGCACTCAATGAATCAATAGAGAATAAATCTAGCAGAAGTCATTCTGGACTTAATCAGTTTTAGCTCAGGAAAAACTTGGGATGAGGACTGGCAGAGGAGTAGTCTGGGAGGCAATTGCCATAAAACTGCCCCATTTCCACCCCCACCCTGGGACTTGGGAAAACTGGGGACTTGGGCACCACTAGAGTGGCCACCCAGCAGTTTTCATCCTCCACCACAGAGAGCACAGACCCTCTGCTCTGGTTCAGGTCTGTGGCACCATCTATTTTTGCATCTTTGTGTCCATCATTGTGCCCAGAGGTTTCTGTCATTACCCAGGAGGGGTTTTCCTACCTCTGTACCTGAGCATTGCCAGCTCCCAACAAAAAGTCACTCAGAGATTTACCTTTAGGGTCCTGCAGTGTTTTGCAACGTGTTCTTGTTGAACTCTGTTGAACACATATATTTAAAAACAAAACAATGCAAAAAAAAAAAAAAAAAAGCACAAACAGGGAAGATTTTTTTCTGCCAAAGCTATGATTACTGTGAGTAGTAACTAGGAAATTACAAGAATTTGTGTTCAAAATACAAAGTGTAAGCTGCAGAGATAAAACTCTGCCTCTCCTCACATGGCAGGCACACTGATCTGTCTTCTTGGCCAGCTTGGTCTGCAAGGCAGCAAACACAGTGTTATTGCTTAGGCCTATTCTAGGAATAAAAAGTGTACCTGGAAGAAGAATTTGGGCAAATGACACCATTTGGGTTAGGATTTGAATAAACACTAGTTTAATTAGGAAAAGTGTTTCTTTCAACTATTAGCACCATATTTCTGGCCTACAGTTTTCTATCTTTTGAGAGGAGCAATATATATGGTGCCAAAAACTTGTTAGTTTTGAGAGATGTATTTATCAAGTCTGCAGCACATCACAGGATGCAAAACTATTACTCTTTAATAAATTACATATTGCAAAATACCTGCTCAATGATGTTAAAAAAGCTACAATGTAAATATTTAGTAATATAAATATAAATTACACAAATAACTGCACAAAGCCTGTGTGACAGGCTGTGTGAGTCACTAGTGCAGATAAATGCTGTATTGATTACCAATGCAGAGGTCCACACTGTAGGCTGATTTTATTTATCAGAATACATGCATCACTCCAAAACTGGAAATACTCCTACCCACAAAGTATTTAAAGGATGTTCAAAATAAAATCCCCCTCTGCAAGTATAAAACCCTGTCAAACATTTCAGACTTCTCAAGTACACTGCAGACTTGAAATGATGGAAAATATGGGCTCCAGACTTGTTTGGTTTTTTTGGTTTTTTTTTTTTTTTTTTTTGGCCTGGCAAGCAACTGTGACATCTTTGAAGTCCCTGGATGCAGCCCACCCCTGCACAGAGCTGGGTGCACAAGGCAAATTAGTTCTTGCTCTCTGTGTTTGGGCAGGTCCAGCTCTGTCAGCATCCAGTACTGCATGTGCTCCCTTCCCACAGACACTCTAATCCAAAGCTGTGTGACCAGATGGATCCACATCAGGATCCAAGTGTCTGACTCCCATCAGCAGCTAACTGGGGACTTGGCAAAAACATGGGGAGTTGATCTTACCTGTCCAAAACTCCCCATGGATAATTAACCATGGTCACACCATCACTGGTCTCATTCTCTCAGTTCTGCTTCCCTCCTTTTGTTCCACAAACTCCTCACTTGGAGGAGAGCCCAGGGTGAGAGCCCAGGTTTGCTTCACAGCCAGGGCCACCACAGAAACCTGATCTAGTGACAGAGCAGGCAAAGATGCTCTCCCTCCACAAGAAACCTTCTGCATGGATGAAGAAGTTTGCAGGACTTTTGAGGGAGGCAGGGAGCTGCACAGGTGTGTGCTTCACCAAGGAATTACACAAATTTAAAAATGGGACAAAGCCATTTCTGGCAGAGAGGACAGGATTTGCTCCAGAAAAGAACAGGGGAAGAAAAGGCTAAGTGCAGTATGTTGAAAGTCAGAGAAATTGGGCAAGATGCTGTTAGCTGGGTGAGTGTGTTTGCAAGAAGAAGAAGAAGAAGAAGAAGAATAAGAAATGTGAGCAGTGCAGCCAGCCAGGGGACAAAGATGCCCTTGGGATATTGTATTGAGTGTCAGAGCAGGGGATGCTGCTGAGCACAGGGGGCTGGTAGAGGCAGGGGGAGCAGCCAGTAATGAGATTGGGCATGGGGATTTGCATGTGAGCAGCTCTGCTCAGGGCCTGTTGGTGCTTGCGTGCTCCCAGTGCCTGAGACAGAGCAGCTTTGCTGAGGAGCAGATGTTTGCTGTGTGGCTGTTACAACATCTGCCAGGGCTCCTGCTGGAGAAGTGCAGCCAGCCCCTCCTCACCCACGCACCAGCTTGGGCTCCAAGCTGTAATACACAATTATGCAAAAGCATTAGCTTCATGCTGCTCCTGACAGCCCAACATATGGACAGAAATGAGATTTTAAAATAAAAAATAATCCTGCTACTGCTGCAGCAATCTGCCTTACCCAGAAACTCAGCTTTGGGGTTCCAAAGTGCCAGATGCTGGCCTTGCAGTTACCTGGCTCTGGATCTGTCTTTAAGGTCACCAGAACTGGGAACAGAACACGTGGGGTACCAGAGCTGCAGCCCCATCCCTCTCATCCAAACTGGCCAGTGTTCAGCATCACACTCCAGCTAGCTCAGCTGTGGGGATGAAAAAGGTGTAAAAACTTTGGGTCAGTGTAGAGCAACAACTGAAGTGTTGGTTGTGCCAGCCATGAGCACTTGCTGCTCTCATCAGCACTATAATGAGATATCAAAAACTTCCCAGAGGAAAACCCCAGCCACCTGCATGCAGATATCAGTGTCATGATCAATTAAAACCACTGTCAGAAATGCACAAGGGATGTTGTCTATGCTGCATCCAGCTGTAAAGCAAAAACCCCAAACTTGTGGGGTTTAGATAGTGCAGACTATAATTGCTGGTTTCATTGTAGCATAACTGAGGCATAAGTCCCATCTCTTCCATTTTTCTGGAGAAGTCTCATTCCATTTATCATTTATCACCTGAGAATTAATGTCTCACACAGACAGCAAAGAAGGTGGAAGAATAAGTGTTAAACATATTTCCATGAAAATGGAACAAATAGTAAGTATTATTTTTTTGTCTTAGTGGACTAGGTGATCTTTTAAGAAATATTCGGTTTTTTTACCAACTGTATCTTATTTAAATATGCAGTTGTGTGTCTCTCATCTTTCTTTCCATGTTTGATTTCTGAACCTCCCTAATTGCTGCCAACTTTTGTGCCTGAGCAGGGACAGGTGAGGATGAAAATTCTGCTTTGATTTAGGCAGATGTGTTTGCATATTGTCTAGGTTACCATTTGCATGGAAGGAAAAAAGATCACAACTGGGGTGTCTCCTGTCTTTCCTAGCTGAACCATGGCCTGTGGAAAATGTTAAATGCTGAAGAAATCATCAATAAATCACCATGTTCTGCCCTATTTGAGCAGTTTACCTGGGAGAATTTGAACTTGCAGTTCCTCTCAGAACACTTCTGTGAGGTCTGCATGTGTTTTATGGCTGGGTAAACTCAGTGTATAGTGTTTGGGGAATTCACCAGAGATGTCACAGCAACGTAGAGGCAGAATGGCCACACCTCCTTTTTTAACAAACTGGCCCATCATCTTTCACTGGAAAGGAAAGGAGAAAACCCATGTGCCTTCCTTGCCTGCACTGCAATGAGGAAACAGAGTGTTGTCAGGGTTTTGAAAGAGGAAGCAGCTGGCTGTGTGGTTGGGAAGAGGTGCAAGCAGTGAACCTGAGCCCTCTAGACCAACCTGCAGGGCTGGGGCAGGGTTACCACTGCCCAGGGACCTGTGCTACCCCCAGGGCTGCAGTGGCCATCTGCCTCCTTTCCTTTAGTCCAGCACCACAAAGACACAAGGAAACTCACTCTTGTGTTGCACCTTGGATTTGCACCTCCATGTCTGCATGCAGCTCAGCTGGAGCACGGTGACCTCAGTTTTCTGATGCTCCTGGTGTGCTACAGGATCCATTTCCCTTGTGCTTGCCCCATTTGAAGCCCCTGTGGCCATCAGCCGGGGAGAGGGCAGCCTTGGTTTGTGGGAGGCACCGGCAGGTAACAGAGAGCCACTGCTGGGGCAGCTCTGGTCTGCCCAGGACCCTGTGTTTGTGATTTGAGCTGTGGCTGTGCCATGTGGTGCCCCTGATGTGCACAAGCCCTGAGATTGCTTTGAGCTTCCTGAGATGCTTTCTCAGTCATCTTCCTCCTGATGTCGACTTGCAGTTCTCACACAAAATGTCCAAAAAATATTATCCCTTATGCAAAGTAACAGCATTTGCAAAGCTTGTCTCCACTGGGATTTCTGTTGGCATTATCTTCCCAGCAGCTAAAGTTCAAATGAGAAACAAACTTGGAACTGGGGTGGGTGAGAACCAGGGTTCAGCAGGACAGTGATAAACAGGGGTGATGAGGGTGCAGAAGGAAGCCAGTAAATAAAATAAAATAAACATGTGCTACAACATGTGGGAGTTAAATTAATCTTGGCTTAAGAGAGCTGAATCCCTCCCCTAGGCTTCAGCAGCACTGTTGAATGGCCATGTAATGGTAGCTGGAAAAGACATCCCCAGGCCTGGGCAGGCATCTCAAAGGATGGCTGCTCAGGGGTAAAGGGGGCCTGACCTGAATCATTTTCTCTCATTCTGGGGGTAGGAGTGTGTTTTCCCACACAGCTACACTGTGCAATGCTCATTGTTATAGATGCCCAAGGTACAGAACTGAAGCTTTGTTACTTTTTTTAACCGTAGTTGCTGAGCTTCCTCATACTTGCTTTAGGAGCTGTTCAAATGAATATTTTCTCTGTAGCTCTCAGGAAACCATTATTCCTCTAAGAAAAGCTGAGATTTTTCACAAAACAACATGATTTGATTAACTAGAACTTAAAGAATAAGGTCAGATAATGTGACACTTGAAATAAAAGCTGAAGATATGACAAAGCCATATTTAGTGCATTTCCCACCTGAATGGAGTTTTGCCATTATGCATTCAGTTTAAGGAACACTCACATTTATTCCAGGAATGCTCTAATGCAACTTTTCCTATTAGCTAAATAAAACTTAATGCTGCCACTTACTTTAAAAATTACAGGAATAATTATCATGGGGAGGGGGAAAGAAGGCCAAGATTTTGAGAAGAATTGCTATAGAAATAAGCAATGTTGGTAAAACTTTGCTTGGCACCATTTATTAATACTCACCATAGGTTTGACCAATACTTCCTTCTTTCATTTTTTTACCTTTTCATCATTTCACAGAATTTCCTGTGTTGTTTTATTAGTGAGTATGCATGAGTCCTTCACCTTGAAAGCAAGGGCAGGAGAAGGTTTTAGGGCATGTACTGCACAGAAGGGAAAGGTTTTGGATGGGGATGTCAGCATCTATGGGGAGTTGATATTGGGACAGAGCTCCTGACAGAATTCAGTGTCCTCCCTCCTTTGACGTACAACAATTGCTTGATGTGAGACACTTAGCATCAGCTTTTATCCTTCCAGCACTTCCAGCAGAAGAATATTAAAAGTGTGACTTCAACTAACATGAACATAGATTTGAACAAGGTACTTACCTTTTCTTTCCAGCATAGCCCAGCTCAGATTAGGAGAAGATTATTTTTTTGTGTTTTTTGATGGATGGCAGGCTTTCAGTCCAAAGCATAGAATGTGCAGGGGACAGAGGGGTTAAAATATACAATATTTTATATAAAATTTTACACATATAATTATGACAAATATAATAATAGTCTTGTAATTTTGTTTTTATTTTAGCTAAACTGTGCCCTTTGTCCTAAAAGGTTTTCAGAAGTCCTGCAACTCCTTTAATGAAGAGGAAACCACACACTTAATTTTCTTTTTTTTTAAGAAAAGCAGAGAAATATGTAAAAATTGGTCAAGGATAAGACATGCAGATAATATTCAGTACTCTAAGTGGGAACAGAAAACAATTTGCAGTCGAATTTGTTGTTTGAATTCATAAAGATTGTTTCAGAAAGGATGTTTTATTCCATTCTCCCTTATTTCACTACCAAAGATTTTATTGCTTCTCCTACATCCATGCTTTTACCAGCAGTGCTGATGTATGATGCAATCTCCCATATTC
The DNA here is from genome assembly GCF_029582105.1 of Oenanthe melanoleuca. Lineage (NCBI taxonomy): Eukaryota > Metazoa > Chordata > Aves > Passeriformes > Muscicapidae > Oenanthe > Oenanthe melanoleuca. The sequence continues at coordinate 3,919,457 of NC_079339.1, forward strand.
CTGCCACTGTTTACTAAAATGTTTTTAAATTATTGAGCTCAGTTCTGCACTGGCTGATCACCACAGGCTTCACTGGTTAGGCATGGCCCTGCTCCTTCCTTTTTGCTTGTTAATTAAAGATGTCATGCCACTGATCAACTTTTGATGGATAAAGACTGTTTTCCTGTATCCTGACATACACAAAGAAATGTTTCTGTCGAGGTCTGGCACCTGGGTGAGGAGCAGTTCCTGATTAGCAAGCATCTAGAGTAGAGTAGCATCTACTGGAAATGAAATGAAATGACAGGTACAGTGAAACCTTGGCAATACAGAGGGGCACCCCCAGAGGTACACACAGCTGGCATCTCTGGCAGCATTGCTTTGCATAGGCAGCTCAAACCATGCATCTGGGAAAAAAGCAAAGAGGGAAGGCACTTCCACTAAGTGGGCTGGCATTGATTTTCATATGTTCATAGGTATCAGAGAGGAAAAAGACCTGTTAAATCATCTGGTCAGTATAATCACAGCAGAACTACTCCCTGCTGGACATTTGCCGGTGGTTTGTCAACTCTAGTTCAGGAAACTGAGTTGTAGTGTTCAATATAATGGATCCTAAATTTCCATTTAATATCAGTTTTCTTTGGTTTCTGCTTCTGTATTAAGACATTGATGGGCTTTATATTGATTGACTTTTCTTAGTGTAATGAGAACAAAATGCCACTTATCATTTAAGTCATTTAACTCAAACTAGCAAGCTATTAAGCTAGCTCCTCCCAGGGGAAAATTGTAATATCTAGAGCAGAGAGCTATGTCAATACAGAACTGTTGGTAAGATAGATAATTGTTCAAACATTTTAATTTATTTCAAAACAATAGTAGAGAGTTACATGGCTGAATATACCAACCAAGTCTCCAAAATCACATGGAGCAAAGCAAACAGGGCATTATTAACCTTTGAGCCAAATCCCTACCTGGTTATGATCACCAAACTGTGGAAACTGCTGGAGAAGGACTGAAGGAAGAGGAATAGACCCACTGCTTTCCCTCCCCTCAACTAATACAACCTGATATTGCTTGTAGTGAGTTACTTATAGATTTTCACATAGTGGCAGACCTAGCATGAGAATAAGTGACAGAGGAAGGTTTTGATCTTTATAAATATGTTGTGCAATAAAATAAATATGCAATACAATAAATATGCAATAACCATCATATATATCATTATTTAATATGAAAATGCCATACCCCTCCAGTACTAGCACCAGGCTCTCAGAAACATGTTTGGAGCTTTAACACACTGTTTCACAAATGTTGCCAAACTGCTGCTGGAAGACAGCTCCAGGATTAAACATCTGTAGAGTGTAGATGCAGTGCAGGGTGAAGTGTAACCTAAAATTGCTGGAAAGCAATTAAAAATCTCATCCTTCTTAATAATACATCACTGGAATTATTTAGAGAATTAAAT